>NC_057945.1:15137973-15785846 GCF_018555375.3 Anguilla rostrata
GGCTGTGTACGCCATTTTTCAAGATTTGCCAGAATGAAAGTTCGTATTGACATCCCAGCTTAATCAGCTGACATTCGGACAAGTATTCACATGTGTACTGTGTATATTATTTAATTTAAAATCAATGAAGTGTCAGCACAGGCTTGAGTGGGGATGTACAGTAGCCAACTTACAGTTCTTGTGTTAAATATGAGTTTTCCCAAGTTAAATCCTTTGGAGTAACTTATCTAACTTTTAGAAGCACCATCTTATAAAGCAGGGGCATTGCACTCATCAAGCTGCACTCTGGGTATTTTTATCATCATCTGTAAAAATGTCTTTTTTCATGTTGAGGTACAGTTTTCCTTTGATTACAATAGTATGATTACATGCTATTCTTTCTATACCAGTGTTTACTTATATGGCGGAATTCAAAGAAATTATTTTTGTATAAAGATTAAAATATTTCCCTCAGGTGTCAGAAACACCTGGACTTCAGTCCTGGAGGGCCACGGTGTCTGCTGGTTTCCGGCATTGTTTCAGCACCCTTGCTTCGTTTAAGTCGTTGATTGGCCGAAGAGTCCGCTCACCCTGTTCTCAAGGCTGTGATTGGCTGCTGCTGCTGTAAGGGAACCGCAAACAGCTGTGGGCCCTGCAGCCCTCCAGGGCTTGAGTTTGACACCCCTGTGTGGGAGTGTTAATGGCTCAAAGAACCCTGACCTCGCTTTTGGTCTCTAACACACAAAGACTAGTTTTTATTTTTCACAACGTATTACAATGCCATGAAATTAAATGCGCATTTTGCAAACGAAACCACAAACATTTTTTTTGTGATCTGAAGCTCTAGCTATGAACAGAGTGCTTTCGCAAGTAGACACGGATGTCAACAGATGTAAAGGGGGAGTAGGAGGATGTGATTGATGATAATGAGGAACAGAAGGATTAGCACAGCTGTAAACAAGAGCAAGGGGTTTCGAAGCAAATCTCAACAACAACAACAGCAACAACAACAATCAGCCTGGGAGTGGAACTGAGCAATGGAACTGCCTGAGAGGAGAGACAGAGCACAGGAAGGCCGCGCAGTAAAGCGTTGTATCAGCTGAAGAGGAAGAGCATGAGAAGGGGAGGTCAGCTGCATGGAATATATCATCGGAAAGAAGGCGAATTTAACAAATATTACCCCAAGAGGAGCGAGCAAGAGGACGCCAAAGAACAAGTGTGTTCAGACAGAAGGTCTGGATTCAATCAACATTTGCCCATAACTTTGGCCTGGATTCTATCAACATTTGACCTTTGTTTTGACTTGTAAAACTGAACGTAAAGAAACAGTTTTAACATTATTTTTTTTAGTCAGAATTAAGATTACAGATAAGTGTTCATTTAATCCTTTGACATCCAATTAATTGTAAAAGGTAGTTGATTTCTTCACAGCATGGTTACTGAGTTCAAATTTAACTAAAATTAGTAATAATGTAAATATTTGCATTGAAAAAGTAAGGTTTGCATGTACTCTTAAATCAAGCTTGAGTGGAACTTCTTCTTAAATCCAGGAAAACAGAGGTAAGGATGATCCCCAGATTTTCTTCAGAGGCACAGGGCAGAGTGATTGACCAATGGTACATTAACAGATTTAGGTGGAAGGGCAGGGTGTATCAGTCCTGTACTGACAGGTCTCGTTCAAAATGGTGGGCATGTGCCAGAAGGTGTCTTACAAGCCCTACCGCAGTTTATAGTCCATGTGTCCCTTTAATAAGATGCCTCCAGTGGATTAGTAACACATAAAGCATTCAACAATGCTCAAAGCACCCTTTCAGCTTGCTTGGGCTTTGAGACGTGGGACTCAATAGCAAAGACGAAATTTAAGAGGTTATAAATTAGGCCGCAATGAAAAGCCTGCAAGGCCTCAACAAATTTCCTGGAAGGCGTTTGATTCAATCCAGTGATAACTGAGTGAAAGATATTTGCCAGATACTGTACTGCTGGCAAAAGCATTATTAAAATAAAGGGAAGCCATTTTTTTGTCAGCCAGGTTTTAAGCTCAAGCCAGGTTTCATCAAACCCCTCAATGAAGCAAATTAACATTCCTTTCTTGAAGTTAAAATAAACAAATCAAGGTCATTATTGCATAATGACGAGCATTATGATCTCCATGTTCAGGATTACTTTTTTTCCACATTAGTTGTTAGAGGAAAAATGCGTGTCAGCTCAGAGGGGCATGGAGCACATTAAAAAATGTAAAACGTTTCCTTGTTTCCTTACCTTGATTCCTTCTGAACGCGTCACAAGGAACCATGAAAGGGAAGGAGCAGAGGAGAATGGGACACAAGGACAGAGGGAAGTTTTCCTGAGAATACAGACATCTTCCTTCACTCCGGTGTCATTCTGCGGCACCATCACTCGGGAGTGACATTGAAACCCACCTGCGCGTATGTGCTCAAATCCCATTATGTTTTGACCTCACCTTTTTTAAGAGCATAAATAGCTCTTAATAAAAATTCCATTACGTATATAATATCCAAAAGTGCTATTACACCATAAATGTTGTTTGATGAAAATGTTTAATTGTCTTATTTTATTTGGCTACGTATTTGCTGTTGTCTTTTCTTCGCTGCAAGCTTCCTGTTCACGTCATCGCATACTTCTGTACAGCATGGCTCTCTGTGACCTGTCATTGTGATTTATACTCCTTTACAAAATGTATCTTTTCTTCATTCCCTCCCTCCTCTGTTATACTTATGCATGTATTCTTCTGCCGAAACACGCATGAACGTTATTAAGGGTGCTGCATGGCAAAATGTCGCTCATGCAAAACCAAGAAAAACACATTCCAGATCATCTTTATCCGGGCGACCTTGGAGCGTGTAACATTCGCACCACTGAGCTGACCTTCGTGCTCTCGCTCTTCCCTGGCTATTCCAGCAACCCAAACTTAATCCATTAGTGAAGTGAGCACAAAAAACAGGAGGGGCAAAAAGGAGATGTGCGCACCCCAGCTGTTGTCCTTGAAAGAAAATGGCTGTGGAGAAGGAGAGAAAAGCATGCATTTATTCTATTCTCTGCTAATAGCACGCTGTTTATCTCACATCCTAGAAGGGGGAGGAGGGGAGCGGGGAAATCGGCCTCTAGAAGGGAGCGAATTATCGTTGTCATCGCAGTGTGTGTGACATGTCGCCCCTAGGACTGCGCTTCCATCGAGGTGGTTATTACCCAGCACGCCGCAGTCGTCCCGGAGTGTGAACTTGTTAAATAAAAGTCACAGGCGGGTCTCTCTGTGGTCCCGCCGAGCCGGGCTGGTATCGCCCACCGCAGTGGCCGGGGGGAGTGGGGGACAGCACGGGGTTAACTGTCGGCTGGATGCCATGGCTTCATGGGAATGGAATGTGTAGTGCTTGTGTAGTGCTCCTGTCCCAGCATCCCTCTCTCCCTGCCCTAAAAAAAAGAAAAAAAGAAGAAGAAGAAAAAAAAAACTACTGGCTGCATGCTAATGATCAGTATTATTGAGGAACAATTGATGGACTACCGCCCAACAACAGAAACTAATTACTGCCAATGCTTTATTATCCTTTAATTACAGAACCTCTTTGGCAATTAGCAGAACAAATACACTCTGGTTTTACTGCTACAAAAAACTGCAGTTGGTTAAAAAAAGAATATTAAAAAGGATAATAAAAATAATAGAATGGTTGTTTAGTCTTTGTGTAGTTTTTTTATATATAAAACCAAGCTCCATTAGTAAACTGATTTTAAAAATGCCTTATAATGAAAAAAATACACTTACCTTTTTTATAATTACCGAATAATTTTTTCTTGTCAGATGACTGTTCATTCAACTCCAAATGTGAAATGTTCGTTGTGCTGTTGAGTTACAGTTCGTTACCAACTGGTAGCTTAAAATGATGCAGCCAGTTATTTGCTAGGGTTTGATAGTATTCACTATCTTGCTGGCCTGGACTGCACGATTTGTAGAAATAGATTAAAACTGATATTGTTACTATAAATGATCGACATGCCTGGGTGAAAACTGGTCAGAAAAGCCTCGCTCTAAGTCCCTACAGCCCTCCATCCATGTGTTAGCGGTACAGCAGCAGAGTCCAATAAAAAAATGACTATTTATAAGTCATTGTTACTGTTGGATAAGGCTAATTTCAGGTCATTATCCTGTGAGGGCTGAATATGTCTGGTGAATTAGTTGTGTTCACTTCTGCAGTTTATCTTTTATGTGTACCAGTTGTCCTGGGAATGGTTACCATGCCCCCCTTTTGTATCCAATTTTAATTTAATTAGATTCCTCCTCATCCCCCAGCCAAACTCTCAACCGAAACCAGATGAGCGGCTTTAATCTAAGAATCTTAACCGCGTGTTTATTTAAGGGATCTTGGTGAACATTTGCGGACGAGGCTCTTCCTATGCGTTTTAAACAGTAGACGAGGATTTCGGTTTTAATTCCTCAAGAACATGCTTTAAAAATTGTTTTTTGTTAAAAGTCCAGTAAGCACAATATAAGTCAGCTTGTTTTCATATTTTTTTAAGCTCATTGCCGTGATAAATGGACGGTCCGGACATTACAAAACATCAAATCCTATTCAGTTTGTTGTCCCTCCTCCATTAACGTTATCAGTCCCACTGGCCAAATATGGCCATGGAGCCTTGAGTTGCTGAGTAGCTTTATCTGTTGAGCGCAGCAATATGATTATTTTATTTTATTTTATTTTTTTGCCGCGCAGGTATAATGAGGCTCTCTGGCGGGCTAGTTTGCAGCTCTGCGTGCGGATGGAGAGAGAGCGGCTTTCAGTGACGGCTCAGACGCGGTTCCTCGCGCCGCGGTTTGCCGTCTCCGCGACCGTGGTGCTGTCACTGGCAGCGCGATCTGCCTTCTGACACCGCACTTAAGGGGCCGCTGCCAAATAGTGAGTCAGCCCACTGCTGGCAGCCCGAGGCCTGTGACAAGTTCACGCCAAATAATGATCTGCAGACTCACAGCTCATATCTGCTTCTGCAATAAAGGACATTGCATACACAGAGAAATGGTTGTTTTTAAAGACATAATAATCATAATAACAGTAATACATATGGAAGCTATTTTCAAGGCAGATATGACATTGGGTTCAAGTTTGATTCAGGGTTATCTGCGTGCTGCGGATTGGGTGCATGATTTGGGTAGATTAATTAAAATAAAAAGAAAAAATTATTTTGTGGTTGACTTTTTTCCCCATTTTGGCTCACTGGCTATGGCACGCTGTTTCCTGGCTGTCCTAGGCTGTTTTAGATTGGTAAACTCAAAAATTGGAGGTACCCCCCCCTTCCCCCCGACCCCAGTCGGCAATATCAATCTTTGCATAAAATGATAGATTTCCATAATTCCATTCACTTTTTAGCAGTCATATCATGGTAGTACCTGAAGGTATATGCTTCGTGCAGTACCTGAAGGTATATTCTTTGTGCAGTACCTGAAGGTATATTCTTTATGCAGTACCTGAAGGTATATGCGTCAGTCGTTACTCTACTCTCAGAGAGAAAAGGGGGGGAGGGGGCAGAAAGTAAAGTCATTGTGACATGACCTGTTGCGAGTCCCTGTGCTGACAATGAGCTTTCAGTGACGGGAATTATGCTGGAGCCACACAACAGGGCCGAGCTAATCCTGCCCCATCCACCCAGCTGCAGCGAGCCAGCAGCTGTAATCAATGGAGGCCAAATGAATAGGTCACCACTGGGCAGGGCACCTAGGGCCTCTGCTCATTGTTCCCATCATTTTTCCCATTCTTCCTTAAGCACCTCCTTTCAAAGGCTGTGCATCTGAGTGGAATAACCCCCGCACCGTTGTTTTGCTTAGGAGATCATCACCCACAATCCTGTTGGGGGAAAGTTTGGAGTTCTTTGGCATAGCGATGCTGAAAAACAAAAACGTTTTGAAAGTATGTGATTGTTCCTCTTCGTTCCTGTGGATGCATTTTAAATAGCCATAACCCACAAGTCATAGCAATGGACATCTCCTGGTAGTAAATTCTGTGTGCTCTTACCAGCCAAGTCCTCAGAGAGATCAGTGATTGTGGTATTTGCATTGCATTTTGGAAGACACTGGCTCTCAGTAAAAAATCTACATTTAAAGCTAATTTGAACTGACTTGTGGATCAGTTCAGACTTGAACTTGAACTACTGAATATTATCTGTGGTGAATAATCCTACATTTAATATAGAAGCCCTTCTATACTGTATACAGGTCACAAACTGTTTACATAGCACGACTACTGTCTTGTAATATGTAATGTCTTCCTTTTCATCAATAGGAGGACATTGATTTTCTGTTGACATAGGGCTTATCAATGCATGTAGAACACCGTAGGAACTTCATCAACTTCGGATGAACGGAAATAATTAATTTTCCATGGAAGCATTTAGCCCGTTTCATTGTACATTTTTTCCTCTACTTGGTGTTGTTGAACCTATTGAAAGTTAAATTGCTACTGAAGAAGCGGATATTGACGTGAACAGTCAACAGAGAAATCCACATCCTGGGGAGTCAGGCGTTGCGTATTTTCACAGGAAAAAGCGATGAATCATGAACATACCCATTTGTGTTGCTTTTAATTGTGTCAGCATGCAAATGCAATCAACTGCATTCTCTTAGCCATACATCAGTATTTTCCATCTATTGCTTCTGTAGTTTTCTCGCAGTGTTGCTCTTAATCATAAAAATGTAAGCTCCATGTGATGTACTGTGGCTGGTTTAAATTAATCGTACATTATAAATCTCTAAAGTGGAGAGATTTGACTCCTAAGTGCTGTGCTTTCAGAAGTGGAACATTATATTAGAGTGTTTGATGTTCAACTTCTATGCAGATATGTGTACAGATGTTTTGTATCAGATGCCACATGATTTATATGTGATGGTGAGGAGATCACACACTATAAACTGCATGCATTGTAGCATGTTTTTTTCCCCCCTAATGCACAGTTGCAGGCTTAATCCCATGTACTTTGAGTAAATATAATTTTCAGGCTTTTCTAAAAATGAAAAACCTACTGTTTTCTAGTAAGCTTACAATTTACCAATGCCCACTGCGTAACTGTGAAATTGTCACAATGGCACTATATAGTCACCTTTATGGTAAGAATTGAGAAAACAAATATTTTTTTACATCGAAATAAGGCATAAGACCTCAGGGAAAACTATAAGCCTGTAGTGCAAATACAGCAGAATACAAAATATTTTTTATTATTTTTTTTAAATCAACTGAATGCATTGCAGCAGTAGCCTTCTTTATACTTGAACTCCCAACAGTGTACAATCTGTTTCTTTCTGTTTACTATGTATATTCTTTTTGTTTATGTAGTGAACATCTGCTTTTAAACACATTATATCTAAAATAATACGTATTTGTTTGGTTCCTTATCAAACAGTACAACAATGTAACAGATCATTAATTTTTTACACTGATGAAATTTAATGTATTCACAGATAAACCTCCTATTACTAACTGGAATGTTCTAGACATAAAATTAGGGGAACACATGAACATTGTTCTGTTCCGTATGTCCCGCACATAGAACGTCTGTGGCAATTCCCATGAGATAAGCGTGATGTCATACCTGGGCCAGAGTAGAACAGAATTTGACACAATAACCATGGTTACACTGCCCCCTCCAGTGATAGGACAACACAAGGACCTCCACCAGGCAGGCTGTACCTCCATGGCTGCCCTTTCTCCAGACAAACAGCAATATTCTGCCCCAGACATGACCACACTCACACTGAGGTCACGACCGACATTCCGCAGGGGTCAGGGTCTGACCCCTCGGTTTTTATGGGTTATCCTAATGCATGCCTGAGAGACAGTGATGTCACAGCCACCCCTTTCCAAGGAGATTATGTGCAGTGGATGTCTTCCAAATACAGACAATGGATACTTAATCTTTATGGATTACTACTAAAATAAATGGAGAAATTTAATGAATGCACATGAACATGTACACATAGAACTGTCTGGATGGCTTGATGAGCATGCACGACATTCAGTCTGGGCATGGTCAAAATTCCTCTGTTGCACATTTTTTTAAAAGCAGCATTTTCCATGATTTTGGACCAACGTGTGTTTAAAAAAAAAAAAATTCCATCCCTGCCATGAACAGTCAGAAATCGCTTTGGTAACAAAGCTCCTCTGGACTCATGGAAGGTGCCGGAAAGCACTGCACAGCTGCATTTGAACCTGCGCTAACCTTATCTTAGCTGCAGACCTTCAGTAATGAGAACATGTTGTCTTGTGCTCCTCAGACAATCACCCATTGAAGCAACTGTCAGTCATAAACCCTCCCACCACCTTTGGATGAACCCTTTGAAATATGTAATTAGCCACTGCTGCAAACATCCACTTTAAACCTATTGCATTTTATAGGTCACTTTCTTTATCTGTGGTATTGTCAAAAAAGGAAAGCCTATCCGCATGGTTCATATTTACTCAAAAACCTGAACCCAATTCACCTACTGCTTAGAATATAAACTACGAATTTGAGACCGTCCTGGTTCCTAATACAGAAAACATGTTCACGTATGTCTGTGTGGGTGTGTGTTTGTGTTATATACTTTCTGCAAAATTGGATTTTCCTCAACAAGAATAATAAACTTGCACAGTGAGCATTTTCTCTTCAGCATATGCTCAAATATATTCATTAAAAATTTAGTATTCATTTTATACAGGAATTGGAAATGTCTATTTTTATTATCTCACTGGCAATACCTTAAAATTAAAAAGGCAACATTATCAAAAAGCTAAAAAAAATGTCTGTACATGGAATAAATGCCTATTGTAATTAGTATAGTTTATACATAGTGAACCACAGCTCTTGCTTGAGGATTAGCTTCCCTCTAGTCTGTGGACGCCCTTATTCACTGGAAACCCGTTTGTGTGTATGGAGGGTGAAACGTGTGCCAAACTAGGCAGCAACATGGGTGATGTTTATGTGCGAAATCCAAGTTCCACGAGTAAATGTGCATTTTCGCTTCCGCCTCACAAATGATTGTGCTAACGCTGCCCTTGTCTTTTCAAAAGAGGCGAAGAGCCCTCTTGCATAATCCCATCATCCAGAGATCCTTTTTTTTCCTGCAATAAGAGGGGTGGGCTGAGATGAATAAAAAACAGGGAACGTGGAAAGAAAGAATGCAAAAGAGAAAGAGAAGGAGGAATGAGTAGGGAGAAAGAACAGCCTTTCACTGAATTCACTTTCGCCGGAGTCTGCTGCATTTCATTTGCAGTTGGGTGACTTCATCTCGTTCGGATCTGAAAGAAGCTTCCCTAATTGATTAGCACTCCAGCTCTCGTTGGGGCTGTGTGTAATCTGTTTGAAGCCAAAGTGAACATTTTTACATATCAAGCTTCAAAATGTAGCAAATTGAGAGAGAGTGTGTGTGTGTGAGAGAGAGTGAGAGAGAAACAGACAGATATTAAGAAAGAGAGAGAGAGAAAGATAGAGAGAGCGCTCTCTAGTTAGCTACAGGCTCCGAGCTTGAGCTGCATGTTAACAAACTTCCCCGGATCGTTTGATGTTGTAAAATATCCAATTACATGGTATTTTGTTTTCTTCTAGACCATAAGATTTCCAGCACTTGAGCTCCTGCAGGATGGCTCGTTTGCCCTCAGCTCTGTATCCATTATACAGGGGGCTGGCATGAAGGAGGCTTTGTGTTGCACGAGTAAGCATATGCATTTTTTATTACAATGCCTACATGGCTGTGCTGTGTGTCATATCATTTTACCCCCAGCTTCCAGAAACCCTTACACCTGTCATAGATTAAATAATCCCCCCCCCCCTCCCCACAACCACAGGCAGCTGTATCTGATTGATAAGCTGTGACGTAAGCAAATCCATATCTTCTTATATTCCATGTCTGTGACTCCAAAAGCGTATCAAATCATATACATAGATTTTTTGTATTGCTATCCTTTGACATTGTTTCCAACTTATCTTGCTTCAATGTCATTAGAACTGAGAGTGAAAGAAAACGTTTTATATTTATATTTATATATTTATTTATTTATATTTATATTATGTTTTATATTTAATTGTTCGTTGGCACAGGCATTAAAACACACAGAGGACAGTTTGGTGCATGAACATAATGGTTTACATAATGGCGTGTGTGCCCTGCGATGGACTGACGAACTGTCCAGGGTGAATTCCTGCCTCTCGCCCAGTGCCTGCTGGGATAGGCTCCAGCACTTCCTGCCACCCTGACCAGGAATAAGCAGGTGTAGATAATGGATGGATGGATGGAACATGTTTGCATATTGTGCTGACAAGAAACTGATGTTGTAAAAGCAGCTTCTCTACATGTAGGGTACATAAATCAGGTACAAATTCAGGAACCAGTGTTTTTTCATGCATTTTCTTTTTGTACACACCACCATTTTGTGATAATACATTACCAGCCACTATGCTGACGTCTGTTGAACAATGTGGAATGAGGCTCTGTGAAAATGAAACTCCAACCGTAGATATATGATTACTGGGTCAGACAGCCAATGGAAAAAAAAAACTAATGTTTGTCATAGTGGATGTATTGCCATTTCTATGACATTGGGCTGGATCCAATAAACATTCACCCTTATGCTTGGTTGGAAAAAAAAGGCGTCTTTCCAATTCAAACCACATTTTTTCACCGGTTTTTCAGCCCGAGTTGATTGACTCTGTATAAGAGCTTCTGCTAAATGAACGTAATATAATGTAATGAATCCGTGCCGTTATATCACATGAGATCCGAGATGCCATTTCGTAGTAAATGTGTTACCTCTTGAGAGCTGCTTCTATATTTTTCTCATGATTTTACAATCCTTGCTCTGCATGATGCCATTGTCAGGTGCCATTATTTCAGACTTACTGTAACAGAGAAATCAAGCAGTGCAGCAATGATCAGCAGAGCCCGGTCTAATTTTAAGGTGGAGAATCTCCACGACTGCTGCCTCTTATTCTTCACCAGTAGGAACATGATTATGAAGAAATAGAACACTCTTGACTGACAATATGTTTCAGGCATTAACCAGACTACGAGACCAAGGGGGGCTGCAGCACAGGCAGCATTTATGGAAATGGAGTACTGTAGCTAGTCAGGGCTCTCTTGACCTCTTGGCACACGCCGGTCTCATGACCACGCGCAAGCCACAAGCCACTTGTGGTTATGCCTCAAGATACCGTTAATATGCTGTATGCAATAACGGAGCCTTGGTAGTCATGCAATTGTTGGGTCCATAAAGGATATAATAGAATGAGGTTGTGCTAGTTTGGCGTTCAGCTGCCATGGCAACATTAAACGGCATGTCTTTAAACCGTTTTTTTCCAAAAAAGGTGCAGACAAGCACATTCTCATCTGAAGTGATGTCAGTTTTTTTCTGTGTAGGATATATCTGATTTTATTGGCTGGATTGATGTAGGTGGCACATAGCCAGGCAGACTTTGAGTTAGCCACCTAAGAAGCAGATTTGTATGGGTCCCGGGTGGGTTGCCCTGGTAATGGGCCCAACCGGAAGCAGGCTTTGTTTTAGAAAACTGGAAAATTTTGAAAAGTTTGAGTTGTTCCATTATTATACTAAAGCTAATAGCTAACTCATGAATCCCTCTTCAGCAATCTCGATGACTAGAAATTCTTTGAAACAATATGATTTTTACTTACAATGCAATTACAGTAAAATTAAAAGGAAAGTAATATTACATTACGCTTCATCACAGACAGTGGATAATTCATTGGGGAGAAAAATAATTCATTTCACTTTTTTAAATGGCTTTATCTGGATTATTCTATCTCTTGACATTGAAATTAATTTTATAAAGCCTGTTAATTATCTTTCCTGAAAATAGACTCAAGAGAAGGACAAGGACAGCAGATTTTTATCAATTTTATGCAACTTTTACTGAGGAGGACGTTCAGAACAAAAGCAAAGTTTCAGGGCTGCATCTCTAGTACGCAAAAAGAATATGGTTGGCTGCTGTAGAACATTTTAGCCTGTCCTGTGACCAATTTTCGTGCATTGTTTAGCAAAATTTAGTGGTGAACTGTATTAGTAGTTGATGAAAAACATCTACAAGTAATCTAAATAAATAATACAGCTCTTAAATGGCTCCGGATAACTTAATTTAAATAGAAGATCACAGTCCTAGGTATTGCACTTAAGACTTATTTTTCTAAGTAGGTATAGAGCGTATCACTGAGCAGCGGAATAATGACTGCTGTGTTTACTGCAGAAAAAAAACCAGCGAAGCTAATTATGTCCCATTGATGTGAGCAATTAAGAGAAATCTTGAACCACAGAAATCACCACTGTGTTCTCTCGTGGAGGAAGAAGGCTGAGGTAATTTAGATAAACACAGCCCCTCCACAATTCAATTTGTTCAATGCAATTTCATAGTCAGTTTTTAAAAAATTATCCTCAACGGATTGTAAAGTCCTGGAGAATTTTATCCAAAACAATGACGTTGTGTTAAAAATAAAAATATTTGTTGTATTTGTTGATTGTTGTATATGTGGAATATATTTTGTGCATTTTTATTATGTCACATATGGGTGCACATTTTATGGACCATCCTTACATTATCCATAAGCACTGATACAGTTTTCAAAAACAAGTGGCATTTTTGAATCACCAAATGCATTGAATGCTAGATATGCTAGCTTACAGAACACAGTAACACAAATATTATCCACAGAGGGAATATCTATGTTGTGCAAAACCAGACTATCAAATTATATTGGTTAAATAAAAATGACGTATTCACTGGATAAAATTCTCAAATGAGTCTGCACTGAGCTGAATATGTTCCCCTGGTTTGGGTCAGTATTTGAGAGAAGAAGAAAAAAACAGCTGAGTGAATGTTCAATTAAATAGGCCTCCTGGAAGGTCTTCTTTGTTTTAAAAGGAAATAAATAATTCAATTAGCCGATGCTCTCTCTTTTGTATTTATGTTTATTGATTTTGATGATACACTTGGCAATGAGAAAATTCACCAGGCCCTATTTGAAAGACAGCACAAGGCACAAACACAGCGGGTTAGTACAATAATGGTTGGTATTTTGGAGTGGTTCAAAACGAAGAAATAATAGTTATGCCAAGGTTGTTTTTATAAGTGGTGGGCTTCTCAATCTGCCATTAAGAGTTTTGTTTAGCATAAACACAGAAGTGCACTGTTGGATGCAATTATAGTTGCTGTTGACTAACTTTTTTTTGAAATAATAGACCTCAGTGAAAGGATATAGTAATACTCTAATAAAATGTCCTCCCAACCCAACACACACACACACACACACACACACACAGAGCACTTCTTGCTGATTATCAGTTTGCTGGTTTTTAGGTTTTTAAGTTTTCAAAAACACTACTTTTATCTTTGTACAGTATGTAGTACGTACATTTTTTTGGATGTCAGTGATGCTTCTGAGTAAATCATGTGAAGCTATATGAGCAGCTTGTTTTGAAAACGTTTACCAACTTTAGCAGTGAGAAGAGAATCAACTGAATGATCAATTTCTGCATTATGTAGATTTACTGCAGTTGCCAAACTGAACTGCGGACTGAAGATGCCATATTTCATAACTTGGAAGGTTGAGAAGTACAATTAGCATTGTGAAGTCATTTTAAGGTCATTGCATCATGCACAGCAGAGTAACTTTAAGTATATACCAAGTGATTGTTTATGTGCAATGTACCATGGAAGGGTAGAGTGTACTTTCAAGCTTGGGAACAGCCTGACTCTCATTTATATTAACAATTCATTATTTTAATGCATATGCCTTGTCTTTGTGTACATTGTAAAACACACATTTTAAGTTGCTCTGGGCAAGAGCTTCAACTAGATGAAATACAATGATGAGAATGTTGCTCTGACCAGTCAGCATGGCTACTTAGCTTGTCGGTTGGAAACAAGCTTTGGCATGGATGCATGCTGGGGAAATTTACTCTCCTCCAATAAGTTGTTGCCTGCTTGTTTAGCAACAGTGTTAAATCTGGTGAAAGATGATTTTGGAGAGTATTCCGACAGAAAATAAAACAGAAATTGCACAGGAGCCGCAACTAATGCACTACACAACAAAGCTAAACTACTCCCAGATTGCTGTATGTTTCTCCAAGAGATGAAGAAAACTTGAATCTGCTCAGGATGTCAATTGAACTGCAGTAGGAAATCATTGGGGTAAAAATGCCATATATCAAGGTAAAGGATTGTGTGCTGAAAAAACTAAACACTGAAATGAGATCCACCCATTACCTAAGCTTCAAAACAAAGTTTAAAAGTGGGGCAGTTTAATGAAACTGATGTTTTGAAGTAATTTTCTTTAGAGCACAACAAATTGTCGTTGAGATATAAATGGATTATACTGAGGAAAACATTAAACCCATTAAAACCGAACTCCATCATCTGTGCAGTAAATGGTTTTGACGAGAGTATATATTTTTTTTCTTTATTAGAGTCTTGAGGCCTTTCCAATCACACATCAAATCCAGTGCATCATACAAAGAAACAAAAACAACAATGACCTTTACCAAACATGAGAAATTAAATATGAAAGGTCAGAGCAGACCTGAAAAAGCACAACAGAGATTCAAGCAATTTCTATCAAGCTGATATATATATATATATATATATATATATATATATATATCAGGGTGTGGTGTGGGTGAAGGAGACTGCACGTTTTTCAGGAGGGCCAGTGTCTCTAGAGACTGAGAGAGGAGGTCATTGTAGTGACAGACTAATTCTTCAGTGGTGGTGGAGAGAGGGTCAGAGATAGGATAGGCAGTAATCTGTACCATAAAATCATCAGGATCTATGTTTTTTTTCCCATTTCTGAAGTTTATGAAGTGTATTTAAAAATATTCAAAAGACAATGGGACAGCAATATCAAACAAGATAACTTTGTGGTCAGAGATCAAAAGATCATAGCTGGTAATATTGGATGGAGTTATACCGGAGGAACAAACCGGGTCCAATATATGACCTTTATTGTGAGTGGGAAAGTCACAGTGTCTTGTCTTGTGTAGCAAGATATTTGAGCAGAGACATAAAATCAGCAGCGAAATTACAGACGGATAAGTCGGCGTAAATATTAAAATCACCCAAAATAAGTACATTAGGAGACATAGCACAGACAGGTCAGTCGGGAAGAGAGCACAGAGAGGAATGCGATTGAGATCTTGTAAGATTGATATATTATAACAACAATCAGAGGTTGCGGTTGAGAACCAGACAGTTTAAAAGCAAGATATTCAAAAGACGAGACGGTTGGTATGGTTACAACATTTGCTTTGAGATCGTAATGATAAATAACAGCAACACCGCCGCCTTGGCCAGTAGTGTGGGGCTTATCAATGAGAGAGTAGCCCGTCGGAGTTGCCTGATTCAGATGAAAAAAATTCTTTAGGTTGTTGCCATGTCTCAGACAAACACAATAAAATCTATATGTTTGTCATTCATAAAATCACAAATCAAGGGGGATTTATTGTTCAGAGATCGTACGTTGAGCATCGCAAGTTTCAAACGGGCATTACCAAAGCAGGTGCTGGCGGTACCAGTCGCAGGGAGCTGAGGTCAGTTTTGCGCCTGGAAGACTGTGAGAGAGTTTTACTGCTCAATGTGTAAATGGCAAAAAGCTGCATGGAATTTGACTCATTTAAATTTCAGTTCCTACCACATTTATATATGGTATGTATTCAGTCTGCTTATGTCTTTCGACTGTACACCTGGATTGGATTGTGCACCCTCAAATGTACATTCAGTGACACTCCTCTGTCATGGCACAGGTAAATAACAATCTGCACTCTTAACAAGGAAACGACAACCAGGTCTGTCATGCCAAAATACCATGCTTCATTTCAATGTGGGAAGATTTAAATGCTTGTGGTTTGCTTCTTCTCTAATTGCTGCATATTGATAAATAGCACAAGTGTATTGGATCTCACCTAATGAGTTCATGCATATCATGTCAGAATGCAACCACAGTGAAAATGAACAAATCGGATGTGGGGCGCATATTTTAAAAAAAGCATTTGGAACAGCAGGTCAAAAAAATCTAACGTAAAAAAAGAAAGAAAATCTGTAAAAAGAGGCACAACTGTATATGGGCCAAATAAAAATGGAGGTATTCAGCCATCCTGCTTTTCGTGAGTCAACACACACAATACAGACAATAATAGATCCTAAAGTTTTAGATCATGTCGCAAGTCTCGATCTTAGATTTCAGGCTCTACTATTGTTATTACATATGCTTTCTTTATGTTACGTATGATTCAAAATCTTGATCACATTCTGAAAATGCGGACACACAGGGAAATTCACAGTGGCCTTGGACCACTTCAACTGGAGGAAATCTCTGTATGCTCCGGACTCATTAACGTTCATTCGTCTTTTGTTTCTTCTTTTGTTCCTGTAATAGCTTGGGAACCACATTTCCCGTTTCCTGCCAGGGGCTGAACAATATGAAGCTGCACTTACAGTACATTTCACCAGAGGAAGCCATCAGCGTGCCTCCGAGCTGATTGTTTTCACAATTGTGCATGAACACCACTGGCCACTGTGGTGCTCTTCCACATTTTCCTTTATGCGTATGTCAGCATAATTAAAAGCCAAATGAAATTGACAAATAAAAACAAATTACAACAGCAAGAGCTCATAAAGCTCAGAATATCCCCCAGAACAGTCTGAAAGTGAATATAGAAGTATAATTTTGAAATGAGGAAATATTCATTGTAGGTGGATAGGTATTGTCTCTTGTGTTTACTCCGTCCAGAACGCTAGTAGCCAGCTGTCATCTCCTTCACCGTGTTGTAGATACAGCAGTCTACCTGTCGGATGCTCAGTAGGCACTGGCTAACTTCATTACTACCTGGTGTACAGGAAGGGAAAAACAACCTGTCATAGGCTGTATTTATTGCATGCCGGTGAAAGGTTCGATAAGATACCCAAATGAAACACACCCCTCCTCCTGCTGGATCAGTTTTCTACTTGTCTCGGTAGCTATCTAGCCAGTTACCATGCAAACATGGAGTCCTCATGTGTGTCTGCATTCACTATGTGAATATTCTCTTGCACAACTCAGGAAAATTATTTAGCTCACTTTTTTGTTCTGCTCAGATGAAAAAGCCATTTTTGGGTTTTGTATGAACTTCCTGAGCCATATACCTTGTGCTGCCATCTCCATAAGAATTTGATTAGCCGAATGTTTGCCTTAGCCTACTTCACTGGGTAGTAAATCACCTGCAAACATTTACACTTAGGCATTTAGCAGTCGATCTTATCCAGAACAACTTGCATAAGCGCATACATATTGGGTTAGGCAATGTGAAGTCATCAGGGTCAGAACCGATAGCAGTAGCCAAGGTGTAATCGCCCAACATAAAGTTAGATTATGAACTAGGTGCAGGAGTGAGATACAGCATGTAGTGTTCTTAAGAAGCAAATGGGATCCTTGCAAATAAGATTCTAAACATTGGATAAAAATTATTTTACCGTTTTTGGGAGTGTTCCCTGAACTCTTCCCTGAAAGTGGACTTTGTGAATCCACACAATTTATTGACTTCACTTAGGAACACATATTTCACATTCAT
The DNA here is from genome assembly GCF_018555375.3 of Anguilla rostrata. NCBI lineage: Eukaryota > Metazoa > Chordata > Actinopteri > Anguilliformes > Anguillidae > Anguilla > Anguilla rostrata. Next base: position 15,155,532 of record NC_057945.1, read on the forward strand.
GTGTGGAGTCATAACTTCTTCCGTTCCCCAGAGTAGGCATGAAGTTTGTGTTTTATTTTGAGGTGCAACAAATCCTAATGGGTATTAAAACATTGCAAATGTACAGATTGCTCGGCTTATAATACTGAAATATGGACTCGGAGCAAACTTTGACTTATGACATAGGCTTTGTAAAAATGTTGATGGAGTCCAGACCATGTTCCTTTGAAAGTAATAACTAGCTTCATTCAAGGGTTGTAAACTTTTTGGGCTGTGTTCCATCCAATACAGCTCACATTTGGAGGTATGGAAGACTTCACAGACTACTCAGCAAACATAATCATTTAAGTCAATTACTCATTCATATTGACTTATAAATAACTTTGAGTGTTACTTACTACTTTCTTCACACAGACAGTTTGGTATGTTCTGATCGAATCCAGGCCTACATCTATCCTTAATTTATGGCTCCAGCTTTATCACAATATTCCAGTATTGTAAATAATAATTCTTTTTTAAAACTGCTAAATGTCCGAAATTATTTTTTTTTAATGCTCTGGACATATTTACAGCCACGGGTTTTATACTAATGCATGTGCGGTGAAATGCAGACATTTATGTTTTATGTAAATATAGCAGTAGTTTGCAGAACATAAAGCCTTATAGTTACGAGTCAGGATTTCCTGCCTTTCTTCCTGTGTTCCATGTTAGAGCCTATTAACAACATACATTATAACGAAGGGAAAAGACTGAAGGCAGTGAAGTTGTTATGGTGCTTCTTTAATGAAAATTTGAGATGTTACAGTTTGCTATTTGCATACGAAAACTTGGTGTGAATCCTGCAAAGACGAACGGACGGAATATAACGTTAATGCTGTCGAATTCAGTGGAAGTTGGAGAGTGACTGCGTTGCTCCGTGAGGCACCTCTGCTAAGCTGCTGAAGTCAAACGGCTAACTTTAGCTCTTTTCATCTGCTGCCATGAAAAAACTGGAACATAAATCTCCCTCACTAGTTAATTGTGTAAGACTGCAGTATTTCCCCTGATGTAAATATACTCAAACAGCAGTTATCAGTAAAAATAATTGCAGTCGTTTTCATTCATAAACAATCAACTGACCAAGTGGCCTCACTCATTTTTTTGTGTTTTACCATAACTGTACTATATATGGTAGGATTGTTTACAAAGATAAAAAGGTTGATGCAATCGTGATGATTTCCTGTTTGTGCAATTGAGCATGTGAGTACAAAAAAATCTAAAGAAATTTTGCAGCAATTGTTCTTGAGCCAAAATTGCCATGGCTGTTCGGCAGTAGATGATTCCCATTTATTGCCAAACAGTCATGGCCATTTTGGCTCAAGGAGGCCGTGGTGATGCTGGAGGATATGAATGTCAAAGTCAAAGGTCACCAGACATGTTAGTGGATTCTTGTCAACAGTATTATGTCTACGGTCATGATGCAATCAGACAGCCAGCTCACAACCAGCCATGCTTAGGGCAACCGCACATCACAACCCCAGTGCACAATTGACAGTTCCATATCATCAGTGCGTACCGAACGGCCAGAGAGACACTGCAGCGAGACAGACCACCATGCAGATAGCCAGTAGCTCCAAGAGAAAAGGGTTTGAGCCTGTTGTACTATAGTATGACCTGGATTCAATCAACGCTCGTCCTTAACTTCATAAATGACTGCATCCCCTTTATTTTTAATGAACATATGTTGTTTGGCGAGGTTGAGTTATAAACATTAAAAATTGTATTACATTTCCTGTTTCCGTCAGAAAAGACAAAGTTTGTATTTATTTGTTAGGCATTTATCTGTTAGGCAAAGTTCGAAGGACAAATGTTTTTTGAATCCATGTCTATGTTGGCTTGGTGCTGATCAACAAACAGTGATTGTACAAAAAAAAGGAAGAAAAAAAAAACATTATTGCAAATCAAAGTTAACACTTGAATCACCAAAGAAAGAATTTGCATCCAAAGCAAGTATTTATTTGGCCTTTTTGGAGCCAAAAATCATTGGCTACATTTTGAATTTCTCCTATTGGTGAAATTAAAAGCGAAACACACTGCTGTGGTGACTTGCTCAGTCAATATGCAAGCTGATCAAACATTTCCTGACTCCAACTGTAAACTGAGCTCTGGAAAAGCATGGGTGTCTCTCATTTACAAGCCATCCCTCTACCCCTATGAACAGTGATCAACCTTAAAACCAAAAGCTGCCCACGGTTGGTTTTGATAGAAGTTTCAAAGCCGCCCCAGGCAGTTCTCTTCGGTCGCACAACCCGTGTAAAAGCTCTTGTCTGTTTTCTTGGTTTTTTTTTTACCCACAGTAAACTGGACACCTGCCAAAAAAGATGGCCCTTCACTCTAGATAAATATCAACCATGCTTCATTTAATGTGCAATGGCACATTATGAACAAACGCAGCATCGTATTCTGCAAAGATGACAGATAATCTGCAATGCGCAATGTAAACCAAACCTGTGATACTACGCTCCAAGGACGATTTTCTCCCCTCCTCCTTTTACACGGTCACACTGGAACTGAGGAAACAAATGATTTTAGGCCTCAGGAGCACGGGGAGATATACAGGGGGTCAATGTGTGAAGGAGAACTGGATTTAATCTACATTTGAAACAACGAGAGGGTAAAAACAATAGGGTCTGCTCCATGTCATGGCTCTGGAAGTTCGGGAGAAAGGTCTAATTGAGCAGAGACAGAGTTTGAAGGTGTGAGCATGTGTGGAAATGCTATGATAAGGTATACATGAGCAAGGTATTTACTTGAAATTGCTCAGTAGATGTACACTCCAGTGAAAATATAAGCTATGCAAGTTACAGCCAGTATGGGCTCAGGAGTAGTCACCACAAAACAGTAGTGCAGCCTTTTCTTGAACTTCACATCATTACTGTTCACTCTGAGTGTGTTTCCACATTTATCTTGATCCTAAAGCCTTTTGGTAAACTCCTCAGGCTGCATGCAATATAATATCCCTGATTGGCCCAAGTAAGCTCTTTCTCGCTCGCTGTCTATCTTAACAGGAGGCGGTAGTGGTGTCTGGTGTGCTAACTCGGCCTCTGTTCAAGAAGTTACGGCTTGTCCCTAAACAGCCCTTTTCTCACTGTTTTTTGAACCTCCATTTTAATTGACAGTTGCTGGCTCCTGTCATTGCTGTAGCATCCTGTGTAAATGGCGGAGAGTGCAGAAAAGCAGGCGCCTTCCTCTGATTTTCAGGCTGCCAGCTGCCTCAATTCTCGTTCCTCAATCCACCGGCTGAGCAGCGCGGTCATCGCAACAGAAGAGTACAGCTTCACGCGCAGCTGATGCAGGTAGATTGTGGGTGCGCAATTAGCCAGAGGAGATCAGTGGTGCAGGATGGGATGGGGATGATCCTGCTGAAGCCTTCCCACAGCAACGCCACAGCCAATCAGATGCTGCCCTGTGGGGCTGACAGCCATAGTCAGTAGACATGGTCAAAATTCAGTACCAAACTGAAGGATGCACCCAAGCTCTGGACAGTTGTCTTCGTAGCTAGTACCTTGTAATTTCCAATAAAACCCAACCAGAACCCGAGGGTAATACCCTGCATAAGTATGGCTATGGTAGCTGTCAAGCAGAAACTTCAATGTTACAACGTAGGCTACTTTAGCTACACTGCATGAGCCTGCCACCGTGCACCATCCACTGACCTGACCCAGACATCAACTGCATCTTTTCTACACAGGACATTGGTGATGCCCCAGACCAGGGTATGTTTTCTGTACTGACGTACTTATTAGAGTCAGGTTCAAATCAGGTTGGGATGTCAAAATGCTGCAATACACGGGCTGTGTTTGGGCCTAGAAGCCACTTTCTCACCACTCTCAGACAGTATGTATTCACGACACAAAATAAACTTGGGAAACAGACATGCATTTTAAAATATTACGTTTTATTAAGCCGTTTAGTAGATATTCTCAACCAGAAAGATTTTCAGGGATTACGTTTTAACATATAGCCCATTTGTACACTAAAACATTTACTGAAGTAATTCAGGTTAAGCACCTTGCTCAAGGGTACAATGGCTGGGAATCAAAACCAGAACCTTTATGTTGCAAGCTCAGCTCAGCTCCTGACTAGTATACTGTACTGCTATAAGCAAAAAAACCTGACTTAAGTCCAAAAGCTGCATGTTATTACTATGTGTGTGTGTGTGTGAACTTGTAATACTAGCTTTGTGGGGACAAAATGTCCCCACACGGATAGAAAGACGAGGAACATTATGCTTTGTGGGGACCTTTTGCTGGTCCCCACAAGGTCAAAGAGGCGGTTTTAGGGTTAGGATTTAGGATTAGGGTTATGGTTACAATGAGGTTAAGGCTAGGCATGTAGTGGTTTGGATTAGGGTTAGGGTTAGAGGTTACGGAATGAATGTAGTCAATGGGAAGTCCCCACAAGGATAGCAATACCCCGTACTTGTGTGTGTGTGTGTGTGTGTGTGTGAATTCTGTGGTGATACATTAAACTTTTATAGTATTGTATAGTATTGTAATAGATTAAAAAGCCATTTTTAATCTATTACAATACTACACAAGCATACTATTATGCCAAGACTCAAAATATGAAAATCAAAAATAAAATAAATATGAATTATAAAAAGCATATCTTTAGAGAGATATGACAGATGTTACCCTCATGCTTAAAATAGTGGTATGTTTTTCTGTTTAGGAGCTCCACAGAGTTTAAGAACCTTTTGATGTGAAAACCTTTGAAGTTGCTGTTAAGAATGGTGATGTGAGAGGTCTTTCCATTATAATTTCTTTGAACTGACATGATAGCAGTAATTTTGAAAACCTCACTGGAATTCCATAAAAAATAGCTAGCGATATCTGGAATTGTATTATAGACAAATTAGATAGAGGTCTCCCGGATTAAATTAAATTAAATACAGATATTTCAGATTGGATTGAAGGCAGATTCAATTTGGACTTCAAAAACAAGCCATTGAATTGGATTCTTCTTTGAAAATATATATATATTTTTTAAAAATTATAAAATAGAATCTTTATGATATCATAATGTACAGCAGAAGTGTAATCCAAGTCCATCAGTATATTAAAATGTCCAGGTCTGAAGAGAAGCGAAATAAATGTTGAGATGGCATCTATGAGAGCTGAAAAGGGCCTGGAGAGGCAGAGTGTATTTATGTTGAGACTGCCGAATACCTCTTCAAATGATCTGTAAAACTCCCGGCCTAATCTTGTAAATCTTCCCCTTTTCAGTATCAATCATCTGTAGTGCGTTACTTCAAAATCCGAACAATTTGCATTATATAACGCGCAGGCCCGTGGAAAATGGTCTTTATGGGAGTGGCATCCAGGTAGGATCAGCGCCCAGCTTCAATCCCCCCCCCCCCCCACCCAACCACCCCCACCCCCACCCCCACCCCCACCCCACCCTCTTCTGCCATTTTCTTAGAGCCCAGCGCGAGCCGCGCGGCACTTATCAGATAGCAACGCCGAGCCTGCTTTCACTAGACACCTCGCTAAAGCTAATAACCCAGATGTAAAGCTCAGCACGAGATAGGGGGAAGTCACTCAGGATGATTGCGCCCCTTGTAGAAAAGGAGAGGGGAGAGGAACGGTAACTTCTTGCCGTGTCTAACCTTGAGAACGGGGGCTTCCACCGGCAGCAGGGGGAGAAGCTCCGCAGAAGCAGCGGACGACGATGGGGGGGGGGGAACGAGAACAGGAATGACCTTGCGGGTCAGTCAGACCCGCCACGAACAAAGGCCGTCTGATCTTTGCCTCTCTCAGATGACCGAACGGCCAGATGGTTTGCTGTGTCCTAATTGAAGCTGCATTTTAAAGCTCCTGAGTGGCTCGGTTGGTAAAGGTGCTTGCTTGGAGTGCAGGCTGGCTCCTAAACTAAATTAAAGGCCCCAGCCAGGCCTATGGGAGTCTGTGTGACCATGAGTCTGCAAGTGGTTCAATTCCACTGTGAATATAGCATATACTAATTAGCAAGCCTTTATTCAAGCATTGTATATTTTCATATATATTTTCATATAGCTAGTTAGCTTGCTATATAGCTGTCAATGTAGCCTCTTGTGCAAATGTAGATATTTTCCATCTGACCAGATTTAACATTTAACTCCTAGCTAGCTACAGTAGCACACATCTGTTTTATAGTTACATAACATTTAAGCTGGCATATCTTAAAATAAAGTGAACTAGCTAGCTATATTGCTGAGTACAGACATATTTTTACTGAGACCAAGTTAGAAGCTGTGTCTCGAACCATGTATTTCCATGCCCCAGACCACTTCAAGACTTTCTGGGAGTTCAGAGATGTAGACTGTTAATAACCAATTAAAATGATAAAATGCAAGCTATGTGTGGATCTGTGTGTGAACAAAAACATTTGTTCTATCGTCACACAACTGACAGGTGACTACCATTCCAGTTAGGGTTACCTAAAGAGAAAGCTGTAGGCACACATTGATAATTTACCACGGGAGGTACTCTGTACTTCAAAAATATTCAATTTTGTTCTTAATACAAAATTGCATATAGCTTATTTCTGCCACATAAGCCTTATTACATTTGCCCTATGATTTCAGAAATAATTCTGAAAGACACTTGCAGTCAAAAACCCTGACCTTTAGCAAGAACACTCGCGGTATTTCACCATCTAAAATGAAGTAAATGAAGATCTACAGATCATTCCTGTTTTAGTAAAGTTATATAATGCACTCAGGACTCGCCGCACACTTTAATAAGCAAAGGTTATGTAACCCCTTTTAACTGCACTCTACCATTGAATGGCACAGTAAATGAAGTAGGTGAACAGGAATTTAGCAGCGGGGCCAAACATTGTGCCAGATTCCTGCTTTTGTTCTCTCTCTACAATAAGAGATGTTTTCACACAAGAGCAGGTACAGCTGTAAAATATTTGCTACAGTGCAGGTGAGTCACAGGAAATGGAGGAAATTTTACAATGAAGTGGAACATATTTTGGGATTCAGTGTGCGGAGGAACTCGCTGCAATCACAGGCTATGCACTGCATGGGACTTAATGGGGTTTCATTTCTCATTTATTTAAGTAAAAGCAATGCTTTTGTGTTGTCACTGAATCAGTGGACAGTGTGCAGGCATTATTTGGGAAAACGTTGACAGCACTTTGTTACTTCATCTTTGAAGCCTGTTGTAAGCCTCCGTATGTATGTAAAATGCATACAAATTTCACTCACTGGGATTGCTTTAAAGCAGTTTACACGGGAGTGTTATATGTGGCATACGATGCAAGGATTATTCTCAAGGATTCTTGTGATACATGATGTTGCTTTGCCACTTTGTTTTAAAGAGGCATAGCATGAATTTTAAGTAGTTCCCTTTACCGATCAGTCAGAGAAGAACTCATTGTGTGAAATTCTGCCCGGGTTGGGCAGAGACTCACAGAACAGTGTGCGATTATTTGTCCCCAATCATTAATTTGTAGTTTCTTTAAAAGCCTCTGCAATACCGGAGCGGTCAGTCAGAATAATGCACCACAGAACACCCTTTGTAAGTAGGCAAAGGAATGCATAAAATGTCCTGCAGCAAATCTCTCTTTCTCTCTCTTGCTCTCTCTGGCTCTATCTTTCTCTCTCTCTCTCTCTCTGTTTTTCTCTCACTCTCTCTCTTCCCCTCTCCCCCTCCCCTCACACTCACTCTCCACACTTTTGTATGCTGTGCACATTTCAGAGAAAACACACAATGTAAAATTGCAATTTTCAGCGCCGTTTCTGAGATATGATTGATATTTTCCCTAGTAAGGTGGATGTGTATCTTCATTTGACAGGAGGATAAGAGGGAGCGGATTTTTATTTATTTATTTTCCACAGCAGCTGTACTGTGACTGCACTGACGTAGGAATTCAGAATTGATGGCCCTTGTGTAAGGGCCTTTCATATATGCATTAATATTTTACCGAAACATTGCTTTTTATCAGAACTGCATTTCACCCCCTTCCTTTCACTGCTCTTGATGTAAGCTGTATCAGTACACATTACAGGCTTTTGCTTTTATTCTGCTTGATTCGTATTCTTGAGTTCCCCCGCAACTCCCCCCCACCCACCCCCTCCCCCTCCCCCTCCCCACAAGCCTCTCATTTATACATGTAGAATTTCCAGCTCAGAACAGGAAAAAAAGGGAAACTACATACAGTTGTGAACAGTGCATCATCTTGAAGGCTATCTCTAAATCCTTTTTGTATTTGAAGAAAAACGCCGTTTGTAGATCAATAATTCTATAATGGAGCCTTGGTGATTTATTTGGTCTGGGCTGCATACTGCTTTTGAAATTGCATGGGATAGACAACAAGACAACGGGAGAGGTTGCTCTTAGGTGCCGAGCCGATGTTACTGGATACGCACTGTAAGCCTCACCTCAAACTGGAACCCGCATTTTCTTCTCGTACAATGCAATACATTGTAAAAATGTTTTATTTACTTTTGCCTGGCAAAGTCTTTTGAAATTATTGATAATAATTATGACCCAGATAAGCAATCGATCTTGAGACCGTGTCGACATGGATTTTGGCAGTTACTCAGAGTTCAGAAGATGATGCACCATTCATAAAACTAGGGACTAATTATGAGGTCAAATATGTTAAGACTGATTACAAAGCAAAACAATTTCTGACAGGCTCATTGTATTGCACATAATTATGTTTCACATCTTACTCCTTTATTTAAACCACAGAACAAAGATTACAGTGGACCATCACTTCAAGACTCTAAAAGACAGAAGACACTAGGCCCAACACTGGTGCATTCAAGAAGCCTGGGACATAAACATTAATGGCCTTATGCAACAGCCCCCTGTCATTGTATAATCTGACAAGAGTCTGATTAACCTCATCCAGTGGTCTGAGAGTCAGGAAGAGAAAATTCACACAGCCCACGTTAAACTTGAGCAGGTGAAGTCATCTCAAATACCGGTGCAACAAGTTCAGAGCACAGACAGAATGGTGCACTACAACATTCTAGAACATTGTGATATACAGCTGAAAAAAATTCCCAGTTCAACACAGAAGGTTAAATGGCAGTTGTCAGTTGCTTGGAATTCTGTCATTTCCTGGAGAAGTTTACCTTCTTATGGGTTTTTCAGCTCCAATCTATTAAATAAGAGAATGTGGGCCAACTGACAATGGTTGCATTGAAATACAAAATATAGAGCATTGGACTTTTACATTTACTTAACGTTATGACATATTACAGCTGTCTTTGTTTTTCTTTCAAGACCCTGCTACAAACAGCCTATTTATTTCTTAGCCTTTTATATTTTGTTGTTGTTGTTGTTGTTGTAGAACAGGTTGCTTGTTTTAAGTCGACGTGTCCTACCTTCTGAATGGAAAACTATTTTGCATGTTCTTGGTGAACATTTTAATTTATTGCCACATTGACTGATATGCAACACTGAGTTTGACACATGGTAACTGCCAGTAAATATATACATTATGCTGTCATTCCACTCATGTGCCTGATTAAGCGCTAATTGAATGATTAACTGAGATGACTGAGCGGTTAATTTAATTAATTGAATGACTGTTTGACTCATGGCTTGAAATAGAAGCTCTTTTTTGACTCCTTGGTGACAGAGGACTAAAATACAAGCAAAATATCTGTTTTTTCAGTCATCTTATTTTCTTTTATTATGTGAATTTCATCACGTGTTATTTAAATTATATATATATATACATATATATTGTTATTACAAGAAAAGCATGTTTATATGATACAGCCATAAACAGAATTCTTGAACATTATGGACCATAACATAATATTAGGGTCTACACACATATGGCAAATGGTAATTCATTCAATAAAACAGTCCGCCATCAGAAATGCCTCCATGTAGCCAATCTATGCAAATTCTAATCTGTTCAATAAATTGCACTGATGACAATACCATTTTATACCAGCGCGTCCTTAGCGTTGTTAAATAAAATGCTAAGGACACACCGCTATAAAACACACCGCCATCAGTGTATTTCCAGTAAGCAGAGACATTTTATTAGCGCGCCAAACAGAGATAAAAATGAATTGAAGATCAACTTCCGATATATATTCCATTGTGAAATAACAAAACATCTTTGTTTTTACAAAAAGAACGGTTTAAGAAAAAAATGCTAGGTTATGACAGTAGAGACAGAGAGGAGAAGGCAGCAGAACTAATTTGTCGTAACACTAAAAGTGATTAATCAGCTGAAACAGAGGTGTCATTCCAGGACTGCGCAACTCTCTACCTGAACAACCACGGAAGAGCAAGCTCCGGGTTACTTCTGCAACCTTCTGTTGTGTGTCACACTCGGATAGCTGCCACAGCCTCACCGTAACAGCGGTGGGATGCGCGTGTACCAGATAAGTCGCAAGGACAGCCTTGACATTCCGGAGGAATCTCGCGGGCGTGCGCATACGACTGCGCAGACGAACGTTGTCTCGGTGGCGGAGCCGTTGAGAAGATCCTCCTTCTCCTGAGAGCTTGCATTGTCATCGCTGAGCGCTGTACATTTTCACAGAGAGACCTGTGAGGAGCACAGAGGCCATCGAAGCTCAGGTGGTAACAGTCATATCCATGAATCATTAATCTCGTAGGGTATCCAACAGGAACGGAGAAATGCATTGGGTGAATATAGACAGTGACTGGCAAATAAGTTCCTGACTAGACTGAGGTTCTTAAGGTGCCCCTCGACCATTTTGCCATAACACACAAGCAATACTGTGTAAGTATTCATTGATCATGCAGTATTAGGATTTGAAGTACCGTGTTAAGGTGGAACGTGGACACTGTTCTAAGGCATAGAATATCAAATTGATGGATCTAAATCACCACCAGTGTGTACAGCACCCACCTGGATAACACACTACAGCAATTCTTTTGATAGATTGGAAGTGTAGGCGGTCTGATTGAGAAAGCCAGGTTGGGATTTTAACCAGAACACAAAGGAGCCTCCCCAAACCATAAGTACCATGTGGGATCTTGAACCATCACATCGGGTCAGAACCTTGGTGTAACATCTTACGTAAAAGGCGATTTAATTCACAGGTAGGCTTTACAGGAGAGACCCTTGCAGATCGGTACTGTCCGTAGGTCTGGAGAGGCAACTCCTCAGACATCAAGGACCTGCATCGCCCCATGTGTTGTCCCATGTGAGGTCGTCTACAGGGAGGGCCTGGGGTGAAGTGATGCATCAGTGAATGAGTATACCTAGGATATGGATAATATCAGATACCTGCTTAGCTATGTATTGCCATTAAATCTGAGTTTAGACGTGGCCCTGGCTATCACATTGACCTTGGTTTTTGTTCTATGGGGATTGAGACCTTGGCGCAGTAGAGAGGCACCAGGGATTGCATGCCATTACTTTTTTTACTCATCACCTCCTCTCCTCTGCTCCCCCACTACCACTTGTCTCCTACCCGGAAGAGTGTGGAGGAAAGGAGGGGAGGAGATGAGTTTGAATCCACTTCGCCAATAGTTATGTGCCCTTCGCTCATCAACCCTGCAATTAAAAATATGGCTACAGGAAAAATATTTTGGCTCTGCAATACTATCCTTTACAGGTATGGGGCCATTTCAAATACAGTACAGTAGATGAAGTAGATGGGAAAAGTATAAAAAAGAATACTGATCCAATTCATTATAGTAATTGAGTATGCAAGCAAAGCATTCTGAACACAACTTAATTCTGAAGCAAATATTTAATATGATTAATCATGATTGATACTAGGGTCATCTATCAAGCAATAAAATGGAATTCCTGCAACAATAACGACAAACATAACATTCCTAGTGTTCAGGCTCTGAATTCTGTCATCTGTCCGACTGCACTACTGTAACAGATAACATTAAATATTTATAGAAAACATCTATATTTACTATAAATATTTATACGACCCAGAATGTTATTTTTCAGTGGAAACATGTTGACAATTCCAGTGTTGCATTATTGCAGGATGCAGGACGAGTGACAAAACGCATCACTTAAAACCAATTAAAATGTCAAACAATGCATTTTGTTTTTTTGAGGTCTACAGAAAATGAAATCAAATTTAGTTTTTGCGGTTCGTCTTGCCCACCTCTTGCGTTGAAAACGTCATCGTGGGACTGGCCGTAATTAATTTATTTGAGCATTTCTCTATTTTAGCCTCCTCGGGAATCTGTCTCTCTTTAAGAGGTAATTTGCGCCGAAATCATCTCGGATTAATCATAGGCCTGTCTGATGCCCGGGTGCCTAAATAGTCCTCTCGCACAGATAGTGCCTTCTCTGACAGTCGACCGGATTCATTGTGTCGCTTATGCACCGCCACAGCAGGATTTTAATTAGACCCACAATGCTGATCTGATAGCCTTCTTACATTACCACAGGAGGCAGATATGTGCAGGATTACAGAATCAATAAACGAGAGAAAGACCGGAGATTTCAAACCCCCGATCAAATGTTTGGACACGAAAACCTATATTGTACGCGTCGCACGCTGTGGGTAGTCGTCCTTGTTTCGAGGGAAGAGGCGCCTGGGCGCCCGCCTTTCAGCACATTTCTCATTTTAGTACGTGAATATTGCAGTAGTCCCCTCGTTTCATTCTTTTTTTCCCCAATATTCTTTTCCACATTTACCAATCAGCGCATTCTAAAGTTGGCATACACCCGTGTGGCTATAGACACCAAGGTGTAGAGGTTGTTACACAGGAAGTTGTTTGCCTGATGCTTTTGGATACCTCCCAGTGCTTTATAAGCTTCTCACTTCCTCTAAATTTATAAAGTATGAAATATACAGTTAAATGCAAATGTATTGGACAGTTGTGTCACTGGTTGTAATATAGATCAATGGCTGTTTAAAACAACTCATGAAATAAATGCAGACATTGTGAATGTTGACTCATAGTCAATGTTTGATTGACAAAAAATTGTATTAGTACAAAAGAAAGACAACTTATTTGACAACTGTCCCAATACTTTTGCAGTTAACTGTATGCAATAATATGTTTGCCATCAATACAACAATAAGACAGCAATAACAATACTGATTGTCATCATAATCATCACAGTTCCAGTAAAACAGCTGCCAGCACCAATAATGCAATAGTGTAAACCATTTTTGTATCATGTGGCCTTGTGATTTCAAATGTAACTGGTAAGTCCTATTTTAGTACTAATTTACAATTGCACCAGTGGTACCCTAACCACTTGCTCCATCGGCACCTGCATATACAGTGTCCTCCAAAATTATGGTAATGGTAGAGTGAAATTTTGATTTTAGATCAAGGGAATATGAGACAAAAGTACAGACAATCAGCTTTTATTTCATGGTATTTACATGCATATATGTTTTACCATTTCACAGACACTGTTTTTTGTGTTGACATTCCCTATTTTCAGCTGTGTGAAATTAAATTAGCAGATGACTGGTAGGTGTTTACTGTTGCTCATGTATTTCTTTTTGCATGGATTGTTCGCAAATAAAAGAGCAGTGAGATTCTAGTCTTGGTTTACCCTTTTTTTTTCATTTGTGGAGATTGTATTTGGAGTCAGAGGCATACACCATCATGGAGTACAGATAACTAATTATGGCTGAAAAACAACAAATCTGTAAGCTGAGAGAACAGAAGAATTTATTAAGAAGGATACACAGAAACTGGGTACATTAAGTACAGCAGTTTGTAAAGTCTTGAAAAAACAAAAAGAAACCACTGGTGGACATGGTACAGGTCATCCAAAGAAGACAACTGCAGTTGATTACTGACAGCTGTGAAGAAAACCCCTAAAACAACAGTCAGTGATATCACCAGCAATCTCCAGAGGACAGGGGTGAAAATGTCACAGGCTACTATATGCAGAACACTTTGAGAGCAGAATTACAGAGGCTACACTGCAAGATGAAACCTCTCATCAGCAGCAAGAATTGAAAGGGCAGATTAGAATTAATCAAAGAATACAGAGAAGAGCCGGAAGAGTTCTGGAACAAAGTTTTACGGACCAATGAAACAGAAATAGATAATAATACCGAAGTGATGGAAAGCCAAATGTGTGGAGAAAGGAAGGAAGAGCCCATGATCCAAAGCATGCCACCTCACCTGCGAAATATGGAGGAGGTAGTGGCATGCCTTGGGTCTGTATGGCTGCTTGTGGAACAGGCTCATTCATCTTTATTCATGATGTAATGGAGGATGGCAACAGTAGGGTGAATTTGGAAGTGTACAGACAGATTTTATCTGGCTATGTACGAAGAACTTCCTCCAACCTCATTAGCTAACATTTCATCCTGCAGCAAGACATTGATTCCAAGCACGCTGCCTGCACAACCATAGCATTCATCAGTGGGGAGAAAAGTGGAACATTTTGGACCGGCCAAGTCAGGCACCTGGTTTAAATCCCGTCAAGCATGCATTTCACTTGCTGAAGAGGAGACAGAAACCCCAAAACAAAGATCAACTGATAGTGACTGCAGGGAAGAAGTTGCCAAATATTTGGTGATGTCAGTGGGTCATGGGCCTGATGCAGCTATTGCGTTTAAGGGCCATGCAACCAAATATTACGGTTTATTGCTTTGATTTACTTTTAAATTAATCCAATTACTTAATTTTGCACAGCTGGAAATGGCGGGACTAAACACAAAAACAGCTGTTTCTATAAAATGGTAAAACGCATACACATGCAAATACCATGAAATGAAAGCTGATTGTACTTCACCTTTTGATCTCAAATCCAAATTCCTTAAGTCTATAGCAAAAATAAATTATAATCTACCATTATCATACTTTTGGAGGGCACTGCAGCCCCTCTGATATGCCCCTATGCTCCTCTGCAGGAGCGAGCAAGTACCAAGTGGATGAGAAGAGCATATCTGATGACAAGCAGTAGCTTGTGGGCGTACTCTTTATTTCAACATCTTGGAGATAATGTTTCTTAAGCCTCTGCCTGTGTAATACATTTTAAATGGCCAATGAATGCAAACTGCCAATGTTATATAACACACACACACACACACACACACACACACACACACAGAGCCTGAATACCGTTCTTGGAATGGTGAGCTTTTAACGGAAACGAGTCACACTTTCCAATAATAAAATTAATTCAAATACACATTTTGCTCTTTTACTGTGTCTATATTAAAGCAGCCAGTTCGGAAGGAATTGCATAATGAAAAGACAATAACTGTAATATCTTGCATACAGTACAACGTGCTTTTAATACATTCCTAAGAACTTTGACAGATTAGTTTAATTAACAGTGCAAATTTAAATTGAGCTGGGTTTTCAGAAGCTGCCTTTCTGTCCACAGGCTGCTGCTCACTACACAATTTCCCCTCGCCGATGCTGTGGCTTTTATGGCATTGCAAGAACCATCTCCAGCTTTCTTTGCATTCACAGTTCGCTCCATGTAACCTTCTAGCACTTTCCTTGGTTACTGACTTTTAGTTCCTCTGTAATTTACAGACATGGGCTTCATGACATTAACTTAGCCTACAACTATAGAGAAGTTACTAGTATACCCGCATTGTTTGGAAGACGATGCAGTGTTATAATAGAAAGAAAATCTTCTTATGAGTTCCCAATGATGGTTTTTTGATTAGTAGTTATTATTTAATAGTCTGTTTAAAGTAAATAAGGCTAGAGTTATGCATGTAACCATTTCAACAAAGATTCAAAATTATTCAAATAAAAATTTGTGTAATATGACTTCACTATCAAAGTTCTGAACATTCTGAACTCTGAGTTCTGAATGAGCCCCATTCGCAATGGGTTTGTATCTCTAAGATTCTACTGTGGTAATGGGCCAAGTCAGAGGTAGGTCTGCTGTCAACTTTTATTTATCTATACCATCTACATCCTGCACAAACATAATTTGTGGGAGGGAACTCATGTTAGGGAGATTAGTAGTTGTAGCTAGCTTGCTTTCGTGTTGGCTGCCTAGCCAACATGGAACTGGTAGCTAGCGAGCAGTTCCTGAAGGGAAATAGAAAGCTATAAGAGGTCACTATAACAGTTCCCTGAGACTGAGATGAATGTTAATGAGTAGCTAGTTAATGCAGATGTATTAATTTTGAATTTTATTTAAAATAATTATTAGGGGTGTGAACAGTGGTAAAATGTATTTGTTGGAAAAAGTATTACGTATTAAAAAAATATATTGTTCTTTAAGCAATAGTATTAATATAAAATAATTACATTTTTTGAGCATACAATAGCTCATTACCTGAATTGTTTGTTCTATACAGACATCTTTGCTCATCTTTATCAAGGGTGTGAATAATTTTAGAGGGCATTGTATGTATATATACTGTATATGTGCCCATATATAGATGTCTGTTTTGAATTCCATCGATGTCTGCATTACAATAAGCAATCATGAGAACAAACCTCCTAATTTCCTTCTGTATGCACAAATATTAAGGCATCCATTGTGGGAATGGAGGATAGAAATGTACAATTTTAATTAACAGATGGCTCTGATGTAATTAGTTTCAAATTTATGGAGGGGCAGACAACACAAAATAGAATATTTAACAGAAATCACACACACACGTTTTCCTTGCCAACTGAGGAATGTAATGAGAGATGAATTAATAGAAAATACCAGTGTAGTGCGTTCTGCTGTTATATAAGCCATAATAGTATAACGCATCCAATCAACATCTTATTAATTTTCATAAAATTGTTATTACAGGAGAAAAATGTAAGATGGTTCATTGAAATGTTGCATCTTTTAGAACTATGTGTACTCAAAAGTTATTTTCCTTCCCAGAGGCCCACAGACCCACAAACTGAACCACGCCTGGGAAGGCTTTGGATCAAAAAAGATCACTCTCGAGGGTTGGCACTTCATGTTCCCATGACAGCAGGAGCACACACGTCTGATAGAATAAATCTTTTGAAAAAAAAAAAAAACGACATACTAAGTTCAAATGCATTCGTTCCTCCTTGGGGCGCTTTGACAAGTTTACCTGAAAGCGTATTGGCATTGTGGTGTACTTTCATCCCTTCATTTCCTCTTGTTTAATTCCTCCCTTTGTTTCAGAAAACATTCAGGCAGACAAATTAATTACAAAATTAATTGAAGTATGTTTATTTAGTCCACTTCCTGCTATCTGTCAACCGGCATCCCGCTGCTGTCATATTGAAAGTTTTCAGTTGCACTTGATCTGCTTGCAATTAACCTGCAGCTTAAGTTCTCAGGATAATGTACTGCTGTGACAGAGAATACTGACAACCTTTGTGTAGTCCCTTTGCTCTTCCTATGTGTCCTTCGGTGTTTTTGTTTTTATTTCACTGAAGTAGGAATGAAACATAGTCTTTTTCAAGGGACTATTTACAAGGTACATCTTGGAAGCTCGTGTTTGAAGAAAAGGAACATATGATATTATAGGAGACATTACATATGCAGTTTGGTGTTCTCTTCAACCTATTCATTCCTAACTTTGAATGTGTTCGATTTCATGATGCACAAATTTCCAGTGGCCCGAAATCACAAATGTACCTCAAGTCCACTGCTTTTCATTTAACTTCCAAACAGTCTGACACTGCGTATCTTTAGTTAGGGTTTGGAGTTTATCGGGTTTTGGTTCACATCCTGGTGCAATTAAATCCATCTCAGTGGTTTCACTTCTGCTAATGAAACCAACTGCGCTTCTATAAGAAACAATGGAAATAGCTCTGAATGTGCCTTCTTAAAATCATAACTGCTTTTTGTAACCGCTTTTTATGTACACAGATGCTGCACATTACAGCAAAGACCTACCTCTTTGTGTGCTTTGACAGTGGCAGGCTTCTTTTCAGAGGCTCAGCTGGATCGTATTTTGCTCAAATTGGTGATATATGCAACTAATCAGGCTGAGAGCAGCATCGGGTCCGATGACAGAAGCTCTATTCGGGCAGATAGCTGGTACAGGTTTACCAGTCCGAGAAGATGTCTAATACACACAGTTGAAAACACATTTTAAAAATCATATGAACCCACTGCTATCCATGCCTGCTGACTATCTGTTCAAGAACATGGGATCCTATGTTTGCAGCCTAGGGAAAAATGGCGGCTCTCTGTTATGGCATCATCGTACTAATAGCACTCACGCTGCACAGCTAATCTGTGGCTAAAATGAGCCACTTCTCTTGCCTGTGTTCCTTTTAGTTTGGTTTCATTGCCTGGTTGACAAAAGCAGTTGCATTGTTTTGCAGTCATGTTCTTCCTGTTTTTCATTTTATTTGTTATGTACCCATTTGCCGTTGGTTATTCCATTATTGCGCTATACATGTGTGTTCTATTATGAATATAACTATATTTTCATAGAAAATCTACTAACCTGCATACATTTAACATGTTCAGCCTCTATACAAAAGAAGCACATGCTATTATTTGTATTCAAACTGGGTTTGTTATTGTGTTCATAAGACTGTATTACAGACCCTGATGGGTGTATATTTTTTATTATAGACTAAAAGGAGCAGATTTTAAAGAGGTGAGACAGGTAAACAACCCACTCTGTGCAAAAGCCATTTACTGCATAGGAATATAGATAATATTAACCACATTTTACTCAAGGTGGAAGAAGTAAACAATTATTTGCCTATAAGAAAAGATCTGATTTTATTTTTTTGGTACAATTAATACTGCATTTGAATTACATTGAAAAAACCTGAAAGCATAATTTAATGATGGAAAAAGAAATCAACCGATTCAAATGTCTCACTTGAAGGAAATAAACATGGATTTTAAATGTGAAAGACACAGCTGTTCACTGAGCAACAGCCAGTGCTATTTGTCTTTTATCTTCCTCTGTAATGTGCACAGGTGCTGCTTAATTCAATTGGAAAACGTTGCCATGGTTTTACATTAATATGTTTCCATGTTACCAGTACAACTGTTGTCATGGAGATGATAGGACTTATTTGAACTGAAACTGAGGCTGTTTTCAAAAGAGCTCTATATTTTGATTTTCTCTCTTTATTTTAGGTTTGTTTTTATCCACAGACATTAAATAGACCTTGTTTAATTTAATCTAAATTCCATTTTATGAACGCGACTCAAACATTAAGCAATTAAATTGGATGAACCAATTTTAAATTACACAAGCCACGAGAGCTCGGTCTGCGTAACTACTCTCTTTATTCAGATAAACCTCAGTACCATTTGAAGGTGAATGCAGTTAAAATGATGGACATTTTCAATCATTTTCAGACTTATTGTCGTTGTCCATTTCCTTGCGTTGTTTTCTTCCCCGAATGGCCGTGGAAATTTCCAGAAGAGGTCACAAGCACCTTACTGTCCATCTGCTTTCTGAGAAGGGGGAGCAACCGATTCAATTTTGTGGTCTTGGAAATTGGTTCAAATTATTTAGCTACTACTGATAGTAGCATCTGTGTAGCATATGTGCTTTTATTATTTATTTATTTTTATTCTACAACAGAAGGTGAACATGTTTTTTAATACTGTTTTTTAATCTGTCTCAGGCTCTTCTTTATCTACTGTGTCGCTGGTATATATCTTGCTCTGTTGGCTGACTTGCAGATTACAGCAGACACACCATCCCACCCTTCCTTCCTCCTGGCTACCACTAACATTACAGTATGTTACAGTATTATAATCTACTTCAAATGTTAGCTGTTTTAAGTTTGTATTTCTGGCTCAGTCATACAAATGTGGTGCCAGGGCTCTGGGTTTTATTCAGGAGAGTCCTTGCCATCCATACGGCAAGCAAAGAGGTACAATTAGCTTGCTGAGCAGGAGACCAAGGTCCCTAGCCGTACATTCTTTTTTTTTAAGGTTCCTGGATGTAGCATCGCTTACTGAATGGTATTTTAAAAATACTGTTGTTTGTTCTGACTAATTGTGCTGTTATGATGTGTTCCTGTGGGCTGATTTAAATGAAACCTAAATAAAGGATTGCGCAACAGTTATTGCAAAGAACAGGACTTGTTCAAGGACAGACTGACTCTTATTGAGAAAGCTTTGCGCTCAAAATCTTTTCTTCATCCCTTCAGACTCAGCTGGGCACATGACAAAGCAGGGTCTGTAATGTTGCAAACGTCTAGTTGAGGAGAGCGCAAACTGAAAACCACTCACGTCATGGTTTAACTACGGTAATCTCTAGGGGTGGTTTTGTGACCATGTGGATATTGAAAGGCTGCCTGGCTGTCAGCACCGCCTTATTTTAACTTGTGTTCGGCAGCTGTGTTTCAAAAGGTCAGATACATAGGCTCGTTATACGGTAAAATGGCTTCATCATAGTTTGTATTTAAATGGCATTTTAATGTTATTATTATCATTTGTTATGTAGCATCAGAGATTTATCACTATAGTTTTATCTCTCTGGACTGATCACCTCCCATAAGTAACTGCAACAGTAGTGCACTTTTGCTGGAAGGAAACATTGCTGTCTGCATGAAATATTATATAAATATTATATAAATAGCATCTCTGTGACAGCGTTGCTGAATAAGCATCAGAAGAATTGTGATATTGTAATCAGCAGTCTCAGGGGTCATTTTGGAGGCCAAATAAGAAAAAAATATAGACTATGGAGGAATGGACTTATTATTATATTCTTTTGTTTGCAATTGCATACATTCAGTTCTCTGTATCACAGCATATTAAAAACATTTTTATTGGTTTTTGATATTCATTTTTATGCAGGCTCCTCTTTAAAGCTCTGGAAAACAAACTTCAAGCAACCTTATAACAATATCTCAGATTATTTCATGATTAAGACAAGTTCTTCAGACAGTTTGCTGTAATCAAATGTATAGCTGCGTCAGCGGTTTGTCTATCTAATATTAGCTCGTATTATTTATTACGAAAAAATAAATATTATGCCTTCTGGCCTTTTCTTTGACCCGTAATTGTGTTTACTACTATGGGATCTGCTTATGTTCCATGACTGTTGAATGCAGCTTGGTACGGTCTACACATAAAGACTATGCACAAGCTTATACTTGCTTTTTTAAAATATTAAACAGAAAATTCAAGAAAGTGATAATGGGATTTGTGAAGCCACGGTTTTTTCTTTCTGTCTGTCTAGAATGAATGCCATTGGCAATTGAAATATGACACCAGGCTTCGAAAATAGATTTCTTCAAAGCTCAGACATCGCAGCCTAATTCCGAATGTTGAAGCTGTTAAGTGTATTTTTGCTGACCGAATGGGCGAACCCCATAAACACGACTTCACTAATTTGGGTTGAGGTTTTTGTTTTTGGAATGGCATGTCCTCATATCAGGTTATAGCAAATGGGCAAATGCTGAAACTACCCTGTGCCTCTGATGCCATGTCGAGTGGGCACAGTTAGTGATACATGCTTGTCCTTGTACAGTAACATGCATGTTGACACTGTCCCATAGCAGCGAGCTTGTTAGGTGCACCATTGCAAAGTTTCCGGAGATCTACGCATTAACAGGCAAGTGTAACCAACAACAGTGAAATACCACAACTCCCAAGATATGAGACTAAGAAGTGTCAAAAGTTGCTTTAAAAATGGTGGATGAAACCATAGACCGTATAAAAATATGGACGAAATGATTATGACGTCACCCACTGATTTGCTATGGTTAATGCTCACTGGCGCATGAAGCCTAAACTAGGGCGCAGCCATTGCCCGTTGCAACCAACGCAAGCGCAATGGAGCGAAAGAGTTGAGTCCACGACAACAGGAAAATCCACCCCGACTACCTTACATGGTAATTAGACACGCCCACATCTGGACAACAAGTGTGGCCTTGTAACCACAGAACCGTACTGTCATAACATTTCAAAAAAGTTAATTGTGCAAGATACGTTTAGTGTTAAGATATTTACATAGAAAAATAGATAAAATAGATCACTAGCTAGCTAGCTTACTAGCTACCTAGTTATATAGACAGATAGATAACAGATCTCTAGATAGCTAGACAGCAAGTTAACTAGACTGATAAATCGATAGCAAGACAGTAAGCTTTAAAATCCCGCTAGCTTGTCTTCTTAAAGAAGCTTCAAAACTGCTTACAAATCTGATTTCACATATACAAATTATAAAAGACGAGACTTTATGAGAATCAACTGAAACCCCAAAATGGTCAAAAATCGCATTTTGACATAGGATCTTGTTTATCTGAAGATAAATGTACTAACCGAAATGTCTCAAATGTACTAACCGAAAGAACAGGAGAGAAGAATCCTTAGAATAGCGGTTTAGCGGTTAGTACAATTAATCCCTATTTTTTATACGGTCTATGAGTTGAACGCAGCACACAACATTTTTGGACCTTGGACTTAAAATGGTGAGATCGTATGTAATCTAGCTAATCAGAATAAAACAACACAGCATCGCACCTGCTGCTGAAGGACTGCCTGGCTGCGAGGATGGGGAATGTCCTTATATGGGACATGTATAAAAATGTATTTTTTAAAAATCAAGCCCAAGGGAGACATTACAAGGGATGGGATTAACTAGTTAAACCATCATTTCTTGTGTAAAAAATGCATTGACTTTATATTTCCTCAGAAAAAATAGGCTTTCCCCATTGACTTAACATTGGGTGGGCTGGGTTTTAGGTTCTTTTTGCAACCAGGCGTTGCAGTTCACTTTTTAGCCACTGGGGAGAAAGGCTTCACTAATAAAGGCGAGTTGTTGGCGCTTGTATGAAACCCACAATCTTTGCAGCCACACGCCAACTTCTGTGCATGAGACAAGATTATTGTCCTATTTTTTTAAAAAAAATTTAATGTTAAAAGCAAGTAGCAGAGCCTAATTGACCTTGTTCAGTTTCTCTGAGGTCACTGCACGGACGGAGAAGTACATTTATGAGGATGTGGAGAACCGTCGTGTTTTGCTGTGTGTTCGAAAAAGTGATCCAGTGATCACAGAAGACACTTTGCACCCATCTAGCAGCACCAAAAACAATTGTGATTGAATATTCATATATTTACGCGTGACTGATCATACTCTGCTGTCTGGTGTACTGTATACAATAAGAAAATAATCTACTTCAAATGTTAGCT
Organism: Anguilla rostrata; assembly: GCF_018555375.3. Lineage (NCBI taxonomy): Eukaryota > Metazoa > Chordata > Actinopteri > Anguilliformes > Anguillidae > Anguilla > Anguilla rostrata. The sequence goes on from NC_057945.1 coordinate 15,178,515, forward strand.
GTTTTAGGTTTCTATTTCTGGCTCAATCACACTTAAATGTGGCACCAGAGAGCCTGAACAGGGGATGCTTGAAAAAAAAGAGGAAAATCCTGCAATGAAATTTGTAAATTTGTAATCTCAGTTCAGAATGCATACTGTTGGGAGAATTTGTAAAAAAAAAAAAAAAGTGTTTAAAAAATAAATAAAAAAACTGTTTACCTGGAAATACAGTCCAGCTCTCAAGTTCAGAAGACTCAAGTTTGCTTTCTAACAACCGAAAGCGTCAAAGTGCAAAAAAAGCAGAAGACAACAGACGGGAGGAAGCGGCGCGAATGCGCTGCTCCTATTGAGCGATTTCAAGTGCCCGCCGTGATTGATTAACTCAAATAATGGGAGTTCTCGGAGGAGAGAGCCAAAGTGAGGCTACGTGCCAGGACTCATCTGATAAAGGGGGAGCCCATTCAGCTGTTAATATAATCTCATGCCTTTATATGGAAGCATCTGCTCGGCACCGCACGTGGTTTAAAGCCGGAGCACAAAAGGAAAATAATTGACGTTCGTTCGCCTTCAATCGCAGGCAAAGTATGTGGCGCAACAGCCGAGCAGGGTTTGCCAACTCCCGCATGGATAATATCGCGGTTCCCTCCGATGCGTGCGCTGCGGACGTGTACGGGAAACCTTCAAAGTTTGACATTATTTGTCTCTGATTATGAACGTGTGTAGGTCTCCTTTGAGATCCCACTGGATTGGGCATGCGCGTTCCATGTCAGGCTTGCATGTTCTCCAAGGGTCAAAATTTATACATGTAGCTACTTTCTAAATTCTTAGTTTCTATGTTGTCAAGCTAGCAGTTACTTAATATCAGCTGCTGTGCTCGCTCATTTTGATTCAGTGTTTGATTAACATATTCATGAACCCCAGAAAGCACACATTTCAGTGGATTCACTATTATCCAGAGTTGGAGGTTTGGGAATATTAATCTGTAACTCATATCCAATTCTACAAATTGAGGACAAGATTCTTTTGCTAAAAGGCAATTGCAGGTAGGATGAGAGAAACACATCTTGCTGCTATTTTTATGATGTCAAAATGACGCATGACACCGGTCCTTATGACCAGTCCACTGGCACATGCTCAGTGTTATAGCTTTCCCATTTGAAAGAACGTACTTTAAATACACCTTGCCGTCATAGATGCTATTCAGTTGGTATATATCCTTTTGAAAATAAAAAGCATCTCTCAAAGTCTTTTCACAGACATAGATGAACACCTTTCATGGCTAGTATGTAGCTATTTTAAGAGCAGATAGTCCCCAAGTGGTGCACCTGGTAAAGATATTCGTGCACAGCCCAATAATGTTTCCTGTTGCTCAGAACAGCGGCAATGAACTCGGGACAAAATATATTGGGAAAATATATTGGGAATATATTTTGTAACAAATTAAAAATAGTTACACCCCATATCCTGGGCCCCCTTCGGGCCTGGGTCCGGGACAAAATGTCCCAGTGGTCCCCCCCCCCCATGTCTGTGACCCCGGTGCATGCTCAGTGTAGGCCCCCTCCGCAGGATGGCCTGTAATTGGCTGCATTACCCCCAAGGAGGGAAGATTTCAGTCCACAGGGTTATTATCGTCTCGCTGCGCCGGACTTAGTCACATGGTCGATTGAGCCCTCGCGGCCTCCCAGGGGGCGTGGGCGCGGTTTACGGCCGGAGGACCGGGGAGGGAACGGGCGACGCAACGCCAGGCAAAAACCACAAGGGGGCCGATCGACCGAGAAGGACGGGATCTTTTGTAACGAGGCCGGGGCATTCCTACCGAATGAAAGCCCCTCCTCCTCAGCTGTGCGCGAAACTATGAATTATGCAGTCAGCCCTGGAGAAGGATTTGACACCAAATGGTGGGGAACGTCACGGCGACGAACGCCACGGTTTTAGCAGTACGGCTCCTGCAAGCGGTTATTAAAAGGGAGTGGTGGATCTGATCATCCGGAGCCATACCGTACATTCACTGCGTTTTCTATACTTTAAAAAGTATAAAGTAAGGTATTCATCAGTCGCACACTGAACTATGTGCATTTACCCTGCTAAAACACGTGAAAAACAGTAAGCAGACATGCTTTTCCCGCATCTGTGCTAGTCCAGGCATTTGCCAACTGCATTTGCATCCTTAAAATAGGAACCACGGAGGGAGATGTTACGGCTGCAGCGCATTTCGTTTCAGCGGTCTTTGTGTTTCGCTCTTTCCTTGCCGTGCGCGACGCAAAGAAAAAATAAAAACGGACAAGATGGTTTCTCGCGCGGTTCCATACTGTGCGATTTACAGCACTTGCAACTTTCCAGTCTTATGCCGTTGCTCATTTTTCTCCATCTTGGCTAAACTAATCAAAGGTGAACCTCCTGCTTGATCCAGATGGCTGAGAGGAGTCTGTCTGTGTAATGAATTCCATCTACGTCAACATCCACACAGCTGTGCTACTGGATCTTTCTGCTTGCATAACCGCCATGATTGTATCTGTATATAAGGGTTAGACAATACTTTTTTTTTGGGAAGGAGGGGGGGGGGTGGAACACCTAGAAATACATGCAAACATATCATATCTGAGTAAAATATAAATCTGGCTTGCGGGGTTCAGCTTTAGGTTTTACCTTGTAAGGTTTAAGTGATTTAACACCCACCTGTGTTATGCTATTGATCATGTCGAGGGAAATCTATTTTATAGCCAGAGATTCACATTCTACAGGGTAATTTTCGGTACTTATTAAACAATCCCCTTGCGTCTGAGAACAAAGTAGCAAATGATCAACTTGTGTTTGTGTTAGAATGGCAATATGCATTTTCGTCCAGTCTATGATTTTAAAGACCTTTACACTTTATTTTTAGACGATGTTAGTCTTATATTATAAAAATGAAAGCATAAACACCATTTATATACATTGAACATTTAACATTACAATACATTGTCTGACAGATCTGGTCTTTTCCAAAGCGATGAACAGTATCAGTAACATCAAACTCATTTAAAAAGAGCATTAGAAATGTAAGTTGGAATGATATCTTGCAATACTATTGTCAGATAATGCATAATGTACTTTCAATATGGCCATCAGTCAACCAATCACAAGTCAAGTTTGATTTTGTATGCTTCTGCAAGCTCACATTTAAGAATGACATAGCAATTAGGTAAGTCATCAGTGGCTTCCCCATATCACTAAAACAATGTGTTTAAAATGTTAAAATAAATAATATAATTTATTTTATGTTTATTTAAATATTTCAATAATATTTAATTCAATTACTAAATGCACACTGTTACAGACATTATTGAAGCCATTGTATATACCGGCACTGAATAGATATCGAAGCAGCTGTGTTCCGGCAGTGAAGGGTTTAGGCAATTCCGTAATGGTGTGGAACACAATATTTCTGGCATGGTTTGGGTTCACACATATGCCACTCGTTACCTAATGCAGAAGCGCATCTTTCGAAGTGAAATGTACCCATTCACAGAGTTGTTCCTCCTGTAGAATTCAAGACTCTGGTTGGTTCTATGGAACGGCATACAGATCTCATTGACCACACATTGAGTGCCATGCTTAATGACTTCACACTGGCGTTCCCATGGACTTATATACTACCTGTACGTTTATTAGCAGTTAGCAGTTAGATTTTTTCCCCACATTTTAGATACTTGACACTTTGATTTCACTATTAATAATTCAAAGATATGTTTCAAAGCTAGATTTTAATGTTTTCAAAACTGACATTATTTTATTTTTGTTCAGTTTCATTATATAAAAGCTTGGGTATCCAGATTTGTTTTCTCATCTAATCGAAAACATATATACACTATCAAGTAACGCTAATGCATTCATTTAAAAAAAATAAAAAATAAAAAAAAACATATTTTGACTGGTTAATTGGAAAAATGTTTTATCATAAATTTGAGAAGATTGCAAGTGCGGTGATAATCTGAGGAACACAATCTGTACTAATATGTAAATCATCATTTCTATTTTGCATTATGCATTTTAGAACTATTGGTAACCTCCAGTGCTATCTGCAATGGGCTATGTCCAAAGGAAATGTCAGTTTCACCTCTTTGTAAAATGTGATGAAAAGAGTGAATTAAGTGGAATTTAAATGGAAAATGACAGAGCATATTTAATAAGCAGAAATGTCATGAAGCTTTAAGCAGGGCATTGTGCTTTCTTGCTTTCTATTAGTATTTACCAGGAGAGAGAGAGTCCGTGCAAATCAGAGATATCTTTCAGTGGAAAGATCAAGAGGAATCAAAATGATGCAAGAAATTATTAACATTGTTTGCCTTCAGGGTCCTGAATGAAAAATAGTGCATTGGTCTTTATTGAGATTTCCAATTTCTTTTATTGGGGGAATTGTATGGTACTAAAACCAAGCTCACTTAGGAGTGTCTTGTAATAATGTTTTTCTTTTTCCGATTGAGATTTTTGTGATCTTCAAACATTTCCTGGCAGACCAGCATCTCCACTTTCTCCAGCATCTTCCCAAATTCCCACTGCTGCAGTACTGCTGTAGTTATGAGCTATTCATCAGTAAAATCTTGTAATACAGTGGCAGTGTTAATGCACTACATTCTGCAGACATGACCAAAGAATTCTGGAACAAAATGTTACACATTTTATTTGTACAAAATGGAGCTTACTTCATGAAACAGGCAGTGATAAAAGGAGGCTTTATTACATTACATCAATGCCCACTGATAAATTGTAAATGAAAAATTCTGTAAGCTTCCAACTCATAACAATTCACATGCCACACATAATGCTTCCGTCCAAGTCTGAATCAGACACTGCTTCCTGTTGAAAATGCCATAAATCGCATGCATGTCCAGCATGCCCAACCACCCAATAACCTGCCAGTCTCCTGTACCGTGCATGAGATATTGCACTGTTTTTTGATCTGGCCTTGTTAAACCGGTATGTGTAAGGCTAGGACATGGACTACAGATTCACATCATTTTCATACTCATCAAACTATTCACTGACCCCTCTGCAAAACCTGTTGCCCTCTGCAAAAATGGTTTCCATCCTCTTCTGGTCAGGTCTGGTCGACCTCTTATTGGATAAAACGCTATTGCGTGATTTAAACTTCAGTAAATTGTTTTGTGCATGCGTACATACAAGTTACTGGTACATTCATTCACTAAGCCTGTACGTAGCTGAAATAGCTGTAGCTAGCTGCTAACTTGCGAGTGAAAAAGGCACTATAATTTTGGCTGAATTCACAGTGCGGAAATGTTGTACTTTTGTAATGTTCGATTGCACTTCTGTTTGTAAATTATAATAATTTGAAATGAAAAACTTTTTGCTTTAGCAGTATGTTTGGGATCATTGTCTTGCTGTATGATGAAGCGCCATCCAATGAATTTAGAGGCATTTGGTTCAACACTTTAGAATTTATTCTACTGTTACTATCAGCAGTTGCATCATCAATGGAGATAAATATCTATGGCAGCCATGTATGCCTAACTAGTGGTTTGCATGTACTGCAGCCTTTGTAGTTCTGTTCATGAAGTCTTATGCGCATAGTAGTCACTGACACATCCACACCTGCCTCCTGAAGATTATTTCTGATCTGTTGGACAGGTGTTTTGGGTTTTATTCTTCATTAGTGAGAATTCTTTCGTTAACAACTGTAGAGGTCTCCCTTAGCCTACAAGGCCCTTTGTGAGTACTGAGCTCATCAGTGCTCTCTTTTTTCTTAATGATGTTCCAAGCAATTGATTTTGGTAAGCCTAAGGTTTGGGCTATGTCTCTGACTGTTTTTTTTCTTTCTTATTTCCCAGCCTCATAATGACTTCCTTCACTTTCATTAATACAACACTTGTCCTGATGTTGACAAATGCCAATTACAGACTCCAAAGGCAATCCAAAGCCTAAATCCAGGCTAAATGCTGAAGACTGTTATATCTGTACAAATGAAGTGTTTAAACACACCTGACTAATCAGAAACATCTGTGAGGCCACATTATGGTGCCCTGTAATGTAATGTATAAAAAGTCCTGTAATCTCTACATGGTGAGACTAAAATGTATAACAAAAACTCTTAAATAAAAATACCCTTTAAATACATGTGAATTGTTTGATTGCAAACCTGAAATTGTGGAGTTCAGAGCCAAATCAAGAAAAAATTTATTTGTCCCAAACATTATAGAGCTAACTATACCTATACTATATACAGGTGCACATATTTATATATATCACCTATCTGGATTTACATCTGCTTATGGAGGTTTTCCTCACTATTTTTTTTATTTTATTTTACTCAATCTTCAGAAGAACGGCCTTGAGAGACTGAAGATGCATCCACGCCGATCCAAAGGGATTTTTTTCTTTGGGAAGGTGCTCCTTCATGCCTTCTGTGGCACATCATCTTCATCCTTTTGAATTTTTCCCCAGAGTCTGAACAAAAAAATAAACTCTCATTGATGGTTTTAATTCTGCCCATTTTTATGCCACCCCCACCCCCATTCTCTGCCCACACACACCTGCTGCACAGGCAACCAAAAAAAAAACAAACAAAAAAACACAGACATACACACAAAGGTATTTGTCATACTTTCCAACATGTCGCTCATTCGGAAACCTCTCCCGCGTGGATAGCTTGACTTTCAGAAGCAGAACGTGCGGCGTCCTGTGATTCTTTGCGCAAACGCAATGTGACAAGATGGTTACTCTCTCTCTCCGCTGTGACAGTTAATTCCGGACTAGGAAAAATGTCAAAAATGTTTAGTTCCGCTCGACTGGAGTTAATTACAGCCCCTGAGGCAGCCCTGCCTTTAGCTGCTAATGGCACTGAGTCGCCGATAAAATTCCATTTACAGAAATGTTTTTAGCTACAGATCTAATTTACTGAATATCAAATATTTATGCTGTTGCAATTAAAGTGACAATGTTTACCTTCTAAATATAGTCTGATATTTCTCTGCTGTGTATTTCAGAGACCAGAATCCTGTTGCTTCAGCTCATGTGTGACTAAGGGGACATATTTGGTTCTGCCCTTTTGCTGTGTAATATAGTGAGATAGATTGGGCAAACAGTAATCCTTACCTAGGCTGAGGAAGACCAATATTTGTAGTTGGAACTACATGTTGAAACACCGTTGGTCTCAAGTAATAAAAACTTGTCTCACATAGCTTTTTAAAAAATGTTCTGCTTCCTAGATACAGAAGCACTGCAGCACATAAAAAACACATCATATTATGACATTTGAGGAGAAAATGAGACTAAACTATGGAATTCAGTGCAGTTCTTGAAAATGCAGTTTTCTGAAATGGCCATCTGAATCTTGGTTAATTGAAACATATTCCTATATGTTCTGACTATATGTATAAGTATTTGCCCCCTCCTGATTTCCTCTCTTATTGCAAATTGATAATTCGATTCGGCTGATTGAACACAGCCAGCTTTGATTGCAGCCAGCCCTGTTGAATCTAAACATCACTCATATTGAAGGATGTGCATCTGCTTTTTCCCAGTCTTTTAGGCCCAGCGCTGATGGTGCTTGGCCCACTGGAGTCTTTTCTTATTTTTAACAGAGTATAGCAAGGGCTTACAGATACACATCCTTTTAAACCAGCAAATCGTCGTTGCACTTTCACTGTAGTCCAGGGAACTGGTTTCTCTCTCGTTGCATTGAGTTCTTCCTGTAGTTGTGGTGCAGTTTTACAATGGTTTCTCTTGCAAGACAACACAACATATTTGTCTTCTGCCTCTTTATCTTCCTGGTCTTCTCTTGTTAACAGTACTGCCCATCAGCTGGAATCACCTTCTTGTCACAATGTTTACTTGGCCCTACACATCTAAGACTAACTCCTTCTGCTTTGTCATATTTCTTGTAACTTTAGTGCCTACTTTACTTGTACTATAGGCTAAAGCTGTTAGGCTACCTGGGGTTTTTAAAAATGTACGGTAGATTAGATTTCACTCAATTTAATTACCCCTTCACCTCCCTCCCACCCTTTTGCCTCCCACTTTGCAGAATGATTAGATAGACTTACAATAATTAAACTGTAATTAAAGCCAACAGAGGCTATTTTGTGGAAAGTCCTGTCCAAGATAATTTTTAAGTAAAAGTCATCTTTGTGTGTTATTGTAGGTAGAAATTGAAAAAAGTTTGTATTTTGGTTTGTTATTCGATAAATGTGCATACATTAACTGAATTCTTCTTTACCTAAAGTTTAAAAAAGAAAAAAAAAAACTATTGGTGGCCTAATACCTTTTGGCCTGTGCTGTGTATATACTCTTTTTAGGAGTTAGTTGTAATGCTGGAAGACACTCAGTCATTCACTTGTTCCAGTCCATGGTGTGTAGAACATCGCATTTTCACGCAATTATTTTCAAACTTGTTCTAAAAGGAAAATGGAAAGATTCTTCCGTTTTGATCATGTTCAGCCGTTGGAAAAAAGGAGACTTACTTCCACAGATGAGAAGAAACCAGATGAATCCCACTTGTCAGTTTGGGGTGAGAGGAGTTTAAAGAGCCATTCTGTCCACAGAAGGCTGATCAATACAACACTGTAGGTTCTCCTGACTCACTACCTTGTTATGCTCCTAGGAAGCAATGAGGACCTTAAAAAACCCACAAGAACCACTTAAATGGTAAATTTTCCAAAAATGTACTTTTTATATGTTATCCTTTATATTACTGTTGAGAACATATACACTCTGGAAAATAAGTAAGACCTAACTACTTTGACTTGTTTTAGAATTTTCTTCCCACTCTCTGATCATGTCAACATGACATTCCTTTGTTCTCTAGCATGACTGATAAATATGTACATGATTCGTGTCTTCCATCATTTCCATCTCTATTAAACCACCTGTTCATTTATTTTTTAAATTTGTTTGTTATTACGTGTGCTAAGCAGTGAGTACACGATTGTTTTATTGATGCCTGCTTCCATGTTATGCTACTATTTTGTACCACTATAGTATGATTCCTGACCACCACTCACTTACATGTGTGTCAGTTGTCAAAACACTACTCCAAATAAACAGCAGTTTATTCATCATATTATTAATATTGGGTCACTATAGCTAAGCAAGAAGTCAACTTGCTAAGCAAGAAACATGCATGGGAGCAGCATCTTTTCACACCACAAGGTAGCAAACAATTCAAGTTATCTAGCTATGTCATCCAGGACTGTAATCTAACACTAGACTGATAGCCATGTATGTAGGTAGTGTTTCACACTTCAAGTTGTGTAACTAGATAAAAATGTGTGTGTGCATGCGCACGCATGGAACTAAGTAAGTGCAGAATGCGCGATTGTATTGCACAACACATAATGACTGTGTGTACATGCGGTGTGCAGGGACAAAGGCACACTGATGCCACTTTATTTGGAAAACATGCGCTGCTTGACTTGCGGTGTGTTTTATGAAATGATGATTAATTAAAGGCTTGAAAGCGCTCCTGCACGTTGGCGTACCGCATCTCGCACACTCATGGGAGCGGGAAACAGTGTATGAGTCGATAGTTTACGGGTGGTCAGACAGGTGGGCAGAGTTTCCAAATGTCACACACATAAGACTGCGCTTTCTCTTCTGTTTCCAATCGGCGATGACTGCAGCCAAGACAACCAGGTGCTGACTTCGGCGAAACCAGCCGGGGTCTTAAAGGTTGCGTTCAGTTCATTTAGCCACAAGAATTCCCTGGTAAGCCTAATAACGGAAATTGATTTTAAACATGATTATTGCAATTGATTCTAAACCATAATAAACTCATATTTTCAATTTGTCATTTGTTTAAGGGGGAGTGAAAGTGCTTAAAAGGACATGTTGCAGTTCTTGTAGCAAACGCAGAAAATGCAGTAAGGAAAACTGACTGTGTGCAATCCAGAAAATATTTTTTGGGAAGCTTAAAATTGACATGTGACAGTAAACAACATGATTGGAATGCTTGAGTTTGTTTAATTGTACTTGAGCATAAATAGCGTGAAGGCAAAATAGAAATAGAGTATAAATAGAGAGAAGGCAATTTAACTGTTTGATTGGGGAATCAAAGTACCGAAGAATGAATTTAGAGGAGTACACCTCTGCCAGTAAATCTAACATTTTCAAGGAAGGGGGGTTTGTCATAGTTGCAGTAGCTATAGCGCACTGCACTGGTGCAGCAGTTGGCATCGTGCATCGTCACTTCATTGTCATAGGCCTCTAACAGGATGCGTCAGCATAAATAAACTAAATATCCTGTTCGGGCAAGATCATTAATCTGAGGGGAAATGTTTGTTATCGCTGTTCCATTTCGTAATGGATAAAACAATAGTGTGTTTTTTTGGAAAGGGTGCTGAGTCGGGGGAGGTGGGAAGGGGGGGGGGGGAAGAGAGGAGCCTAATATAATGATCGACCCTCATTATTTCCACCGTCGCGCACAGAAAAACACCCTACGTGGAAAATAATAATTGCCATTACTTTTTAATTTCTTTGTATTTGTGCAGATTAAAACCTGAAGTTAATGATGTTTCCGTGTATTCACCGACTAATTAATGCTTACACCTTGCCAAGAATCATTTTCTTCCTCTGCTAATTCTAATTGGGGCAATTAATCATGCAAAAAGTAATTAGCATAGTCAGATGTGAAGTAAAGCCACTCGCGTCCCCCGGGGATACCGGCTTTGCTTCTGGATGCAAATAAAAATTAGTCAAGGTTGGTAGCTGCTTGATGCTGCGGAATATCGTATATGATATTAATGATTCAATTCATTTGTGGCAGTAAGTCTGCGCGGGACTGACGGCTGTGTTAAACTGGCGGCGCCTGGCGCCCGGGCTCCCTTTAAAGCCCGCCTGCGCGGGCGCCTCTGAGGGAGAAGGCCGACTCCCCAGGTGATCGCCAGGTGAGGCAGGAGAGGCAGCTCTCTTCCCGGAGCGCTCCGATCCGGCACTTTCAAGGTTTCTGCAAACAGCAAAATATCGAATGTGCGATTACCTGCATTCCTTGAGCTTAATTATTGATCCGGTTACATAATTAAGGGTTTAGGTGCAGAGAAGGCCGGAAAATACTGAACACTGAGTTAAATGGAAAGCAGTGGGCTTGTGGTTAGGGCATACATTTGTAACAGTGTTGGCTATTAAATACGACTACGCCCTCTGGAGTAAGGAAGATCAGAGGAAGATCAAGGGATTCCTCCAATCACAGGGCTCCAGATGATGAATTAACATGAACAAGCAATAGTAATTCATTAGGAGCCTACTTATACTTATGATTTGACTTGGTGTGAAAGGGGAAAATCTGTTGTCTTTTTATTCTAAATCTGTTAGAATAAAAAGACGACATTACATTTTTTAATTTATTTTTTTGCACAAAAGTTTTATTTAGAAACCATTTACAGAAACCATTTACAGTTTCACAAAAGACATATGAGGACCATTAGAAAACAGAATATGTGTTTTGCTCAAACACAATAGTTCTGCTTTCAGGTGATTTATGGGTTGAGGTTGTCATTCTCAGTCTGTCTGGCTGTGTGTTGAAGACAGTCTCAAAAGTCTGTAACTGGTCCTCTGCTGAGGTGGGGGTGGAATGGCTGAGCACCAAGCTGGATGATGTTCTTCAGGTGTGGTACGAGGTTGAGGGAACTCACAGGTCAGCCGAAGACATCTCTCTGATACTTTATTTCTCAATGAAAACAACTCGACCTCTGGTTTACTCGGAGTATCGGAAGGGAGGACTTAATTTGCCTTTCTAGTCAGAAACAGTGAGATTTAATTCATAAGACGGGGAAACGTATAGCTTGAAGTGCAGCAATACATTTTGGACATTTATATTATAGGTTTTTCAGCTGAGCAAACAGTTTACATTTTGTTTGATTCTTTCACATTTCTCAGACATAAATTCAGTGGAAGAGTTCCAGTTAAGTGCCTTGCTCAAGGATTCAACAGCAATACCTCACCAGGGAATGGAACCAATGACCTCGTAGTTACTAGACCAATGCTCTGGTCATTATGCTAAACTGCTGATCAATTGTTGCTAATTGGTTCACTGGGAACAAGAAGCTCACCCCACCTTCAATATTGTTGGTCAGCTGTAGTGTCACAAACAACAGTTTATGGGTTCCTCCATTTATTATGCATTTCATGCATGTGGTTTGTGCTATGAATATAATGTTGTTGGTGAAAAAAATAAATAAAACAATTTCACCAGAAATAGGAGCTTCCATGGAGTCAAAGCACATGTAGATCAGCATTCCATAGATATGAAGATCTGTTAAATTGTCATTTGTCCTTAAAACTTCTACCCACAAATGTTATGCAAATCTTTTGCAAATATTACCTTTTTGTTATGGCAGTTCAAAAGATTTCTCTCAGTGATTACCAAACTTCCTAAACTGTAATTGTGAAGGGAAAAAAATCTTTCAAGTCAAATATAAAGGAGCTTTAAATTTATTGGCTTCACGCTGAAGTCTATTTTCATTTTTATCTTTATTTTTCAGAATCTGTTCTGTAATGTACTGTATGCACCAATGTTCTTATCGGGGTTAACGGCCACCGGATTGCTGAGATGTGAACAGACGAAGTTCGCCAGGAGTTACTAGGGTCAGGCATGCACTAGGCATGCACTTTGGTGAAGGAACTAGCTGCTGTTTCTCTAACGGAACTCACACAACCACAATGCCTCGTACAGAGCATTAGGAGCAAGGTCAGAGGAAGTCCTATGCATGAGGTAGAGGAAAATAAAGAGTTAGATGCTATCTGCGGCCCAGGTGGGTGTCAGGTTTTAAATGTCAGAGGGTTCAGAAACAACCTTTGAAAATGGGTGAAATTTCTTTCACTGAACCCTGAGAAAGAAGCTTCATACTTTTCAGTTACACATTGTATATTCCCCGTGTGATAATTTTGTGTTTTCATAACAATGTTAGGAAAGCCAAATATAAACTGGATCCCTTTTAGTATAATCTTTTAATGTTGTGCCTATATAATATAAATTGCAGCATAACTGTGGTGTGCAAGTCCTACTTGATGCACAGAAAGAGATTTTGATGACAAGGCATCAGGTTGGTTGTCGTACCTCTAACGGCAGTTGCTCACCACCTTCCTGTAGCGCTGAAACCTTTATCAAATAAACAGCTAGCATCAAGTGGGAAGGAGATTCACACCCACAGCAGACGTAATGTGGCCAACCTGTGTTTTTCTTTTGCGTTTATTAGCTGGCAACACCTAACAGAAAACCTTGCACAGGAAGGTGAAATTGCAAGAAAATGTGGTTGATGCATATGCACACACACATACACACATGCATGTGCACGCATACACGCATACACACATAGCGTGGTTTCAGTTAATTCTTAATTCTGAATGCCTGACAACTGTTACAAGGACGTGTGATATTTCTACACTTTCGATACGCAATGTAAATAAACAACACGGTGGCATTCTATAAAATGAAACAATAATGAAGCCGTTTTCCATGAACAGTATAAACGAATGATCGTTTAGGAATGAAAAATATATCAATGTGAGACTGGTTCATGTACGTATGTCTATGGAAAAATAGCTTTGTGCATATTATAATTTTTTTATTCTGATGCATTTATATTTGACACTAATCTGTTACTTTACACTCCAGTAAGCTAAGGTGAAAGATTGCAGCCCTATTTAAGTGGTTTAGTTTGGCTCATTTTACCCACAAGTCATATGAGTCATATCAAATGCAAAATTAGAACAGCCGAAAGTAGAGCAGGTACAGTGTTTTGAGTTTCAGATTTTACATGAAGGAAAATCAAATAAAAATAATATTTTTAGCTTTACAATGAGGTTTTAGCTTTTACATAAAAGAATATCCAATAAAAATAATATTTAAGTTTTAAAATGAGCATTTAAATATATGCACATTTAACCACTAACAAAGTACACGCTAAAATTCAGTGCGTACTTTGTGGTTAAATGTGCAAACCGAATGCTGCTCTGGTGATTAATACTCATAAATACTCCTCCAGTGTTTTCAGTTATTTGAGGGAGTATTCTATAAACCACATGCCTCTGAAAACATTCCTGTGGACCGGCGATAGTGTATTCCCAGAGAATGAAACAGAATGCCATCTGAATTCATGCTATATTTATCTCTCCAACTCGCCTTCTGCAACCTGCATCCTGATGGGGAACTTCTCACTCAGTTTATGAAGCCACAGCATTGATTTTTCATGCTGTTAGCTCACATTATACCACATTTCCTCGCTGGAAAATTGCCAGGATGAAAATGTGCTGTGATCGATTCGACCACCGTTCTGAATTTAGCTCGGGGGGGATTTCATAAATCAGGATTTTTAGTGAAAGATCAGGAAATATGTCTGCGGTGCTTTATGCTCACAAAATGAACTTACGACTGTAGAGGTAAAAATCAGAATTTTGGCAGCTTAGCTCATCACTTCAAGTAAAGCAATATGCCATATGGGTGACTGTTTCTTACATAGGCTATTGTCCTCCTTAACAATATTTAGTAGCACCAGCAGTTTCTCTGCCCCTCTCTGCTCAGCGGGTAAAATATGGGAGCAAACACAGAGATGGGCAGTGGTGAGTAAGGCTTAGCACGGTGTTCAATTCATGGTAATTTGTGTGTGTGTGTGCATGTGTGCGTGTGTCCATACCTATGTATGTGTTTCATATCATTTAATGTAAGTTTGTGTTATAAAGCATACTAATGCAGAAAATGTATAAAATGTTATGAATTATGCTCCTTGGCTTGGAATTGTACTTAAATATTATTTTTTCTAAAGATAGCAGTTGGTACGCCATTTACATGAAGTTATAATGTAATGTAAAATTCAGAGTATATTTAAGTCATTTTGATGCATATTTTCATAGGCATGCATTATTCACATGACTTTTTACTTTAATACAAAAGACATGGATAATATTTCATTTATACATATAGCATGGCTGTAACCAATATTGATGCTATCATTAGAAGCATATATAGTCAGAAATTATGGCATACCCTTGAGCAAAACAATTTACTAATTAGCATTGTTATAAACTATACATTAAATTTTCATAGCTGCCCAGCGCTCCAGATGGAAGGTCAATAATATAGCTCTGCTCAGGCTACATAGCTATGCATGGTATGCCTGGTACCAGGCTTCTTTGGAACAAACCGGAGATATTTACGTATGTAGCTAAACCGTTTTCTCTTCCCATGCTTCCCATGCCTGACGATGTCACACAGTTGTCTGTTACTCACATTCGAATGATTTGAGGCTTGCCACTAAGCAGTCAGTGTCATTGTTTGTTTCCAGTATGACTCATGAGATGTCACTCCTTCTGATAAGGACAGCATAGTTCTATTATGACAAGAAAATCGTTTTTTGGTTTCTCTTCTTAGAACTGGATGATCAAGTATGTACCCGATCATAGCTCATATCTTATCTTAGCTGATGGGAGTTAAGAGGTCAAGAAGAGGATAGAAGCTTCACTCTAACATTAAAATGTACAGTATGTAAATTTTAAATAGGAGAGGGATTTTACACAATGACATAAGATGATATATAATTAGTATTGTTGGAAACAAATAAAGTAAAAAAAGATAAAATACAAAGAATTTCCATCATCCCACAACATTCTGGAATTTACCTTCACCACAAACCTCCCTTCCACAAGTGAGTCCCTTCCACACAATTAACAGGCAAAGGGCCTGAAGTATGCTAAGAATCTTACGAATCCTATAGATGACAGTTGATATACGGTATGACCGTCCTGTTTTAAAAACATTTACAAGGGCCCGGACGTGTAATCCTCCAATTAATTTCATAAACTGCTCATTGATTGTTACCTCATTCTTCAATAATAGATTACAAAGCTCAGCTCTAATAGGTTTCCATCCAACTTTGAATAATACATGTGCTGTATTGCTTTCTCAAAATATCAAAGGCTTCAGTGGAGAACAAACAACAAAAAAAGGCCCTGGTCTTAATATGAGTGTCTGTGCACGCTCACTGTGAGAGTGCCGCTTCTCTTAAAGGCGCAGGTTATTATTTGATCAGCGGTCCTGCGACGGGCCCCGGCAGAGAGCCGCTAAGGAAAGAGCCGTTTGGTCTCCGCCGGCCTTGGAGCTGAGCGGAGTTAAGAGGCCGCTCTGAAGCCTCTCGTGGTTTCAGAACGAAACGAGCTTCAGAAAGCAAGAGGGAGGGAGGGACTTTGTTTTGGGCCTCTCTCTCTCTCTCTCTCTCTCTCTCTCTCTCTCTCCCCCCTGTTTGCTGTAAATCTACAGGATTCATTGCCTCTCTCTTTTGGTGTGTGCTCCTTGAGGCCTTGCGGACTTACTGAAACCTCCTGGATGAAGAGGGTTTATTTCGAATGTGAAACAAAATGGGGGGGGACAGTCACATTTTAAAAAAATGGTTTCCATATCCACCACAGGAAACATATCTTCTAACAAATGTTGTTGCAGGTATGTAATCTCTCTCTGGGTGGATTAAAGAATTTCCTTTTGTTTTAAAGCACCGTGTGACCTGATTCCCAGGCCATGTACAGGGATTCTTTTTTATCAGTCGCTGTTAACTTAAATATATAAAAATATTGGCACTCTTGATAATTAATATATTAATATAAAGAAACATAATTTGCCCACAAAAATTAAATGACAAAATGCTTATTTCACAATAGAAGTACATTGTTGTGTTATTCTTACTGATTACTGTCATGATTTTTTTTCCCCCTCATGTTTTGAATGTCCAGTTCTATTTGTAAGCCTGTGACCTAAGCATCCTCCATTGCTTTAGAAGAGTGAATATTTGCTTGTCTGATGCAGGCAGACAGCTGTAGGTCTACAACAGTTCATGCAGAGCTCATGCAGGCAGGGTGCAGGTCCCTGACCGACCAGAGGTGTCACTGTTGGGCAGGTAGGCAGGGGAAGCCCTACCGAGTGCAGCCTACCTGTTGCCGCTAACAGTCTTGCTGGCAACAGTTGGCACAGGCAGGATCAGGATTCCTTTTTATATTGTCAAAAGGCAGTGGGTGTGCCCTATCGTTGTATCTACTCATTTGTAATGTATGCCTTTAACTTATAAAACCACTTTAAAAAAAAAAAAAAATCTAAAACACAATCATTTTTTTGTTAACATTACAGACAGCAATTCCCTTTGATTAAATACTCCTGACTCCAATGAAATATTCCTCCTAACACCACAATTGCATATTTTATGTAATTTTTTTCGCATAATATCCAAATGTATTGACATAAAAATGTATATTAACCGAGGCGTATCAGTTCAAATCACAAATAAACAGTCTTGCTCTTTGGCAGTAAACAAATGAAGGATGCGCCGTTTCCAATAATTGTTTTGTGATTTCATATTAACTTGCACGTTTGCTTCAAGGTCATACGTCTGTGACTGTCTATGGTAATAATAAAATTGGACGCATGTCTCCCTCTCCATAAATTCTGTGCATAGCTCTCAATCAATAGATGTGTGGATTCACACAAAACAAAGATTTTCCTGATTTTTCACACTAATCTCAATCTTGTGAAATAAATTAATATTTCAATCAACTATTTGAGCCACGGAATGTTCAATCAATGAGAGCACTCAGATACCATACATCAGTTATTAGACACAGAACATAAAATTTCTAAGTGGTACAGGTAGCTCTTAAAATCACCATGACTATGGCTGCCCACAAAATAAATGCAATATGGAACACAAAATGAAGAACAGGACAAAATGATTTACCATATACAGTGCTAAATTGGATTCATTCGTTGAAACAAACAAGGACAAATTTTTCTATTTGGCCTAATTGGAGAAATGCTATTTTGTACAAATACTTAAAGTGAAGATCAATTTAACAGACCTAACTGCGGTAATTGCTTGCATTGCCCAGTACCGTGTTGTTGACTCTCAAATGTATTCCGTAAAAATGAGGAGAGTAATCTAAAAAAGCCAATCTTGCGCACACAACCCCAATCTCCAGGATTGAACCTGTTCCCTTTACTGCATCTGACTTTTCAGAAATTCTCTTGTACACAAACGATGTAGCGCTGTAGTATTGTCCAGCACTAATTTAATACCTTATTACCATAAGCTTGGTGCAGTGCATGCATAATAGATTGTTGTTCTTTCCCTCTGCTCATGCATGTGGTAGGAGAAGGATTCCCTTCAAAACTGCACCAAATTTGCATGATATAATGTGAGAGTTGGAGGGATTCGAGGATTATATGAAACACTACTTCCATTTCCAGTTCATTGTACTAAAAAGAGGTATCGCATTTGTACAGATGGCATGAAATTTGGAACCACTGCAGTGGGGAAATAGGAAGCACGACCAGGAAAAAACACATCAAAGGCGTCGGTAATTTTCTCTTTTTGAAATGGAAAAATTGGCTCTCAAAATGGCTGGTTTTACTTTTTTAAAAGAAGAAGCTTATTTAGTATGTGATGAGTTTGAATGTTCTGCATTCTTGATAACTTGTGAATGCATTACTGGAGTTTTTTAAGGTTCATAACAAATTTATGTTGGAATATAACCTGTAGCTGGTGTAATTAACTGTAGTCCACTGAGAGAACTGAAAAACCAACCATGAAGAGCAAGAAAAAGCCATAAAAAGAAAATCCAGATAGACCTTGCTGTAAAGGAAATGCAAAATCATTCAAAGCATAAGATCCCATATGCTGGCTAGTTCTAAGTTACCAGTTTTACCATCCTAATCATTGTAATGCTTATGATTAACACTGTTTTGTTACTAGCCTTCCCTATTAGAGCATCAAGTAAGTCGACAAAAATTTATGTCAATTGCATGTCCTCAAGCTGATACATGTGGTTACTGCAGTAATATTTTTTCCACAAAGTGTAAAAGAATGTAACTGACAATACATGGTTTCACTGAATAAAACTCAACTGAATTATTTCAAAGAATAGTCTACACTTTC
This sequence comes from Anguilla rostrata, assembly GCF_018555375.3. Lineage (NCBI taxonomy): Eukaryota > Metazoa > Chordata > Actinopteri > Anguilliformes > Anguillidae > Anguilla > Anguilla rostrata. The sequence goes on from NC_057945.1 coordinate 15,197,393, forward strand.
AAATCCCTCTGTTAATTGTACTAGCTTGTGGCATGACACACGCAAAAATTTTCAGAACTCCGTTTGGTGAAAACCTTGCTTGTCATGCTTTTTCCATGAACATGAAACTGCCATGTCAAGTCAGATTAATGTACTAAACAGTCCATATTCCTTGTATTTGGATACAGATGTTTGGATAATCTGCAGACAAAAGAAAATGCTGCTCAGCTTTGGAATGTAAAGAACAAAGCTAAAAATGCCATCATAGATCAATACTTACAACACCATACCTGTTGGTAAATTGAGAGTAATCAAAATTTTCATTGTATGCGTTTCAGCCTCTTTTATTTCAGGATGACAAATCATTACTGGTGCTTGGCCATCCTGTCGTTATTCTCTGCATGCTTATTATTATTATATTTAATGTGCTTTTTCTTCCCATGTTACAAGCTTTCAGACAACATATTTTCTATGTTAAGATTTTAAGGTGGACCAATCAAAAAACCAATCAAACGGAACATTTTGAAACAGCTGTGTAGAGACTCATCCTCTGCTGGATTCATCACTGCAAAATAATGATTTTATAAAGGCTGTAAAGACACGGTTTTATTCTCAGCCCATGTTTTGACGGATTTACATAAGCAAGTTTCACATTGAGTTGGACCGTTTTCATTTTGCATGCGGTTTCCATTTCACGTTTTAATCTCAATGACATGAAACCAAAAAAAGAAAATAGACAGAAAAGACAGAAACCAATTAATAAGCGAAAATATCGGGCAGTTTGTGATCTGATTTTTTAACCCTGTTTTTCTGTCGGTTTCTCATACCCAGTTTGTTCATGTCTGTGCTCATTACCGTGACTGACTCTCATTTTGGCAAAGCCCAGGCAAGTACGCGGCCCTCTGTGAAATACTGCTGCTTCTTATGACTCCACAGACCACCAGCTAGCCTCGCACAGGCAGTGAGTAGGAAGAGGTTACCCGTAGCATATGCAGGCAGACTGGGGGCACCCCAGGGCATGATGTGATGCAGACATCCCGCAGATTGAGTCCCCTCCCTGCCAGGGCGGTACTCCTGGCAGTTATTACTTTCCATTGGCACACGCTGGAATGCGCTTTAACGGGATTAGGCACACGGCAGCTCGTTATCGTTATCACAATGTTCTTTATCGCTATCAGAAATTCATTTCCTGATCGTAAACGTATGGCATTCCATTAAATCGTAACGTCAAATCATTTCCACCCCAGTGTCGGAAACTAGCCGTTACCGTCATCCCTGTACCATCAAACTTTCCACGTATCCATCACACGTTAGACCTTGCGACCACAGCTCGGAACAGGGAAAGCGATCTCGGAGTATGTACCCACTAGCTATGACTCATTGGATGCTGTTTATCAACTACAGTTAATCCATATGCAGCATTAGCTAAAGTTAGAGAATAAGCCTTATGGTATATTTGGGCTCATGGGTTGGTTTCTTTTCTTGGGGGTCATGTTACCAAATGAGAAAATCTAACACAATTTGGGAATACCTGTCAAAGTAGCTAGTGAAGCTGATGTAATTACCTACCACAAGTGTCTTCTACCTTCAAATGGTGACTTAAGGAGTATTCATTCCAAGTCCTGTATATTCTAATATACACAGTGTGTATACAAGGTGCACATGACACGTGCACATATGAATGCCAATTTACATTTCAGGAGCAAAACTGCTCTTTTTTCTGTTTAGTGTTTAGGTACCACTAATTGAGCATATCCCACCTCAGTGTACCTTTCTCAAGTACTCAAACCATACCAACTTAAAGATAAATTCTTAGAAACTTGGTTTTAGACACAGAGATCAAAATGATCATACCATTTAAAAGATGGAACTGGGCTCTTACTGTAAGATTTCTACCTCACACAGGTAAGAATAGTCTAGAAGCCCTTCATATTAGAATTGTCGACAGGACACAGATACTGTATCAGCTGAAAGATAATGTACTTCAATCATGAAGGGACATTGAGATGGCTGAGTTAATTTGTCAGTGTTTTGCATTGACACATAATAACATACCCTGCTCAGTCAAAGGTCAAACTATTTCTTGAAAAACATATTCAACAGGTCTCTGGGTGCTTGTTGCTTGGAACGTTTTCTGTGATTGAATTTCCCCTCCCTTTAATATGTTCCATCTCCTCGGTGATAGGCAAAGATAAATCTTACCTTCCCAACACGAGGGGTGACATTTAGCAGTACATTCAATTCAAGATATTTGTTGAGAACAGTGCAACATATCACTGAACCAGGAGACAACAGCATTGCTGACTGATCCTATAAGATATTTCAAACTAAAAGCAATGTTGAAAATCGCAAGAAAAAAAATGCAAGACCAAGAAATTAGTACCGTTGAATTAATAGACATTTGTCTCTTGCCAATAATGGCACATGAATGGAACTTACCATTAACCATGAAACAATCTCAAAATCTCAGCATAATCTGGGTCATGGTATGATGTCCAGCGATGCCAAGCTAACTATGACAGGAAAACAGTTGTGGGACACTGTAGGCTTTTTGTCTACCCAGGGCCATTTTAAGTCAGCCGGGGAATTTTCAGGTAAACATTGTAATAGTTTTTCACAGGCCACAGACATGCCGCTTCCCTGAGCTGTTCCATCTGTAGTGTCTGTGCGGCATGCAGTGCGTTTAAAGCCTCTGGCATGCAGGTGGTTGTATCACAGGGGTGTGCAGCTGCTCCAACTGCAGAGCTCCTTATGCTAGGTGTGCGTGCCAGAGTGGTTAGCCGAGAGGTACTACAGACGAAGGCCGTGATTTAACAACAGCAGAATTGCGAGCGAAGACAGTGGAAACAATCGTTTTTTAAAAGATCGCCATTTCATCAGATGTCTTTTTTTCTGGACCAAAAGCGCGACCATTTTAAGTTTGAAGTGGGATATTTTTTGCAGTGTCTCTTTATTCAAAGCGTACACATTTGTGTTGTTGAGAAATCACATGAAACTGAAAAAGAAACTTTCAGTGTGGGTGGATGGAAAACTGTCAGTTGAAACCAAATAGGGGACATAAGTTTTTCTCGTTTATGAACTGACCAAAAAATCAGCCAACCCTCCCCAAGCTCAATAACTTACGGTTATGGTTTATTGCATTCTCTCCAATAAACTTTCAATATGAAATATCAAAATGAATGGTAAAGCTGAATGGAAGCAGGTCATTACCTGAATCTTTATAAGCTGCACCTGTGGCATCCTGTAAGACATTTTATGTAACTGACATAACAGTGGAACAAACTGAAAATACAACAAAACTATGACAGTAAGTGTCAAAACACAGAAGAAACCGTTGGGCTCAAAATTGAACTGGAACAGGAACTCTCCATGGAACGTCTAATAAAAGCACCTTGGACTCCTGTGAAGGATTAATACCTCAAAGCCCTGGTTCATGACCGAAGAACAGACAGAAGAGGTTCTTTTAGTCTCATCTATACGGGCTATAAAATACTATAGACCCATTCTTCAACAGAAACCTGTACGAACACTGAAACATTGCTAAAACATTACTAAAGTCGTAACACTGTCCAACTTTGGTTTGTCATCGTGTTTAAATATCGAGACCACACCCTGCGATATGGGGGTAGTTTGTAACCCACTGAGGACAGAAGCTCATGAAGCTTATGGAACCCAATACTCGCTGAAGTGAACCAGTGGAACCAGAGAAAACAAGTAGTGGCTGCTAAATGTTTCACTTCCCCAAAATATTCATTAAAATCCCCCTCATTTAGTTGACCTTTAGCAGTTCAGAAATTCCATACATTATTCTTCTGAAAACATATATATGGATTAAAAATACATTAACCTTATTATTAGTACTATTTCAGTGTCATTATATATTATATATCTTTGTTTATAAGACAATTGAATGCCATTTCAAAACAGTTGCATAGACCTTTGGATTGTGACATTGAGGTCTGTGATTTGTGCCACACAGTACCCCTGGTATAACTGAAGTGCAGTTGGTTTACAATGATCCAACAGCCATTTTGATGATCTTCATACATTTTGCACACATGATAGCGACAAAATGTCTTCCTGACCTTCTGTGTCTTTCTTTGTGTTTGAAAGGACACTGAATTTCACAAATGGGAGCAGTGCAATTCAGTGAAACTAATCTTTGCTGAATAGCTTTCAGCTTTTTCACAGTGCATCAGAGTCATATCACAGCTCATTATTATGATGATAGTAAGGATGGCAAGTTTCTTTCAAGTTTAGGAACAAGGAGATGATCACAGAAAATTATGTTTATGCAGCAGGGCAAGAGAGCTGTAAGCTGATTTTGCAGTACAAAAAAATGTTATTCTATAAGCATACTATTTAAACATTCAGAATTTGCAAAAGCTTGATGTATGCACAAACAATTGGGTTATACATTACATATCTTTGGGGGAGGGGTTGAATTTCCCCCAATAGTACCCAAATTTCCCTGTTTGTATCATGCGACTTTTTCACATAATGTAAATACACACATACACATACACACACAAAGAACAAACTTTGGAAACATGAAGCAATCTGGCTCCAATAGGTAAAGCACTCAGTTAAAACAATAAAAATATACAGTATATGCCATCCAATCCTGAATTCATACAGGTTTTGAAGAATATGGACCTGAAGTGTGGTACAAAAGCATGTTTCAGTCTGAAACATCAGTTTCAGTCCAAGGGCTTTTGAAAGCAATCTCTCAGAGGAAAGCAAAAAAAACCCAACTGGAAACTAAGTGGGGAAGTGATCTGAAAATGGCCAATGCCCCCCCCCCCAGTCCGCTTTGTTTAAAGCCGTAATCATCTTTATCTCTGAACTCCCTCCTTAGAAAAGATCCATCTCGTTTTTGACCCGGGAGATGGAATTTTCTCCGCGGCATGTGCTTCCGTGCGAATAGCGCCATAAATACAGGGAGAGCCCTGTCTTCACTGGATAAACATGTCATCATTTAGACCCCGGCTATCCATCTGTTTGCATATTCCGACTGTGCGCGGCATAAATAAAAAGTGAGCCTCTTCTGTGAAGCCGAGTTTCGAATCCCATTCACCCACAATGAATATTTTAAAGTACACTTTTCAGTGCCATTTTGGAGTATATGAATACATTTCTAAAAAAGACCACGGTAATTTTGTGCATAGATGATGCTCTCAAAAGTACACCAAAATTAAGAAATGCATTAGCACACATATACTGTAGTTTCTCTTTGGCTAATAGTTCAGAGAAGATATTCTGGAAGCCAATGGCTATGTGTACTAATGTAGTTTGGATGGGAGTTTGCACCTATTACTAACACCAAGCAATGAAATTTGATTTAAAAAAGATTGCGATTAATTCATAAAATGCGTATGAGGTGCATCCTTGCCCTGTTTTACTTGAATGTTTGTCTACAGGCCCAATGTGTTCATATGTAAAACTGACCCTAAGAACCGTATATTGTTTTGTATTCATATATCCTACATTGAAAGACACATAGCGGATGTTTCTTTAGTCTGCTTTTAATTTGTATTAATTGATTACACAAAATACATTCACAAAAAATAGATGGTAACAAAGACAATACCTACGTTTCCTTTTAGCGGTCAGTGATAACTTCATTAGTCATTTGGACATGAGAATGGTGGATATTCATTAACGCAGCCAAGGCTTTTTTGGAAATGAAAACATTGGATTTGTTTTATTTCACAGACAAGCTGTTCTGCATTCTGTCAATAAGGCTTTCACAAAGTCATCAAACTCTTATTTGTTTGCACTATTTCGTTTCCAATTGTCAAGTGTCACAAAACCAGGACTCGGCATTTAAAAACATTCTAAAATCTATTAAAGGAAAGTCAGTCCATTCCACATCAATATCATCTGTCAGGATACGTAGACATCTTGTACTACAGGGAAACTTAGTATTTGGACTTCATTACATTTATTATATACAGGAACCAGAAATAGAGTACATTCATTTATTAAAACACATAAATTAAAGTCTAGCAAAGACAATAAATATATATATATATTTTTAACATTCTGTTTGAGCCTCATAGTAACGTGCCATATTCAGCAGTCAAACTGCATACATTTCACACAACAGTCAAATTTATTTGAGATAAACAGCAAATTCAGCAGTCAAATACCTTGCTAATTAACATTCATAGCATGCCACTATCGGCACAGTATAGCTTTCAGATTCGAAAATGTGGCGTTGGATGTGACAGATGTGCACCAGAAAGGGGTTAACGGCTGCCGCTGGATGTTGCTCAGCATCGAATGATGCGGCTCACTGAACTGCTCTTACTCAAATACCTTGACGGATATAAGCCCCAGCATGCAGAAAAAATGAATCCCAACATTTTCCTCAGCTGAAAAAAGGCAGGCATATAATAACATCCCGAAACGTCTGATCCCTCTCAGCGGCAGCGTTCCCGTATCAGTGCCATCATGTGTTTTACAGTGTATTCATCTGAATGTAAATTCGCCCAAAAGTAGTCTCCGTAAGTTGTTAATGTTTCTCTCTACCCTGAGCTGGGAATTGAAAGCACTCTGCGCCGTAGCTGCGGGGGTTTGTGTACATTATACATTCCATTTTGTGTCCACAGGAAGCAAAATATTAAATATAGCTGGTTACCCATTTTGGCAAGTAATTCAGTTGCCATTTGGGCCATAGGTGAAATAGAGAGGTAATTGTTCTGTACAGGTATCCACCTAAACCATTCCCATTTCATTTCTTTTTCCCCCAATCCATCTCAGTAAATGAAATTGTGTGCGCGATACTTTTTTTTGTTTCGTTTTGGGGCCTAAGTTCTTTGAGGCAAACGGAGGTGGGCCAGGTGAAACCCCAGGGGTCTACTGAGCATAAAGTAACTGTAATCAGGTTTGAATGTTGTGGATGCGTGAATTCAAATCCCTGTGACATTCCAGTCTAAATAAGGCTGGGGTTTATCAGATGATAATCAGGTGCTCTGCAAATATTTTGAAGGGTGAACGTCTCGTGTTGTGTCAGTCTCCAACCCACCCCTCCTCCACCCCCCCAAAGCCTTCCCGAGATGTTAACCCCACGTGCGCCTGAAATGTTTTTAAATCGGCGCTGTTTCCACATTCTTTTATTAGAGTACCCACAAGGCCCTGCTGGTAATAAAGGTTTGTTTTTATTGCCGTTTCTACATTGTGCAAAGTTGTGAAAACATTGTGTTCTTGTCGGGGTTCAAACGGTGCCTAAAACATTTCCTGCAGAATAAAGTGCAAAGTGTGATCTGGGTATATTTGCAACGTAGCTGGAAAGTTGTGGTTTGGAGGTGATAAAAAAATTGTATATAAAAATACTGCTAAAACATTGTTATTCACTGAAACCTTATGCTGCCCTACATTGTAAAAAGTCAATGCAGTCTGTTATTATTTAAACTCTCCATATTATTTGTATTATCCAGATTCTGGTATTGCGCTAGATAGGAACTTGCAGAAATCGTGCATGGTCATCAGAACCACTCTAACTGTGAAGACGTGGTATTGAGTAAACATTCTTAATGTAGAATATTCATGCGCTGGAACAACTGCGTATTCATTAAAGTACATAAACAGTGTGTAGGAGATTCATGAGACTGTATGAATTATGGCGTTTTAATATAAGATGCCGTGTCATGTGATGCTGAGCTTGACATTTTAAAAGGCTTGCACACTGGGGGCCCTTTTGTAAAGTAAACGGAAATGGCATTTTAACAATAACAGAAAGCACTTCCTTTGACTAAGCAGGAACGTGGCACTGCACATTTCATGCAAATGTTTTTTTTGTTTTTTTTTTATTCGTAAATTGTTACACCAGACTGGTGTCCAGACATTTTGTACATTATTATTTTACATATAGTAGTTTCAACTGAACCCAGCACAACACTGGCCAGAGATCATATGAAAGGAATTGTTTTATAGTTGTCAAATTATTTTCTTCTTTCATTTTTTGTTCTACATTTGTGTTCTGCATGAACATACTAACTACTAAACTAACCAACTAACTACTTAAATCAGATCTGTCCTCTGTGCTCTCAATGCAAAAAAAATTTGTAGTTTTGCACACACACACAAATACACACGCACACACATGCGTGCACTCACACATAAACACACATACACACACACACATACACATAAACACACACACGCACGCACACTTGTGTGCACTGAGCTGGAGAAGGCAGAAGTGTGGAGAAGATACACACACACACACGCGCACTGCACTGGAGAAGGCAGAAGGGAGGTGGGCTTATCAAAGCACTAAGGCAGCTGTTAGTATGTATGCATGGGCTGCTGTCCCCCCTAATTGAGGGTACATCCCCATAGTCTTATTGGAAACACTTTTGATAATACCATAGGTTCAGTGTGTGGAAAGAGCCAGGCAGTGAGGTATTCTCTCTGGTAAAAAAAGATTATGCAGAGGAGGTACTCTCGTGGCTTGAATATGAATAAATTGCATTTTTCAAACCTTATCAGAAGTGAGCCATTTTGCTCACAAATTTCACAAGTGATTTATTATTTATTAATTTTCAAATAATTGATTATGAATGCTCTGGCAGTGAAAAAAACATTTTGATGAAAAGGCAGACACGATAATAAGTCAGTTTTGTCACACTGTGAATTTACCCCCGTTCTCCACTGTGCTTGGATTCGTACATGTGCATGCACATTCTCCCACCATCTTTGCTAAAACACAGATGTAGCGATGGACATCCCAGGGATGGAATTGTTCCTTTTCTAACTCTATTTAAATACTAGTAACGAATCACATACTGAATAAAATGACTGCCTTGAACCAAAATAAACTCACTGAAACTCCGAGGATCCCCTAGTCTACACCCAAAGCACAGAGCAATAATGAAGTAACGCAAAATGAGGGAGCCTAAATAAATAAATGATTCAAATGGGGACAGCTGGTCTGAGCACATCAAAACCTGTGGATTAATTCTTATAACACTGGACACATTCAACAAAGAGCAACATTGCTTTGCAAATGCTTCCAGATTGCATAATGATGTGAGTGTAACGGTTAATTTACGTTAAAATAAATCGGAAATCCAGAAACATAATTTCAGACCTTAAAAACAGCCTAGATTTCATTAATTTAATGGTTCAGTCGAGTGGACTCCACCATTGTGCTGCTGAGGCATTTAGCTTCATTTCAGATGTAGCACCATATAGTGGTTCCTGTTCTGTAAATTTTCATTCCTGAATAAAAAATGCAAGAACATTTCACTGCAGAGTACTGTAACTATTGTATTTCACTAGATAATGTGTTAGAACTAAGCATGCCTTTGTTTCATTGTATTTCACCGGGACATGCCTGTAATGTTTCACGTCAATTTGCCCGTTAGCGATGCTAATGCATGTGGAGGAAGGTGCAAGCAGGCTGGTAATAAGTGAACACATGATCGTACATGGGCCAATCAGAAAACCTTCCCTGTTCCCTCATTATGCCTGCTTGGGTCAGCTTTCCAAGACGGCACCTGGAGCACAAGTAGTCCTGAGTTTGACTTTCATAGACTTCATTTGTAGGAAAGTATTACCTCACTTCAGGAGGACGGCAGTTTGTCATCCCTAAACAGGACAAAAGCGACTAATAACCAATCAAAGGGACCAATAAAAGAGCAGACTACTTTTAACTGGATTTGAACTGAATTATATTACATTATTAACATTGTATTGCTGAATGCTGTACTATATTTGGCACTGCGGAGAAAGAAGCATAACAGGATGTTTACATGCGCCAAGATATAATCTTCCATCGACGTTAACACAGCAGCTGTGCTTACAGTGACTACTCAGAAGGAAAGCGAAGGTTGAACCCTAGACGCGTGAGCCAGACTGTCCTGTAGTGCAGACTGATGCCCTGACAGGGGGAGGGCAGCAGGTGCACTGCTGAAGCATCAGGTTTGGCGACGGCAGGTGCAAAAGCAACTCCGAAGCTGCGCCTGTACAAGCTGCCTGGACCTGAAATACCTGTTCCTATAGCTGTTTAAGGAAGCCAGTCAGAAGGCAGCCGTAGCCAGGGGAGCAATAAGAGAAGCTAGCAAGCTAATCCAGGTCCCTGTGTTGTACTTCTGCTAGCTAGACAGGCAGAAACACTACACCATCTGCCATAGTGAAATACACATGGCCAGTGTCGCTAAATAAGAATGCTGCAAACCGGGCAACAGCAAAAATGTGCAACTGTTAGTGAACTGTATGACCCAGCAAGCAACAGAAACTTTTCCCAGACAGTGGTAAGGGATTGCCCCACAGACAGATTGGTGGAAGTCGTAGATGGTCACTGACATTTATGGGTAAAAGTTGTTGTTTTTCAGCCACTATTTTGGACGTTGTGACCTTTCTGTGTGATTTTTTTTTTGTCTTTCTTTTCTTTGATTTTTTTACACGGCTGCCATCTTGTGGCTATGTCACCTTTGGTGGAAGTGCCTATGGCCATTTTCAATCTCATACGACTGATATTATCCAAAAAATTAAATAACACACAAGACTGTTAATGTCTGTCACACCTGTGAGAGGCAGAATAGCTGGACACGGATGAGGTAAATCTGGTTTTCACCAGCAACTTATTTTTAAGTGAGATCACATTGTGTAAACAAACAAAAAGAAAAACATTCACCGTTAACCATCAGGGTACCAAAGCAAGACAAACCTAAACACGGTGTTGCTGGGTGTCTCATTCAGTTAAAGCACAAGTTGTGGTGCTTGGATGAGCCCCACGGCCTCAGATCAAATCCAGACCGTGCCAGTGCAGACTAAGTGCATGGCCCAGTCTCCTACTGTGAAAAGAAGCATACTTTTAAACCTTGGGCTGAGTCATAACTCAACCCCAGGACGTGTGCCACTTAACCAGATTGCCTCTGCCAGAACAAGCCCTGGCACAATGTGCAACAAAAATATATATTACATATACAGTGATCTAATATATTGCTATTATTGAGTTGTCATTTTTTTTGCAATGGTGGAAGGCTATTCTGATGCATTTTGAGTGCCTCCATATATTTAAACATATTACTCAATGTACTACACTATATATGGCAATATATTTTCATTTCAGAAGTGTTACTCAAACTTAAATGTCAGTTTCTGTCATAAATTCAGTTATTCGACACTGCATATTAAATTGAGATCTTGCTCACTTCATTTTGTAATGTAAAAATTATAGATAATAAGGGTATAATGGTTTTTTTGTGTCAAAAAAATTTCATGTTCTGTCCTTCATTATCTTATTTTGTGAGTATTACCTACTCTGTGTCAGTCAGGGTTTTTTCTTCTAAGCGGTAATTAAATGTATTTTAATGACTGTTGGATCTTATCAAATGCAGTGTACTTCCAAACTGATTAATTTTCTTTATAAACGAAGCCCTTAATGAAATGCAAGCAATTAAACTAAAAGCCCTATCAAATAGTTCCTGTCACTCAACGGGGTGAAATTTCATTGGAAATCCTTCTTGCCTCAGTCCCATTGCTCTCTTATACAAATCCATTTAAAAAAAAGCTCAGGTTGCAGTAGCGCGGAGAGAAGATGATACTTAATTAACTAATTGACACAACAAAGAACCTTCTGATATGTTTGGCCAACTAAAGTGTATGCGGAATTTAATGATGGCAGGGCTCCTCATCTCGGTGTTAAATTATTTAAAGCTGACTTAAACTGTTGAGACAGTCAGAGTTGGGATGTTATTAAGCTCATTAAGAGTACTCCTCTGAGAACTTGTGTTTGGTTGCAAGGATCCAAGAAGCAATTCTTCAGTTTTATACTTTATGGGTGGCAGTGTGGTATAATGGTTAAGGAGCTGGTAACCTAAAGGTCACAGGTTCGATTTTTCAGGTAGGACTGCCCTTGTACTCTTGAACTGTTGTACTTAACCTGCATTGCTTCAGTATGTATCCTGCTGTATAAATGAATGCAATTAAAAAATGCATTGAAAAAGATGTGTAAGTCGCTCTGGATAACAGCGCCTGCTAAATGCCTGTAATGTAAATTATCTACTTGTAAATTCCATTGCTTCCTTCACCAAGCTGCACTGTGAACTGTGAACAGTATTCCAGTGTTTGCCTACTGTAGCAGTTGTGGTTACTGGCCCTGCAATCTGCATTTAAAAGCAGATTATTTGTTACACTGTAGAGTATGTGCCTGGCGGACAACTGTTTTCAAGTAAAATTTAAGCAGGCACATGGGGGGGGGGGACTCCGGGGGCCCGAGCATCTGCCTATCTGTGGCCCTCTCATTTGACTTTTAAAAATTCTATTTGTATTATTTTTGTTACCGTAATTCATTTTCATTCATTCATAAAATATTTTATGCAAAATAACTCTGTGGGGTTTTTCTAGGTTGGCGTGGTTTTCTCACTTTGAGCACCTGCCCCTCAGAAGGTCTATCCATGGCCCTGAACATACGCCCCGTTACTGTCGATAAGTTGTGGATTCATTTACTGAAATTATGGTTTGGTATGATAATTGCACTTGTTATGAGATGGCTGGTGTCTGGGAGGGGAATTCTCCTGGGAAGGTCCAAGTGTAGGTTTGAAGCCTCTAGATTTGTCATGTGGGGCTTTTCCTTGGCTTTTGTAAGGAAATTATACCGTGGGCAGCAGAAGACAGGTGATCAGAGGAGTTATTTTAACATTAACATCATTCTGGCGTCATATATTTTACAGTACATTTTGAATCCAGAAGCTTTTTTTGTGGTGCAGTTTAACACAGACTTTGGTGGCTTTGTCTTTCCTTGCATTCTGCATGAAAACTCTATAGCATAAATATGATGAAGCGATTTTCATCCCGAAAAACAAATATCTCGGAGCATCTCAGTACGGTCCAATTTTCCCTCTCTATCCTCTAGAATACATAGCAATCACTCCAGACAATCACTCCATAGCAACAAGCATGCAGGAGAACCTCATAACTGCTGTGGCCAGCCCTAGCACTGTTCCAGTCAATCAGAGAGGGTCTGTGGTTTGCACCATATCTACATAAATGTGAAATTCTGAAACACAATTGTGGGTGGGGGGTGGGGTGGGGTGGGGGGTAATGGCATGTTACCACTTGCAGTTTTACATACGAAGCATCAATGATAACAAAAGGGACTTCACCACATAACAATGTGTTGCAGCTTAGACCAAGGGATATGAATGAGGATGTCTTTGTGAGTGAAAGGGAAATAGACCCAAGTATAAATTAAATATGGTCACATTGAGTTTGTAAGCTGATTGTGCCACTTATCCACCAGCTGGTTATGTTTGGTTAAATTGGTATAAAGTTGATTTAGTTGCTAGCTTAGGTGCACCTGACTATAGCAACTTAGCTGACAAACAATAGCCTCTTCACAAAACAGTTTCATCACAATACAGTGAAGATAGGCCATTGCTCAAACAATACACAATTTTCCTTTGAATGTGTTGTCTCCTTCTCTCTTTGTATCTTTTCTCTCGCTTTCTGCTTTGTTTGTGTTTCTTTCTTTGTTGTTGTTTTGTCTGTTCTTTTATTTTTAAGTACACTCATTTCTGTTTGAACAATGTCCCAATAAAAAGTTTTATTTTTGTTCTCAAAAATAAGTCACTTGGGTTCCAAAATTACAAAAAAAAAAACAAATGCAGACTCACCACAGACGACAAACGAGTGAAGCCAAGAAAGAAACATTCTCCAACAAATGGTTAACTTCAGTTGCTTAATACTTCAGAGGCTCTGTTTTTTTGCACACATAAAAAGCTCTTTTATTAATTGAGTGACTGAGCCAAACCTCCTGGACTTAACCGGGTCCCACATAGATAGCTACAAATGGAAATTGATTGGGTGACCTAGATTTTAATAAACTGGTGCAGAGGCTCACACCACTAATTCCACTCATAGCAGCTTCTTCAGTCGTTACGTGACTCGATATTGTGGAAATAAGAAGCTAAAGTTTCGACAAATAACTATCATGTTTATTGGTAAAACGAGCAGCCCTCCTGTAATGTTGTTGGAGTTTTTTTATCGATGTAACAAGCACAACATATAATACTCTGGTTTATGATTTTTCCACCCAACAACTTCTTCTATTGCACAGAAGGAACAAAGAGTAGTTTGTAGGTCATACATCACCTACAAACTGCATTACAAAGGAGCAGCGAAAAAGAGAGAAAAAAACACAAACAGCATAGTTAAATAAAGTGGTATACTAAATCAGACCATAAAAAATGAAAGAACTGAAAAGTCTTATGTTAATAATGGTGGTACTTCACATTCTTTTTGTCAGAAAATGCTCTTATTTTGGCTTAATTATGAATTTCCTTTGTTTCTTTTTGGCTGGACCGCAACAGCGAGGCCAGCCCTACAAACGCGAATGTCTGTGACTGAGTGACTGAGTGAGTGATGAAGTTACATCATTGGTCGGCTGGATCACGTGTGTAAGGTCCAGTCATATACTAGGTTTTAACCTGGTCTTGTTTACTGACAGATGTCAGGCACAACAACGTTAGTCAATTCCCTAAGCACTTTGCTATACTTCTGACAGCATGGCAGTAGCTTGCTGCCACTGATGTCTTCCCCTGCTTGAATGAATGTGCATCATTTGTCGTACTGAATTGTTTTGTTGCAGGCATATTTTTGGGAACCCTAAAGAACGACTGACAGCAAATAACTGTAAAGAATGACTGATGATGCTAATTCAACTACGAATGGGGATCAAGCATTCCTCGCTCTCGTGTTTTTATTGGTCATCATTACAAGGTCTCTCTTTGAGTTGCTTGTCCTTGACATGAGAGACTCGTTACATTACATAAATCAGGGGTCTTACAGGGTTTTGATATTGAATGATAACGTTTGGAAATAAGTGTTTTTTTTCTGTTTTGCATCTCACTCCAACTATTATCTCCACAATTTGAGTTTTTCTTTCATTCTAGAAAAATAGCTCCAGTGGCCTCTGAGCTTGTGAAATAGAAGACGGAGAACCTAAACTGATAAAGTTTTAATATTTATTTTTAATTAATAGTTTTTCCTATTACATAATCACACAGCCCCTGATTCATTTTTGTATAGTCATATATAATGTGAGAGCATTACTTTTAAGCTCTGATGTTAATAACAACAAGGAGATCTTGTTACAGTACCTCTTGTGGATTGGAGGGGGTTTGACACTGGGTTCAAGTTAAAACCAGTTGTTTAAAGATAAATCCTGATTTATTTACAATAAAGTATTTAATGTGAAGGACGCAATCATAATAGAATCATATTAGCCCTAAGCTTGTGAGTTGGACAAAGATTTGTTTATGGTAACAGTATTATATTCAAAACACTCAATCAATGCAAATTTCATTCAGCATTATTTTTTACTTTAGATCCCTGTGTGTGTGTATGTGTGTGTGTGTGTGAGAGAGAGAGAGAGAGAGAGGTGTGTGTGGGTGCAAATACATATTTGTTCAAAAACAAATTCCCATCATGTCCTGTTTCTTGCTCATTGATCACAATTGCACTGATAGGAAATAGGCAAAGAATAACTATGGCTTCTATCTCCATAATGAATGAAGTCAGAATCACTAACTGAAATTGGTGCTGAACACTAAGGTTTTCCATGCTTTTCATGTTAATGTTAAAGCAAACCAAAAGTTAATATAATTGTGTCACGCCAAGTACGATACTGCATCTATTCCAATCTGAAATAGCTTGTATGGTCTAATCTACAGGCAGACAGATGTGTGTATGCAGCAGAATCTTCTCATAAGCCATGAGAATGAGCTTGACAATAAATAGCTGCACAGTGACCTTATGCAGATTCCATTTCACAAGTCACACCAAATCTGCACAAGGTCCTGTAAATACACCAGAAACGGAAGATCAAAAGCAACATATTGGAAACCTGAGGGCTTATAGGAAATCAGATTAAACTTCTTTTCCCTCCGTAATAGTACAATAAAATAGGTGTTTCTCTGAATAGCAAGTACCTGTTGGCTAAGTTATGACAACAGTAGTAAATACATAGTGGACATAATTTATATTGTGCACAAAAATTTAACAAGTGGAGTTCAGGTAGTTTATAAGAGCATTATGAAGGCTTTCTCAAATTAGATTAAAAGAGGAAGGCACAGTGAGCTCCATAACAGGTAAAAACTTTTTTTGTTTTTGATTTGGCTCTGAACTCCATAATTTTAGAGTTGTAATCAACCGGTTCCATGTGATTAAAGTGCAGATTCTCAGCTTTTATTAAAGGGTTATTTAAAAATACATTTTGGTTTCACCATATAGAAAGTACAGCATTTTTTTATACATAGTCTTGCCATTTCAGGGCACCATAATGTTTGGGACAAATGGTTTCACAGGTGTTTCTGATTAGTTAGGTGTGTTCACATGCTTCCTTAGTGCAGGTATATGATATCTGTCAGTATCTATTCTTGATTCTATGCTTTTTATTGCCTTTGGAGTCTATTGGGGGTTGTCAACATGAGGACCAGTTGTGCCAGTGAAAGTCAAGGAAGTCATTATGAGGCTGCAAAATAAGAAAATAAACTGTCAGAGACAATGGCCAAACCTTAGGCTTACCAAAATCAACTGCTTGGAACATCATTAGGAAGAAAGAGAGTGCTGGTGAGCTCAGTAATCGCAAAGGGCATAGTAGGCCAAGGAAGACCTGATGACCTTGATGACCAAATAATTCTCACCATAATGAAGAAAAACCCCCAAAACACCTGTTTGACAGATCAGAAACACTCTTCAGGAGGCACGCGGGGATGTGTCAGTGGCTACTGTCAACATAAGACTTCACGAACAGAACTACAGGGGCTACACTGCAATCTACAAACCACTAGTTAGCCACAAAAACAGGATGGCCGAGTTAGTTTACTAAGAAGTACCTAAAAGAGCCTGCAGAGTTCTGGGAAAAGTATTGTGGAGAGATGAGACCAAGATTGACTTGTATTGGAGTGATGGCATGAGCAAAATGTGGAGGCCAAAAGGAACTGCCAAAGCACCCTCCCTAATCTGTGAACATGGAAGTGGGGGTGCTACGGTTGTGGTTTGAATTATGAAGTGCACAAATGCATCTTATCTGATTAAGTTGAACCAAATACCTCTAAACTCATTTGACAGCTATAGCGATTCAGCAAAGTTTGGAAGCAATACAATGCCATTCATAATAGTAGACATAATAGTGGGCTGTCCCATCTGTCCATACTCACACACTTTGGTGACTTATTGTTATGCAGAATATACATTTCCATATAGTGTGCAAGTATATATTAAGTGCTTGGAGTGCTTGGATTTTCAAAACAGTTGGAACACACTTTGGTCCCTGATTCAAATAATGTATTGTAGTCACACCGCTACTAATAGCTAGTAATAGCTGTGCAAAGCTTGATGTGGGCTTGGTAACTGCTGACAAATTAGCCAAGCTTGGTAACTTTATATTCACATTAACAATGCCATTATTATGCTACAATATGAATAAAATATAAAGTTACAACATTTGCATCTTTGCAGACATCTTTCTTACATTGATATTTCTTCAATTTTCCTCCAGTAAACACACAAGCCGGGAACCTCGTGACTGGCATCAACAATTAACGTCACCAACTTGGTGCATTGTGGGTCTGTGTACTTCACCAGAGAACGCTCTGAAGCAGTCATAGCGTAAATCCGGATAAAGGGCACATCAAGCTCACCGCACTTTTCATTATTCGAGAAATGGTGCACACTTGCACACTAGCGCTAAGCACACAAACGCACATTCCAAGTGCCCAAGCCTGACCAAGTGTGCATATAGTACATGGGTTATTTAAAAGCTTTTTCATAATTGAGATTTGAGGAACTTGGTAAAATATTGATGATTTTGACTTGGTGCTACTGGACATTGCAGAAAGCGCATGCAAATATATGCACGCATAAGTAGCAAGTGGAGACAGAAATGTGACAGGAACGCGAGTGCACACTCATTTTACCCTGCCCTGTGTTTCCTGAATAACCAATCCAATAGTGTGCTTGCTCCTCACTCAGAGTCATCAAATCATCTCCCAGTGAATTATGCTAACCGCTAGAAACCCATGGGACATTAAGGAATGGCTTTTGCATTCAGGTTAAGCTGGTATACCCAGGGAAGTGCTGTACTGTATTTTTCTGGCTCTGAAACCTTACCACCGCTGAGGCAATTCCATCAAATTGTTAATGCTAGAAAACAGGCGCTTTAAAGTGCATAATACCCTCGAGTGTTGAAATAGCAGCTGCATCTTAGCTGCCGTGAATTGATGAATACTGATTTTTTTACATTATGGCCTCTTATGCAATTATACAAGGGATGTATATGTTAGTATGTGCACTGCGTGCATATTGAGTTCAGCCACTGAACGGTCACTTCTACACCCAGGTGTAAGGTAGGCAGTCCATACAGTTGTAGGAGAAACAGATCACAGCATTAATTAGTTTGGTGGCTTCATCAGACAGTATTTAACCCCTTAGCGCACAAGCCAAATCTTGCCAATCCTTGTCCATTTAGGGGGTACCCTATTTAAAGCTTTATAACTCCAGATGTGAACACCACAGAGACTTTAAAAATGGCTTAAATGAAGCAAGACATTTGTACAATTTACAATACTAATGCAGATTTGTTTATATTCAAAGTACCACAAATGCAATTGTTTTGACAAAAAATCAAAAATGAATTTGCACTTTTTAAGTTTGCAATGAAATACTGAGAGATTGCATATACACAGCAGGTTAAACTATTCATGTGCTAGATCAAAAACTTCTTGACCACAAGTTCATAAAATCTAAGGGTGGATATGTAGAACTGCTATAGATGTATGAAGCAAAAACTAAGTAGTGTACCCAGCGTCTCCAAATCTATCCAAAATGTCTAAATTATGCATTGCTGTAAATCACAACATATTCACATATTTCACTACAAATCGACTGTTTTGACTCAAGAAATCACTGTTAATAATTTCAAGTGGAATTACAGCTTTCAGTCAGTAGTGGTCAAATATCGAGGTCCAGAAACTATCAAAATCTCTCCAAAACTGAATTAAATGTTTTTGTCATTATAAAGCATATAAATGAGCCCTTATGAAGGTTAAGATGAACATGCTATCAGATTTTTAAATAATGCAAAAATTGTCACACAATGCGGTACAGTACCTAATGTGTAATATTACTCTTGTGTGTATTTCTATACTCTGTACTCTCGTATGTTTTCTTGTATGGGGATGGGAGGACATGAAAACAATTTTCAACCTTGGCAATGTTCCAACTCTCACGCCATCACTGTTGCATGCTTCATAACAACTATTACACTACCATCTAACGCTTGCATTACAGTGCGAAATATCCACATTATATAACACCACTAACCTATTTAAAGATACTCAATTTCAAAAATAACGTATATAACCGAAATATTTTGAGCAGTAATACTTACATAGAGATGATGAAATCTCATCTATGTTCAGTAGATGGAGACAGAGACAGTATCAATGTTCTATTCGCTTCTGTTTTGCTCAAGAAAACGATGTCAGCTAGGTCTGCAAACATATGGCTTAGCTAGGTCCAGAAGTCCTCAATAGTAATAGTATTTTCCAAGAAATTACGAAATATCGTTGACCACGTTTCGTTAGGTGCAGCTTATTTTTCTGCTAACATAGAGTGAATGCGTAAGTGAATGCGATGCTAAGAATATTTTCTGTTACGCTGACCTATAAAACGCTATTCCAAAAGCAGAATTAGACATGTTATACATCGTTAGAAAGCTTATACTCTCACCTACTGAATAAATTAATTGTCAATCAAGCCAGACTGTACTAAAAAGGGCGACGACGCCGTAAACAACAGGTGTGGTATTATGCACAGCTATTTTGGAAGATACCCAGGCGTCACAAATGCGTGTATATTTCCCAAACGAATTGTCTAAGACAATATATGACCACGCAGTCTCAAAAGGGACATCTCTACACGTGAAACCAACAGTAAGGTTGTATATTTATTCAATATGTAGTCCCAGATATTGACTGTAGAATGACATGGTATCATTTTTAAAAACTTTTTCTAGTTTATTTCGTTAATCAATAAGCAGCGTTTTCACTGCTGTATAGGCATATCTTAGGGCTATTGTCGGGTTTATCTTGTTGCTATGACGGAATGTGATTTTTTAGTGGTGAAAGAATATTTTTATGAATGCCAAGATAGACAATATTATCCATTATGTCAAGGGTGGGGGGTGTTTTGTAGATGAGACTGCAGGAAGGGGGTGCATGTTAAATGAACAACCAGAGAAGACAAGATGGGGCTGCGAAACTACGTTTTCGGCATAGTTGTCCTGTGTCGTCTACTAATGAAACTAAAACAACGGGTTTCTGTTTTTAACTCACACTTTGGTTGCAGTAGCACCGAATGTTTTAGTTTAGTAATCTCGGCACACCAGCGTGCCGACCACTAGGGGCTTTGCGCTATGAGGTTAATGTCTTTCAAGCCCTATCCATAACATCAGATTTTTGAGCAGCCCTTATGCTACATACTTTTAAAATGCTTCTGTAGAAGCTGTCTCAGCTGGGGTGGCACGGCGGTGAGTCTCGAATCTCGGCCCTGGGCCTTTCTGTGTGGAGTTTGCATGTTCTTCCCATGTCCGCATGGGTTTTCTCCGGGTGCTCCGGTTTCCACCCACATTCTAAAGACACGCAGGTTAGGTTAACTGTAGACTCTAAATTTCCCATAGGTGTGAGTGTGTGAGTGAATGGTGTGTGTGCCCTGCAATGGACTGGCTTAAGTGTCCAGGGTTTATTCCTGCTTCTCGCCCAATGTATGCTGGGATAGGCTCCAGCACCTCCTACGACCTTGACCAGGAATAAGTGGGTATAGATAATGGATGAATGGATGGATGGTGATTCAGTAGGCCAATCTGTTCCGTTTCAGACGCATTTCTCATTAAAAGCCGATAACATTATTTAGCATGTCTGCTGATTTTAATGTGCTTGATTGTAATGTTTCTTCTTCTCAGCTTGATCCCCGGTTGGCCAATGGCCAAGCATTCCTCAGTCTCATTACACATTTTGAAACACTTTCCTTCCACAGTATGAAGGTCAATATCTGTTTAATACCGAGAACTGCCAGAAGCCTGCATTTTTCAAGAGGTCGCACCCCGCTAGCCAGTCTCAAAAATAAAGCACTGACTTGTTCGGTTCGAGTCTACACATATTTACAGGAGTGAGAGGTGTGCAGCTCAGGCACTTATGGTAAGAATGTATTTATTCTTTCTGTGCCTGGAAGGCATCTCAAAATATACACTCCAGCACGGTGCCTTGTAATTTCAGTTTACATAATGAATTAGATACAGCAAAGAAGGGCCTTCTGAGTGTAGAATAATATTTTTAATTTAGCAGCAAAACTGTTGGTGTTCCCGGTTGGTGGAGTATGTGTGCCGTCACTGTTAGAAATGAGCAAAGTGGAACTTTGTGGATACAGCCTTAGCTTAATCGCATGTCGAATCTGTTGATAAAACCCCATTTGTCTACTGGTAGCCTGTGTTTGGTGTCTTTTGTAATAGCATGTGCAGTCCAATCGAAAGAACAACCTTTTCTATAATTAGGCAAGCGGCGCAGTGACTCATTTTTGAAATCATCTTTTAAAGGTTACCTGATGCAGCAGACCACTAATTGTAGTCTCTTAACTCTGATTCAATCTGAAACCACCAACAGATGCATGGGTCCGTTTAATGTACTTTCTGATTCAGAAAAGATTCATATGCCGCATATAGAAGCTAAGTAAATAATTCACCTTTCATTGTTTTCTCTAACCTAAAAAAAAAGACATTTGGCTTGGAGTTATGATTTGATTTTATCTGCCAAAGAACATTGTGACCTGTAGGTTGATGACTGCTTGTGCTATGTAATCTGGTATAAAGACGCATGGTATTTGCTAATGGACAGGTACCCCTTCACTAAGAGCACACCATATTTTGACTTGTTTTGAAAAGTGATTGTTTTCCCCCTTCATGCCACAAGAAAAACTGATTGTGGTGGTCACTCTTGGGGATTGTGTGTGTGTTGCTTTGAAATAGCATAGTGCAAGGTTGATATTTATATACTAAGTGAAACCTGCATTGCAAGTCTGTCACCTTCCTTGCACAATTAAGCTGCTCATAAGCAGGTTTGATCTGAAACCTATTTGATGATATCAAGGAGACAGAAGAATTTAAGTTGAGAAGGTATTATCTTGCAGCTTGATGAGTGTTCTTTGTACAGCTAAAAGCCTATACCCAGTATAAAAATGTGCTAGCCTTACAGGGGGCAGTACAGAATGGCATAGCGACTGGAAGAGCAAAATTAATTTAACTGAATTTAAATGAAATAAAATTTGAAATTAATTTCATGAATTGTCTGAATTAAATTGACCACAACCCTACTGCCCACTTTTTTATGTCAGGTGTGCTAGCACAGTTCAAATATCAAAATCGATTTGGGAATAGAATAGAATAGAATAGAATAACTTCATTTTTCCCAGTGCGAAATTCAAGACTTTATGATCTCTCTTATCCGCTTGAACTATACTTTCGCCAACTGCCTTTGTGCTCTGAAAACAGGGCCCTAAAAATAATCGAATGCCTCTGACTGTTCTGCGCTGCAAGACTACCCTGTTTTGCATTCAAATTCATGCGGGCATCTTTCAGGAGGTTTGTTTCGGGCCCTGGTTGCAGCTGAAGAGCTAAAAGCTCCCTTCAAGGGTCAATTCAAGAAGCCTTAATCCACGGCTGAATGTCAAGTCAAGGAAAACAGGATAACGCATGAGTCTGGTGTAGAGAATGGGGGAAAATGCACTTTGGATAAGCTTACAGAGCTGAGGAGAATCGTGACTCTCCAGAGCTGTGAGTCATTCGAACATGGAGGGGAAAAGCAGCAAAGTAATCTAGCATCAGAAATGCATACGATCCCTGCCAGCCCACATTATGTCTCCACCAGTAAAATGTATGCAATCTCAGCAGTGAAAGCCAGCATTTTGTGAGTGGAAATCTTTTGTTTTTAAGTTTGCACCAAGCCAGTAGCAACTGCTTGCTTAGTGTAATATATGCAATATTTGCGATGGCAAACATCAAGATAATTTTCCTGATCAGTTTCTATTTCCCAGACAAGATGTTTATTGCTGGTACCGGTAATTAATGCCAGTAGGCTTTGGGGTATTTCATTTCGGTACAGTATTCAGATCCAGACAGAAAATTTCCTGACATGCTGTAATTATCTTCTGAGCATTTTATGCTACACCTGAAAGCACAAGAATGCTTCCCTCTGGGTGTTATAGCTCTGGATGTTTTTTCATGGAAATACATTGCACAATGGCTTTTACATTTCTTTGACCTGCTCAGTACACGGCATATGATGTGTAGTGAAGTTGCTTGCTTCCCCAATGATAGTCTAAGACAGAAATCTTTTGACTTGTTTTGCTCAGTCTAATGCTTTCAATCTTCCATGCCTTGTTAATATAAGATAATTGAAATGCCTCAGCACATAGAAATATCTTATCAAGCTGCATACACCTGGAGTAAGACATTTTTAAGCATGACACAGTGGTACTGTTTTTTAATTTATACATTTTACTTCAAGTCTTTTCATTTCATAATAAATGTGGTGCATTATTACAGGCATATCTTGTCTTTTCATTCTTTTAATTTCTCTTACTGCCTTTTATGAATTGTGTAGATATACAGCCTCTCAGTCAATCAGCTGGATTAGTGCCAGTGTGTAAACATTTATAATGGTAACTATATGCCTATTTGCTGTTATTCACATTAACGTTTATGGATGTTTTTTCAGTACTTATGATGATGATGTACACTGCTTGTGAATGAGTTATATAATTATATAGTGTATGACACTTTCATTCCAGAACATGTATTCAGAACAAAATGGAGGAGATGGTCTGCTAATGGTGGATTTCACTTTTCTTTTTTGAGTCAATCCACAGGCCTGATACAGAACTATGAAATAATAGGCTTTTGTTATGAGTAAATGCAACAGAACTACTGTAAAGGTGCTAGCATGGTGATGCATTCAAAATTAAAATGGAGGCCAGGTACTTTTCAAAAATCAAAAAATTAATAAAAAAGCTAATATACTTCTCATGGGGCTAAGTAGAATTAATATGATAATTCCCTTATATCATGACATTATAGATTTATGATTATAATAATTTTCTATATGGCTAGTGCTTTACTCCAGGTTACTAATTTGTTTTTACCTCTGAGAGTATGCAATAAGCAGGTCTGTTCTTCAAGAAAATGAAATTCCTCAGATGCAACACAAAGGCATAATAATGAGGTGGGCAGGGCTAAGTACTCCCCTATGGTTCATTAAAAGCTGAATTTACAAAGCTGGATTTTTTCCACCTAAAGACAAAGACAATTTATTGGGAGAATGCAAAACCACTCGGAGAAAAGCTACCTGATTGGAAAGAAACCTGTGCTTTTCAAATAAATTGCACCATGTAGTATGCTTTTCTTTCTGTGATTTACTATATGTCTGGGACCGGTGTTGACATTTCAGCTCGTGCATATCACTTCTTTGATTCACGCATATAGATCTAGCGGGCCCCTGGCTCTCGCGTTTAAACGGCTGGAACGCCTGGCTTCTATAGAGGCCGCTAATGATAGCGGCGGCGCATTGCTTTCGCGGCTCTCTCCAATCAGTCTCAGAAATGTTTTTTTTTTTTTCTGAACTGTAGACATCTGAGACAACCACCTGGTTGAGGAGAAATGAATGCATTTTTATCTCTTTCAGCTTCTCGCGCAAAGCAATTAGATTCCCCAGTCACTTTAAGGGGAGTAAAAGGATACAGCTGCTTGTGCGTAGAAAGCCGAAGACTAGATGGAATTTCTCCGCATGTATTAACTGTGTGGGATTTGGTACATCCAGTAACTGTGAAGTCCACGTATGAATCTCTAGAAACTGGTGCTTTCCAACAGGGCCTTTCCAATTGGTGCTTTCCAGTGTGTGGTAGAGAAAATTTAGCGTTAGCCTTGTCCTTACTTCCTTGACACGGCGAACAAATAGCCACAGAGATGCCGTGAGGTTGTTTATAAATGGATGTCTATGTATTGTGGCCAGACCGATGACAGGCTGAGATATGTCAATGGAACCAAGTGAAGATAGTGTTGATGATGAGAAGAATGGAACCTAAAGGATTGAGGTGGAATACCGTGGTCAACAATGTCAGCAGCAGCCTTCATATCTACGGTAATAGACCCTCAAGGTAGAATGTAAAGAAGATATGTGTGCGCATACAGAGCATTGTTAAAAACCGTATGTACGTGAGTGTACAAAAATATAATTTCTGTTCCTTTTGTGTGTGTGTGTTTGTGTCTCTCTGTGTGTGTCTGTGTGTGTGTGTGTGTGTGTGTGTGTGTGAGTGAGTGAGTGTGTGTGTGTGTGTGTTTGTGCTTGCATGTGTGCTTGCGTGCATGTGTGTGTAGGTTTCAAATGACAGTGGAATGAAAGAGGACATAGTTATTTCTTCATAATATCACAGTTTTGTGTCTATTTCAAAGTGAAGTTGATTATGGACATTATAAAGGAATTTGTGTTTGTGTGTGTGTGTGTGTGTGTGTGCATACCAAATATTTACCAAAAGAAACCCGTATGACCAAGCTGGCTCTATTTCTCAAAATGCAGGGAGCAGGAATTGCTGTGCATTTATTGAATTGGGGGTTTTCAGTTTGTTCAATAAGAGTGAGCCAGTTTAATCAGCAATTGATTTGTTCGGTTTATAAATGTTTCCCTTGTCAACAATGTCCCTTTTCTCCCTTTGTTTTATGCAGACATATAACAAAGGGACAGGACTGTTGTGAAATGCAGGCTAGCAAACCCAATTAACTGATGGCATTCAAATTTAAAATAAAACATTGGGAAGTACCAATTCTCATAGCATTTAGACACGTGCTGAAGTTTAGTCTATTATGAAGACAGTTATATTGACAGTATTTCCAAAGACGGGCTGCTGGGTGGTGCATCCTGTCAAAATGCTGGATTCCAGTGCATGTACGGAAGTGCCCAATGATCCGATATGGAACCCTGACTCTGCCGATGCCAGCTGTGGCCTGCAGCCCTACAGGGCGATGCACAGTTGACTGTGGCTTCAGCCAGGGAGGGAGGCTTCAAGTCAGCAGTGCTGTCCTCGTCGCATTGTGCTAGAACGGTTCCTCCGGTCAATAGCATGCCTGCATTCTACCTGCACCGGAGGTGCGTGACTTGAGCAGGAGGGGTTCGGTGTCTGCAGGTCCTTGTGTTTCTTCCAATCAGCTGCAAGTTTAGGCCTTGGAAACCATGCGTGGGGCCAATCAACTGCACAGCTTTACAATTCCAAGAAAACACTTTGTTGACTCCTACTGACTGACTGCTGCAGTCAGTGCTCTCTCAGCTTACCTTTGCCAGTTCTGTCTCTGCCTGCCTTCTCTACCAATCCTATTCCTTATGACACCATCTATATAACTTTCAAATTATTACCTCCTCTCAATGACATACTGTATGGATATAAATTATAAATTCTATAAGATCTACCATTAGCATTTATGCTTTATGTTGCATATTTATTGCCTCAGCTCAACAGGTAAAGCCAGCACATTCTGTGGGACTGAAGACTTATTTTAGATGTTAACGCGTGATTACCGGATATCTGATATCCAATTAAAACGTGAATGAGGGGCACGGCATTAAAGACACGAAGGCCTCATTTGCTCTTGTCTGTTATCTGGAATGACTACACTAAAAGGTTTCTAATTACAGTGGGATGAAAGTGGACACACCTATTTCTCCACAATGTCACCGATGCTTCCTATTTCAAAGTGACGTTTCCATTGAAGCGAAGTCGATTACGGGCATGATAAATGAATTATTGTCGACTGTGAAAGGATATTCCTTCCAAATGTTCTTTATAGAATTAGAATTGCACGTATTATCTTCATGTTTGGGTTTTTGTTAGTATTCAGATTGCTTCTTTTTACATTACCTCATGCCAGATTAATGTTTGTGATAGGAGGAGTGGCTTTGAAGAAAACTATGAAGAGAAGAGCAGGCACTTCTTTAGAGATGATCAATAACTGGAAAACAAATACCTGCCAAGGAATGATAAATGTGTAATAGAAATGGCTGCAGACAAATAAACAAAACATTGATTAATTTCTTTAAATAAAGCGTCAGGTCTCTGGTTTTGGGCAAAGCTGCATGTTGAGAAAAAAAAAGAATGCTCAAAATTTTAAGGTTGCCTTTTAAGGGGCATATTTATTTCAGTTTGGTGTTTTAGTTCAGCGCAAAAACACAAATCTAATATTATAACACGAATGAGAAGAGAAGGACAAAACCGCAGTAAAAAGAAAAGGAAATGTCCACAAAAATTATTTATTTATTTATCTATTATGTAATGGAAGTGAAAAATAATTACAGTTAATGCATGTCTTTTGATTAGTGCTTACTTGATTGGGGAAATGTATGAGTAAAGAGTTACTCTTTTGTTCTGTAATAAATGTTAAGTTAGTGGGGTTACTGATAAATAGTATTGGGGGGAGGACGAGAATGAACCTGTGACAAAATGAACAGGATTATTTGGTCACGTGCGCGGTTTGTTGATAACTGATAGCTATATTTCAGGGAATCTCTGAGACCTCCATTAACAAGTGTTCCTTCCAGCAGCTTTTGAAGCCGACAGATGTAACATTAACATACACTTAATTCCAGCCATGGCCTGTTTTTAACCAGGCTATTACCAGAAAACTGTGGAGCCCAGTTCTACACAAAGATAAGATGGGGAAACCACCCAGAACTGAAGCCTGTATAGCTGAAGATGTTTTTTTACTAGCTGATATACAGTACTTTTTCAGATCTTTTAAGCATTAAATATATACATATGGTATGGAATACATGTTTATGTCTGTTAAAGTATTTGAAGGTGTATTCCGGAAAAGGAGGTGCCTCAGAAGGTTAAGAATCGGAGGCAGGCTGTATCATTGCCATTTCAGATAATCGCTTTTGCAGGGGAAAAAAATGGTTGGGATAAGACAACTCAACGCACAACAAGCTTTGCCTTTGTATAAATGCAACCTTTAATGTCAGCACAATCAAACAAGGCCGAGTTTATAATATTTCATCCGAAAGGTCAGCTCAGTCTTCAACTCAGCTATATTCGTAGTCTCCTCAGAATTGCCTGAACTCCGACCATAAATAAATAAATAAACAAATACACAGTGCCTGCATGAGACGTTTTCAGCACTGCAAGATATATTCAGACTGCACCACAAATCCATTCAACTGGGTTACTGTGCACTCTTACAGACACTAGGATTGATTTTTTTGTCTCCTTAAATAGATACATCCAGAACCTTCCCCTGTCTGCTTCGGGGCTTTAGATTCAACCTGCATTTCCTTGTTCGTATGGCTCAGATATTCTGTTTATTGACCCGAGTCCTCGCCGCATTGTATTTTTATATCGGAGGTCATTGGTTGGTATGGCGGACCCATTTCTGTCTACACAAGCCTCATTTAAACTGTAAAATTACCAGTTACCAACAAGCATATGTATAGGTAGCAAAGAACCAGTATCTCAATCATGAAAAATCTGCAGACTTATATGTTCAAAAAACATGATATTTAATTAAATAAAACTAACCAGATATGAATATGAAAATGTAGGAAAGAAAAGGTAGAAAATGACTTTTTCCACAATAGCACTCAGTATAGCACTGGAAAAATGTGTTTATGTGGGTTTAATATTTTGAACCAGTATAGCACTGGAAAAATGTGTTTATGTGGGTTTAATATTTTGAACTTTGACTAATCTCAGATAAATGTAGGCAGAATTTTACCCACAGTTTTCCTTTGTCTCCAGCGCTCTGCCATGGCCTACTGCTTATGTAACACTAATACAAGCCATTAGCTGGTTGAATGCACAAAATGATCTGACTTCCTGGCTGAAAATAGACTTGAAACTAATGGTACTTTGATCAATGTGTGTGCTTCCTTAAAACTAGCTTCTTTAAAACTACAAGCCACTAAATGTGCATAATAATGATGATTATTATGATGATAATAACAATAATAACTATAATAATAATAATAATAATAATAATAATAATAATTATTATTATTATTATTATTATTATTATGGATGGACAGGCTGCCAATCCATCGCAGGGCCACACACACCATTCACTCACACACTCATGCCTATGGGCAATTTAGAGCCTCCAGCCGGAGTACCCGGACGAAACCCACGCGTACATGGGGAGAACATGCAAACTGCACACAGAAAGGCCCAGGCCAGATTTGACCCCAGCACCTTCTGCCATAAACTGATAATGCTACCCACTGCACCACCGTGCTGCCCTATTATTATTATTATTATTATTATTATTATTATTATTATTATTATTATTAATATTATTATTTATGTTGTTGTTGTTAAAAAGCTCAAATATTATTTGGACTGATTGTATATTTAAATAAAATGTACATGTTTATGAATCATCATTTGGATTAAGAAATCCACACTTCTAGCAATATACCATTTCCGAGAACTGGCCTTTATTCCGGTGAAAAAGAACCCTCCTTTTTCATGGCAAAATGATGGCGGTGCGCTATAAAACCTAGTCCGCATCAACGGAACGCTTACTTCTTAACTGAATTAAAATCATTTTATATTTTAACCTGAATCTCAGTGTTCAGTGCGGGTGAGGCATAAACAGCACAAAGACAAGAGCAGAAAATGGAGAGAGCAGCCTTTGCACAAATGACAGGAAGTGAGGGAAACCAACTGAAGAGCGGCAGACTCAAGTGCTTTCAACTAACAAAGACGTGTTGTACTGTATCCATGGTTGCAATGTTTTGCTTCCCCGGCCGGATATTCAAAGTGATCAAAACAAGATGTGATAAAGGCAGCTCCGCCATGACAGCAACATGCTTGCCAAACTGAAATCTTAAGTAGGCTGCCATTTTTAAGATAAAGAAACCAATTTTAATTAAAATATCAATGGCATCTGCATGACCTGGAAATAAAGAATATAATCATTTTGCGGGTTTCTGTTTTTTTTTTTTTGAAACACATGCCAGGACCAAAGATGACAACACATAGTGACATTATGAGGAATTTTTTCCATGCAGGGAGTAGTCAATGTGTGGAATAGCCAGGTCACGTAGTAGAGGCAGAAACTCTAGAAATTTTCAAGACTAGGCTTGATACGGTGTTAGATACTATCTAGTTTGTAGGTAATCAGAGCACTAATTTAGTCAGGAAAATGGTTGAGCGTCGTTGGGCTGACTGGCCTGTTCTTGTCATTATGTTATATTATGCTATGTTAGGTTATGTTATGTTATATTATGTTATGTTATTGTATTAAAAGGAATAATATGGCTGCTGTTTAGTTCATTCGGCTCTCAGGAGTGAGCATCACGGTCTCGGATCGAATCCAACCCGTGTCGACTGTGGCTAGGAAGCCTAACAGGAGCAGTGCATACTTAGTTTCACATCACTCAGGGATATGGGGGGATACAGTCGGTAGGGATATGTAGCATTGTTCTTTGTTCGGGCGCCCGTGGCTAGCTCTCTCTGCGCATGCGTATGAATGGGTCTCCTCTGCCCCTGCTCTACGCGTGCACGGCTTCTACGAGGCCAAATGCACTTTCATGGTTCTGAACGATTGTTAAAATTTTGGAAAGTTACGGTATAGAGACAACGACAGCTGCAGTCTCCACTGACCAATAGTCGACCAATATATATATACGAATGTGTCTGTGCCTATCAGGGATAGGATGGATTGCAACCTTGAAAGAAGAGTGACGGGTGGAATGACAGATGGCTCCTGGGGAAGGCCGTGCCCTGCCGTGCTGTGATGTAACAGGCTAAAATATAACTCCCACTAGGGAGCACCCCCATACACTGATGGGAAAGCATTCATTGAGGGTCATTCCAGAGCCTGGTAACCTTCACAGGAAACACACTCTTGCCTCAAAACTAAAGGAGGCCAAGCATCTGCAGGATCTGGAATGTCCTAACACATGAGATCAGGGCCGCAGAATCACTTGTTTAAAAGGCAAATTGCAGTTTTAAAAAAAAATTTAAAGCATGTGTGGTCATTTTACCTGTAGATTTTTACTTTTTTTGTTTTTAGGTTGTGTTTTCTTCAGTGTCTGGTTTACTATTTTTGACCTGCCTTTAATTCATGCTGTGCAGTGGGGAAAAGTGGACCTGAAATCAGGACAGAATCAAATGATGTCACAGAAACTGGTCAAGAATTAGAGAAGGCTGAAAGCCTATTGCTTTAAAATCCAACCAGGAAGTGGTGTTACCCACAACTCAGCTAGGTGAAATGGGGAGGAGCCAAAGCTGGGCTCATATCTGTGACTGATGCCACATGCTTCTGTGTACGTCGTGGTACCTATATTCTGCTGTTACTCAGTGCATAGATCACTTTCATCTGCATCGGTCACTTTTTGTTTAAATTTCCTTCAAAAACTCCACAGCAGTTACCCCACTCTGAATCACAATATATCCCCTTTAGACTTCTCTGTCATGCATGAACAAGTCAAACTGACTCTCTCGTACAAAACAAAGTAGAAAGTGTACCTTACCTTTTCTAGGAAAACCACAGTCGTACTAATCAACATCCAGGCTGATGCTGCTTTTCGAACCAAGAGACCTGAGTACGAGTGCTCAATCTCTCAGGTTGTAGAGCACTCATTAGCACTTCTGTTATAATTGTTTATTAGAAATCATTAGAAGTAAAAATAAGGCTTGCTTATTAATTACTGCAATGCCTGATTCTTTCACTTCCTTATTTTTTTATAGGTTTACACACTTCGACGAATTGTAGAACTAATCAGCACCTAAACACACTCGCGCACACACAGTTTGAATACAACCCCTGCTTTCTGTTATGAAAAATGTGTGATGTTTAGCCATAGTTTGACAAATACATTGACTAATATTTTCAACTATTCTTTAAAATGTTTATCGTTATCTTAGTGCCATTTCTTATTTTAATGAAGTCATAATCAGAATAATACATCCCACAGTGTTGCAGTTGGCTGTTCAAAACCACAGCCTCGGGAGGCTAAAATGGTTAATGAAGCACTTATGTAGACATTTGAGGCCCCTTGTGCCTATGCGTGTACATCTGTTTAACATTAAATTGTGCATAACCATGGGAAACTGTTCCAGTTTTCGCGTACTATTTCACTCTATGTAAGAAGCGAGTGTGCTGAGCCAGTAATATTAGTACAAAAAAAGGGCAACAGAACCCTTGTAGGTGTGCTACTCTTCAAATCTTCTCATGTTCTCATCAGTTTTAGTAATCTTGCTTTGTTTGCACTGTATACTATGAGTCATACCCTCTCCTGTTTTCTCTGAATTCAGTGGATTTTCAGACACAGAGATGTCCTGACAGATTACAGTGCATTTGTGCAGAAACTACAATTTTTTCTTCTTCTTTTTTTTTTTAGAAGAAGAGTTTTTCTTACAGTATGCTACTCTCGGTTACTGAAAAACAAATTTTAGAAAAAAGAAACTCCCAGAAATATGAAGGAAATGGAAGTTCACGGAGCTCTCGAGTGGCTCGACCCGTACAGGTGCCGAGCGCAGTGCCCAGACTGGGCCTTCTGGTGGAGTCCATATGTTCTTAGCCAGCTAGCCCAGCTTTGGGGCGCAAACGGCCCCCTCTCCACCAGGTGGGTGGGTGACTTTATATTGCTTGGTGTTCCGCTGTATTAACTCCTCCAAATGGTGCGCCAGGCCCACAGGCAACCCTTTATTTTCAGCCAGAGAGGACTTTTCACTGCAAGTTCTCCTCCGGTACTGTGTGGACTGTAGGGTACTAAATAGTCAGTGGCTTGCAGCAGTATTGGGTGAGTATGTGTATGTCAACTGTGGTGCTCTTTGTGTAGCTATGGCGGAGGGGCGGGGTGTTAATCTAGGTTATATCACTCCATTCAGAACATGCATGTTGCATAAGGTTCATTCTGAAATAGCCTCACCCTTTAAGCATATCTCAAAATAAGGAAATGCTCAAGTACATGAATGTTAATTTCTTGAAAAAGCTATTTATTATTATCCGCAGTTGATACTCTGATCAACTTTGATTCATTTATTATATCTTTTTTTTTCCACACACACACACACACACATGCACACACACACACACACACACACAGGCTTGTAATGCCTGCATCCCGTTACCACTACCTCTTTGCTTGCATGATTTAGTGTGTATACCAAATGCATTTTGTTTTCTATGTACTGTTAGGTACTGAAATGCTGCATTTTTTTCCTCTATCTCAGAAGAATCTAATTTCCATATTTTTTGGCACCTGAATTTAATTGATATTAAAATGTCTTCCGTGGTAGTATTGGAAAAGAGGCCAAATCCAGCATGCAGGTAAACTCACATGCATAATTCATTGCTGCCGCCCTCATTTGAGTGAGTTGTTGACTCGTAGTGTGTAAAATGAGGACGGTATTAAGGAAAGAGGGGGAAAGCTTTGCTTTGTGTTATTTCAGCTCTTGCTGTGTTACTAGAATACTTATTTAAGAATGCTTACCATGCAGCGGCTTGCTAGTTTGCGATTTTTCTTTTGCAATGGTCTGGTGAATCTGAAGGAGAGGGTTACTTAAAACAGCACGATGAGCATAATCTAGAAGAGTGACAGTAATTGCCTTTCTTCAGATCCTCACAGCCAATAGAATCATTCTTCTTCCATGAAAAGATGATTATCTTGTGGACTGGGGGGTGTAGTGAATATGTGGAGTGGAGTGCTGTACTGTATTGGGTTTATGGAGCTGGACTCTGTAATTTGGATTTTCTAACTTGGACCTATTCCATGGCAGAGCTTAGAGTTCAGCAGAAAATACTGTATCTTAAAGGTCTGTCTGTGTGGAAGTTGCATATGAGCACTGACTCCACTGTACCCCTGCTCAATTAAAGGTGTTCCTATACTCGCCGCACATAGACACACACGCACACACTCACGCACACACAAACACATGCGTACACCCATGCTCATACACACACACGCACACACACATGCTTGAGCACGTGCACACATTTGCACGCAAGCACGCACACTCATGCACACACGCATACGCAAACGCACACACACACGGTTCAAATAATACTGTATATTTCTCTCATAGTAATTCAAGTGTGGGTCTAAGGAATTTTAGTTCTGTCAGTCTTGTCAGCTAAGATCCCAGAATTACACAGTAAGCACCATACATACTGTACAAATTAAGATCTAGGATCATGAAGCTCAGCAGCATGTCTTTGAATATTTAGGCCTGAAAAAAACCCAGAGAGGAAGGCCAGGGAAAGCAGACAGCAGAAGCCAGAGGGGAGGGCGGGCGTAAAAGGTTGTTCACTGTAACTGGCTGTTCAGTTCATAGGTTAAATCACTCTGATTGGATAGTTTTCCAGTTCTGCGGTGCGGTGTGGCTCTGCCTGAGAGAAAATCACAGATCATGGCTCAGTCATAGATCTGCAACAACTGGTAGGCAAAGTCCCTGTAAAAATAGACATTGAACACGGTTGTAGGAGTTATTTACCTAAATAATACCACACGAGAAAGTGAATATTTTCAATATCACTTTTTTTTTTTAACGTAACTTCTTTTATGTGATCTTAATCCTTTGACAGATGGTGGTTTTTTGTGTCTTGTACACCATTACATTCTGCCAAGCATTTGTTTACAGTTTTCCTACATGGAACTCAAAAATTATGCATGGATTCTGTAAACACTATTCAAATCCCTGTCTGTGGGGATGGCATCGGAGTAATTAATTTTAGCCACTGCATACACATTTTTAAATGTATAATTTTTAGCTTTCAATTGTGATCAATTTAAACAAATTGCCATAAAGCAATGCATTTTAAAGCATAACCAAGAGAACAGCTATTTCCTGTTCAACATAGCTATTTTAATCAATGGGTAGCTACAGTTGTAGGACAGCTTCATTTATCTTGCAATTAACATTTGAACAAAACACAAAACGCACACTTCCCCCATAGTTTACTGTACTTTTTTAAAGATTCTTGAAATAAGAGAAATCACGTCTATACAGAACATAAACATGCCTTCATCACTGAAGTTGTGACAGCATTTTGGAACATCGTCAGTGCTGAGTAGCTGATCTGTGCACTAACTGCTTCCCCAAGTTCGCACAGTGGATTAAACGGTTAAACGTTTGATCTCCTTTTCAAATGGTAACGTTAGCTGCCTTCCAGAGTGATGGAAACACGCTTGTACTGTTAAGATATTTTACAGTAAGGAGGACGATAAAAACAGTTGCCAAAAACTGTTGAACAATCTTCAAATTCAAATTGTTGGTTAGTTATTTTCAAGGTGACAGAACACAGACAGCCTCCCTTAGGCAATGACTCCTAGTCCAGGTTAAAATGTTCCAAACTTTTTTTAGTATGTCTAAAAAAATGCTTTTAAAAACTTTCAAATGGTTTTCATTTTAATAGATTTTTTCAATATTGAAAAGCATTTCAACAAAAACATCACAATAACACAAAGTAACACAAATGGAAAAAAAATGGACAGTGGAAAAAATGGACAGCATAGAAAACAAATACACTACCAAACACTGCCCAGGTATGTGTATTGCCAATTTGAGGTTTTGGAATTTAAATAATAATTAAGCACTGGATCGACAGAGAAATCTGTGCTAGCCAGATCTACTTAACTCTATGAGCTTCCTGCTTATGCTCATGAGAAACAGATGCAATCTGTCATTACAATCGTGCACAGATTTTACAATCCTTCAAAGCAAAGTGAGGCAACAGTTCTTACATTTTCATAAACAAAGGACATATGGTAGTATATCACTACCATGAAGTTATAAAACAGAGCTAAAAAAAAAATAAAAATAACAGACCCATTTCCTTCAAACCAACCTGTAATGTGTAACGATTTACAATTGCAAAATTACAGTACATATTTTATTTTTAATTGCTGTGGGAGTCCTTTCATATGTAATCATTGGGCATTGTGAGTATCATTATGGCTTTGCAGAACATGGATCTCTGGCACCCCTAGTGGCATAATTAGAAAATAGCATTTTTAATTGACCATAGTGAATTACTGACCAAGATGTTGCATACTTTTTTGTTATCATTGGCTCAATACTATACCATTCAGATCATGAAAGTTTAGGTACATACACAAAATACACTGACGCATTACACTGCCACAGTAAGTGCAGTGATAATAGATAACCAAGCTATACGTTGAGTGTGCACATTTGACCGGTTGTAATGTCTGTTGCTGAGTAATGTTAACATGGTAATAGAGATTGCATAATATTGAAATGGTTTCCGCAAATCATAACCGACATTGTAGCCTTCCGTTGAAACCAAGTGAAAAAAGAACTAAAGACTTTCCGTTGTCCAGCTCAACCGTGAGGGTTGACGAGCACGTTTCTCACACCAAGGCTGTTGGTCTTAAGCGACCTCCGTCGGTTTCGGATGCGGTCAAAGTAAAAAATTTTGGCTCTGAGAATGAGGCATTTGGAGAGAGAAAAAAAGGCGAAAAGGGGATCTCCCCTGATGAAACACACAAAGAGAAACTCAGAAAGTGACTGTGGTGTGAGAGACAAGAACCAGGGTCAGAGTGTTTTGGGTTCCAAGAAGTGAGGCCAGATAAATGTATCCTGACTACATTTTAGCCGTAGCAGTGAAATAAAAATTATGGATTTTGGATTATCTTCAATGTGTATCCTGCCCTGTGTGACTGATGAATACAGCAAGACTATTAATTTTACGAGTACGAGTAAAATAAAGACTATGCCCCTATCCTTGGTATGCATTCCTCTCTGTCTCATTGACAAATGCAAAAATACTTCATTCATTTTAACTATGAGAGTAAAAGAAGGATTATGGGACTTCACAGCTTTGTTATATTTATGTGTAAATAGATTTTTCAGTGTAAAAACATGTTCATCCTTGGACTTTTTCCCCACGATTAAATTATTATGTGGACATTTATTGCTACATGTTTTCTTCTTATCCGAATTGAGCAGGACTACAGGTTCCAGTTCGAAGATAAAATCCAGCATAATATTGCCCATGCATAATCAATATATCTACAGTACTATTGGGTTTGGCCAGTTGTGACCAGACAACCTCCATACATCTATCTTCGGCACAACCTTTTAATAACTGATGAGATTGAACAGCAGAGCGAACATAATAAAGTGTATGTTAAAATGCTTAGAAGCTACGATTAAATTTGCCATATAAACGAATGCGAGGCGGCCTCCATAAATCCTCCACTGTTTTAAGAGAAAATGCTACCTTGGAAATTGTAATGAAAAATGTATTGGCGAGAATGTGCCAGATTTATGGCTGAGAGAGCAGCACAAAGAAAGCTGACTGCTGCAAATTCTGTTCAGCTAATAAAGTTGCCTCTGATTTCCCTCAGTTTCAAAATCTGTCATGAGATTGATACGAGTGGAATACAGGTGATTTTACAAATGCAGATGCAAACATTAAAAACCCCACAATTACAGAGCTCGAGGTTATGCAGTGTACACTCCCAAATAATGGAAAATAGATGCCATCCATTGCAGCTGTTTGGAAAATGTGTTTTGGAAGAGAAATTCTCTTTTGGAAGTGTAGGACACCTTTTTTATTTGTCTGCTCATTGTATTTGAAGGACATTTTTGTGTTTGTCAATTATATATTTTTATTGACAATTTTCAAAAAAATATGAACTCGCTATGCTGATTATTATATGTATACGGTTATTTATTATTTTATATTCTCTTCCACAAAATTCATGTTACTTTTGTTTGTGTTCCTTAAGATTTGTGCATATGTTGCATATTGGTGCACGACAGTTGTTATTTAGAAAATCATGATGTTGTGACTTGTACATGTAAGATAACATAGGCTGTCCTTTCAACCGAGAAGTGGAGAGAATATTCGCTCGGCAGAGAAAGGAGAATGAGCATTCCAGCTCTTTTCATATTCTGATTTATTATGGGGGAGGAGGAAGCATCATGGTTGAATCAGTGTGCCTCCCCAACTCTATTACACTGCATTTGTTTTCATTTCGCTCCTCGGTTCTGCTGAATAAATTATGATTTTCCCCGGAGGTCTGCCTGTCTGGTCTTTGTAATCTAAACATGGATTGGGGAAAAAAGAATGATGATGATGGTGGTGGTAGTGATGATGATGATGATGATACTATTACAGCAACAAAAATGACAAAAAAAATTATTATTATTATTATTATTATTATTATGAACAATAATAATAATAATAATAATAATCATTATATCATGAAAAATTAACTATATTAATGATAAGAAAAAAATTGCTTTGTAGTACATATCCTTTTAACTGAGCTGCACAATGGCACTCAGGATTCACTATCCATTGGTAATAAATAGCATAGCTGGCTCTGCGGAAGGAACTGCACAGAAAAAGAGAAGGCGAGGCTGTCATTCTTGAATTTCAAATTTTGTTCTTCGTTTCCGACAATGAGCACGCCGTTACCCTCATTGCGGCTCCCCCTGACTTTGGAATTATGCACGCCTTTCACCTCACAGGCAATTTCTGCAGATTTATACGACAAGCCTTTAACCCTTCCACCGCCCAACAGTCATTTGAAGACACCCCGGGGCACGCAGCGCAAAATCCGATTCTCCTTCCCCAATAGGATGGAATTAGAACACGAGAGAGCAAATGAAATACGGCCCTGTTTGAGGGCAGGACAGTCATCGCAAGGGCAAGGAACAGTAAATTAGATCATTGCGAGACTAAAATGTAATATTTTTCTTAAGCTCCCCTCTAACACAAGCGCACAGCCCAGCGAATACGTTGTGACATATACCCAATCATCTGGTTTTAAAATAATGTCATGTGACCCAAATGCAATCTACAGATATATATATATATATATATATACATACACAAAGAAACACACAGACACACATGCACACGCACACACACATATGTGTGTGTGTGTGTGTGTGTGGCTAAATCCTGTTTTACATTTTCCCATTTACATAACAAAAAGATGGCAAGTGCAGTAAATAATATGATTGCCTTCTGGTGTGACCTTTTTCATCATCAGCATTTTCTTATAATGTAATTTGTGTTACTCTGTTCTACTGAGCTGATCAATCGCTTAGTAAGTCTGTCTATTGAAAAGAGTCTGATTGCTCAGACTTGGAATCATGATTGGGATACCACAGGCAGGGTGAGGCTATGTTTAATAAATCCCAGGATTTCCTAACTGAAATGTGTGTGTGTGTGTGTGTGTGCGCATGCGCACGCATGTGCAGATATACAGACTCAATGTATCATGGGCTGAATTCTGCCAGTTGAGTTCTTTAGGCCCTATTCACGACTATATTTCTATAGGCTAGGGGATGTGCTTCATTCGCATACTGTACATTGAGGAAACAGGGCTGCAGTAAAAAAGAAATAAAACCGTGTGGAGAAAAAAAAACCGTTGCCCACATCTCACAGACTTTAAGTGCAAGACCTTTAAAGCTGACGTATTGTATATAGTGCAACCAGATGTTGATAAATGCTAATAGAGCAGCACGTGGCGACAGGATCTGAGAAGGCATTGTTTCCTGTGAGTAGATATTCGCATCAACATTCTCCTCTCGCAGTCAACACAAGAACATTGAAATCTGGCCGTATTTTGTTATAAGCACTTATACGAAACGTTACATTTCGGTCCGTGGTAAAATAACCAACCCTTACTACTGATTTGTGCTGTATCAAACCTTCGTTCTTTCGCATCTCAAATCTTTCTGTGAAAAGTGTCTCCCCCTGCTGGTTAGAATTTTTTTGTTCGTCCGCTGTTAAAGGAGTCCATCTAGTGGCTGTACATGGCCATGCAGCAGATAACAATTTGGTAAAAAAATAAACTTCCAAGTACATTTGTAAATCTAATTTATTCAGCTACTGTAACCTTGTTTGACCTTTGTCAGATCTGTTATTTTTGAGGGTTTAGAGTCTGAAAGCTGAATAAATGAAGTTTACAATACAAAAGTGTATTTGCCCTAAATATTTACTTCTGCGCAACAGAGTAAAGTTCATGTCAGACATGATATTTCTCCTTTGATGCAGGTGAATAAATAAGTGGCCATTTGAAATTACTTGAGTTGTATTTTCTTGCTTTAAACCAGATACCCATCTGTGCCCCTGTATCAGCCACTGTAAAACCAGCATGCCTTTGGAAACTGTTTTAAGTTTGTAAAATATCCTACATCACACACAAAATCTATCTGGGAAAATCAAAAACATACACTAAAACTGGAGTAATACTTTTAAAACACCAGAGAATAAACTATTCCTTTAAATCTTTACTGAAAACTGATCAGCTTTTTACCATAAATTAATTGCAATGCCTTCAGATAGTATTAACCTGCCACCTCCTAAACCTTTTCACATTTATATTTGTATATTTCATATTATTTTCATTGTATTTTTATTTTTATTAACTTTTTTTCTAAAATTGTAGATTAACATTTGATAAATAGTCCATACTATGTTGATAGGCCTTTAGCAGCAAGTATAGCTCTGAGTCTTCTCTGGCATGTTTGAGGTTTTCATAATTACATTTGTTCACTACTCCATGCAAATTTGTCCCAGAAAGGTTGGAGATGGAGAGCATCAATGGACAAAAATTTCCAGGTCATACCACAGATTTTCAATTGAATTTAGGTCTGGGTCACTTCAGAATACAGACCTTGTTTGTAAACCAATCCTTTTGTGTTTGTGCAATGTGCTTTGGTTGAGTCATTCTCCTGTTGGAACATGAATCTTTGCCCTAAGTGTCTATTTCTTGCAGAGTGAATAAGGTTCTTCTCAAGGATTTACCTGTATTTGGCTCCATCCATTTTGTCTTCCTTTCAACAGGTTTCACTGGCACTCCTGCTGACAGACGATCCTATTGCATGATGTTGCCACTATGATACTCGATGGCAAGGGATAATATTTGTTTTGCACCAAACATAGTGTGTGTTTTGCTTTCAGACTAAACAGTCCCAACTTTAATCTCATCAGATCAGACTACAGAAATCTTCTTCCAGAATGTATCAGGGTCTGTCACTCAGCTTCTTTCAATCACCAGGTGTTGCTTAATTCCAGTCTTTCTCAGAAATGGCCTCTTTGTAGCCACTCTTTCAAAGAGGCCAAATCTATTAAGCAGGGGCGTCACCGTGGGGGGAAACAGTGGAACTGACTACCTGGGGCCCAAAGGGGAAGGGAGGGGGGCTTTGCTTTTGAACATACAGTTGAAAGAAAAGGTTTGTGAGCCCTTTGGAATTACTTGGATTTCTGCATTAATTAGTCATTAAATGTGGTCTGATCTATCTACATCTAAGTCACAATAATATCTTCATACCTAGAGGTTGGCATACTGTAAATGATGAGACATCAAAACATAAATAAATCTATTTATTTCCCAGTATTTGGACCAGGCCTAACAAAAACCATAGCTTTGCCATAAAGTTTCTTGCAAGAAGCCGTACTGAGGCCATTAACCAAACACAACACAGGAGCAACACAGAACTACTTTCAACTTTGGCTACGCCGGTATTCTGCATTACCGGTTACCGTGGTAACAAATTGATACCAGGGCGATGAATGTTGAAGGTTATACGGTCATTATTTTTTCTCTTCATTACACTGATTGAAGCGAGCGCGCTGTACACAAGCTGACACTCCCTCCTCACGTCTCTCTCTGAAGCTGAATCACTGGAGGTCATCGCAGTGCCACACAATGCGCGAAAGAGAATGGGGAGGGAGTAGCGGGTTTAGACCCAGGACTGGTGCTGATATAACAAGTTTTTTCGTGATTTAAAACATTGAATTAACGTTATTGTCTAGTGGTCTTCCATTCACCAATTATTAAAATATGCGTCATTCAAATGGTAATTTGTGCTATTCTAAAAAAACCATAATTAATAATTGCAAGCCAAAATGTTTTGAAGTCACTGTATCCAGTTTTTTTTTTTACCTTTGAATTGTAATACTATACATTTTAAATTTGGATTTACTGCAATATTTATATAATCACAGAATAAAACATTGCAAAATGAAACCAAGTAACAATAATTCTGCATCTGCTGGAAGGCGGATATCTGGGATTTCAGCTTTTCTCTGTCTACTGATCGGCCCACTGAACACAGGAAACATTTTTCCTACTCATTACCGACTTAGATTCATGCCACCGATGCAGAAAGGATGCTCTTTATTTCAGTGACTGTAGGACTTCGAATATATTTCTCATCTATATCCTGTCATTGCCCTTGAGAGAGCCCCACAAACAATTTTCCTCCCGTTACTCGGTAGTGCGATGTGGTAAACACTGTCTTCTTGAAAAAGTAGCTGTTGTCCCAGAACCTTTGACTTCAGAATAGACCACACAATTGTGGAAAGTTTTCTGTTTGACTTTTTGACCGTTTTACTGTATTTTCTCCTGACTCATAGATTCTGAGCAGTGGATGAGGTTTATTTTCTGAAAAGGTCCCTCATTTCAGCATTAGAATGACAGCTGCTAATGAATTACTCATATGTGTAATCTTGTTTTGTACCCCATGGTAAAACAGGTGTTAACTATAGTTCCACAAGGAACTGTTAACGACCAGATGGCAGAAATTACATTCGCAGATGCAGAATTTCATTTATTTGCTTTTATGGGTCAATGACGGATAAGGATTTTGAATAGGCCAATTTTAAAATACAAAAAAGAAAGGATATCTTTGGCAATTGTTCAAACATTTGGAATGTTGTGTACACATGCATTTATACAAAAACATTAAATTAAGTGAATTCAGTGTTTTTTAAGCAAGATTAATAGGACAGCCAGAACTGGTGGAGTGTTCTCCATAGACGGTGGTGTAAGATCCAACACAGCATTTTCCATCTTTTTCCTATCCCTGTAACTTCTGGATGCAGCCCTCCATTTGTCTCTCTGTTTCTTCTTCTCTCTCTTTGACAGCTCACTTGAATTTTAAATATGTAATCTTTCCTTGC
The DNA here is from genome assembly GCF_018555375.3 of Anguilla rostrata. Classification (NCBI taxonomy): domain Eukaryota; kingdom Metazoa; phylum Chordata; class Actinopteri; order Anguilliformes; family Anguillidae; genus Anguilla; species Anguilla rostrata. Next base: position 15,240,378 of record NC_057945.1, read on the forward strand.
TGTTTTCTTCTCTGGCAGCTGAAACAGTAGTGTATAATGTCATTCCATAAATCTAAGTTTGTACATAGTCAATTTTATTTTAGACTAATGATAGACGGCAACAGAAAGTTAAACATGTTACAGAAAAGATAAAATTCATTACATTACATTCATTTGGCAGACGCTTTTATCCAAAGCGACGTACAAAAAAAATCCTAACATGACAGTTAAAAACACACTAGAGAAATGAGTACTTTGTGTTACGTTACTTATAGTTCCTTCGTATACCTTTCTTCTAGCAAGGTACTTAGCTCTTGCTGCAGGGACGGAACTAACATACTGCCTGTGGCGAGTGTTTTTTTCTTTGCTTGTGTGTGCCATCTAGGAAATAGGTTAAAATAGTTATAAATTATTAATAAATGCATAATTACCTAAATGAAATGTCATGCTATAAATTGTTTTGGCATTTCTCTCATAAAATTGTACAAAGATGAAAAAAAAAGTTTTCTGAAATATTGGGGAAAATGACTGAAATTGCAGACAAATCTATGTCAAATTATACTAAAACTTATACTAAAATAAAGAACTGTATGTATATAAATCATGAATTAAATATAAATGCACAGAAACTGCCAATGCAGGACATATATCTATCATGTACAACGTTCTGCAATAGTTGCACCACATGATACTTGGTCTCACCACATGATGTTTTCAAGTTCAGTCAAATTTTACAGGCACAGAATTGGTCACCTAAAAAACAGGCATTCTTCCCACCAAAGTTCACTATCAAATTTATCATCAAAATTTAGATTTGCAGATAAAACTTAATATTCATAGTTTTTTTGAAGTCATACCACATGACATCCAAATGTGGCAACTATATTCCAGCAGTTAAAAAGGTGTTATAATGTGTGGTTATATTTGGTCATCCTGTTTTGAAAAACAGTCTTTTATTTGTGAAAAATATGATTGTTCTTTCTTTAATATTTCCATGTATGCATGCAGAATACTGATTATTTCATAACCTATACATTACAGGCATTTAGTAGACGCTTTTATCCTAATGGACTTGCGCAAATTGTTGCACAAGGTTTTCCACATGGTATCCATTTATACAGCTGGATATATCCTGAAGCTGTTCAGTACCTTGCTCAAGGCTGCAATAGCAGTGTCTGTCCTGGGAATTGAACCTGCAACCTTCATGCAATCAGCCGTGTTCCCTAGCTACCGTATAACACTGCCGCCATTTTGATGCATTGCATTCGTTATTCCATTATCTCTGTGCATGTAAAGGAAAAATGAAACACACTCACACATGCATATTTGATATTCATACAGCCCCTTTGCTACAATGCTACAACTTGATCTTCTGCATCCTCGGTTTTTGGCTGAACCTTCGACAGAAATCGGAAATGGAAACTTGTAAGATACACACATACATGCCCGCCTACTCAGAACAGGAAAACTTTTGGCTCAGTGTGGTTTGACGCAGCATTCAACACAGCCCTGCGCTTGGTACTGGAGATGTTATAGACATTTTGGTATTATATTTTTTCCAGTATAACCAATATGCTATAGATACAGAGTATATCCAGAGCTATAATCCTGTGCTAAATCATGCAATTAAGTTTGGTGAATTATTCCTACATTTCTATAACTGTCATACAGCAAATTACCTCTTATGCTACTTCACTAAACTATCAAACTGCATTAAGTAAAATATAGCAATAGCAAAAAAAAATCTTTTATCTTTACAAAGATGTTTTAAACCATAAAATAACTATTTTCTTCCTCTGTGTAGCTGGAATTTTTTTTGTTTTTTTCTTGCTTTTATGGTCATATACTGCAACCCAACATTTCATGACATATATAATTGAACAGTATACTTCCCATAGCCCTCATTTACTTGGAATGCAGAGAGGATTGTGAATGGCAGAAGTTAAGTGGCGGAAGTTGGGCCTGTGTGGTTTCAGACAGAAACACAGGGTCAGCCGTGCTTTGCAAGAGTTGATTGCTTTCTTCAGACAGCGAGGGCCAATTGAAGCAAGTCATCTGGCACCTTGACTGTCTCCCAACAACCCCTATCTAAGCTGGGGAGTCAATATGCTACTAGCTGTGAGACTGAGAATGCTGACTGCAGTAAAATTATTTCAAACAATAACATTGCTAAGGATTCATCAGGAACAGGCACCCAACAGAATGGCCTTATTAATGACTTGTCTCGCCCTAAGACCATGTGGACCACAGTTTGACACTTTGCATGTGATTACTTAATAACGTGCATTAAATTAGATGTTATGTCGAGCAGTGCAGAGGAAATTCTTCAGTTGATGTACAATACAATACTATTTTAATGTGACTGGATAGTTTTTCAAATTGTCAAACTATTGTAAAATGCCATAATAGTATTAATGCTGCCATACAACTAAGGGGAAAGCCAGCCTACTTTTGTTTGATAAAGGGGGTTATTGGAGTATGTCAGTTGGTCTCAGAGTGGCACTATTATTGTTACATTACATTACATTACATTACATTTACTTGGCAGACGCTTTTATCCAAAGCGACGTACAAAAAGTGCATTTCATGGTCATAGACAACTGCTGAACACAGGTTCAGTAAGGTACAATACTTATTTTGTACAGCTATCTCTAGCCAAGAACACAGTTCACACAGTGAACACTATTCTGACCTAACCTCTGCAAAGCCAGCTAGGCAGAAGAATAAGCTACAGTATACAGTACAATATTACAATATTACAGTATATTGTCACTTATTTTTTAAATGTTTAATCAGAAAGTTTAAACTTTCATACTCATGTACAGTTTGCAAAAGATTATTTTTAAAATCTTAATACTCAGATTATCCTCCTCACATGGCCTATTTATGCATCTTAAAACACTGCAAGACATGGCAACATTTAACCTAGATAGACAGTTGTGTTGAGACCTGCACACTTTGTTCTAAGATCCATGTCATAATACCTCAGTCGTTCATACACTGCGGTTGTTTCATAGTATATGGAGTACACATTTAATTATGAAGGGACACCCCCCTGAAATCCTATTAACTGGGGCATGTTCAGTTGATTGAAATACAAAAACTACTAATTCATATTACCTGAGTCTTTCACCAAACTGTCACTGTTTAAATATATCTGTATGTATACCAACTTTAATCTTCCTTAACAGAGGTTTTCGGCAATCACAACTGCATTATGATGTAGGACACACTTTCTGCACCACTGAGTGAATGGAAGCTAGACTGGCACAAATACAGTTCATGCACTAATGACTGGGTGAAAGAACATTTAAAGACCTTGTTTTTTTATTGTGAGGGGATAATTAAAACATTTTTATCACCATGTGCCTGATTGTCTTGTATTTATTTTCTCAAGCTCCTGTGTGCTTGCCTGCATGCTATGTTGACCTTGACTGATCTTAAAGGAACAGCACTGTGCACTCATAATTGACAATGGTCAACTGAAACAAAAATAAGACTGCTTTGTGAAATGAAACAAAATAACCAAGGTTAAAGAAAAGTTATGGTTCTGCTTGTCCTTATTTGTTAGCACTCTGTGACACCTTCTCTTGAAGAAGGGCCCAAAGACTCATAGGCAACAATAATTAACAAAGCAAAGCAAAAATGAACAGCGCAAAGAACAGAACACTTTTAAAATTAGCTAAATCATAATTCTTCACTCAACACAAGTGAGTTGTTAGGCCCTTAATTGGGCATACATTAGGCCTATTAGTTGAGAGATATATCATCTACATTTGCCTAGTTTTAGTTGGTCAAAAATAAACGCCTTCGAGTTCAATACATACACACAGCATCAAGAAGCAGCATCTTCGAATTCTTGGAATGGCATGATTTTTGGTGATTTCATTGCTTCATGACCACCTCAGTAGTGTTATCTGTAGGGCAAATTTAAATACTTATTATGTACATTTCAATCGTTATTAGCTTTACAATGATGGCAGTGTATGTGAGATTTTCTTAGATTTATTAGACCTTCGAGCGATATGATAATGTTACTGTTACTCGTAGTTATTCACAATGTTTATAGAATTCTAACATACTGACAGGAACAGTTCCTTTCCCAGTTGAGCACAGACAGATGGCGCTGCTCTCGGGTACCATCGGCAATCTGCGGCGCCTCCCGATCCTGCAGTGTCAGTGCCGGACTCCGCCGGACGGAGACGGGGCGGAGAGGTATATTCATGTTGGTGGTCTTGCAACAGTGATGATGTTATAGTCTCCTGGTCTCTAGAGCTATATTTGTTGAGAAGACACGGACGGTTGATATGTCAGCCTTTCCTTCTGATACAGGTAACGTGTGTACATTCAAGTATGCGCTTGCTTCTGTTTTTATTTATCCCGCAATGCGGCCTGTGCCTTGTGGAACAGGGGATTGGAGTTCACCTTGTGGCCGACATCGGGTTCCGCATGAAATCTATAGCTGCTAGCAGCTAGCTACATCTCTGACGACACTAGCTAGGCAGTTAGTTTGTTAGCTAGTTTGCCAAAATGACCTTTGTGTAAAACAATGTTTGGTAACAAGCTAACGTTAGCTAGCTAGCTACTGTTGTTATCTTTAGCTACCTTGCTTGCTGGATAAATTAGAGTATATCTCTTAGTTTAAAGTTAACACAAACTAGCTAGTTATGGATGTTTTGCGGTTTATGTTCGCGATCTTGCAAGATTGCACATGAACACTCTTGGCTAGTATCTAATAGCTTGCTACCCAACTAGTTATAACTATTGGATAGGCCAGCTGAATAAACCACTTTAGAAACAAGGAAGTTGTCCTGCTATCCAACGAGCTAGGCTACCTTTGTAGCTAGTTAGCTAACGACCTAACAAGCTTGTTAGCGTGACACATTGAGTCTTTTAAAATGAAACAAGGTTCAACCATCGTTTAGTTTCTTTAGCTACCGAATGTGTAAAATTTAAACCACTGTTACTGGGCTTCAGCTTGAAAGACTGCCTAGCTTGTCGCTATCAGATAATTGGCTAAAGTTAATGTTAGCTGCCTCAGTGTTATGAATTGTGTTTTCTTAGCTACGGCTAGCTAGCAGACGGTCATATGTGAACTGTGTGATTAGCTTGCTTGCTAATGTTAGCCAGCCGAGCATTAGTCAGTTTTCAAGAAAGTTAGTAAATTAAGCCTGCTATCAGTATTGATAGATTGCTAGATGTACATGGTCAGAAAGCAATTAGCTGTGACATTAGCTTCCTGGCTATATTATTCTCCGTGCGTCGAACTGTTGGGGAATGAGCCCAACCCTTCCGCCCTTAACCGTGGTGGCTAGCTAGCTAGTTAACGTTGTATCAACAAGAAACCTTAGCCCAATCGATTTACCGGCCCTTACGTGTAATGTTATGGCTCTTGCCCTGTTTTCATGCACCATTCCCATTATAGATTTCTGGGAATAGGAACACTATGGTTAGAGAAGCAAAATTGTATTTAACATTGAACTTGCGCTCTGTCCTCGAAAGTATTTGAAATGTCATCATCTCAGACTGTCTTGAATTAGGGTATGGCTCACAGTGATTGCTTTAACGCTGTTTACCTTATTCCGTCTTCCTACTGTACCTAAATTATAAAACGTGTCGTACTATGCGGAGCATGTAGTCTAACGTTACTCTTGCCCCGTAGATTTAAAGACCGGTGAGTTGGTTATCTTCGTTCTAAACCCAGAATCGCTTGCTTGGCGTTGGTAGATGCTGCAATAACAATTGTCTTAAGTTTACATGAGAAGAGGTGCTCATGACAGGAGTCTGTTCAATTTACAGTCGAGGTCTACAGTGGTAAAAGACATAAACATCACCCGTGTTTCAAGGAGTACACTTGTACCCTGACTGTTTAACATTTCTGTTAACGTGCCAAAGAGATCAGCCAGATTAAAATGAAGCCTGCCTTTTTTAGACCCTTCTGCCGTGCTTCAAAATAAGCAGTTTGTCATCTATTTTTAGAACAGGTCCCATGGCTCACTTTAAGTTTAATACATTAAAATCATTGCAGGTCCATTGTAAATCATTGCGTTACTAGCTTTTGTTTGGGTGTTTTTGACCTACAGGTTCAGATGAAGTGGGTATTTGTGATATAAACATAGACAGGAACTCTTTGTATAACAGCAATGGCTCATTTCAGCATGTACAGTCAGCAAGGCTTCTGGTTTTCATTATGCAGTTCTTAATCAGATTGAGGCTCTCATTTGGGCATAAAGCAGAGGCTCTGGCGCAACAGAATAATTAATTAGTTTTGTTTCTTCTTCAATGAAGAAAATGGTTTCAAACCAGAACAATAGAAAGTCAAAATCATAGCAGACTCCTTTCCCTTAGTTTGTCAGGATTTTTTCTGTAAGGCTGGAAACTTGTCATGCTTGCTTTGTGGATGGTGACAGTTTTTTTTATAGCATTGTATTTTATTACATAGGATAGCGGATAAAGCATGGGACTCTTGGGGGTTTCTGTTATCCGTTCACAACGTCAAATTTGACACCGCGGCTTTTGAAAAACCGCAGGGAGCCGAGCGGAAGCGTATTGTCAAAACACCAGAGGGACGCGTCCCTTGTTTGCTTGTCGTCTTTTGTCAGCGGGTCGTAAAGGACGGCAGCAACAGCGAAAGGGAAGACCGGAGGTGGGCACACACGGAAGGCTCGAGCCTGGGCTGGGTGTAACACGCCGAGCACTGCTGTGTTGCAGGTAGCCGCTGGATCGAGTAGAAGAGAGGCGGCATGTACTCGGAGTGGCGGTCGCTGCACCTGGTGGTCCAGGGCGACCAGGGCCACGTGAGCGTCCTGCACACTTACCCCGCGGCGGTGGGGCGGGACGTGGCCAACGCGGTGGTGCGCCCGCTGGGGACCGCCCTCGTGTCCCCGGTGGCCGAGAGCCTGCTCAAAACCGACAAGGAGGTAAGTTTTCGCAGCCCCAGGGTCTTACCCTCCTATACTATGCACACCAGCAGGTTCCAGCCTCCTAGGGTCCTACCCTCCTATACAATGCACACCAGCAGGTTCCAGCGTCCTAGGGTCCTACCCAATATTGTGCGCACCAGCAGGTTCCAGAACTATGGGTCATTCATGATCTTTGGTGACTTGGGTTAGGGGGTGAAGCACATGTTGGTCTAGATTTTAATAATAAGGGGCGTGTCATAGCACTGCAAACACGTACACAGACATATGCTTATGAATTGGGTCCTGGGTTTTGAAACCTGGTCTGGGAACCACTGGCCTAGTTTACTGCCGAACCTGAGTTACTCTTACCTTTGTTCCTGCTAGTAGAGCCAAGAATGAGTATGTAAGTTTTTTTTTTTTTTTTTTTTTTTTTGCATAGCATCAATTTAGCAGACGCTCTTTACAAAAACGTATCTGGCAATATACTGTACATAGTTTTATTGATTGTAATCTAAGTGCTTTGCATAGATAGTCTTGCTTCATGACATTTTAAGGAGTCTCCTTTCTTTGACCTTTGATACATGTGACACATAGGTGAGGTGACAGTCAACTCTTAAAATCCTCCAGGTGTGCTGTACTTGCTGGTTGTGGAGGGGTGTAGTTTGTTGCCCCTTTTCCTCTATACTACATTAGGAATTTTTAGGAGTTGGCTAAAACTCTTTGAGTACTGAATGAATCAGAGAACCTGGCTTGTCAAGATAAGGACAGGAAGGAATTCCAGAGTTAATTTTTTTTTCTTTTGCCATAAACGCAGGTATGCCCTTGCCGGGAAAAGATTTTTAATTAATTTAGACGATTCAGCTGTGTTGGCCCAGTACCTTTTGCTGGATAGATAAGCAGAGAGCTTTAGTATTCGAGGCAACCTTTCCCTAAGTGGGTTCTTTAATGCTACAATTGCTTGAGTGTAGCCAGAGCAGTATCTTTGGGCTTGCAGTTATTATTAGCACCTTATCCTTTCGAGAAACATGCAGTGAAGGACCTTCCATGAAAATTGCTCCAAGTACGTCAACTTTTGATGTTATTGTATAATTTTACCAACCTACTGTTTGTTGGTTATGTATGCGATGAGAGATGTCCACAACTTTCTCGGAGGATCCTTTGTCTGCGTACGGTGTTCACTTCCACATGTTGTGCCCTAGCTCTTTGCTTTGGGCTTCTGCGTCTGGTGATAACAGCAAAAGGATTTCCTGTGTATCCTCTGGGGCATTTTTTTGCCAGTAATTCCACTGGCCGTTTCTCCACCCAGCAGAAGGCCCTTATTTAGCATATTAGGCAAAGCCATTAGATAAGTTTGTTTGTGTTAAGGCAGGCAAAAATTTTGGCCGTCTGCCAAAGGCCGCCTGTGTGCCCTTTTTTAGTGCCACCACTCTGCTTCTTCCATAATTCAGGATGATCAGAATGATGTAGTGACATCTCTAGGACCTTGAGCAAGGTCTGGGCACTTGTTCCACGACCTCACGATGATGTCACTCATTTACAGGACACCAGAGGAAGTAGGTGAGGCATCTCAAACAACAATGCACAATTGTTGTAGCCCAGTCGTTCCTCTTTTGAAAACCGCAGGTTTTCCCTCCGTGTTATTCAAAGTTAGTCTAATCCAACCCTAAAGCACTAAGATATGGAACTGCTTGTAACTCAAACGTTGTAGATTCAGAACCAAGGGAGCTATTATACCATTGAAGAAACCTAACCTTTCTTGCTTTAGTCGATGTCCAGCTGTATGAATAAATAGTATGTAAGCTGTGTCGCACTGCATAAGGGCATTTGCTAAGCAAATTATGTTGGCAGATACTCTCGTCCAGTACCTTTTTTTAAAGAGGCAGTCCATTTTAGTTGGACTGCATTCTTAATGGAAAAATAAATAAATCAACAAATAAAGATGATGACGATGATGATCTTGATCTTGTCTATTCAGGTCAAGTGGACGATGGAAGTTTTGTGCTATGGCCTCACGCTACCTCTGGATGGAGACACTGTTAAGCTGTGCGTGGACGTGTACACTGACTGGATCATGGCACTGGTGGCTCCAAGAGACTCCATCCCACAGCCCATCATCAAGGAGCCCAACCTCTATGTGCAGACTATTCTCAAACACCTCCACAACCTCTTCCTGCCCAGGTAGTGTGTGGATTTTTGGGATGTGAAGTTCACCAAGCTGACCTGAGGAGGATACAAGCGGTATACAGTACAGTAATACATCGGATTAGAGCTGTCACATTACTTTCAGATATGGAATTAAATTTCAAATTTGCGTACCAATTTCACTTTTGAAGACGAACATGGAAATTCTGTGCTTAAGGAGAAAAAAGTATGACAGTTTGCACACTAGCTAACAATTTGGCAGTGCAAAAATTACCAAAAATTAGTGATGGTAGCTAAATAGCCCCGCCTCACCCAGCTGGCACGAAAGTAACCGATCCCAGGTCATAAGTGCGGTTGGAGCCCATCTTCTCGACAAAATATAATAAAAATATTAAAATATATAAAAGTTGTTTTTGAAAATATAGCGCAATATTATATTTGTCTTCATATTTTGCAATTTGCACTAATAAATCTGCTGATTCCCGGCTAAGGTTATTTTTAGCCTTGAAATTTTTAATTTTGGAATTTCGGATAGTATTTTTTGACTTGAGCGACAGCCCTACACCAGGTGACTTTCTTATTCAAATTACAATGTAATGCATGAAGGAATGTGTACAACCGACCTTGGAAAAATTCTTGTAATAAAAATGAGCATTCTTCATGAGTGATGGTCAGAGATCGGTTGTGTTTGTTAAAAGAATAGCCGGCGGTGCCCGTGAGACCCTCTTTCTGATTGGCGTTCTCTCCCTCTGTTTGTTGCTCTCCGCGGCAGGCCCGAACACTACAGCCCCAGCCACTTCCGGCTGTGCCAGCAGGTGCTCACGGCGGTGCAGAAGCTGGCGCGGGAGTCGGCCAGCATGGTGCGGGAGACCTGGGAGGTCCTGCTGCTCTTCCTGCTGCGGATCAACGACACGCTGCTGGCTCCGCCCACCGTGGGAGGTCAGTTCCGTCTAGCCGCAGCGCGCACTGCGACAAGTCCAGTGCCCCGTTCGCGCCCGCAGGTTCTTGATGAGTTCGAATCGGAAACTGGCATCGCCTCAGATCATTGAGCGTCGAAGCATTTGTAAAGCATAGTAAGGTTGATCCTGATTGGGTCATTTCGTCAAGATTTTTACCCTGAATAAGTTCGCCTTAGAACATTACCTAGTGCTGTCAGGCTATTTCAATGTATTCATCTTGTGAGCACGTGGCCAGAGAGTAATGGATGCATCCAAATGGATGCAAATGAAAATTGCACACAGTAAAATACACACCCGTTTTAACATACGCCTAAGCAAATGTACACTTTCACAGCCTGCCTAAGCATCTTATTAATGTGTTTAAGGGATCGAGAAGGTTTTTATTAAGTTAGATAAGTGATTTGAGGTTCTTTGCAGGTATTTGGTATTTGAAGAGGATTTCAATGTATTTACCTGCTATATAAGGAAAATATTTGTTGCAATTTTGAGTTGCAATGTTACAGAATTGAAACTTGAATTTATGCGCACCTTTCTCAACTTGCTGTTTTAAATCAGATATTTCATAGTTCAGTATACAGTACACAACAGTTAAAATGAAAAATGAAAAAAATGCGAAATTCAATACATGTGTGGTTGTCCTTAATAATGATTTAAAATCCTTCCAATGGCGGAAATCTCTACTTGAGAAAAATATTATTCTATTGAACAAAACAAATGTATTCCATGAACTTGGCGAGGTCTGTAAATACGACCACGAGCAGGTTTGTTCCACGCATGGAAACTGGAGCTTTCACTTCTGATCCTTGTATTTTACTGCTGACACAAACCATGAAGACAGTCACACTGATATGGCAGTGAATTTCCCTAAGCAAATGCTATCCAGTTTTTTGCATTAATTACCATGTACAAACAAAGGCTGTTCGGATACCAAAATTTGGGTTTCGGTACCAATACATAGTTTAGTGTCACAATGCTCGATGCCAAAATGATACTGTTTGTTTTTTAAAAAGGAAACGTCAGCCATTGCCATATCCTGCTAGTTGCACTCACTGTGCTTTATCTCAAATTTGAACAACTTGTCTCAAAACACAGGATCGTTTTGTATACATTGAACATTTCAATGGCTTGTATTAACTAGTAAAGCAGCATAACCTTGAAAAGTTTAGGAAATGTGTATATCTTGCCAAGGCCTTGGCAGCTAGCCTTTTCATGCACATCCGGCAATAAGGATGTAGCCTCAGTAGACAAACATACATATTAATCCCAAATCGTACGATAAAGCTTGGTTGAAGCTTTCATTATAGGATATATGGAGGAAAAGAGGCATCTCCCCATTTTGAGATTCCTTGTTTATGCTAGTACTTGTGGATGCGCTCATTTGTTTCAAACGGGGGGTAACTTATAAACTATCACTCCTGTCATTTTTTAAAAAATATTCCTTGAAGAGATCCTGATGTTTATCTGACAGATGTTTCACTGTATTTGATGTGTTGCCTCCCTGTGCGAGCCTGATTTGTGACCTCTTTTACGAATTAGCGCTGTTGCGTTGGTGGACTTGCCTTTCCCATTGGCTTTAAATGTGAAGCGCTGCCCTGTTCGCGCTGCGCGGTGGGTAACCTGCGGGTTGCTCTGCAGGTGGGATAGCAGAGAAGCTGGCGGAGAAGCTGATCAGCGTGCTCTTCGAGGTCTGGTTCCTGGCCTGCACGCGCTGCTTCCCCACCCCGCCTTACTGGAAGACGGCCCGGGAGATGCTGGCCAACTGGAGACACCACCCCCCGGTGGTGGAGCAATGGAGCAAGGTCATCTGCGCTCTGACCTCCAGGTGACCCCTCGCCCCTCTACTCTCCAGCCCTCCCTCCACCCTATTGGTGGAACGAGTTTTCAGCTACCAATCAGAACATCAGTTACCAAAAATCTTCCAAAGCTGATTGAGAATCTACCTGTTACTACTTGTGCTCTTTTGTAATTAATATATTGTGGACTTCTGCTGATGCAATGTGGCACATATGCATCTCACTATGTTTATTATGGGCTATTTTTAGAATGGTTGTTTTTATTGAGTTACTCAGTTTTTAAATCTGTATGGGTGTTCATTAAAGCCTTGTATGCATTGTGTTATATGTCCCTCAAGATAAGATTTTCTGCTCTGAACTTTTTCACAAATTGTAGTGTAACCAGGAAACTGGCACCATGTCGCATGGCTTAATCAGCTAGACCTTGTTTTACCACAAAAGCAGAATTATACCACCTAAACCTTGTTTAGGCATTTGGAATAATAAGGTATGTGTAAATGAGATCGAACAAAGGTATTTTATTTTATGAAATCAGTAAAAGGGCCTAAATGTATAATGCCTCCACCATTTTGTTTGGGTAAATAGAAAGGTTGTTTTGTTTTGTGGATGTGATCTCCCCCACTCCAGACTGTTGCGTTTCACTTACGGGCCCGCGTTCCCGCCTTTTAAAGTCCCCGACGAAGACGCCAACCTGATCCCTGCTGAGATGGACAACGACTGTGTGGCTCAGACCTGGTTTCGCTTTCTGCACATGCTGAGGTAACCGCGGACACAGCAGCTGACCACGCCCATCCGGCACTGCCCGACACCCCCCGACCAGGGCGAGTCGCTGAGTGCTAGACCAGGGTCGTGTTCTTTAATGGCGTGTTCCTCTGCGATGTAGTCCGGTGGCGTTTGGGTGATGTCGTTCCAAAGCCCGGAAAGCAAAATGAGCGTATCTGTAACTGTTACTGCACGCGTAACTTCACTCGACTGATGACTGACTGTGGAACAGTCGGGTGTAGAGTAAGATCTCGCACATTCCTCGTAACATGCTTTTATGTGTCCCCCCGTGACCCGCCTCGACGCCTCCCTCTTGAGTGGGTCCCGGCCCACGCTGCCAATGGGCCAGCCTCAGCATTGCTCTCTGCTGTCGTTCCAGCAACCCGGTGGACCTGAGCAACCCGGTGATCATCAGCTCCACGCCCAAGTTCCAGGAGCAGCTGCTCGGCGTGAGCGGCGTGCCGCAGGAGGTGGTCCAGCACCCCTGCCTCAAGCAGCTGCCCCAGATCTTCTTCCGCGCCATGCGCGGGGTCAGCTGCCTGGTGGACGCCTTCCTGGGTAAGGAACGGGCCGGACGCTGCCCCCCCCCCCCACCCCCCAACCCCCCCCACCCCGCCCCAGGAGTGACGCGGTGCTCGGGCAAGTTGGGCAGAGTGGAGGGTTCTCGTTGTCTGCGCTCTATCCCTCTCTCCTGTGTTCTTTCCTGGGCTTCTGATGCTCACTGAATCGGAGATGCAGATGGCCCTCTCGATGTGTAGCGTTGTGTACTGTCCACGGTTTACGAGAACCATGCTGGCTGATTGGAACTTGCCCACATTATAGTTAGATCTCAGATGACAAACTACTATGATTGGGGAATGTTTCCTTCTTAATGAATGAACTGTTACCAAACTGTGTGCTAGGCACCAATGATGCTTGTAGCTGCCAAACAGAATTGTATAAAATGAGCTTGATGTTTGTCGTTTGTGATAGGCTCTGACTCGGAGAGAAGGTATACGGTGCAGCGATATTCTTCCCCGTGAAATTAGCAGTTCTAGACATATTGAGACATTGTTGATTGTGGCCTAAATTCATTACAACCGCAGTGTGCTTTCTTCTTAATTTTGAATACATTCAAAATAGAAAATTGAGAAAGTAGTAGAAGTTTCAGCTGCTCAACATTGTGTTTGTTAGTCTTTTAAATAGATGAAAAATTTTAACCCAGCATTTCTCTTTCATCATTGTTAAAAAAATGTTAATTTGTTTCCCTTCGTAGGTGTTGCAGTCTCAAAGAAAGAGATACAAGAAAGACTGCCCTCTTATGGTACATGATAAACCACATCTTTTTGAGAATCCAATTCCTATCTAAATCGGGCCAGAGGGGTTATACGACTAGGTGGCTGATTCCTTTTGATGGTGGTTTTTGAAAAGAGTCACTAGTGTGGGAGGATGCAGTGGTGTTTGGAGTATGAAATTAGTGGAAAATAAAGGTGAATCTTTGCATCTAATCTTCTGGACAGTAATTACCCCCTACAGTTAATTTTTACGTATGCCATTTATATGTTGTAACTCCATTGCCATGTGTGTGTATTCAGTCCTTGTCCAGTGCAGTTTCTGTCAGAAGAAATTTAAATCTTTCTGCCACTCCGTGACCACTTCTGCCTCTTAACACTTGTTTACTTGATGTTTCCTGATGGAGGAACATAACAAAGGGTTGTCCTTTATATTTCAAAAGTGTTAGGCTGCGTTCAGACCAGATCAGGCAATGCAGCACCTTCCCGCAGGGTTGTGCGGAGGTGTGGGCGTGTCACTACATGGCCCATTTGTGTGACGTCACAATGGCTTAAAAGATCTGTAGAATTCCTTCTGATTAATATAACTGTAGTATCGTTAATGCCACAAAAGCCACGTGCGCGCACACACAACCTTACTTATTTGTTATTTCTTTTACTCGTTATAGTATTTAATGATAGAAAGAGACTGTATTTGTATCACTGGTTTAATTTCACCGGCTTACGTGACTGGCCACCGCAGCGTGGCGTCGGGTTGCGTTACGGCAAAAGTAGATTCTGGTTCTACTTCCCGCACGGTTGCTGCGTTTTTTTTCTGCACCCCATGCGGTCCCCACTACCGCAGCCTAAACGCACTACCCCCATTCAGATGAATGGGAGGACTGCCGTTTTTGCCGCATTGCCTGATCTGGTCTGAATGCAGCCTAAAACCAGATGCTAAATTAACCAAAACTAAATTAAGACTAAAGGAGGGTGCTCCTAGTGGCACAACGCAATAAATTTTAACACAGTTCAAAAGCATCTTTATATGCAGGGAATCGAGATACTATTTTTGAAATTATGGAATGATGCAGTTGAATACTTGCCACAAGGGATTATTTAATGTCGGAATGTCTAGTCTGGTAATAGCCTAAGCCGGATAACATTTGTCCTGATAGTAGTTAATGGAGTCGTGGAATAGCAGAGTCACAAAATTATTTAAGAGCATGGTGTAATTCCAAGTACATCACTATGCTGAATCTATTAGTTAACTAAACCAATGTTTAAGGAACTGACTTGCGGACATACTGTCATGTCATAAATGTAACATTTGTAAATGTAACATTTATATTATATTTTGGGGCACTGGTACAGTTATGTTTGCCTAACTTAAAAGCGGTCTGCATGAAATCTGGATGAAGTAAAATTGTCAGTGTGCGATTGTATGTTCTTGTTTGTTTCTGTATATGTATGTTGTCCAGTATTTAGCTCTTATCGCTGCTGAATAGTATTGTTCTGTCTCTGTTCTTCAGGAGTTACAGTGTCTAGGAGCAATATTCGCGACAGACTTCCTTCATTAGGTATACTAAACCTAACTAAACCAAATCAGCATGACCTATTCTAACACTTCATGAGTTTAGGGTTAATTTGATTAATATTTGCCATTCATTGTGTGTTTCATTGGAGGGTAAGGCGAGTAAAATGGCTCATTTTGTACCTTTGCAAGTGTGATGGAAATGTGGTTCTGTTTACACTTTTTTTTTCTTTAAAAATTTAAATGGTTTAAATGGTTTAAATCCAGCCATCTGAACACACTCTGAAGTGAGTTCAGTTCTTAGTTTTGATTAATAGAAGAATAAGTTTTCATCGTTTGTCATTTTGAGCCAGTGCAATTAATCGGTTTCTCCTACAGGTGTTGCGGTGTCTAAGAACAATTTTCGGGAAAGGCTACCGTCTTATGGTACAGAGTAGTGCTCCAGACCAATCAGAGCGGAGCTTTGATATAAGCTGATGGGGTTGCTGGGCTTTGCTTAAGTCTGATTGGGTGAAACTGTTGTATAGGCATAAGGAAAATTGTATAGATTTAAAAGCACTTGACTGAATATAAGCAAAGAAGAACACTGCTGGGTGGCTCCTTCACTCTAACCGTATTTGGACATGTCCCATTATCTGATATAGAATCCTGACTGTGTCACTGCCGACAGTGGTCTGTGGGTAATCGGCCTTGGCAGTTTCCCAGGGAGGGATTTCAGCCAATGGGATCTGTCAGTGTCCCATCATGCACCAGAAACTACTGTGGTCAGTTGGCCACCTGCAGTCCGCCAGTCAGCTGCACCAGAAGCATAGTTTTCTACCATAATGGCCGCGCTCTGATGGTGGACTGCGGCACACAACGCGTATAACTGACAGATTATACTGCAGCGGCAAGATGGCCGACAAACATAGTTGGACATTCTAAATTCAGAGAAACAGAATGGAAAGAAATACCAGGGCGCTTTCAGTTATGATATACGATAATGTCGACATTTTTAGCCGTTCTGTTTTTATGATTAGAGGGCACTTCTTGTCTTCTTGTCACGCGACCAGAACATTTTATTTATTGCCATTTGAAATAATAATAATTTTTTTTGAGATCGATATGACTCTCTTGGTATTTTAACACACTGCCATACATTTTACCCTTCGTAGTTTTCATAGGCCAAATCTCTCTGTCAGTGATTGTGTAAGTTGTTTATGAGAATCGGTGTGTTGCACGTGCCGTTGGTGAGGATCAGAACCTTCAAACGCATGGAAGGTTCGTTACTGATCTGTGTAGATTGGTTAAGGACTCACCCAATCAATAGCCATATCAACCAAGGAAATCCTCTTCAAGTTGTATGCATGCTTATACTTGATTTTCCAAAAGTTTAGGATGGTACTTGATCCAAATTGGACAAACTACCTTCCAGTGTGTCTGGAATGGGGTTGCTTGTCCCTCACAAGTACCATCTAATGCCGATTTAAATCCTCTCCAGCTCACGTTTGCTGGGGCATCCGTGATCGACAGATGATGCCTGTATGAACTGTCCACGTCAGATGTTTTTTCTTTTTATTTATTTTCCACTGAATACTTTGAATTTATGGGGAATCGGAAAGGAGCATCAGTACTAATACCGCCGGTCTGATCAGGGTTCTAACAGAGCGGGGGAAAGGGTCGCGTCACCACGTTAAAGGCCTGGGTGGGTTCCCATAGTAACATGCACCCCAACCCCCCTCCCCCCCCCATCTGTTCCTTGTGCCATGTTTTGGTAGGCATCTCCCGGCCGAGGTCGGACAGCGCCCCCCCCACCCCCGTGAACAGGCTGAGCATGCCCCCTCCGCCCACCACCACCAACACCACGCCCCCGCACAGCCGGCGACATCGCCCCACGGGGGTCACAAAGACGACCAGCAAGGCCTCCACGGTACCTTCCTTTTGTGGCGCTTCGCTTGTACTTATTTCAGCTGTTTATTTCAAGGGAAAAAAACTATTATATTAGCCCCCCATGAGCAGTGATATCCAGCGTAACTTACCCTCATTGCAAATTGTATATCATATGCAGGTCTGTGTTATACCAGCGGTCTGACATTATGAAGTTGTGTAGATCAGCTCGGTCCCAGCGTCCCCCTTTGTTTGCTCGTCTGACAGTTGCAGCCACTGAATCATGTTTAGCCCTGAAATATTTTTAAAGCTAGAGGATATTACCCTCTTTTTATAATGTTCAGATTCGAGGATGAAGCATATTAACCTGCCTTCACAACATATTCTATGTTCTTTAAATATTATGAATGCTAGAAGATCTTCAGTATTTATTCATAGTGCTCCATATTCCACAACTGTACATTTTACATCGCAGATTGGAGCCACTGTGCTTTACTACCCGCCTCCAATTCTGGTTAAATTTTGCAATTACTGCAGAAATCTTCAGTATTTATTCTCAGTGCTCATATCCCACTGTCATTTTACTACGCAGGGGAGCACGGCTCACCCCCCCAAAGTGTCCCACCAGACTTCCTCCACGTCCCCGCTGTCCAGCCCCAACCAGACCAGCTCGGAGCCCCGCCCACTGCCCGCCCCCACACGGCCCAAGGTCAACAGCGTCCTCAACCTGTTCGGCCAATGGCTCTTCGACGCGTCGCTGGTGCACTGCAAGCTCCACAACGGGATAACCCGGGACGGCACCATGACGGGTAAGAATGGCTCCCCGCTCCCCCCCACCCGGCCTTCTCTACAGCTATATTTTGTTACAAAAATATTTTACATTTTTTGTTTTGTTTTTTTCATCTTTCTTTACTATTTATTTTTGCTTTCTTAATTTCCTACCTGCAAGATTAACTGTCATTTACCCTGGCTCCTGGAAACGAAGCCTTTTTTTTCTGCGAGGATAGCGTTTCTGTGGTCTCAGACTGGCCTCTCAGCTCAGAATGCCCCTCCCCTCCTTTTTAATTGGCCGGGGCCTCGCAGCGTCGAAGGTTGTTTTTGCCCGCTTCGCTAAATTTAGCCGTCGGCGGCTCGCTAATTTCACGCACGTTTTAACCGGGGTTTTTGTGTTAAACCCAGAGGGGGGGCATTTGGTGGCGGTTGCTGACGGAACTGTGTTCCCGCCGCGCCGGTGGGAATGCTCAGTAGCAGCAGTGGCGGTTTCCTGCCGCCGCTTTATCGCGACCCGCTGGCACCGCTCTCCCCGTCCGCCGAAGGGGGGGGTGGTGGGGGGGGTATGTTGCACTAGCACGCCTGGGCCTGGAGATTAGCCCACATCCTTTCCTTTTCCTCCTAGGAGGAAAAGCACTGTTAAACACTGCACTTTTTTGAGGAGAGCAGGCAGTCCACCCTCACTTTTTTTCTGGCCCCCCTCCCCAGCACTTTATTCAGATGGGGAAAGCAGAGAGGGCTACAGACAGTGTTGGGATCACAGGGCAGAAAGCTTCACAGCCTGCAGCCGAACACCGGGCCTCACGGTGGGAATCGTATATTTGAGTCGGTCGTCAGGCTGGCCCAGTCACTTTCTATCAGCACGTTGCACATCGTCTTAATGTTGGGTAAAGTTAATGGGTGTGAGGGAGAAAGAATATTTGGAATAAATTGGAGCTGAAGTGCTGTGTATTTTCTGATGATCTGTAAACAACAAGGTGTGTTCGCCGATAGGATGGCAAAACCATGTCTCAGAGCTGGGGTTAATGCAATTTTGGAATAGGTGCATTAAAAAAATTGAATTGAAATTCGATTTGGGAATTTCAGAAAAAAGCTCACATGAAATTGCATGTACTTTTTAATTGATGAATTTAATTTGAGTTTCGTTTCGTGAAATGACTGAATTGAGAATAGATTTGACCCCAAACCTGGTCTACGCCCCACACTGGTCTACATTGTGTGCCCCCCTGTGAAAGTGTTCATGACAGTGGTGCCAAATCATGTACATTGAGGGCTGAGAGTAAGCAGGTTTTCATTCCAACCAATCAGTACACGTGCTGGTTTCACTAATTAACACACCTTCATCCAGAGAGGAGGGAACTAATTCATGAAACCAGCAGTGATTGCCTGGATTGAATCGTCTCCGTGGCACGTGATTGGGCACCACTGGTTTATAGTGTGACGGTCCTTCCGTACATCTGCATGTGGTTGTCTCCCTGCTTGGGATTCAAAGGGTGGACCATGTTTTCCACTTTCAGAAGCATTCTGAGCTGACAGCGTTAGTGAGATGTGTAAACGTTTAAAGTACCTTTGATGCCCCTCGTCCCTGTTGTCTGTTTTAGTTTTTTAGTTTTTTTGTGTGCATGCTGGATGTAGCCTGACTGCCAATCTGTTGTGTCTTTAGAGTGGACTGATTTCACATGAGGCGACAGTAAGATTGCATATGAGAGCAATACGTAAAGTATAACCAGAGTGCTACTTCGGGGATAAATAAAAATAATATAAATATAAATAAGGATAGTATCTCTGTTTAGATCTATGTTACTGCTCTCCTTTGATTTTTCCCATTTTTATTTCTGTTATCTTTGCAGCATCTTTTATCCAAATTCTCCTTTCTTATAAATCTTGTAAGTAGGAACATTAGCTTTCTATTTAATTGCAGTCAGTTATTTTTTGCGTATCTGTTTTTTTCGTTGCATCGTACTTTGCCATCGTCACAAGCTTTCATTTTATTTGAACATCATTGTCACCAAAGTCCTTGCTGCTGCACTGTTTTTCCGGGGGAAATAAAATTGTCCACTTCCTGTGTTCTTGGAGGGAAACAGAATTGCCCACTTCCTTCCTGTGTTCCCAGGAGAAACCGAATTGCCCACTTCCTTCCTGTGTTCCCAGGGGAAACAGAATTGCCCACTTCCTTCCTGTGTTCCTGGGGGAAACAGAATTGCCCACTTCCTTCCTGTGTTCCCAGGGGAAACCAAATTTCCCAATTTATTCCTGTGTTCCTAGAGAATTGCCCACTTCCTTCCTGTGTTACCAGTCGAAACCGAATTGCCCACTTAATTCCTGTGTTCCCAAGGGAAACAGAATTGCCCACTTCCTTCCTGTATTCCCAGGGGAAACAGAAATTCCCCCTTCCTTCCTGTGTTCTCCGGGTGTGTCCCCCGGGGTTAACGGAATCCACCATGTTGCTGCCAGTCTGTGATCACGCCATGTGTCCAGAAGTTTCCACACTGAACATTCTCTTCCAAGAAAAAAGAATAATAAATCTACAAACAAGCCCTTTAGTTTACTTTCAAAGCTTTTTTTCTATTTAGTTCATTTATTTATTTTTTGGATGTGTTTTTAATGCATGGAGTAGGTGTCTGTCTTGTACGTGCAAGTGTATGTGAGGGGGGCTGACATAGAGTCTTTGCATTTGTTCACACCCCTTTCTTCAGTCATATGTGTTCAGTGAGCGCTACTGCATTGAGGACAATTTGGTTTCCGTAATCAGCGCAAAGACAATGTATGAAAACCAGATGAAAGTGCGAGTGCTCTCCCTAGAGGTTTCAAGTTTTCTCTCAAGGTCCATCGATTTAGGGACAAGGATACATCCCTGTACTCGTGATCCAGTGAATTGTGGTGTAAAGCACAGCTGGTCTGTGTCACTTAGCCCAGTGGATCAGGAGGAAACTCATATTCAAGAATAGAGAGTAGGAAGAGACTGGCACGTAAAATAGTTCACTCTGCCATCCTGCCGATGTCGTTCCGAGCCTTTCCCGTGGACTTATCCCCCCCCCCCCCCCCCCCGCAGAACCTTTGTGTCAGAGTCCCCCCCCCCCCAATCACTGTGGTCGCTGGGGTCTCCACTCACACGACCGGCTCTCCCCTCTGTGCCCCCCCCCCCCCCCCTCACCGCAGCAGCCCTGGCTACTCAAGCTGGCGTGGAGATGCGCAGGAGAGGCCCCCAGATGTCCACCGAGACCATGGTGTCCAACCCCATGTTCGACGCCAACGAGTTCCCCGACAACTACGAGGCCGGCCGGGCCGAGGCCTGCGGCACGCTCTGCCGAATATTCTGCAGCAAGAAGACCGGCGAGGAGATCCTGCCCGTCTACCTGTCCAGGTAACCCGCCCGAGAGGGAGGAGCGTAGCAATTCAGCTACAGTTCACGCCTCCTGTTTTGCATTTCCGTTTATTTAAATGGCAGGGCCTCTTATCTAGAGCATCCTTCAGCATAGTGGTGGCAATAAGGCTCACTTAGCACCAGCATAGAGTTGATTCACTGCAGCACAGTTCTTTGGCTTGCTTATTGTCGTACTGAAGTGCCGTAGTGTAGCGGAATATTATCCACAGTAAAAGCGCTGTACCATTATTTGTGAAGGACAGGTAAAGTAAAGCAAGTAAAGACGTTGTGGTAAAATAAATCACTTTCACTCTGGGTTTACAGAGACATTTTCTTATTCCATCAGCCAATGTCACTTGCAACCTTAAAATTAATTATTAGACATGGCCAGATGAGATCCAAATCGGTTGTAAGTTCACAATTGACTTTTGCTTCCTTTTGGCAGCTGTGACTAATAATTTCAAAATTCAAGCGTCTTGCTGGAATGTGCTAGTCTTAACAGGACAGCAGCAAGCGCAATCGAGACTGAACGAGAGATTTTAAAAGGGTGAATGTTGTGCATTCCGATGCTGCGCGGCCAGTGACGGTGCTGCTCCGTGCTCGGCAGGTTCTATATGGTCCTGATCCAGGGCCTGCAGATCTCGGACTACGTCTGCCGACCCGTTCTGGCCAGCATAATCCTCAACTCGTCTGCGCTCTTCTGCTCCGACCTGAAGGGCATCAACGTGGTGGTCCCGTACTTCCTCTCGGCGCTGGAGACCATTCTCCCTGATCGGTGAGGATTACACTATCCCAAAAGCGTGAAGCGGGGGCTCTACCACGTCCGTTTCCCCTGTAAATCCTTCTGAGAATGAGCTCTCCTTTTTTGTTTGTTTTTTTATTTTTATTTTACTGAGTGCATAACGCAGTGTTGTTTGTTTTGAATGTTGAAATGTTGATCACTGGCATCTAAATGAACCGTAGCTATTCGTAATGTGCTTTTGGTTCATGACGCTCAAAGCACTTTCCAGTTAAACACAGCTGTCCCTCAGAGTCATGGTGTCGGCTGTTAATTACGCTTTGACGCTCTTGAGGAAATGCAGCCAGTACTGCCGCCAGATGGGTGAACTGCAGTTTTCAGGCTATTCATGTCGATGATGTGCCACTGTGATTATTTAGCTCAAGCTCCGCGGGGTTCCAGCTCCCTTTGGTGGAGAATGGCAGAATTCCCAGTGTTCCAATGCTGTGTTGCCCTCCTCTTCCTAGGGAACTATCCAAGTTCAAAACCTACGTCAACCCCACAGACCTGAGGAGGTCATCCATTCACATCCTGCTGTCCATGCTGCCTCTCCCGCACCACTTCGGACACGTCAAATCTGAAGTGAGTTCCGCCTTCTCTCCCTCTCTCTGGCCTCCTCTGTCTTTTATCCTGGAGGAAAACCAGGCACGTCTCCCCACAATGCAGGTTGCAATTATTATAGAATTAAGCATGTTGGTGTTGTAGTCCACGCAGGTAGTACTTTATAAGGTAATGATCCGCTTTGCATGCGATACAGACGGTTTTGTAGCATTATTTATTTTCTTGCTTTCAGGTTCTTTTGGAGGGAAAGTTCAGCAACGATGAGAACTCCCTGCAGGACAAGGCAGTCACCTTCCTCTCCCTGAAGCTGCGATTGGTCAACGTTCTCATAGGAGCCCTGCAAACCGAGACCGACCCAGTCAACACTCAGATGATTCTCGGTATCTAATTCCGCTGAATTCTACTTGCTGTTTTTTTCCCCACAATGGCATGATATAAGTAATATGACAAGTGACTTTATTATTATTATTTTGCAGCTGCGATGCTCAACATTGTCCAGGATTCTGCTCTTTTGGAATCGATAGGGGCTCAGGCGGAAATGGTAAGATGTTGTCATGTTTTGGGGCACTGCTCCTGTGTTCTCCTTGTTGTTTTTCCTATTTCTTCATTCAAGACAGTTATAGGATATTTTCAGTAGTGTAGAATCCCTAACACAGTCTCTGTGGTGGTTCCCCCTCCAAACACATTTTCACACAGGAGTGCTGTGTTAAATTTTTACAAAAAATGAGAGAAACTGGTTGTTAGTAGGTACAGTTGTAATGCGTGGATGGAGCATGCTGCTACCGTCTCGTCGCCCAGGACCCCGTTATGTCACTCTGATGTCACGTTATGTGACCTTCGCCGCCCCCTGCTGGTACACACAGGGCAGCGCCGAGGGAAGCCACATGTCGGTGAAGAGCCACAGCCGGAACAACAGCGGGATCAGCACCGCCAGCGGGGGGAGCTCTGAAGCCACCACCCCAGACAGCGAGCGGCCAGCGCAGGCGCTGTTACGCGACTACGGTAAGGCCGCGCCGCGTAACGCTAACGCTAACCCTGACTCTCCTTCTCTTAAAATAGCGACAAATATTTCAGAACTGGAAGGTCTCTGAAAATAGACCAACAAATAACACACCCCGCCCCCCGAGGGATTTAATGCACCGGGTCAATTGCAGTGTGCTTAGCTGGAGTTCAGACCTCGGGTATAAACCCCTAGACCACAGAACTGCATTACAACTGGAGCAGCTAATCCTCATTTCACCTGAGGTTTAAACTCCAGCTAAGCATGTTGCGATTGATCCGTGGTGTTCCAGATGGAGATCCCTGCCTAGTTCTTGTGTGATGTTTTGACGTAAGCTACAGTGCTGTAAGGTGCACTAAAGACACTTATTCCTTGCAGTCTTGCTCGGACTCATGTAGCCGCATCAGACAGTCTGGTAGACATAACTAACGAAAATTTCAAAATACGAGTTGAGTCTAGGACTGCTGGACAACTCGCGCTGTCAGTTTAATCACATCAGTGTTAAACCCGCAACCTTCTCATTCAGTAAGCCTCACACTGAAGATAATTCAAAAGGCATTGAAAAAAAATCTGTTGATTTGTGACTCTACCCTTTCTTTAGCAAACATGGTAACAGTGATACGGAGGTGTGGAAAGCGCTGGGTGAAAGTCGTCTGTACGTCTGCGTCTGCGTTTGTAGTGATGCCGTGCCGTTTTGGACGATGAAGGATTTCTTTCCTCGCTTCTGGGAAATAAATAACGTGTTGCTTTTTTTTTTGTTGTTGTTTTTTTGTCACCGTAAACTGTTGATTTACTGTACGTATGTGAGTCTCCCCACGCACATGGTCTTCCACTAATGACATGTGTCCGAAAGCTGTGCATGCTGTAGTCTTGCCGGCTGCGACCTGATTCCATCAGTGTGGTCTGATAATCGCTGATGTGTGTTACATATTAACTGACTGGGCACGGATGGCAGACTTCTGAAAATGGGGATTTTTCCAGTTTAAGATCTGGTTCTGATGAACCTAAGTGGAAAGTGTGTGGAAAAACAACAATGAAAATTAATAGTAAGTTAAATTAGGGCTGCATAATAATCTAATTGCGTTTTTTTTTGTTGTTGTTTTTTTTTTTTTTTTAAAGTGTGATAAAAATAATTTTGTTGTTTACTACCACTTCAGGTATTTTTACCTCGGAAAGGAAAAAATAGACGAAAGATCGCCCACACGCTGCAGGGTGGCGAATATTATTATTATGCTTTAAAAAAAAAACAAACAAAGAAACGTGATTGGATATATCGTGCAGCCCTAATAAACACGCTAGCTACTTCTTCCCCATTGTCCGTCCCTGTCTTGTGTAGTTTGACATGTGTTACAGCGAATGGATACTTTTGACTCTCTGCATGAACCTAAAAATTGCCTGGCATTTTCCTGCCAAAGGTTGCTTGATCTTCATGTGTCTAGCTCTATTCTGGTTGGAGTTCATTTATGGAGTTATAAAATGGTATGGAATTAAGGGCCGACAAGATCATTTTGGGACAGCGCAGCTATACAGTTTGCCTAATATGTCTTTTTATTATATTTAAATGTATACCACCTGCTAATATTTGAAGTAAAGTGTGGACTCGCACTTTACTTCTCATAACAGGGCACTTATAGCATTGCCAAATGAAAATTTGGGTTGATTTAATAAGAAAGGTAAGCTAAAACCTTTTCTAATGGTACTGTATGTTCATTATGTACAATTGTTCCCTAATATACCTGCTTTGTAAGATGCATTGTAGTTCCTAATCATGCGTGTTCACATATTTCTTTGTGACAATTACAGCGACATACTGTCTAATAACTTATTCGGCTAAGCACGAGCGGAGGTCGCATCTGTGTACTGCTTTCTGAAAGTGACATAAGTGTTTGTTAACAGTTTCTCTTGTGGATCTGAGTTTGCATGTTAAAAGCCTCGTGAAACGTGTGCAGTGTGAGGCAGCCCTCCGTGGCAGCTGACCCATCAGGTCGTTGTTATGGCCGACAACTCCGGGGCAACGGAGGGTTGCCATTCTAATCGAACTTAACACCTCCAGAACTTTCTGGAACAGTCAAGTCTAACAGCTTCAGCGTCTTGGCCTCGCCTTCGAAGAACACGCACAAGTATCGATTTGTAGTCTTCAGACAAGGCCTTAAAGCCGTCTGCTGTCGCCGAACGGCCTTCTGGGTAGTTGCCACCGGAGCGGTAGCTCCCTGCGATTCGCTGACCTGGCTGCCTCTGCTTGTTTGCTCGTGGTGTTGCTTTGCTTGTAGTTACTAATGCCTAGTTGTTCTCCCTCTCTGTGGTGCGTGGTATTGGGGGTTATATCCTAGCTCTTCATACAGATACGGCGGCCGGCCTCCTCATCCGCAGCATCCACCTGGTCACCCAGAGGCTCAACTCGCAGTGGCGGCCGGACATGAGCATCTCGCTGGCCGCCCTGGAGCTGCTGGCCGGCCTGGCCAAGGTAACCGAGGCGGAGACACCCCGGTCAAATAGGGAGGGAATAGCCCCGCCCCCTTTACCTCCCACCCCGTTTCTGTGAGGTGTGCGAGTCATGCTTCAGAAGCTGTGACATTACTGAAAAAGACTTCATTCGTTTAGCTGTTGCCCTTGTCCATATGTGCACTTGCAATACCGCACTTATTATTTGCTAATCTAGCGTGACCTATAGCTAAGCTTGAGGGGTAAACTGCTTTGCTTTAAGTACAACAGCATTATCCCAATCTGAATTTTAACTGAAAGTTTCTCGCTACATGTTTAGTACTTCCGTCTATCTTACCACAGATTCTACAGACTAACCACTTGATCAGATGAAAATTATTAACATGGAAAGCCAAATCTCTGCCCTTTAAGCTGGAACATTCTAATTTGATGTGTGCTGAATATTCTTGAAGGGAATGTTCTGTCCTCAGCATTTTCATGAATATTCATGACCTTTAATATAGCAATGGAAACTGTTTGTAGATAGGAAGTAAAGAGGACAGAAGGAACACAGGAGAGGGCAGCACGATCAGGGTAATCCGTAAGAAGTTAGTGTTGTTACTGTCCGACGAGCCCGTGTGTGTGTGTGTGTGCATTGACCGTTTCCACCGGCCTCCTCCTCCAATCAGGTGAAGGCGAGCGTGGAGTCGGCGGACAGGAAGCGGGCGGTCAGCTCCATCTGCGGCTACATCGTGTACCAGTGCAGCCGCCCCGCCCCGCTGCACTCGCGCGACCTGCACTCCATGATCGTGGCGGCCTTCCAGTGCCTCTGCGTGTGGCTGACCGAGCACCCGGACATGCTCAACGAAAAGGCACGCCTCGCCAGCTCCCCCACTGCCCCCGCACCCCCCGCAACATCTGGCCCTTCATCACACAGTCCAGCCGCAGGGTTACCCACACCTTACTTTTAAAAATTCCTACCCCCTGGGAAGACTCCCCACTTCAGTAAAATGGATGAATTTTGCTTTACAAAATGCAATACAGGCTGCAATAGAATATTTAACATGCCAGTACATGTGTAAAACAGGGAATTTTATACTTGAGATGTCTGTCAGACATTTATTTAAAGTAGAATATAAAAAAGTAATAAGTTGCCATGGCTAAAAATATATTACAATAGTATTACAACTTATAAAACTGTTTTTCTTTTTCAAGGTTAATTAAGTTTATTTTTTCTGAAAGTGTCATGTTTGTGCATTGTGAAATGCGGAGATACAAACAAAAGTATGGACGGTCAAGAAATTGGTAGCATATTTCAAAGAATATGGACAGCCATTCAGAGTTATGTTAACCCAGGCTTAACGCAGGCTGTCCCTCCTTCCAGGATTGTCTAATAGAGGTGCTGGAGATCGTGGAGCTCGGCATATCCGGGAGCAAATCCAAGGCGAGCGACCAGGAAGTGCGGTACAAGGGTGACAAGGAGCACAACCCCGCCTCCATGAGGGTGAAGGACGCGGCTGAGGCCACGCTGTCATGGTGAGGGCCCAGCTTCCTGATTCCGTGCCGATGACTGGGTTCAGAAGGGAACTGTGGGAAATGGTGTCCGCATGCTGAGCATAAAGGAAAAACTCTGAAATCATTTTCAGTGGTGTGTTTTCACCAGGGATTAGCTATTTTCCATAGGTAATCATTCACCAGTGGGTCCTGGTTTGATGTCTGTTTTCCCCTCAGAGCCTCTTGTTAAAGCTTGCCCTTGAGCGCTGGTGTGTGACTCTGTACACACCCACAGTACTTGGAGAGGGCTTTTATGTTCCTGCTTAGAAAATTACTTACTTTATTGCATGTGTTTAATTATATATTTTTCTGTACAATACAGTATATAATCGTATGTTGCATGGGGATGGGATGACATTTGTTACAAATAACAAATAACATTTGACAAATATTGCAATTTATGATCACCCCAAGGGAAATATTACATTCATCTAGCTCATATCAGAACACAGTAAATTTGGATGAGTATTTCCCATGCCCTAAGTGACAAGTATAGCCCGTGAAGATACTAATACCCCACATTACGTACAATAATATTACAATAAAATAATATTCCACAAATATATCAAAATTTTGGCGATGTTCTAGCTTCAAGGTAAACCAAACATCAAGCATAACACTATGTTTGTGAAGTGCCCACATTAGAGAGTAGCACAAACCTCTTAAAAGACACTCAGTTTCATTGTGAATGGTATGTATTCTAACAAAGCAGCACCCAGGATACGCTAACAGGCATCCTGGCCACTAGAGGGCTTGCGCAAAGGGGTTGAACTGCTTTTGTGCTTGTTAAAAGTTATCTCTATGGCTGTGGAGAACAAGGTTGGCTAGCTGGAATTAACGATGGTCTCTGACAGCATCATGCAGGTGCTGGGGGCGTTCCCGTCGCCCAGCGGCCCCGCCTCCCCGTGCAGCCTGCTGAACGAGGACACCCTCATCAAGTACTCCCGGCTGTCCTCCACCAGCAGGAGCAACTTCCGCTACTTCGTCCTGGACAACTCCGTCATCCTGGCCATGCTGGAGCAGCCGCTGGGGAACGAGCAGAGTGAGTTTCGTGCCCCCTCTTCGCGGGCGGGGCCGACCCCCATCCCTACCCCCCCACCGATGATCCGCGTGACAGTTCCCTGTCTGCTCTCTTCTCAAATAGATTACCCAGAGAGACCTTCAAATGCTCGTCCAGATGTCTTTTAATTTGCGCAGTGGAGAAATTGAGAACAGTTCGTTTGTCTTGATGTCTCTGCAGCCTTGTTGAAAAGGGCTGTTTTGTTATTTGTTAGCGGACCCCTCTGTGAATGTAGGCCGGGAACGGGCAGCGGAAAATGCTCGGAGCTCAACAAAGCTGCAGCCCAAACCGGAAAATGCCTTTTGTGCAAAAATAAAAATCGGTCAGTGCGTACTGACTGGGTTTGGGACAAACGTGGGATCGTTCTAAACCCGGTGAGAACCCCAGCGGGGGTGGTCCCTCCTGCAGAGGCGGGAGAAACGTCGGGGTGGGGGAGGGCAGGGGCATCAGTCTGAACCCCCCCCGTTCCTGTGTGTGTCCCTGCAGACCCCTGTCCATCCGTCACCGTGCTGATGAGGGGGACGTCTGGCCGGCACGCCTGGACCATGCAGCTGCACCTGCAGCCCCGAGGAGCGCGAGCGCGCGCCAACCAGAGGGTGAGACGCGCGTCTGCGGGCCCCGCCTCCCACCGCGGGGGGCCCGGCGTACGGGAGACCGCTCCCGCGCGGGTCGCCCTTCCCCATCCTGTCTTTGGGGGATGAGACCCCACTTACTGTGGTCTTTACGGCTTCGGTTGCCACAGATTAGCGGGGATTCTTTCATGTCTGAGCCAGAGTTTTGATGTGGTTCTCTCAATCTGGCCACCCTGTTTTAACTGGCTTGATAAAGATGGTGGAACTGGCAGCCATACATCACCCGAGTGTCTGCTCGAACACCTCCCCCTTTTTACTGTAAAGCAACTCTTTGCGTAGCTGAGATGTTGTTCGTACAAAACTGCCAGCCAGGCGCGTGTCCTTTTGCCGTCCTCCCATTGGCTGTAGGCTCTGGGATTTTCGCGTAGTTCCGTTTCCGAGGCCCAACCTCCGCGTCTGTTGCGCACGGCAGGTGTTCGTCCCCGAGAGCCGGCCCACCCCCAGGAACGACGTGGGCATCCGCTTCAACGTCAAACACAGGCCCTTCCCGGAGGAGGTGGACAAAATCCCGTTCGTCAAGGCCGACCTGAGCATTCCGGACCTGCACGACATTGTGAATAAGGAGGTAGGGGTCTGAGATGCGTGCTATTCATGTGTGTTGATGCTTCCATCGAGTGTTTTGCTTCTCGCTGTGATGTCATATCGAGGACAATTTTCAGCCAGAAATACATGGTACTGAAATGTGCATATTAGATATTAACACAGTAAATAAAATAATAATTACTATTAGTCAGTTATAGTTTTGTAGTGGCAAAAAATATGTACATTTATTTTTTTTTTAATTCTACATTCTATTAAACTGAAAATATTTTGTTTATGTTCCATTTAAATGTATATTTTCTTTATGGTTTGCTGAATGTATTTTTGTTATTCCTTGTATGTGTCTTGTTTTGAATTATTATTTATTACAATTTCTTTGCTACAATATAAAGCTATAGAAATGAAAACGCAATTATAGAAATTAAGTTTGATACTCACGTCCAAAGAAAAAGACTTGTGAAATGCTTATTTCATTTTGTTGTGGGGTTTCGAGGCGTATTTGGAGATGCGGTACGCATTCATGCTGAATGCAATGTGTTTTAACTGACAGGCTGAACTGACCGTGCCTCGCACTACGACACTCAAGTACAGTGACCCAGAAGTGAGTTGTCCTCTGCAAGAAACGCGACGAGGTGGACAAAAATCCAGGGTGCACCTCCAAACTTTCTGCTGCCGTGCCTTGATTATTTTATTTTATTTTATTTTATTTTTCCTTCTTGGTAGAATATGCCCCAGTGTATACTGGGAAGTCTTTAGAGCGGCCAAAAATAAAACCTCTTTCCGTTCGTTTTTTCTCTCAGCTTTTTATATCTTCATTTCAGCTTTTGAAAAATGAATTCGGCAGCAGGTTGTTTGGTGTGTGTGGCTGTGCGCACGCGCGTGCACACACACGTTTGCCATTTTTGTCCTCCACCGCGGTCGACCGTTGGGAACGCATGTTACTACCGAACACAAAACCGTCCACCGTGGGAACTGGGACCCGGGTGATGGGTGTGGGCTGCGTTCGCTCGGTGGTGAGGGGTCTCGAGACTTTTTGAGTAGGGATCGGCCCTGAAAAACCCCCTTCTCTCCCCCTTCCCCTCCCCCCCCAGCTGGAGATCCAGCACGACAAGCTGCGGAGCGTGATGGTGAATCAGATGGAGTACGAGTCCACCCTGGAGCGCCACAGCGAGGACCTGTGGAGGAACAAGCCCTTCCCAGACCCCCTGGTCGACTGCAAGCCCCCCGCGCCCTCCCAGGAGTTCCAGACCGCCCGCCTCTTCCTGTCCCACTTCGGCTTCCTGTCGCTGGAAGCGCTGAAGGTACGGCGGCGGGAGTTTGTTCCCAAGACAACCCGTGGCGTAACGTTAGCCTGTAGCAGCACCTGTGAATTCACTGCAGAAAGGAATCCCAGCTTTCAGAAACTAACTGACATGTCGAAGCTTTTGGACTCGTAACATCGTGTTTCATCTTAAAATATTACAGATAGGTGAAAAATGAGAATCCATGTTTCACACTTCAATAATTGCAGACAATTAACAAACACATAGTCGTACTTCAAGATTGTTGTAGTTTAAATTCAAGTTTAAACTGACTCGAAATCAACTGCATATGAAAAATATTACTGTGCTTACCGTGTGAAGCCTGCTAATCCTAGACCTGATTTCAAAGTTCCCGGAACGGCTTGCTCAGCTCTTTACGAAATCGAATGTGCATTACGCTTGTCTGTAGACGCAGGGGTGATTTCAGAGCTTTTAAACCGTTCTTAAACGTTTTAAACGGTCTTTTAAAACTTTTCAAACTTTTAATGCCTTTGACTTTTCCATTTCTTTCTCAGGAGCCCGGGAACAGTCGCTTACCTCCTCATCTAATTGCACTGGAATCTGCCTTGCCTGGCTTCTTTGATGACATAGGATACCTGGACCTCCTCCCCTGCCGCCCCTTCGACACTGTATTTATATTCTATATGAGGGCAGGCCAGAAAAGCAGCCAAGAGGTAAGTGCCGTTTACTTGGGTCATTACATTACATTACATTACATTACATTACATTACATTACATTACATTACATTACATTACATTACAGGCATTATACTGAAGCAGTGCAGGTTAAGTGCCTTGCTCAAGGGTTCAACGGCAGTGTCCTATCCGGGAATCGAACCTGCGACCTTTAGGCTACAAGACCAGTTTACTACACTTCCACCTGAGTGCTAATTGGTGTATTTGTTGAATAATTTGTTCTTAATCTATTCCGGCTCATTGTCTTGCCAATTCTTCACTGTATTTATATTTTTTGACCCTTATTGTATGTATGTTTTTTGTCCAATAGCAGTGAAACATTTTAAGGACGCCCTCATTACGTGTATGCACTTAAGTGGGGGTGTTGAACCCCATTTGTATGGTACAGGTGATAGTAATTGAATGGAACGACGTGAGATGTGAAAATAATCCATGCGCTGTGTTCAGGGCGAAAAATAAAATTCCTGTCATTGGATCACTTAAACTTGTTAAAATTGTTTCTAGCTTAATATCAAATTGAAATAGCCCTTGATCAGTTTGTAAATGGACAGTTTCACAATGTCTTACATGACGCAGGCCCTGTGTCATTCTGCCTTCAAGCGCCATGCATTCTGCTAGTCATATTTAATCTAGGGGAAATGTTTAATGCTTAATAAAGCTCATTTTTACCAAATGCTTGCATAGTGTGCGCATTTGCAATTACTCAGCAGGCCTCTGTAATATAGTGTGACCCTTATGAAGTGTGGTCTGAATTGCCAATTACTGACAGAATATTCGTGTCACTGATCATCTTCTGGCACAGACTGAAAACCTACCTCTTAAATCTCACCTCGGGTCAATAAACCGCCGAGCCTCTCTGCTGGTACTAAAATACCAAAGCCTTCAGTCATCTCACACTGCTGTGCTTGCACGATTAACGCTATAACTCTTTTACTGTGGATTTTTAATATGCGCCTTCAGTACGGTATTTATGTTTGACAATATGCTTATTGCAGCATTGGTTTTTACAGCAAGGCCTTGTTTCAGCTGTATGGTTTTTTGCACAGGGGTTTGTCTAACCTTTTTGTGAGCGCCCCGTTGCTATATCCTCATTTAAACTGTATGATAACACTGTTGTTTCCTCGATCGTTCCTCCCCTGCGCTCCTGCGTGCAGATCCTGAGGAACGTGGAGTCCTCGGCCAACGTCCAGCACCACTTCCTGGAGTTCCTGCTGTCTCTGGGCTGGCCGGTGGATGTGGGCCAGCACCCTGGATGGACCGGCAGCGTCTACACCAGCTGGTCCATCAACGCCTGCGACGGCGGGGAAGGCCAGCAGCAAGGTGAGACGGCCTGCCCCACCCGGTACCTGAGCGCTACGAAATCTCCTGTCCGCCTTGGGGCTCCGTCAGTGCTGACAAACCTCATATTTCCACATCACATCTCCTTCAGTCAGTGCTGATCAGCCTTAGATCTGTCAGTGCTGTCACTCCTTGAGTTCTCTTTGGATATCTGTGAGTGATGCAAGTTTGCAGATCCAGATTACAGTATATCTCTGTCAGTGCTGATAGACCTCAGATTCTACCTCAGAGCTCTCTGTCAGTGCTGCATAACCTCAGATTTCTACCTCAGATCTCTCTGTCAGTGATGGCAGACCTCAGATCTCTGTCAGTGCTGCAAAACCTGCTTTCTACTTTAGATCTCCTTCGGTCAGTGTTGCCAAACCTCAGATTCACCTTAGATCTGTCAAAGTTGTCAGTCCTTAGATTCTCCGTGGGTATCTCTGAGTGTTGCAAGTTCTCTGATCTATCATGAACTTCTGTCAGTGCTGATGAACCTCTGATCCAGTGCAGCTGACGGTCAGCGAGTGCCGCCCAGCTCATCTGGACCTCCAGGCCGCTGTGTGGCGCTGTTCACCTCCGTATGGAAACATGACAGATTTGCTCCATTTTGGCAGATGAGACCATTACACTGGGGGACACTGGTGGCGGCATCTTCAATGGGGAGAGGAGGGTGCTGTACTACGCTGATGCTCTGACAGAAATAGCCTTTGTAGTCCCATCACTTTTGGACTCTTCTAGTAAGTCATTTGCATGTACACAAATTATAACTGACCAAATTTGTCATATAGTTGAGTTATCACTTAAACATATTAACGTGTAATAAAATAGTGATATTTCTTTTTGCATCACTCTAATCCGTTTCAGTTCGGGTGCTGTATCCCCTGGAATCAGTTTATTTCAGTATTTCTCCTGTCTCAGTTTTTTACTTGATGAAGGCTGCTGGTTGACTTCCTGCGTCAGCGAATTTAAAATAGTTGTTGTTTGTTTGCGATCCAGCTGAGTCATCGGAGAACAGCTTCCCGACAGCGGAGACGGATTCTCAGATGGAGCTGTTTCCCGGATTTCTGAAACAGTCCAATTTAACACTGGAGCTCTTCCCTAACAACTCTGATAACCTGGGACCCTCTCAAAGGGTAAGGAAAATGAAGGGCACTCGGTGATCTCTAGGAAGACAAACACGCCCTTTGAAAAATATCCCACTGCTATTGTTTTGCAGGAGTTTAAAAAAAAAAAACTGCCACTGATTGTGTCGAAACGAAAAGTTTTACTGCAGGTTCACTGTGAGATATTATTGTTCTTCAGTATACAAATGTGAATTCTAATTGAAGGAACGAAATGGTGACACAACGGTTACCATTTCTTTCCTTCGATTAGAATTCACATTTATATCACATGTATATCCTTTTTTTTCCAGTAATTGGCCTTTCAGCAACATAAAAATATGTATTTCGCATTCAGTTTGGAGAGAAGATGAGAATAACGCTTTGTGGTTGTGTTGTTTTCAGAGTCCCACGGTGAAGATGAAGAAGATGCCTCTGAGCAGAACTGTGCCCCCGCTGGGACCAGAGACCAAAGTGCTGGTGGTTTGGGTCGAGCGCTACGACGATATCGGTAAAGATAAACTTAGACTGCACATAGACTTGATTACTCCTTCCTCCAATGCACATAAACTTTAATATATTCAGCAGGAAAGGTTCCCAGATGGTTTACTTTTCAGATCAGATTCACATCCAAATGAATTGGCAGGCATGTTTACACCGCATTCTATTAATAATTCTGCGTGTTTATATCATTTCAAACTGCACGTTTTTATCAAACTAGATTGAGAACACAACTGTCTTTTGGCAGTGGCGCAGTAATTCTGGTTTCTGTTTTCTAGAAAACTTCCCTCTTCCGGAACTCCTGGCGGAGACCAGCACTGGAGTGGAGACGGCTGCGAACAGCAGCGCTTCGTACAGGTACCGCGTTAGCACGTTAGCGCTCGCAACCGACGGCCATTTTCCTTTTCTTTTGGTTCAGCGCGGCTTCAATTATCCTCGGTCAGTGTATCCCAAGGGAAAAAATTAAATGGCTGCCACGAGCAAGCTTTTATTTCATTTTCGGCTGTCCCAACACATGTACTAACACTAGGGGGTGTTTAAATGTAAGAGCTGTGCGGGAGCTCCAAAGATATACGCAAAATGAAATGAACTGAAATTGCCAGCAGGAACTGAACAATGAGTTGCTTTCTCCTGGGTACCATGTTTGTAAGGCAATAAGCCTGAGGTTCCATCCCACCTTATTGCCAAGGCCGCAATTAGTCCACAAGGAAATTAGTCAAATTCAGTTGCAATGAAAATTGAGTGGTTTTTTCTATTTTTTCATGCTTTTTGGCTCTGTAGTGTTAAGACAAGTCTTGTGGAGGTTACGCACCAAGCAAATGCGCTGTGCGAGCTCCACTATTTACTAACGCGGTGTAGCTAAACGCGAATAAACAGGTGTCGTACTTTTCTTATCTGATAACGCAATTAAACAATGTTTTCATGTTCAACTCTATTACTGTGGGAAGCTTCAACACCAAATGTCCAAATTTAAAAGAGGATAGAAGGTGAATTCTGTTTATGTAGGCTAGTTTGTTTCTGCAGTGCCAGTGACAGACTGTGGGAAAGCTGTGGTCGTAGAGCCCTCAGACAGGGTTTATATTTAGACGGGGTCCGTGAGAACAGCTCATCCGCTTCCATACAGGTTTTTTATTGGCTAAAAGCTTCAGTGGAAGAAGGCGAGGGTCTCAAACTCCAGTCCTGGAAGGCTGTAGTCTCTGCTGGTTTTATGTGATTTCTTTTCAGTCAGCAGCCAATTTAGGCCTTGGAAACGAGCTGTGCAGACCCTTCAGCCAATCAGTGACTTAAATGAGGAAATTAAGAGTAGGAACACGTGAAAAAGCCAGCAGACGCAGCAGCCCTGCGGGATTTGAGTTTGAGACACCCGCTGTAAGAGAAAAGTCCCGTCGCCCATGGCGACAGACCCGCGAGGGCGGGCTTGGAGTGAGGTGTTCTCGGGGGCTGACGGCGGGTTCTCCCCCCAGGCCCATGGCGTCGGAGAAGGACGTCCTGGCGATCTTCATCCACCCGCTGAAGACGGGCCTGTTCCGCATCAAGCTGCCCGGGGCCATGGGGAAGTTCAGCATGGTCATCCCCCTGGTGGACGGGATGGTCGTCAGCCGGAGGGCTTTAGGTGAGGCGCCCTACGGCACCCTCACCCCCCCCCCACACACCCCAAGCACGCGCAGCACGCTAAGCGCCCTCTCTCCCGCCCGCAGCCTTCGCCATCAGAAGATCTAAAAAAGATATAAAAACCCCCCGTCTCATTTTCAGGGTTCCTGGTGAGGCAGACTGTGATCAACGCCTGCCGGAGGAAGAGGCTGGAGAGCGACTCCTACAACCCGCCGCACGTGCGGCGGAAACAGAAGATCGCCGAGATCGTCAACAAGTACCGCAACAAGCAGCTGGAGCCCGAGTTCTACACCTCGCTGTTCCAGGAGGTGGGGGAGGGCAGCCTGAACCCCTGACCGGGGGAGGACTGCGCGGACGCTTCGTATTTATGAAAACCGGTCCGTTATTTACGTCGCCACTCTGCGGCCCGAACACTACAGGCGGGGGGCGGTCCTCGGAAAGAACGGCGAATTTCCACACTGACACGCAGCCACGGCAACTACCCCCACCCCCTTTACACCCACTCCCCACCCATTCCCGAGTACCCCTCCCCCTTGACCCCCACCCCTCAAACACTACATAGGACCCACGGAAAGACGGACAGACGGGCGCGGCTGCCTCCCCCCACCCGGCCCAGGGCTCGGACAGCCCCACGGTCGGGGGCCGGCGCGCGACAAACCTGGAGGGGAAAGGGGCGCGGCGCGTGGGACCGGGGGGCTCGTAGCGCGGCTCGTACCGTCCGCGCGAGCAGCCGTTAGGCACGGAGCCTCGCGTTGGACGAGAGAGGCGGAACCTCGTTTTCCCAAAGAATGCAATACTGTCCTTTCACCATCGTCACACCTGACTGTACTTTGTTTTTGACACTGCTGTAATTTTCCTTTCCTTCACATTTTTGTCAGAATTTTAGGCCTGGAATGAAACGATGAAACTTGGAGAATGAATGACAGAATGCATTTGAAATGCCAAAAGTAGTACTTCTGCGATTTAACACTATACTGGTATAGGGTGACAAATTTAGCCTCGACCGTTATTTGTGCTAATGAGTATATAAGCAAGTTCTCAGTTGCTAAAATGTATTTTATAAATTAAGTCTTTTGAGTGATTTCTCCCCACACAAATGACACAAGCAGAGCAATCTACTCTTGTCTGTAACATAAAGGTTTATTTTAATCTCAGGTAGTTTATACCATATTGGATATGCAGTCATCTGGTCATGTATTTAATGCACTTCAACCAACTGACCTCAGTTAAGACATCAATCACACGGTTTGGGCGTTGATAAGCATACATTTTGTTCCTTCTTAATTTTAAAAAAGAAAAACAAAAGTAATTCATTTTTGATGAACAAAGATTAGAATCCATTAACTTTAAAAAGCGTGATTTGTTTTTTAACAGTCTTGGAAAGGCCTTGTCTGACCATAACACAAATCTTAACACTATTCCCCAATGTAACCAGTATGTAAACTTGTACTTCCTTGGAGTATAAAAACATCCAATCAGCAGGGACTGCTTCTGCCAGAGTTCTCATTTTTGGCGATATCAGTGTGAAAAATTGCTAATTAAGCTACTCAAGTCTTCCTTATAATTCATTGCTGGTTGTAGCAAGTCTGACACAGTTGAAACGTGAGCTACATTTTGATTGGAGCAGTGAAGGCCTGTTGTAATTGTAATTGTTTTATATATAGAGGCCCACTTCTGGAGTTCTTTTTTTTCCTTTCTCATTATTTCTAAAGGAAGTGCCCACCTCTTCCTTTGCTATTTATGTATAGCTCAAAGTGTAGGGGTAATCTGATAGACCAGTGCTTCTCTTCCGGTGTCTATTGTTGTGTAGGCTTTCCTGTCTGGGTAGAAAGAGAGAACGGCTACTCGCTGTTAGTTTGTCGGTGTTGCCTAGCCACATGGACACTCTCCCAAAAAAGATAGCAGTCTGTTCAGTGTGTAACCCAGCCGGACCACACGGGGGCGGCAGTGTGTTTGCAGGACTTCAAAACATTATTTTACTTCAGACTGTCTGCAGTTAGGTCCAGGCTGTGCCAAGGATTTTGACCATTATAAGGGCTTGAGACATGTTTTCCCTTTGGAGTTGTATGACGACCCTTCGCCACCACGTCATTGTTGAATACATTTTATTTACTGCTGGACGACATAAACATTTCTTTATTGGCGAAATTATCATCTACTTTTGATCTGATTCAGGTTTGATCTACTTTTTAAAAATTATTATTATTATTATTCCTGCCTTAGTAGTGTGTCTAAAATCAATATCATTAATCCCAATAATTTAAAAAACTGACCTCTGACTTCACTCCAAATTGATTAGTCATCCTTCGATCAGCGTGGCCCAATGCAGATAGGTCTTTGTTTTTCTTCAGTTGCAGATGTCTAATGTTGTTTATTTTAAAGTTTCAGTTCTTGTGTTTGACCGGCCTGGTGTTAGATAACCCAAGCACCACTGTTCCAAACAAAAGGTTGAGTTCAGCCAGAAGGAAAAAAACCAATGAATGAAGTTTGAGGCTCTGTTCTGGAGTTTTCTTTCTCCTCGCTGATGATAAAGTCTTTGAAGAAACGGAATGTGTTCCATGTTGCTGTTGCACGTGGCCTCTTGAAAAATCACTGAAAAGGTCTGATATCAAAGCCATCGTGTGCTGCGTATATGATGTACAATCTCAATTTCAACACATTGCCTAAACTTGATTGCCTATTTTAATTTTTTGTTTTGTTTTGAGTCCCTGTTCCTATATAATGGCATTTGTTCTCTGTAAATATTGCAGGCTTTAACTCGAGATGTATTTAGTTGGAGGAATATATGTAAATATGAAAGTGTGAAGTATATTTCATTTGTCTGTTCTCTTTATTCATTAGGAAAGGCACAAAATGCTTGTTTGTATTTATGCCAATTATATATGTGTCCAAGAGAAACACATTGGATATTGAATGTAACACATATACTGAATAAAAATTTTAAAGAACTTCTTATCATACAAGCTTGCTATTGTTTGTTTATTTTCAGACATGTATGTGCGTAATTAGGAGAGGATTTGTCAGTGGTTTTGTTTAATTTTTCTCTCTGCGACTAGCATTATGATTAAGCTTGTATGCACTTGTGACTGAAAATTAATCTTAAATCCCACATTCATCGTTAAATGTGCTGATAATAAACTTAGCCAGCTCACTTCTGCCACTTTATTTTAATTTTTTTTAAGATACAACAAATCATATAATATACGTTTCCCAGTCTTACCCTCCATTAACAGAACCCCCACCACCCACCCAAAATGAAATACTGGTTTAATTTTGATGTGCACTTCTCCAGACTGTTACGCGTCCTGAAGTACCTGTGCGGCAAAACTCTGGTCACCGGAGGGTGTTCTCACCTAACGTGTGACCTTGCCTTTTACGTTTATGCGTTAAAAATCACATTCGTCACTTTTGTATGTATACCCTGGTGGTTAAAGCTGGTTACGTTTACAGTAAATAGAGATCACATTTGACTATCGAGATTTCACTGCTCACTGATTTAACATTAAGAGCAAAACAATGATTTGGAACGTATAGGCAACAGTGTAGCATCGTATTTAAAGCCGGACATTGGGCGTACGTGTTAAAACGCCATGGAAACGGCTGCAGTCACAAAGAGTAAAATAAAATTGCACTCGTAACACAAACTCGTAACACACAGCTCGCCAATCATACGCGGATATAATAGCCATACTTCATCATGTGTTGCAGAATGTTCAGAAAATACCGTGTTTTCATCATGTGCTTCAATCCTTCTCCAACAGGGGTCACCCAACAATAACAAGTCGGGTTGTTACATGCTACAGAATATCACTTTCACTGCAGCACATTAAAACACTTCTCTCTTGCAATAAGTGTAATTAGCAAAAGGCAACGGACGAACTTCCTAAAACTGTTATTTCAGTGGATAGGTTAAGTTATAATGCAATATATTGAACTTCATCTTGAACCTTATCATGATCAGGTTTAAGAACTATTACCAGTGACAGCCTATATTGCTATATTTGAGAACTTATTTAATAAAATAACTACATCAAATTGTGTTCATTTTGTATGTCCCTCTTGATGCAGGGTTGAATTACATCCCCATCCCACACCTGCTAAATACGTTTGTCCTCCTCTTTTCCCTCATACTGACTTTGTTTTGGCTGTTCACTTATTGCCATTTTACTTTTATTTCTAATAAACACCAAATTATCACCGTGATTTTTCAGACTAAAATGTAGGGTTTAGCAGCTTTCCGCCCATGACTCACTGGCTTACCCAATTGTGAATACGTTTAATCAAGCAAAGTCTTGATGATGATGATGATGACGATTATGATTCAATCCTATTTAGCAAAATAGCCTAAAAGTACAAATCTGTCACAGTGTAGCCGGTATTTTTAATAACACTATGACATTCACTTTGTTTTAGATAGTCGCTTCGAGTGAGACAGGTGCTGACAGTGAGTGCATTGATACAGGCTATAGCAGGGGGTATCGCTAAAGTAAAATATTTCGACACCACTGTAAGACTAATAGCCTACATTTATGCGCATTATCTCCGTTTTTTATATTAATTATTGTTCTCGGGTACATTTAATTTCTAATGCAAATTTTAATACATATTTTCAGAAGTCGTATACACAAGTGACCACTATGTATGGCCATTGTGGTAGAAATAATAGTCTCTTAAATAACTTGGTCTTTAGCCAATATTTTGACTCCTAGGTTTTTCCGGCTAGAATAATGACGTAAGTCTGTACATAAACACACCGGCATATGGGCGTGCTTATTTTACTCCGGGGCGACGATACGTCTCAAATTGATAGACGTGAAATTATAGATGATCCCTTGACACTGACTGGGTTCCTGTTGCCTGTGTTGTGCGTGGTGGAGCATAGAAAGACGAGGCAAGTTTGAAGGGGGCTGTATTGCTCTTAGCCTACTTCTTACGGACCTGGAAGGGAGCTTTAAGCTAACTCTTCCCTCTTGAATACCTTGCAATATATTACGCTCTCACTGGAATGTTTGTTGAACAGGTTTTGCTACTTGTTACCTAGTTTATTTTACTTTTCCGGACCCTGTGTCTTATTTTAATTTTTAGCAGTGATTTACCTTTTTAAAGTTGCAATCTCGTTGAAGGACTGTATGAACGAAACAGAGGGAACAGACTGCACTTTATAGGGATTGTGCTGTGTCCTTATTTTAAAAGAAAAGACAACAAACAACGGATTTGTTTTCAGTTTATCGATACTTTGTTTTGTTACAAGATCCTCTGGAGTCTCCACAATGCGCATCATTGGTCCTGCGTTTGAACATGTGGCATAACGGGATTGATTAAACGTGTTTCTCTGGATATTTTGGAGAAAACTACTGTGTCCGTTACCATTACTAAGATACAATTTGTAATGGATATCAAATCCGCGAACATGGAGGATGAAGGCCACCCAGGCAATGGTGTCCAGACCATCAGAGATTCGGACCGCCAGGTCCGTTTAAGACTTTGCGTTTTAAATGAGATCTTGAATACCGAGAGGGATTACGTGAAGACTCTGATTTTTCTGCAGTCCGTAAGTTTTCTGTTTTAATTCTCCATCATTTATAAAGTGGGTATGAATGTAACTTCGATAAATTACATGCGTATGCTATTCTTAAAAATGAAGTGGTAATAGTAGTCTGGGCTGGTTGGCACGCAAACTTAAAAATTCATTTTACCTGCAGTATTGCACTTGCATTAAATCGCAGACAAAAGGGAGGTTATTGATATTCGGGAAAGCAACTCTTTGTATATGTATTTTCATATTTGAACCGTGCCTCTTAAAATTGTGGTTACTGGAGCAATTTGAAGCACGCACTTCAACATACATTTCAACACTTTTCAATAAGGATTTCAAGAGATTGGCTAACAGACTGCATGGGAGGTTTGCGGGTTCTGCTTTGAGGCTTGTCATTTTGCACGACGTCTTCCTTCTGTGCCGCGATTCTTCAAGCCGAAGTACCTTCAAAGCATTCATTCATTACAGCTGTTCGGAATCCATAATCTGCAGGTGATAGGCTACCAGCCTCGTTACTAGCTACCAACCGTGTTTTTCAGGCTACAGTACCGGACCTTTTTCATCAGCAATGTAAGTGAGCAGGCAGCTTGTATCACGCGAACCATGCATTTCTGTTATTTTATATGTAGGCTATTTGAATGACAGAGTGCCTGCGCGGGTAATTAATTCTAACACATTCAATTGGTGACCATCATTGTCACTGCTTCGTCTCACGAACTGATTCCATAATATTATGCCATTCGCAACTGCAAGCTATTCATTTCTGTGACTTTTGGTTCTGAGCTTTTCTGTCATATGCTGATATAGCTTGTGGTCAATGGATATTGTATTGCTCAGACTA
Source organism: Anguilla rostrata (assembly GCF_018555375.3). Taxonomy (NCBI): domain Eukaryota; kingdom Metazoa; phylum Chordata; class Actinopteri; order Anguilliformes; family Anguillidae; genus Anguilla; species Anguilla rostrata. Next base: position 15,283,152 of record NC_057945.1, read on the forward strand.
GAATTTCTAGGAATCACTCATTCCTTTCTTACCGTACAATGATAGATAGATAACAGCATGCCAATACCAGGTTCTGTGTTGGCTTGACTTTACTGGTTTTCCTTGATTATGGTGGCCATCAGTATGTTCTGTGACAGGTGGAATCTCTCTCTCTCTCTCTCTCTCTCTCTCTCTCTCTCTCTCTCATTCTCTCGTTCTCTCGTTCTCTTGTTCTCTTGTTCTCTCACTCTTTCTCCCTCTCCCTCTACCAGATAGAAGATCCTAGATTAGGAATGCAATGAGGACATGGAAAAAATGAAATCTTGCCCTTGACTGTGATTTGTTTTATTTGTCATCAGACATATGGAGAGCCTCACAATAACAGTGATGTAATTGTTGAAAGATGCTGTATTATTATACAGTGATGTCTAACCTAGACAGACATGGAAAGCTCCATTCTAGCTATGTCACAGGCCACGTAATTAGTGTATTGTATTTTTCAACAAGTCAAGACCCTTTCATTTGGATTAATTTTTTTTTTTAGGTCCTATCACTTACAGTTTATATTCCATAAACCAATAGCCCTTTTTCCGCATGTTCCAAGCAAAGCCTCACCTTGCTGTTGCGTTTTTTGAAATGCTGTTGCGATTTCAAATTTGTTGATTCGTTTTGAGGTTTGTTGTTGTGTTTTTTAAAACGTTAATTTGCTTTCTGTAATGCAGTTGTGTTTGGCACTTCTCCTTCGCTATAGTCATGTATTATCAATCTTGCTGGATGAGTCATTTCATTGATAACAGTAACTCTTGAACCGGGAAGTTCAGCTTTCCCATGCAACCCTTACCAGTGCCTCTGAGTTTCTCCTTCGTCCTGGGCATGAAGTCTCAGCCCCCCCCCCCCCCCTTTTACACACGCACACACAATTTTCTGCAGTTTTGTCACACCGCAAAGAACATTCAGACAGGTGGTACTCATACAGCAGATCTGGGAGAGATTTGCTGCTTTCAGATAATGGTACAGTGCACCTGGAGATCATATAGCTGAAGTGGAAGCACGTGAGATCAAAATTCAACATTGCAGGACGGGTTCATAAATCAGAGTGGCTGTGCACCAGTTGTACAAACTCCTTATCATTAGCAACAATAAGACACTGTATAATCTATTAAATCCCATGCTGATTTTTTGATAGAGAGGACTCTCAGGCCCTCATCTTTCACGTGAAGGCAAGCTGCTAGGATCATCATATACTCATTATAATGTTTACCACACACCATTTACATTTAAGGCACATAGCAGAATCTCTTATCCCAGGTGATAATGTTCCTCTTTGTTAATGCATGCAATCGGTCTATATGGCTAGATAGTTACTGAAACAATTTAAGTAAAATACCCTTTGAGTACCCTTGCTCAAGGGTACAATTGCAATGGCCCACCTGGGAATCGAACCAACAACCTTGGAGTTGCAGGTATAGTTTCCTAACCGTGCTACACTGTTGCCCTACGTTCCACAACTATGGAATGTGAATATTGAATATGACAGCGCGGGGTTACATTCTGCCAAGTCCCCCCCCCCCCCCCTCCTCCTGTGCTTCTGAAACTGCAGCGGTCCCAGTGCCTGACTAGGGAGAAACGGTAGCCTTGGGGGATTGATTAAGGCGTGTTGGGTCTGGCTGCCTGTCGAAGAGCTCTCTGGATCGCGTCCTGCAGGGAGGTGCTTTTCTGATCCATTTACGGTTAAAATAATACTCGCTTTGCTGGAAAACGGGGCGAGGGAGGGGCGAACCCAAACAGCAGCGTACAGCTGTCCCGTCCTGGGGGTGGGGCCCTTTGACCCCTGTCTCCGGGGACGACGCCGCTTGTCTTTCTTTGGTTAAACAGAGATCTCGGTGGTACGGAGGGTAAGAAAGATTTCAAGTAAACATTTGGACATTGCCAGGAGTACACATTGTTTTGTGAAGCATTAAAACAGGCACACAGTATACAGATCACAAATGACTACTACTATTTACTGTATATTGATTCTTTCAAAGGCTCCAATCCTAAATCTATCAATGCCATTCGACTAAAAAGGCAGTCACTTTCACAAAATTAGATGGTAGAAACTAAATTTCACCGAATTTGTCTCTCTTCTGAATTTGAAAGTGAGGAACAGGATCCAAACTGGAAATGTTTTGACACGAGAGTGCTCATTCAGTGTTGATAAGGAATCAGGCTTACACTGTAGGTGTGACATATGGTTCGGGATGAAGATAGACATGTCTGTCTTGGCATTACAGGTGAAGATTTTGCCAGGAGATGAAGAGACGGAGGAGGGATGAGGTGTGCTGAGGGAATCAAATCAGTCCTTGTTAAACATAACATTTCTCATTGAGATGCTCTCTGTCGTTTGAGTTTCTCGCTCTCCTCTCCTGGGAGTCGAGTCTGCTCACTGAGCAAGCAAATAGCGGGGGAGGTGATGGATCACTCTGTTTTCAACATCCATTGATTTCGGAGCTCCATTTGCTGTTAGATTACAGCCTGAAACGTTCAGACCGCCTAAATCTTATTTAGCACCGGTCATTATTTTTCACTGATCTGATTTACAGAAATGGCCATAGACATAAAATACTTCTAAATGATCAATAATGAGTTTTGGAGTTTTGGACAGTTTTTAGTCCCAAATAATAATTCCAGTAGAAAGAATCTGTTTTGGAAATGATTGACTGTTTTGGGCATAACGCGTTAACTTAGCAGATGCTAATGTAATTTAGCAGATGCTCACCATTTTGCCAAACAACAAGTGTAATTAATAAAAGTAGTAAGGCCACTTGATTAGTACAGTAACACTGATTATGTGCAGCTAAAAGTGGCCCAGATCAGATTTTTTCATTCGTAATATATGACAATTTGGATGTTCACTTCTGATTTGTGGCACAACTGTATTTATTTTCAAATTATTTTCACATGCAGCCACTTGGATTTGACTTGTGTGGCGCTGAAATCGGAATTGTGCAGTCCGCGTTTATTATGCCAGCCTGCACCAGTTGGCAGGGATTGTGCCCTCGATCAAAGACACGATTGGTACAGAAGGGCATGCCTTACCCAACAGCAGGTACGCCGGCAAAGTGTTGTTTGTCAATCAAGAAGATAAAGATGACGGATTTACAGGAGTGGCCACCACTTCACACAGTGCAAGCAAAAGAAATGGAAAGAAACGGTACAATTGCAATGGAAACGGTTAGTGACTTTGTGTCCAGGATTTATGGCAAGAGATGAAATTTACAGAGTACCATCAGTGATTTGGGGGGGTGGAGGGGGGTGCGGCACCAATCGGAAACATCTGGAATTTCCCCTTTTGTTTCTCTTTTCTTTTCCCAGTTGAAACGGCATAATTTCCACCTGTCCCTGAGAACCGCAGTGTGGAATTAACCCTTTAAGAATGCGAGAGTGAAAACCACACTCAAACGCAATTAATTCAGGGCAGTCCAACCTTTTGTCATCAGGAGAATTCTTGTAGCTTTCTCATTTTAACAAAATGTAGTTTACTAGTGTTCTGTTGTTGACAATGACTTTCTGATGATGTGTAGAAGATACGATTGGATGCGGTTCAAAATGACTGTATCGACCGTGTCTGCCTTTCCCACAGAGCAGAGGGGAAACGGGCTACTTCATTCAGCAGGATTGATTTTGGACAGACAACTCGGGAAAACTGTGCACTGAAATTATACCGGTGAAATTGATTGAACGGCACAGGAATTTGAATGTTGATGCATTTTGTCCATAATGTGGAATGGCACGTTACCCTGGGATCAATATGAGATTAAATCAAAGGTCACTGGCTTCTCTGTTCTCTCATTGTGGAAATGTGTTAGCAACTTGACCAAGAACTTGCAGGGCTGCAGAATGGCCACATATAGATCTGTCACAGTCTTGAATTGTCCTCTGGCTCAGAAATGTTGGTTGTTTCTTAAAGATTAGTGGCTTTCCTGTACCTCATTAAGGCTGAAACATGTACCATGTACCATTTAAGGAGACACAATGGTCACGGCTCCATCATGTATTAAAAGCATGTTCATTGTGTTATTTTGTTAATATGTGGTCTGCAGTGAGTAAAACAAGCACTTGCTCACAGATGATGCACATATTTTACCAGCAGTGCTCCTGTTGTGGGACCAAGTGGCAGAAATAAGATGTTTAGAGCCACTCTAGATGTTGCAATTTCAAATTGGGGAGAAAAGAAAAGACCAAAAATATCATGGCGTAAAGGGTGAGTGCTGCGATTGCAGACTGGATGAGTCGATAGGCGATTCATGAAGCAGAAAGGAGCAGTAATTTCTCGCCTAGTGAGATCTGGTATTGTCGGGGGTTATTTTTCGGTTTCCGCTCACTGCCAGGGAAGGAAATCCTGCTTTCCTGAGCTGGGCAGCTGGCTTGGATTCCTGCTGCACAGCTGCACAGAAGGACGGGGTTGCGCAAACAGGATGGCATCTCTTTTCTGCAGCATTTCCTGTGACTTCCCAGGTGACTCTCGTTTGGGTGATTCCGCGGGGGAGCCTGACGACAAACGTCACCGTCCCGAGTTAGCCTACAAAAAGCGCAAGAGGGAATAAGCTGCCTTCGCCTCATTTTTGTAACCTCCCCCCACCTTTTTGACAAATATTCTATATAAGTTATAAGCAGCTTCATAGAACTGTAGGTCTCTGAATCGGCTCATTCTGTGTAGTTATGCACATCAGTATTACAGTTAATGAATTAGTAGGTCTTTGCAGCTGATGCTCTTTCTGGTCATTATGTATACGAACATAAAAATGTTATCAAGAGAACAATATAATGCAGTAACACAGGCTCTTCAAGTATCAGAATGGCCTTTGTTTCCCTTTTTCCTACTTAATGTTTTGTTAAAAAAAAAAAAAAAAAAACTACAGGGAAATACCATTGCAAAACCTTACATTTTAGTGCTACCTTAAACTGCTAAACGTTACATTTTAGTGCTACCTTCCACAAACATGGGGGACTTCTGTCTGTTTTGACAGGTGCTTTACTATGGCTTCCTGCTGTTTTATATTGCTGTCAAATTTCCCTAAAATTCAAGGCATTTATCTGACAATGGTCAGCTTTGACAGTTTGAAACTGATGGACTAAAACGTTGGGACATTCTGTTGAAAAAGAAAATCCCCCAAGAAACTGCCAAAAACAATCATTACCACATTGCAATTAGATTAAGAATTTTGAAGGCTTTTTTTTTTTTTTTTTAAGGATTTTGAGGCTAAATCTTTTAGTCTTCTTTGTCCACAGTAGTAGGCTGCTTCAGCTCTGATCACTTCGCTGTTTATCTGTGCAACATGTGGCGCACGGAGGTCACCAGACTCCTCCGTTGTCACTCGTGAAACAGTTAAGCTCCCCTGTCTCTGTTGTGTTTTCAGATCATGTGCCACATATGGGTGGTGCGTGTTAGACGGGAGGATCGTGCTGAAAGGAAAGGGTAGACTGCTGATATCATTGGGAAGACCTTGGAAACAGCACAGATACAACCGACAGATTCATTGGCAATATACTTAAACGCCAACCTGACAACTAGTTGGTATTGTTTTTTGTTATTTATTTATTTTATTTTTTTTGCTTCGGTGAAGCAGATTATTTATTTATTTAATCCTACCTTGACTTTTCATGCATTGTATTTCTTATGCTGACCTTATAAACAAAATGCTGAAATCTAATTTTTAAATTGACTTTCAACTGAGGACAAACCCCCAAAAGGGGGTTAGGTCGATACCTGATACCAGTACTCGTTCAGTGCTTTTCTGCTTCGCTGTTGCTCTCTGGAAATAATGTATCAAAATTTGGGGCCCTGCATATGCACTTTTCACAGATGCACAACTGCATTGTGTTTGGGTTGTTTGAAGGTTAGGCGGTTCATATTTCAGTGTAAAGCATTCATTGGGTAGAGATTTAGCAGAGACGGGCCGACTAATCAGGGAACGACTTTGGGAATGAGCCCTTTGTTTGTCTCCCAGCGAGATCCAAATGGAGAAAACACCATTCCCCTTGTTTCCTGGAGATAGATGCCATTGTTGCAGAATGAACATGCAGCAGACGGTTGCCGAGATTATCGGACTAATCCAAATATGCATGAGGGCCCAAAGACTGGGAGCTGCTCTTGGTAGATATTCTCTCTCAGGTCCAGAAAGGAACAAACGTTTTTGTGTAAATTTAAGATTAATGACCAACCACTACTATCCCTATCTTTTTAAATTTAAGGTGACTTTGGCATGTCCATGTTTTATCATAATAGTAAAATTATATGATTCATCTGCAATGATATGTTGAGGATATTAAATGATGTCCACCCACACTTCCTGAAATTTTTGTGTAGTTCTGGATAATACAGTAAGTTGTCTCGCTTTGAAAACAATGCCGCAGGCCCCTCCATCCCATACCAAAAGCCGCTGTTCAGATGACTCAGGCCTGGTCCTCCAAAGTGGCAGGGTACTGACGTAAGGCCAAATCACAAAATGACAGTTATACACCACCTTTGCTTTACACAGGTTGTAGTTCCTATGGAGATGCTATTGCGTAAGTAGTGACACTCATTATAAGGTGTGGCTTGAGCGATCCCTGTGATTCAGCTCAGACACACAGGAAAAGTACTCCGCACCCCCCCCCCCCCCCAGACTTGTTACACCGGCCCCTCTATGGGACATTGATTTGGTATTGCCTTTATTATTGTCTACAGGGAGTGGAGTTGTAGGTGGTGTTATCTGGTAGGTGCTGACTAAAGGTACGGTGGCAGCCCTCTACAAAAAAAAGACCCTCATCAAAGTTGGACGGGACCCTTATCATTGTGAGATTCAAAAAGGCAAAACTGTTAATGTATGTAAAATTGAAGACAAAAATTTGCTTTGGTCAGAAAGCCAAAACATTATATGTAGCTTATTTCATTCCATTTCTATTACAAGTGTCATGCAATTATGAACATCATACATTTATTCTGTTGCTATCCTGAGTTTGGCAAAAACATTTATTTTTTATCGGAATGCAAGTGAATTAATGTAAAATTATAAAATGTCTTGCATTTCGAAGATGCAGCATTCCATGGGCTATTGCGACCACTGGAACCGTGTATGGAGGCGTGTTTCGAAGTTAAGGGCAATTGTTGATTCAATCTGAGACAGTTTGTCAGTCGGTTGTTTTATTTGGACCATGATTGTCATTCAGTTAGTCAATTTATACCTCCTGAAGAACATACTGTACTGTGAGGCAAGTGAGGTCCTCTTTGTGAGTGAGCAGAACCACAGTGATGCTAAATTGATGAGGCATTTCATAACTACCCACAAGATGTTATCGACGCAAGTTCAGCCTTATGTTATAAATAGATAACAATGGGGCCAGAAAGAGATTGCAGGAGTGTTTGGTCATGGGACTTGTAATGCAGATTGCAACTTAAGATTATTGTAGAAAATTAGTCATTTAAAAGTCAAATTTGTTTAGTTCTGAATATTGGAGCAGATTGTGGTGTATATACATTATGACTGAGTGATCCACTTTGGGGGACTTAACCATCAATGTGATGGTTATAAAAATGGTTTGTGGTAATAAATATTTGATAATATTTAGAATACAATTTTTAAAAATATATGTCTTACAGGATATAGAATATTTTTTCATGTATTAGCGTAATCAATATCCATTCTTGAAATGCAATACTAGGCATGTGATTTTTTTTCTCTTTCTGTTAAACATGAGGTTGCATAGCATGCCATGTAACGTGTGGCTTGTACTTGTCTTTTTTTGAAAGCATAACCAAAAATGCAGAAGCACTGTCCAACAGCATGCCATGTTAGATAGTTTAGACACCTACCACAAGGAGACGAGTCTCATTTTGTGTAGTTCACAGTTTCAGTTCAATTAAAGCAGACATGTTTTTTAGGCATACAGTATTTGAGTTATGAGCTCTCAATGTGGATCACACTCTTGTGGCTGAACCTCACTGCAGAAACCACACCTGAAGAAAATGGCAGATATTTTACACCATAAACAAGATTTAAAGTGGATGTGTTCTCTGAAGTGTTTATTTGAAAGGTTACTTTTGTTTCTGAGTGAGACACTTGGATCTCAGTGTCGTGAGAAGGGCCGTTTAGAAGTGAGCAGTTGGCTCAATTCACCTTGGAGGGTAGGGTGCTCTCCAGTTTAAAATGAAGATGCCGAGTAGGGTCCTTCTGTCAGTCTTTCAGGCCTGTGTTCCTGTAAGGCAGGGCTCTCAGGATTCAGTGCCCAAGGCTGCCTGTTCCAGTCCAAACGAGCAGCGCAAATCTCCATGAACTGGCAATTAAAAGCGGAAATGGGTAGACAAGGGGAGATGCTAAAAGAAGACATTGTTTGTACTCTTGGCATTTAAAGGGGTACTCCTGGGAAAAGAAGCCGCACAAACGAGGTGGACTTGTATGAATCCAGCCCCCAACTTTCTTACCTCCCCCCCCCCCCCCGCCCCAGTTGCGTCTGCCAACCAGCATAGTTGTGTACCATTCAGCCTCATTGTCGTGGTACTGGCCCTTTGACACGCTTGGCTGGCCTTAGCCATAAAGACAGTTGGTGGGGGTGGGGGGTGTTATTCAATTTCACAGCACACATATGCAAGAAGTCCCTGTGGTCAGTACTGCCCTCTCTTTAAGTTAGCCAAAGTCCCAGAACTGTGCATAAAGAGCTGTTAGACAAACTAAGTGTTTATTTGTTTTTTTTTTTTCTTGCTTTTTCCAATGGGCCTGAGAAGCTCTTTCAAAGTATGGTACTGCGGCTACTTTTTTAGCTGAGTGTTCCCTTCTTAAGCTTTGGAATTTCACCTATGCCATGCACTGCATTTATTTTTCAATGTGACAACACTGCTGAATTCACTAGCTGTGTTCTATATATCTCAAAGGTCTTTACTGGCCTCTGTGTTCCTAGTTGCTACCATAACACTAAACTTATCTCCAAGTAGAATGAGATGTTTTACTGTTACTGTCGTCACTAGTTGTAGCACTAACATTGTGCACTTAAGTCAAGTGCCAATTCAGTCCAATCAAAAACAAAATTACTGTTATGTTTAGATATAATAAATATCAATAACAAATATAGGTATTACCATTTGCTGTAAAATACACAGCATGACCCTTTTATTTGAAACATAACAATAAAGTCAGTACTTTAGGGAACTGTATGTTTGTTAGAGTCCCAATGGCTAAAAGCTTTGCAGTAAGATTGGATATTCCCATGAATTAGCTATTCTTCTTCATGGTTACATAATGCTGCCCTCGTTATGTTTATTTGGAAGGATGACAATGGGTGGCAAAGCACTTTTCAGCTCGTCTTCAAATGCCTTTGGATTCGAAGTAGAAGCTTGCTGGTTCTGTTGTTTCTTTCCAAACTTGTGGGGTGTTTTCAGGAGAGAGGTTTTCCATTTGACAACAACAGAACTGAAATTGGACTGAAGCATAAGGCTTGGGAAAACTAAATGGAGTTTGCCACTAATTGGTTTCTCAGCAACGGATTCATTATACTTGCTGAATTTGTTGTTTCACTTTTTGAATACAGTAAAAGTGCAAAAAAATACACATACATATTCAAAACACATCTTTTTCTAGGGCAAGGGTCCCCAACCCTACTGAGGGATAAGTTGCACTGGATTACAGAGCCAGCACTTATTTTAGTATGAAAAAAAAAAACCAGGAGAGCCTAGGACTGTCCAGGATCACGATCCCTGCTCAGGAGCTTTCAAGTGCCTGGTTAGCTGACCACATGCTTTTCGCACGATTCATGCAAGGCCCTTCTAAACTGACAGAGGATGTTTCAGCAGTGAGATGAGCCTGTAGTTGCAGTACATATTGCAAGTCAAAGTTAAGGACAAGTGTTGATTGAATCCTATTGTTTTTGAAAATCTTTGAGAATCTTTGAAATGCTGAAACTGAGGAAGGGAAAGCAAGATGGGGATGAGACATAGAGCATGAAATGTTCTATATGCCTTTGTATGTTTTGTAAAGTTTGCTCACTTTGCTTCCATGAATGTGGCAAAAGTGTAGTTCTAACTGAGGTGCTACAAGCCAAGTCTGATTTTACATGATGAAAATTTCACTCCTGTAAACAAATATGGATCTATCTTCGAAGCTTGCTAGCTTTTTAAAATTGTGCAGCACTGAGAAGAAAAGCAAATATTTATGTGCTCATCATCAATTGGGCACCCAGTCAGATTTCAAATCTGTTCAGAATGTTCAAAGGTGTGAGATTGCTCAGCCCTGGACAGAGCTTTGGTTCAGAGATGTGTGATTAGATTTTTCTTTGCGAAAGTAGAATGAAACCGTATCTTGATGACCAGGCCGTCATCACACCAGGGAGGAGCTGGAGCGTTAATGCCAAGCTGATAATGTTCACACACTCAACCACAGCCATCATCAAGATCTCTTCTCTAGCCTCCTTGGCTTTCACGGTTCTCTCTTGCTCTTTCTGTTGCTCTCTGTCTGAGTCTGTCTGCCTGTCTTTTTTTTCTCTCTTGAACCCACTTGTAAATGCGCACTCACGCACATAAACGCACATGCACACGCACACACACACACACACACTTTGTGTTCCTAAAATTGAACCACTTGTGACCATGTGATGTGCTGAATGTGCCTAAAAAAGTATTAACTTGCTTCCACTTCCCTCTCTCAACCTTCACTCCAGTGTCAAACATTTCACTCTTTCTGAAATAGGCTAGTTTTATTTGCAAGCCATATATGCAATATTCATATTTTATTCATAAGTACTTTATGTACTGTTAAATGCAGGAGTATTGGACCGGTGACATTATTTTTGTTGTTTTGGCACCGTACTCCAGCACAATTATTGTTGTTAATTCAGCAAAGTTTTTTGACTCACCCTTTAGTTTTAACCTGACTTAGGTATAGTATATTATAACTCATAATATACTTTCCCTAATTACTACCAATGTAAAATTCACTCAGAGTCTACTAACATGAAGGAGCTCATTGATATTCAGTTGACCTTCTCACACCCTCCATTAGTCATTAGATTAGCTATTGACAACCATGTCTGAGCAGCCCCAGTGCCTGGCAGTGAAGACGCAAGCTCGCCTCGAATTCGACATGGTCTAACTATGGAAAGCTTGCTTATTTGCCGTTGAAGCAGGGGTTTTAATCTTTAAAGCACAGAGGTACAATCTGAATGCTGTGAATGTCACCTTTTCTCCAATGTTTTACCCGTGGGGTAATTGCGTATACCTATAAATTTTACTAGTGCGAAAGGTATTGGGGTCAAAGATAGGCCTTTCAAATACATCTGTGGGTGTCAGGAAGTCTTGACACAGATTTATGTGGTTTATGAAAGTAAACCACACCTTGGATATTGAGGGATATTTCTGCCTGTACATGTCATTTTTAACTTCTCAGCTGAGGCAATTGTTGATTTAGAAAATCTGATTCTAAGAACCAAGCTTCAGCAAAGGACATACAGACTTCAGGTTTTGGTCCACAGAAATCTATGTCCACAGTACTCCTCGCATACTGACCTCTGAATTTGTTAACAGCACTGTTCTTTTGTTAATTTTGTGTTTTGTGGTGTTGTCAAGGTTGACAAAGAACATTTCTCATATTCAAGTTTTTGTTCATTTTGTTCCATTTGTTAATTCTTAACATTTCAAGTGGTTTTAAAGACATACATTTGTTGTCTTACTTGTTAATGGATCTCAGACGTGTTACTCTGTTTATTCCATGAACTTAAATGTTTTTAGAAACAAAAATAGAAAGCACCCGAAAACTGACCCCAGTGAATATGTTAAGTTCATTACTCCAGGCACATGCACAGGGCTTTTAAAAGGCTGACCAACGGCCCATAAACATTTAGTGGACCCAAACTGCACATTTTCCTTTTGTTCTTCGTGCTCTTGGTTTAACACAACATACTTTTAAATAAGGTCTTAATAACCGTAAAAGGTCTTGCATCTGCTTCCTGCGGCAGCCCTTTCCTCTTCCGTGGCTAATTTGAGTACCGCGTTTAATAATTATGTTAGACGGCAAATTCTGACAGCAGAATGGCAGAACAGCAGGCCTCGTCAAAGGACGGCCACTGTCAGCGTATAAAAGAAGCCCCTCAGAAGCTCCAGGGCCATCTGTGTTTCGCACTTTAGGATCCGGTTGTCTCCGCCTCACCAGCTTCTGACAAACAAACCGCACCGGGTGTATCTGACCATTTTCTGGTTCACCTCACGTGACCACACCCCGGTTCGGTCGGGGCTTGTTCTGTACCTGCCGTGTGTGGCCGAGTTGGTACCAGCCGACCAGCATGATGGTGGGTACAGGCTAGAGTGTACCTTTAGTGTGAAGAAAGGCTTCATTTAACCATTATAGCGTAAATTAAATAATTGTCATTGTTATATTACTCTGTCAGTTTTCACAAGATATAACACATTTATGTTTGAGTCACTGTTTGAACATTTCTATTGTATTTCTAAGCCAAAAACATGTGAACATAGTTGCCTGAGATATTCCATGGAAGCTCAGAAAATACAGTGATCGCACACTAAGGTTGTTGTTTGATACATTAGCTTCTGTAGAACACCATTTCCTATGTTTGGTCACACTTCTCATTTTTTGAGAAAGCACACTTACAGAAAACTCTGATTGGAGTTTGTTGATCACTTGGAGATCCTTGAAGACCTTCAACTTAAAAAAAGAACTCTATAGGCCTTATTAACTCAACAGTTCCTACAAAATTTTCAATGCCTTTATTTATTGTACCTGACACTTCCCCTAAGATTATCAAACAAAGAGACTGTGAAAACCTAAAGATGTCATGGCTGCAAAAGCTAGTTTTCTTGAGTGTGTTTACCTATAGCCTATGGACGTCTAAACCTCCAGCCTGAGCTGAATCAAATAAATGTCTGTAAGAAAAAAATATATATATTTAGCAGAAGCAAGTTCAGAGTAACTGACCCTTCCTACCAGTGAATTTGTTCACTAAGCACTGGATTCATGTCTTCGGATGGCTCGCTTGCTTTTGATAGGGACTGAACAATGAGAATTTATTGGCACAAGCTTTGCCCTTATGGCGTACGTAAACAGCATAATCTCTCTCAAAGGAGGGACCAAGTGCTCATTCGAAAACATAAGCGACTGCCCTTTCTTTGTTCATAATGCGGATCGTCTTTGTGTTGGCACAGGACAGCAGAGAACGGGATTTGTGGCCTGGCACGGTTTGGTAATAAGCCGGTCCTTGCGTTGTTTCCTCTTGCAAGGGAAGACCAGTCACCCGTGACTCACCGCGGTGTCACTCCAGCGTTTATCTGTGGACGGCAGTCCAAGAAAATCTGGCCCACTTTAATTAGCCTCGTGTTCTCGTTACATTTGTCCAGTGACTGCAGTTGAAGGCAAGACACGGCTGCCAGATCGGGAGATGATGAAACCCGGGCTGAATTGGGGTAACGGTTTCAGAAAAGCAGGACGAAGGAGCGACTGACCTTGAAGGTCATGAGAGAGACCTGATGCACAAGGGCAGCATGTTCCTGTCTAATTTGTATCGTCATGGCGATGTATGGCCAGACGTTGTGTGCTTTGTTTTGTTTTTTGTGTGAACATTTTTGAGATATCAGTATGCACATGAAGAAATGGGTATCCCCCCTCAAGTTTCATAAACAAATGCAGAGATGCCAGTTTTATGAGTTTATTTTAGTACTGATTGAATTTTTTAATTATGGTTAATAAGTCTAATCTCTGTTACTCAAAGGCAAAGAGCACTGTGGCTGAACATTATGAAACCATAAATCTCTCAATATTAAAAACATGTTTGTGAACATAAGTATTGTCACATATGAGCCTGCCTAATGACAGAGGCTAGAGTTTCCAATGGATATGGTTTCCTCTGCGGCATCTAATAAATTGGCTAAAGCTACTGGCTGCTTAAGCAACCAAAAATAATCACATTAAGTGGTCACCCTCCCCCCCTCCCCCCTTCCCCCTTCCCAGAATGTGAATATTACCAGTCTGTTGTTGTTTGATAATGGCTCATATTTCCTAATGCCTTACAAATGAAGAGGAGTTTAATCGTGTCCGGTTGCAAGGCACAATGTGCCAACCCGGGCAATGTGTTTAATGGGATGGGCCCACTGGGACTGGTCTGAATTAAAGGCCATTTAAACAGAGACTCCGAACAAATCTTCAGTTCAGTCAAAATGAGCAACAATGACAGGAAACTGTATAGAAGTACAGTAATGAATAGACCAGCTACCGTAAGACTTTCGAAGACGGAAAGTGTGCATAAGCAGTTCCTCATTCTCTTACCAGTGGCGTGCAGCTGTGACTAGGAAGTGCTAAGCTGTGTGGCCGAGATCGATAGGAAATCACTGCTGCTTTAGGTTTAGAGCAAATCGCTTGGCCAGCTGTGGCAAGGTTCAAGCCTAATACACGCAGAAACAGGGCACACGATGGAAGTGAAGCGAGTGTAGCAGCAGCCTCTCTTTCCGTGTTATTTAATGAAACGTTTTGCCCAGATCTGCGTCAAAAATCACTTGCATGGCAACAGCCGAATCATTCACATAATCATCAACAGCAGTGACGTGCTGCATGTGCATGGAAATTGTGGGATCTTGTGGCATTCATGGCTTTTTAATGGTATGTCTCTATACAAAAATTGGTTGTAGATGTTGAGGACAGGGTGGATTGTTCAGATGTTCTTTAAAAATAATCTGCATACCATACGCACGGCTGCTTTGTGGAGAGAGAGAAGGAGAGTTGGTCATACAGGGTTATCCGTAAGCTTCTTGCAGTAGAAGAGCTTTGAGTGAGCTCTCGTGTAGCTTCTAGACTGAGGGAGAAAGAGCTTGCAGGACTTCTACCTCTTCTCAGTTTCAGACGTCATTCAAAAGGCTATGAGGTGGCTGCTGGTTGTGAACAAAACAAGTACCTTGATAATTTGCATTAGATAATTATGTATATTGTAAAAAGGAAGATGCCCAATGTGCTTCAAGCCACATAAATTAAAGACAACTAAACAGGTGCTTAACTGCCAGTACAGTCAAACTATAGAGAATGAAGTCTATACGCGGACAACTTCTCGGGAACTAGGCCAAAATAGGGAATGCTGAAGCTCACTGAGCTCGGAGTAAGACACTGCTTAATGAATCAAACGGACGTTTCGACATCTACGTTGGTTTCCTCGGAGACAAATAAGCAAATGTTAAATTATATTGTATATTTTAAAAAAGCTTTTCTGTACTGGTAATTGACTGGTGATTTCTGTTAACAAGTTACTGAGTCACATGATGCATGTTCTCCTCATGCCACGCCTTCAGGGTCACAGGAGCTGGACTGCCACTGGCGGGGATGTTTTCCTTCATGAATAAACACAGAGGAATACGCACAGTAACCATATCCAAGCCTGTATTATGAAAATACGAGCTTTTGCTCGGCCAAAACAGACCCTTGATGATTGAGCAGTGACGCAAAAAAGATTGGTGAATTTTAATTTAAGTGAAACTGGAGAATAAATATTAGAAGTGCATCACATTTTCCCTTCTAGACCCTGAACTGTGACACGTGCATCCAAGCAGTGGCAAAAAATAAATTTGGTTGCCGAAATACCACCCCTGTTGATTTCAACTTCAGTTTTATTTTCTTGCCACCGATTATTCAGTTTACGTAAACAAGAGGTTTATCTATTTAGGATCTGTAAAAAACACCCATACAGTCATTTGATTGTTGTATTTTTGCTGCGATGGCTGCCCTATCTGGGTATGTACTTGTGGTATGTGGATATTAAGTTGTACCTGATAAAGGGCGAGGCATTTGGGCCCCCACAACCTGTTTTCAAGACTCAAAAAGGTATTAAATCAGAACTGTGTCTTCATAACTTCTAGCCTGTTTGCAATCTTGCACATAAATGGTGCTATGAAGTATGCCATATGGGAGAATATTAGTGCACTCTTCAGCTATGATAAGTATTGCATGAAGTAGGTACCCTCTAGATCATTTGGACTTTCAGTGTTTTTGTTTGAATTCCATAAAGAATCGTCTTGTTTGGTTGAGTTGCTTATACTCTTAAAGTAGCTGAGTATGTTTGAACATTAAAGCATTAATGTTGTAGTGTAGTTTTTGTAGTGGAGAGGGCCTTCTCTTAATGGATAATTTCTTGAAAGGGCTGCTAACATGCTGCTCTATTTCTTTAGCCTGTTTTTTTTTTTTAACATTAAGTTCCCAACTTTCATCGATCAGTCTGCATGTCCATACTTAGTTTCAGATGGTGCATGTGAGTACCTGAGAATTTTTTCAGGGTAGCATTGTGCATTAACCTCTTACGGATGATTTTCATTTTTGTTGTTTTTTGCGTCGTTTTAAACTTTTTCCTTTTGCCTTAACGGTTCTTATCATACACAGACATTGCTTTCAGCATCACCATTCTCTCAATGTGCTGATGCCAGCTTTTCCCTGACATTTCATATATGCATTGGTTTTCTTACCCCATCACTGCTAGGTCAAAGAATTTCAAGGTCCGTAAGTGGAGATGGGCCAGAGGTCATCGAATCACTTGGGGGGCACTGCCTGCACCCCCTCGATTAGAACCAGCTGTTGGCGTCTCCCCTAACTGTGAGCGTAAACATCTGCCAGGACGTTCAGAGAAAACTGCTATCAAGAGAATGAACAATTTACCCACCAAAGCAAAGATAATGGGTTTATATTGTTTTGGAGACCTCTTCAACAAACATAGGAATAGCAGCAGAAAATTCAGAAGCTGATCGTACTGTGGTTGATTGAAATGGGCTGCATCTCTTGAGTGTCAATATGGACTTAAATCGGGTTCATGCGGTGTGATTCCTTTGATATTTGTGAAAATTTGATCTGCCACTCCTGGTCTCTCTTAAGTCTTCTGTAATGTCAGGATTTCTTCTTCTTTTGATTCATCTTTTTTAAACATCAGCAGCAACAGCCTGCTATTGAACATAATTGTTGTTTTTAATGTTGATGCTGGTGCTATTTTAATGACTTATAAAGATTGAGAAAATTCTAAATGGAAGTTACAATATCAATCTGTTTATCAGTAAATAGCAAGCATTTTATTCTATGCTGTTGGATACTAGACTGCACACTGGCAAGACAAACTCTTATGTGGTATTGGATGGTTTCAGACAACATGGTGATATCTGTGTGTTTAAATAGGTCTCATTTTCTCATGGTTTGTTTGTTTAAGATTCATCTGGTCAGGTTTCATTTGGTAATTACATGTCACCTTATTGATGTGTCCAATCAATGCCTCTGTAATTAAAGTACATCATTTAAGTTATTTTTCATTCTTTCATACTGCTGTTGAGGTCACTTTGAGAACATGGTGGTTGTTAGCTCTAGTTTTCTCTAACCCTATGTAATAAATTCTCTGCATTAATGTTTCCATATTGATTGCAACAAAGCTGTTTTGATATATTTCAGAAAGTCATGTCTGCATGTGGAAGATCCCTGGAATTAATAATCTTATTTCTCTCTTTCTTTATTGCTCTTTGAAACTGACGTTATACTCCTTTTACTTCACAATGAGAGTCCATGTGTGTCACACATTGGGCATCCTCTAAGATCATATGGGCCTGATCACATAACTGCATCAGGGAAACGTGTCATTTTCCACCAATGGTATTTTATACACTGAGCGTAATACTCAGCCAACCTCTCTCTCTCTGTCCCTCTCCTTGCCACCGCAGGCGTTTCTGCACAGGATCCAGCAAACGGCAGACGATCAGCAGTGCCTTTCTCCAGAAAATGTCAAGGTATACACTTTTTCCTAGATTCAGTCTTAAGATTGCAGGGCTTTGATTGCATGTTACAGATATAGCACAAAGTATCACGCTCTCCTCAGCTCAACTCACAGCCATAATCTAGCAGCTAGTCTCAATCTGGCGCGGTCTTAATTTGCTGTCCAGCGAGGGAAGTCAAACATATGTTGTGCAACTAACATGTGATGCAAGTCCCAAATGTGACTATGTTGGATGCTTTTAACCCCAAAAAGAAAGGAGTTATTTTATACATTTACAAATATATAAATTAATATTTAAATGTATATTCACTGCTAATATCACTGCTTATTTCTGGTTCTTTATTTTGCCTCATTAGATTGAGTTAAACGATCATGGTGGGAATGTGTCCTTCCCTACACCCTTTTTAAATCAGACGTTTGCGGGCTTGGAAGTGGGGTGGTGAATGCTGAAGTTCTCATATTGCTCTTCTGTGAGGGAGAGATAATATGTCACCCCCATGCCACCCAGTCTGAGGACCGCTCTTCCCCCACATCTGTTCCAGGGTTATATTACACCGCACGAAAGGGGGATATAATTGTTTTTGGGAGGATCTGATACGATTGTGTTTTCTTTGTGTCACTATTAATTAGCTTAGCAGATGCTCTCATCCAGCACAATTTGCATCGTACGTCTTACAAATCAATTTGGCTCAACGTTTTCTGAAGAGATTTGGGCTAATTGTTTTTGGCTGTAGGTACAGAACCAGTGTCTCATGATAAGTAGAAAGGAAAAGGAAACTGTGGAATATCCTGAATACTGGCATGACTATAGAGCAGTGGTGTCCAATCATGCTATGGAGGGCCGAGAGTATGCAGGCTTTCATTCCAACAAACCAATCACTATACCTTTCACTAATTAACACACTGCCAACCAGAGAGGAGTGAATTAATTAATGGAATCAGCAGGTGTAGTGATTGGTTGTAATGAAAACCTGCATAATTTTGGCCCTCCGTGGCACACGATTGGGCACCACTGCTATAGTGTTGTTTGGTATTAGGGGTAATATAAATAACTACTTTGATTTCTTTTTAAAACTTAAATCAGTATGTGTATAACTTCCAATTTTTCCAGATTAGCCAGCTGGCTAATTCATTAACTTCTGAATGACATTTTCTAGCCAAAGAGATAAAATTGCTTTCAAGTCTGCTAGCTACCTAGGTAAAGTAGCTAACATTAAAACTCTATGTTGATATTCTGTAGCTAAATATTTACATAAATGTACAATTCATTTTGTTTTTTTTATTTACTGTAGTAATCCATGTGCATGTAAAATTATTTACAGCTATATCGCATATTTGAACATTGGATTTATAATGGGCCAGTCAGCAAGCAGAATTAAAACTATGTGTTCTGTAAGATCGGATTTATACCTGCAACCCTCTGCTGCCATGCTACTCTGTAACTCTGGAATTCAAAACATACTGTTGATGTTTTGAATTCCGGAAAACATTATCAGCCACATTGATGGTGGCCACTTTGCGATTGTGCCAAATGTTCATACTAGACCGAGTAAGGGTAGCCATGGTCTAATGACTTCTCAAGTGCTATCCTGCATTCATTTTTTTTTTACTCTTTTAGCCAACACTCCATCTTTTCATAGCAGCACCAGTGAGTTTTCCATTTTGCATTTATACTTTTTCCCAAGTTGTCAGCATCCATATTAATGAGATGGTGTGATGCTGTGCCTGGGAAGGCACAAACTATCTTTGTTCTGAATCACCGGGAAGCTGTGAGCTCCACAGCAGGCTGGAAAAACCAGGACCCGTCAGAGCAGCGACGATGCCGCGGTGGGGCCAGCTCTCCTCTCTAACAGCCCCGCCCCGTGTCCTCTCCTCACCCCTCTTCCCTCCCTTATCACTGAAGGTCCTGTTCTCCAACATTGAGGACATCCTGGAAGTTCACAAAGAGGTCCTGGCAGCGCTGGAGTCCAGCCTGCGGCCCGAGCCTCAGCCACAGCACGCCCTCGGACACGTTTTCCTCCAGTTCGTAAGTACAGCGCCCCCTACGAGCCTTCGCCGCTTCCCAACCAACAAAAAGCTTCCACTGGTAATGTTTTGCTTTGAAATTTATTAAACCGTCCACTTCAGACATTTCCATGATATTTTTTGCTAGTAAGCTGATTGCTGGCATACGAATGAGTGCACCCCAAACTGTGATGGCAAGCCAGAAATCAAGTGTTCCTGCTTTTATGCTCGGCTCACCTCACCCTCGATTCGGTATAAGACTCTGCTGAATCCCTCATGCAGAGAGTGTTCACAGCTGTTCACGTTGAGCAGGCAGGCGTGCAATCCTGATCGTTCTATGATGATCTCGCCTAGCGTGTCCAGTGAAGCTCCAACCCGCCCCCGTCAAGGAGAATCTTTGCACTCTAATTTTGCCATATGGCCAGAATGTTAGTTACAGCCATTGTGTGTACCATGCTGGTCTCGGAATCCTTTAATAACACGATAAACTGACCCGCCAGACTTGCCTGCACTGGGAAATCTGAGGTTTCATATGCCCCAACCAACGCATTCGTTTTCAACAGAAATCATCACAATTTATCAGACCTGGGTCAAATACGTATTTGTTTTGGGTTCAAATACTTTTCTGTGCTCTGTTGATCTTGCCTGGTGTAATTGAGCCTGCCAATAAGACCAGAAGGCGGGGTTTGCACTTTTTGAGAGTATTTCATTGGTTCCAATACACCAGACAAGATCAGTAAAGCGTTGAAAAGTATTTGAATCTAAAACAAATACGTATTTGACCCAGGTCTGCTATTTGTGTAATGCTTGAAAGCCATCAGCGCACGTCAGGTGAGGTAGAAAGCGAGAGGGCCCTGCAGCTGAGACAGGCTGCTGTCAGAAGGCTCATAGAGCCTGTTGTCAGAAGGCTGTCAGAAGGCTCATAACGGACATCGGCTCACACAAGTTTATCTGTGTTTCGAGAATCGCTTGTAATGTGTGGTGCACTTTCTGTAAGGTTCACAGAGTGCTACATTTGAGTCCGTATTAGAACGCAGCGTGGTTTGAAGTCAAGTGGAATACAAATTTCAGCACCTCCTGCGCTCGCTGAGAAAGATCCATGTTTCATCAATGAGGTGACCTGGATGTCACCATCAATTTTACATGCTAGCAGAAATCATCCCAGTGCATTTCAGTACATTGGTCTTTTCTAGACATTTCTCAATTCATTTTTTCTTTGAATTGAGTTTATTTGTTCCTTAGCCTCCGGCTGGGAAGTGCCAGGCCCGTATTGTGCAGGTCAGCACACTTGGCCTCATTTTGTCGAGCCGCCATGTCACGTCCAGTCCCCCCTCCACCCCACTGTGATATGGGTTCCTTTAGGGAACTGCAGGCAGGACGGGTCGCAGGAATTCTGCAGGGTAGCACTCTGGCCTTCTGATGGGGGTCGCCTCGTTCCAGACGCACCACCCTCCCCCCTCCATCCCTCTGCCGTTCTGACGTGTGATTGGCTGAGGGAAACCGCTAGGGGAATTTTCTGGATTGGGGGGCCGGGGGGGTGGAGAATCTGATTGCCATTATGCTCCGCTCCTGGGGGAAGGTGATGACACACCTCCCCCAGGGGCTCCAGCTCTATGTTCTGGGCCCTCCCCCCCTCCCCACATTCGCTAAATTGATCTTATGGTCTTATGCTTTCTGGCCTTCAACCCCACCCTGTGTCAGACTCCTGCTGGAGGTATTTTTTGTGTAAAATGGACTTGTTTTATTTTGTCCTTGACATGCTCCCGGTCGCTTGACGAAAATGAAAGCAGTCGTTCTCAGGTCTCTGTTTTGCCAGACTATTCTACGCTCTTCAGTTCCCTCGTGGAGCCAATCAAACTCATACGTGTTCACTGGCTGGCGTGCACAATTTTAAGAAATGATTACATCAAATTGGTTTCACGCTTTACCAAACGGAAATTGGAAATTAAAGCGCTTCAGTCTTATTTGAAATACATTTCTCTTTTTTTTTTTTTCTCCTTTCAATGAAGATGCCGGCTATGTGAAACCACTGAAGCTGCACGCGTAGTCTGCTTATTAACAGTTCCTTCGAAAAATGAAAGGTATCTCAAAGACAGATGCTCACGTTTATTCTTAGAAACAATCAGTAAGCGCTTATTGTTCCGGTGAGGTTAATGTAGCGGCGAATTAATACATTCGCTGGTCGAGGTGCAAGACTGACGCACTCAAGCGTCAGAGGATTATTATTAGACTCCAGGAATATTTTGTAATCCTTTTGTATCACTCTCGGGCTCTTCCTAATGGCTTTTTTCTGAGGAAAGATAACACCCCCCAAGTGTTCCTGCAAAGCACGGCTTTTCCCAAAGCTCAGCCAGGTCTGCAAGAATACATGCCCAGAGAACTTGCAGGTGTCAATGTTGCCACCATTCCCTAGCTTTTTTTGGTCTGAGGCACAGTGTCTTATGAAGTTTATATGCGTAGACTTATTTTCTTTGTTCACATCATCCATTTTTGTGGGCATGGATTTCTTTATCGGTGGCAGAAAGCACCCGAAGGGGCATTTGAGCTGGAGTCCAGTCTCCCAGAAGCAGACCTCCATTCAAAACTGAATTTGTGTGAGAGAAGCGAGTGAACTGGCCAGGTTCGAGATGGGAAAAAAAGGAGTGTATTATAAATGACTTGGCTTGTTGAGGGTTTTTTTTTCCTCTTTTTGGTGGGGAAACGGCTCAGAATGCTCAGGCTTCCTGTGGCTCCGGTGGCAGTCTTTTGAAGTGAACCGGCAGGAGCCGTGCAAAGGGCGCTTTGTACCCCGGCTCCTGTTTTCGTCCGTGGCCTGGGTCTGGGCGGACCCTTCAAGCGTGATGTCTTTCATCTCTGAATATTTTTGTGGAGTAATGATATTAATGCAGAGGGACTACATTGTTTATTTGGCATGGCTATGTGAGAAGCTGCAGACGAGAAGTACTGTCCTCAATCGTCATGTGTACATTATACATTGAAAAAAGCTTATATCCTTATATATTGTTTATTATATTCATAATTGTTTCTTATCATGATTTACAAAATTGGCAGATTGAAACAGCACACTGCCATCTATCATATATAAATGCCCCCAGTGCACTAATGTACTTTCTTTCAGATTGAACACTGAATATTGTTATGGCACAGAAAAGGTGTTATGTGCCCTTTAAAGGGATCTGCAGGTGTGGGGAGAGGAATTGTGTTCTGTAACCTCTCAGGACGGTACGGCTTTATTTCCTGCCACATCACAACACAACGTGGTAATTCATCTTCCTGACTTGAGGTTAACCAGATCGGTATGCTATTTGGATGTCCTTGCATCGGTTAAATTGAACTTGACTTCTTGACTCTTGACTGAACTTGAATCGCACTTGGCTACAGAGTGTGAAAACGAACAACTTCTGCCTGGGAATGTTTTATGAGGTTCATCTTGTTTTCCAAAAAAATGCTCATGCCAAATTTTCTTCTTATTTTCAGAAAGGCAAATTCTCGGTATATGGAGAGTACTGCAGTAACCATGAAAAAGCACTTAGACTTCTAATGGAATTGAACAAGAACCCAAATGTCAGAACCTTCTTACTGGTGAGTTTTGTCTTTTTTTTTTTATGAGGGATGTCACAGTGTACATTTAGTGGATACACTTTGATATTCCGTATGTCATGACAAAGCCCATAGGCCCATTGTTTTGATACAGTTTACGAGACTTCGGTTTACGAGGTCATCTCTTCAGAAATCTTTTGGATTATTTGTTGGCAGTCTAAATTATTTACAGCGACGCTTTCCACATTCCACTGCTGTTGCTGGCTGAAAGGAGAGGTTTATTTTGACGTGGTGCTCGTACTCCTACGAAAACCCTTTCTATCCGCACACATGGGGATCAGACCTGCTTCAAATACGTATTTGTTTTGGATTCAAATACTTTTCTACGCTTTACTGATCTTGTCTGGTGTATTGGAACCAGTGTAATACTCTCAAAATGTGCAAACCCTGCCTTCTGGTGATATTGGCAGGCTCAATTATACCAGGCAAGATCAATAGAGCACAGAAAACTATTTGAATCTATAACAAATACGTACTTCACCCAGGTCTGATGGGGACACATACACCTGGAAACATACAGCTGAAATATAAGTATTACTATTATTATTTGACATGTACTCATTCATATATAGATCTTAATTCATGCTTAAAATGTAACGATAACTTACTATTACTCTTACTGACCTTTATCCAGGGGTGGCAATTACTTTTTAAAAAAGTAACCTATTTAAAGTAATTGGGGAACCGCTAACTAACAAGCATTGGAGGTGATAGCCCTGTCTTACTTGTGTTATGAACTCAGTTCAGTAACAGAATTCCCACGTTTTCGTTAAATTAAATTTGTAAAGGTTTATTAGGACTGATGGTGTTTGCCTGCCCTGAAAGGGAAGGTTTGTGCATTGCATCACCTGTCTGTGCTTCCGTCAGAGAGTGAGAGAATAACTGCCGATGCTGCAAACGCCTGTCGGTCGCTCGTGACAGGGCGACGCCTTGTTAAAAATACCAATGCTGAACAAGCATACCTCTGGGGACAAATTCTGGGTGCTGCAAGTGCGTAAATGTGAAATCTGAAATTTTGTCCTGCTTTTTGTCCTTTCATATTTATTTGGAAATAAATAAATTTGACAAAATCAATTTGCACTTACAAGCAACTTCATATTTTGTCTTGTTGCTTACACTATGCTGTGACCTGGGTGTCCTCATTCAAACTTTAAATGAGATTAAAGCAGAGATTAGGGTTATTTATTTGTGAACATTGGGTCCATTTCTTACCTGCTTCTTTTCAAGGTCAGTATTAGCGTTAATGAGCACCTGTTTAGATGCAGTAGTCATTCCTGTCCATCTGATTTGAATTGGTCTATTAGACTAAGCTGAACCCACAGGTACATGCAATTAATACTTCAGAGAGATTTCCCACGCTTGCATTGATTTGTATGTCTGCATGCTCTTAAATATGTTGTTCATTGGGCTTTTCTACTTACAGAGTGTGCCTTACACTTAGGCGGGACCTTCTTATCTGTTTTATTCTATTATTGCTTGTGCCTTTGGTTTCCTAGGAGAGTTATGGGAGGCAAATTGCAACTTATTTAAGGTTTTTGCCAAAGTAAGCTGTTCAATATAACTGGCAAACCTGGTGTTTAGACAATATGGCATATACCATGTCTTATCTTATACTATATCTTATCCTCCTTTTGAATGATGAATGATGGTGTATATTACATACATGATACATATATTATGTACATGATCCAGAAATAGCTATTTTGTTAGAATTGAAGAATTGAGCAGTGTACATAGGATGGCTTGAAAAGTGCAGGAACAACCAAAGGTACACACACACGCACATGCACACAGGCACACACACACTCATGCACACTCACACGCACACACGCACACATACACACACACACACACACACACACATTGATCTATCATTTTTTTAAATCCTCAGCACTGCATGCTGCTGGGTGGAAAGAAGACCACAGACATCCCGCTGGAGGGGTACTTATTAACACCCATTCAACGGATATGCAAATATCCCCTCTTGTTGAAGGTAAGCAACTATCTTTCATTGATGTGCATCTAAAAACCCCTTTGGACTTTATGAAAACCCCATTTTCTTTTCACGCTACCAAAACTGGCTTCACTTCAGTGGAAAAGGTGTCAGAGATCATGCAGCCTTTATTAGTGTATTTGATTGCGTCTTTAGCGATTCTGGTGGAGACACTGTATTCTATACAGCGGCCCCTATCCAGCCTTGCAGTTCTTGCAGTGTCCTGCATCTCTGTAACACACAGCAAGCAAAAGCGCATACAGTATAATACACTGTGGATGCAGTCTGTTCGTTTTGTTTATGTCTCTCAAAATGGCCTCTAAAGGACACTGTTGGTGAAGGCTCATGGTACACTGTCTGTCAGGAGAGCTTACCGAGATACTCTGAGTAATAATGAAATTCATAAATAAATGTACATACCGCACAAGAGAAGGTGTATGGTGCCATCACCTAGCTCAGTATGAATGTACCATGTCTCATGTCTAGCTTCTGTATGATTGACCTCAGTGGTAGGGGGGAACAGAAGGTTAAGACACCGTTTTCCAGAGATAGCAAAATTCTGGTATTCCCTTCTGTTGAATGAGAGGCTAGACAGACAGGACTACCCCCTGCATCAGCATGCAGAAATTTTGAGTAAATTTTGACAAACCAATACAATTCCCTGCATCTAATGTGGATCTTAAAGTGACACTAAGGTTATAAAGAGACAATATCACAGGTTTAATGGTACACAATGTAATGTATACTTTTGTGAATACAAAAAATTTAATTTTTAAAATGTAAAAATAAGATATTTTTATATGTTTACCAGAACAGGTCATCAAACACCTTAAGAACAAGAGCATTAGTTAGCGCACACGTTTGAATATGATCGGTTGATCCAGAAAGCAAACAAAGACACTTCCTCTACCCTGAAGTGAAGGAAGCCATTCACCCCCTGCTGTGGGCGGGGCATGACATGTTTGCTCGGTTTCACCAGAATTGAAATGACAGTCGCCGTACTGCAGAAAGATAAGGAGGCGAACCAGAGCTTCAGCTGATATACCAGGCAGGAAACTGAGGTTTCCCCTGGCTCACTGCTGCCGATCTCTGACCTAGACGATGCATTTTCAACTCACTGTATAGACCTACAACTCTGCAGCATTGAACCTTCTCTCAGTTATTCACATACTGGTTTAAAACCGCTTGACTAAAACAATAGAAGGAGTTAGTTGTGATAGGGATGTTCATTTATCCAAATACAGTTTATTTCCAGGTCATTTAAAGGTTGTTAAGGTCTGGGGAAAGAAAATAAATAGCATTTATTTAAATTGCCTCGCAGTAACCTTTCCACAAGTAACAAAACGCTCATTCCCTTCACTTCCAAATTATAGACTAAAGAGCCAAGAGTTTCTGCCAGTAACCCAGCTGCCAGTAATTTCATAATTTAAGGTTAACATCTGGTTGATTTTAGATTATTTTATGTTATTTATTTTTTTGGTCCTTGACCACACTTTAGCACATAACGTTGTTATGTCAGAATAAGTTTGTTGATATGCCTATCTCAAATCCAAATCATGGTTTTGCTTTTGGTTGGGTAGTAGACCTGAAATCTAAAAAGATATAGATGTTCTCACTTAGTGTCTTTAAACAATCAGTCCAGAGCTTTTTTTACAAGGAGTATTCCACTGGTTTCCAGCCCATAGTCATTTGGTCTCTTTGGTGCTTCGCACTGATGTCACAAGATGGACACCATCACATGGATGAGTTGCTTCTGATTGGCTGAGATCTTGAGCCACATGACTCTGCCCCATAGGAGCTGCTGAAGAGGACTCCGAAGAAGCACGCAGACTACCCCGCTGTGGAGGTGGCTCTGCAGGTCATGAAGGCCGTCTGCTCCAACATCAACGAGACCAAGAGGCAGATGGAGAAGCTGGAGGCTCTGGAGCAGCTCCAGTCCCACATCGAGGGGTGGGAGGTGAGATCGTTATCTTCTGAGTCCCGTTTCTCAGTCTACTGCCCGGCCAAGTTGTCCCCTACAGTGTGTGTTTTGCTGCTGATAAGATTGGCATCTCTTTGAGCAACAGGCTTGGGTTTATTTTTTTCCCCTACCTTTTACGGAAACTGTAAGAGGTGTACCATTTGTGCTTCATCGGATTGGGTGTAAAACCAGATTTTCGCTTCTGTAATGTGAAGCTGGCCACCACACAACAAATGGTCATATCAGGCAGACTTGCTCCTCTTGTTTATGTGGAATGACCGGGCAAAAGCAGGCTTTCGGATGCTTATTTCTATGAAAAAAACCAAAGCTTGACTGTGCATAGGCTAGCATTAGACACAAGACCACTGGCTCCAGTGCTCCCACCTCATTAACCTACTTGAAGCTTATGCAGAAATGGTCATTCTTCCATCACACCAGGTTTTTAAAATGACGGTTTTATATTACTCTGCTTTTTGCAGTTTTGAACACGCAGACAACTTTGACTATTTTTAAGCATTTGATACATTTTGTTAACTTTGTTAATGAGCAGTGTTGGCAGGCAGGATGCGCTATGTCTAATTAAAATTCTTTGAATGGACACGCCCGTCGACCGTGCCTTACTTCCTGCTAAAGAGAAGGATCTGCTAGAGAGTTGCGCCTACCAGCAGGGCTGACTGCTGTGTCATGTAGTGAGTAGCACGGTTTATTGAATGCATCGCATTACGGGATGTGGACTATGAGCAATGCTGCCCCTCCCTCAGCGTGAGTTTGAGGTGTGGCAAGGAACAGGGATTACTCGGCGCTGCCCAAAGTTTAAAATTTTAAAGGTCCCTAAAATGGCCTCCTTCCAGCTGCTACCTCAGAAAGGGTTAATTAATGTAACTGATCAAATCTGAGTATAAATTGGCATTCTGCTGGATTAGAGACCAGTAAGAATGTTTATGCAAGCGTATTCAGTTACTCTGGTTTACCCTTTCACCTTGCATAGATTCTTGTTTGCAACAAAATGCAAAGATGCACTTGCAAAATGGCTTCTGTGCGGGATAGCTTTTTTTGTAAGTGTGCCTTTGTCTCGCATGTCCATTTAACATTTTTAAGGGCGTGTTTTCAAAGATACAGAGGAAGTGAGAGCACTGGTACATAGGAAGTGTTGTTGCTTTAGAGACGAGTCAGCACCACTGTGGTTTGCAGCATATGCGTAGTCTTCGCATAACAGAGGCCTGTTTCACACTGTTCAGCCTCTGAGTGCAAGAATACACCACGCTTCACTTTTTTTTGTTTGTTTTTTGTGCCCAGAGGTGTGCTTGTGCATCCAAAGTTTCAGGTTTGACACACGATTTGTTTCTTTGATTGTCTTTTTTTTTTTTTTTTTTTACAGAGCATAACTCTGTTATCTTGCACAATCTGGTTGACAGCACTTCACACAAATGCCATATGTTTGCATGGTTCTCTTCCTTCGTACAATCAAGCTCTTGTTTTCTCGCCGTGGGCCATCTGACCTCTTGATAGCTAGTGAAATAGATGGGCAGCAGGCCCATAGTGGGAAAACCAGGCACCCATAATCTTGCAGGGCTCCACAACTGTGCCTCAGTTTAATTATGGTAGCATGCAGCTACAAAGAATACTTTCTTGAGGATGACCTTGTGTGGTTAGGTTGAAGAAAAGTTGCTTGTGATTGATTACATTAATGGTACAAGTGTTCTTCTGCTTGTATCCATTTTTTTTTTTTTTTTTTGAAGTCATTGCTCTCGTGCAATACTCTTAAAAGGCTACCAACACATAACGCAAAACATTTTGCACCTTGGTTCATTGTGCATGAAGGGAGGTGTTAAAACTGGTGGTTTTACACACCGAGATGAACTGTGGAACTCAGCACCGCAAGCTGTTGGGTGAGTAAGCATTTCAGTATGTGTTCATCACTGGCACGTTGACAGTTGCTTCTTTCTCTGTATGTTCTGCATAGGAAAACATGACCTATGCTGGGCCAGTCAAAAACAAGTAAAGATGGCATTTCAGGATGTTTTCACTTTTTCAGATATATGTGGTCAGACTTTGCAATCAGCACTGCTCCTAGTAGACCACACACACCACTCATGTGCAACCCACTCACTTTTTGGTGCAATTCACTCATGTGCAATATAAAGTATGTGCAATCCACTCGTGCAATATAAAGTGTACCAAACTTTGAATTGTTTGTAGATTGTTTGTATATTGTTGGTATATTGTCTGTATATATTATATCAATTATATTTTTTTACTCTCCTTGCTATTGCACTTTGCTGCTGAAATACTGCAAATTTCCCCGCTGTGGGACTAATAAAGGATTATCTTATCTTATCTTATATATTAGTGATGTTTTTGGAGATGTGAATAGTGTGCATATAAATCAGATTGTTAGAAATAACTTTACCTCTGAAAGAAGTGTATAAAGCTGTATAAAGTGCATTCAGCTTTGTTTCCAGAAGGTTATGTCTTCTACGAATGTTTGACATTGCTCTTGTTTCCCTGACTGATTGTATGTGTTTAGTTGTTGTTTAGGTGTTGTGAAAATTAGCTGCCGACACTGGTCCAGTTGAGTCATTTCTCTTGCGTCGAGCAAATGTAGCTGCATCGCTAAATTTAACAGGCCCAAGTTGTCAATTTCTTCAGGCGTAAATGCTTATGAAACAGTGGCATTCAGTTTGAGCAGCGGCATTGTTCAGATGACCCTTGCGGTGAATGGAATCAATTATGGACGCTTTGAGTTATTGTGAGGCTCCTCTTTTTGGAGGCGAATGTTTTGAATGACATCATTGTCTTACCAAGGCATCAAAGTGGTCTGGCTTCCTGAGTGATTTGCAACCACGGTCTTGCATATTGCTGAATGTGGGGTTTAATGATCCACACATTGAGATGCTTATCTACGGAATTGCAGATTTGGAGAAGAGTGGTTGTTTAAAAGACCTCCAGACCCCAAGCCACCCAAATCCTTAATGAAAACAAATAAATGTGATTATTTCACCAATCTATTAGATTTATTGTATTTTCATGAGAGGTTTGGTTTCTGTTATAGCTTAATACTTGGTATTAAACTTTGGAATGCCATTTCTTTTGAACTGTTATATTTGCTACTGTACTTTTCCATTTTTGACTGCTCGCCTTTTTCTTTTCTGA
The DNA here is from genome assembly GCF_018555375.3 of Anguilla rostrata. Lineage (NCBI taxonomy): Eukaryota > Metazoa > Chordata > Actinopteri > Anguilliformes > Anguillidae > Anguilla > Anguilla rostrata. The sequence continues at coordinate 15,313,577 of NC_057945.1, forward strand.
TTCATTTAACTACATTTGTGCTGTCATTGATAGCAGAATAGCCCTGGGGACAGCAGTGCACAAGAAATGCATAGGCCTATATGTTTTGTTTGACCAGAGTTAACTTTCTTGAAAGAGGTCTTTCAATGGGCTTTCAAATGTTGTGACATCCCAGTTTAAGAAACCTCTCAGATACACCAAACAGCAGAAGCATCTGAGTGGCGAAGTAATGTGTGTAGTCTTACCCAGTGCTCCTGGAAAGGGATTCATTTAATGTTATTTGGGTTATCAAGATCTTTAGTCAGCACCCCACCACTAAAGACACCAACTTGTTCCCCATGTTCATACCTGGGGAATCGCTGTCAGCACAGCAAACAGTCCGTTTTCCTTTGGGGATCTGATATGGTGCACACTTCTGTAAATCACCCTACAGCACCCATACTGTCTTGTGACAGACCAGCTAAAATAAACTGCTGAGTTCCTGGAATGTGTTGCAGTAGAATTATTTATGGGTGAACAGACAGAAGTGTCAACTGAGTTTGAAAAAGTCACAGTTTGTAAGGGCTGATTTTAAGCAGTTTGTAATGTCTTTAATATCACAAAGAGGACCCAGGGACAGTGTAACTCTGAGGAAAGATTATTGATTACATGTGTTTTTCCCTGATAGTCAGAGGTCATGTCATTCCTTACAAGGATATGTCCTATGATCATACATTTTTTGTTGATTGTAGACAGGCAAAAAACAAAAGTACCTCAAAAGTTAATTACTTCTGTAATTACAAAGGTAATTACAACTTGTGTGCTCTTACTTTTGTTATTTTCTGTTCTTCGACTTGTACTCAAGTGAATTTTCACTGTACTAGCAGTGCTCTTACTTAAGTAGAAATTTTCAGTGCTCTTTACACTGGTTAAGTGAGGTATACAAATATATACAACACAAAGGCTTCAACACTGGTGTGGTTCATCTAACGATTAAGAAAATGATATCCCAGAATTCATAGGGTTCTGTGTAAAAATTCTCATTCCCTGTGATTATGGCTAACAAAGTTTCAAGAAGAGATTTGACTGCCGCAATCTCCTTTCAAAACATTGTGGGCAGAAGTTACACGGACTGAACTTACTGATGGCTTGTGAGCAATGATGTCAGCATGGAGCTTGGAGGGTGTGATGCCATCAGCAAAGGGCACGAGTGGGAGTAAGCACACACTCCGGGATGGCGATGCCTCGCATATTCATGTGAGAGGGGGAAAAAACCAGGCAAGCGACTGCAGACGAATTAGCCGTAAATGTCAACCTGGGAGCTGCCAGCTTCGTCAAAAAATATCATGGCCCAGCGACCTGTTTAGTGACTTGGCTTCCCTTTTTACCTACCTGTAGTGAGTGTGTGTGCGTGTGCGTGTGCGTGTGCGTGTGCGTGTGCGTGTGTGTGTGTGCGCACTCAAATATTTTGAATGCAGTCAGCTGTCACTTCTATAATTTATTCATCAAACTGCAGAGTTGTGTTTGAATAACACCTTCTGGATTTGGGGTGTCCCGTCTGCCAGAGGATTGGCTGTTGTGTTCATTTGGCGGGAACATCCTGCCGTATGAAGGCCTCTCCTCCCTGGGTGACTTTATGGCCGCGGACCTCTGGGGTTATGCTTATTATCTTTATATGATGAAATGTAGATTCCCTCCTCTGTCGAGCAGCCCTCACGCTTGTGTTGTTTCCCCTTCATCTCTGACAGGGAACCAATCTAACGGACATCTGCACAGAGCTGCTCCTTCACGGCAACTTGCTGAAGATATCCGCCGGAAACATTCAGGAGAGAGTCTTCTTTCTTTTCGATAACCTGTTGGTGTACTGCAAGAGGAAATCACGGTAAGAGACATCAGGCACAGCCGACAAAGTTAACGGGGCTGTTTCATAGGCAGAAATAACTCACTTGCTGTTTCTCAGCCCGGCTGGTGAACAGCCCATGCTCAGAAGCTCAGATTCGAATGGCACTCTCACTGAAACATCAGAATTGCTAAGTCAGCAAAACAAAAGCGCTGTGTGTGGCCGTGTTTTGAAAATGGCTTGTCACAGGCTTGCATCAAGCATGCAAATTGGGGAAACAAAGCTCTCTTTTCTCTCCAGGGTTTCAGGGAAGAAATCTACCAAGAGAACCAAGTCCATCAACGGCCCCCTGTACATTTTTAGGGGCAGAATCAACACGGAGGTCATGGAGGTGGAAAACGTGGAAGATGGAACAGGTTAGCACCATAGCTGCCTTTTAAATAACCAATTAGAGTTTGAAATAATGATTTAATCTGCATATTTTTACTTCTGAAGAACAGGGGTCCCCAGTCCTGTGGCTACGAACTGGTTTTTCTGTTCACCTTAAAATCAGGAGCAAATTTAGACCCAGTTTAGACATGTGTAACCAACTCCGTGAAACCGACCATTAAGTGCTGAGTAACAGTGAAAACCAGCAGAACCTATGGCTCTTCAGGACCAGGGATGCAGACCCCTGCAGTCATTTTTTTGTTTTTCTGGCAGAACCATGAGGGCATGCATCGCAAAAAGCTAACCGAGTAGAGTTTGGATGTGTGTCTGTGTGTGTATCTGTTTGGTGATATTAGCCTCTTAGCCTGTTAGTAATGACCTAGTCAGCCAAAGTGAAGAAACCACAGAGAAAAACAGAATGTAACGTTCTTAATAACATCCCTACAGAAGTGCGAATCACCTGACTTGTGCATTGCCCTTGACGAAGATGTTTTAGCAGCCCCTTGAGTCAGTTACATTAGTAACATTCTTTTTCTTCACAGTTAAGGGGGTCAGACTTAAATAGGTGTGCTTGAGTAGATATACACTTATTTAAACCCAAGAGCTTTGACAGCCTTTGTCAAGGTGGAAAGCATATGTATGTAATTTCTGTCTTATTGCCATTTATAGTTCACATGGCTGTTCCTTATTATATTTCATACGCATTATCTTGAAGTGTTTGATGTGCTATTATAAGTGGCAGTCTGCTTCAAACTGGAGGTGGAGATGCTGTCACTTGCTGCTCCACCCCCCTATCTAAGGTTTCGGACCAGGTTGTGACACCTGCACTTCTGAGGAAAGGCAAACCAAACCTCTGCTTTTGAAGTCACTCAATGACTTGAGGCACCATTGCTGCCTTGATTGTATAGCTGGAAACCATGCAGTTTTTACATGACATGTTATTATTGTTGTTGTTGTTGTTGTTGTTACTTGGTTCATTAGTCTCATGTACTGATTTTTTAATTGAAATGTTGAGTCTACAGTTGCATCTGTAGTGCGACAGTGTTAAGTCGAGGTTAAGTCATTCAGTCCTATTTGCTAATGCAGCTGTTTTTGAAAGGAACAGTTGTTTGACTGTGCAGGTTTTGACACTGGGATGCTTTCATTGGACTACAACACCCTGCCAGAGGAGACGGCAAGATATATGCTGTCCTGCGCAGATCCAAACATGATTAGTCTAAAAATAAAGGTTTTTGTTTTCATGTGCTAAAATGTGATGATCTCATCGCCCTGGGGAGTTCAAGATCCAGATCTAGTTTTTCATGGCTTCACCTAATGTGTGTGTTAAAGCATATTGAATAATTTATTGGCTGTCCTTCCCACCTTAAGAGCTTAAAAGTGTTATATTTGGAGTGGAATCTGCAATGTGCCTGTATCGGATATTAGCATAATTGCACCTTCAGGGGGAGGGCGGGATTGCCTTTCCAATATAAATTACTCCTCATTGTGGAGTTCAAGTTTTTTCCCCCTTTGTACAAATATGCAAATTAATCCACATAAAATTATGAAAACTTCATTTTATTATTCATCAGTGTAAGTTTATTCGCAATGATTGCAAATTTTTTTTTTTTTTTTAACGCAGGTGTTTTTTTACTATAAATTATTGCTAGACCATAAGCTAGCATTTTTAAACACATACAAATGTACTGTATGTACTGCATGCACAGTCTATTCCCTGGCAGACTTGTTTTCTCAGCAAGCAACTGATTAGTGGAGAAAGCTGCACCCAGAAGCAAACTGTAACCTTGGGTTCTTTTCACCGCATGCTGAATTCTTTGGTTCCTCCCTCTTGGCCAGTATATTTACTCTGTAATGAGTGTTAATCTGCAGAGAAGTTCATTTTTTGTGTTTCAACCGGCCATGCTCACTCTCAACTGTTCTAATCCTCCGCAGCCGACTATCATAGCAACAACTACACGGTGACCAACGGCTGGAAAATCCACAACACGGCGAAGAACAAGTGGTTTGTGTGCATGGCGAAGAACGCAGAGGACAAGCAGAAGTGGCTGGACGCCATTCTGAAGGAACGGGAGCAGAGAGAGAGTGAGTGAGAGAGAGAGAGGGAGGTCATTGCCCCCCCCCCCCCGGCCTGTCGCCTTCTGTTGTTTTTTATGGTGTTTTTGGTTAGAAAATAAGGGTTCCTGTTTATGAGACCCGCGGTGACATGACTAGATAAGCAGAGGGAACAGATGCGAGGGATGAAATTAAAAACATCCCCTCGGGCTCTAAACACGGACCTGACCCTGTGCAGGAAGGATGGGCCGCAGGAAGTAGAGAGGGAGATCCGTGACATCACCAGAAACCATTCATCCCCGCTCTGTCCTCAGTCTTGCACGTCTGTCCGCTCAGGCTAACATGTGCGTCTTGGGCAGGGCCTTTCATACATAACGTGGCTGTGCTTGTGCTGTTAGCACTGGGCCTTTCCATGGTCTGAGACAACTTTGCCCCTTTGTTCATTTCTGAAGATCCCCTTTGGGCAATAACCTGAGCCTACAGGTCCAAATAGCTGTCTCGCTTTGCTGTGAATGTATTGCGCACGCTCAGGTACTTTGTTCTGTATATGTGCATGTCATTTCCTTCAAGATGCAGTCAAGATGGAATTTGTTTTGTGAATACTGATCTGTGGTGCAGAAACTACAGTACCGTTATATTTAATTCACAGAGAATTGTAAAAGCATTAAACCATTATAAAAGACATTTTAATTCTTGCATTTTTAGCCTCTAAAAGGTTTGTTGAGTAAGTGTCAAAATACTGATACAAAGTTTTGGTTCTTCTGTTAAAATCTGAAAGCATTAGTGACTTGAGATGGTTTAATTGACATCTCATCCTGACAGCACAACATAATTACCTCAGGCTGTGAAAAAATGTTGTGGTTGCTCTTATGCCCTTTGTTATGCATGTTCTGGTTTTACATTTCAAATGCATCACTTAATCTGCTTAATTTATATCTGTACATATTTTATAGAAGTAAGCAATTTTTCAGTTTGTAAGTAAATATTAAAAAATTACACCAGGTCTAGATAGAGGAAAGGAAGTTGGTTGCACCTGAAAAGGAACCCGACTAGAAAAGGATGTCCTGATTGATTTCAGAAACCCAAGGGAGTAAACACGCTTCGAGGGCACACCCAAAATAACCGTTGACATTTCACTTCCTCTCAGATTTTTTTTCTTTTCATTTTGAGTGAACTTTTCACTTCTGGACCGCAGTGCAAAAACAACCACAAAAAATGTTTATTTTTTGGAAAACAGACAAAGAAAACGTGATTCAAGCGCGTTTCTGTAGTGACCTTGCGTTTTGTGCCCTCTCTAGGCGTTGATGACATTATTCTGGGTTTTATGAGCTCCGGTTTATTTCCTCAGCTGTGATACCTCTTGAGACGAAGTGCATATTTCCCCCGCTTCCTAAACACTTCGGCCTGTTTGGGGATATGTGCTCCTTACTGTAATGGCATGCACAGGGTCAATAAACTGCAGCCTCTAAAGCATTGGGACTTGCATCATGCAAACGGTGCACTCCTGCTTACCTAAGCATTATGCAACATTGAGGAATGACCCTCCCATGACCTTCATAACATAATCTCAATGCCATGTATCAAAAACGTCCATATAGGTGATGTGAATCAAAATGGTTAACATGCACAATGTTAACAAAAAAAAATAAAAAATTAATTGGATAGCAAGCAAGCATGTCCAGGTTTGTTTTATTGCTCAACAAGATTTGCAAAATGAGCAGGAAGCAATATCCGTCCTGCTCATCATACTGAAAAAAAATGCTAGTAGATTGAGAGAGAGTTTGTATGGCAATTGTAATACCCTTTGAAGGTGACTGTTTTTATCTAAAGAACGACTGCATGGTGGGTTGAGATGTTGGTTTTCCCCCTGGAGTGACGTTTTGAAGGATCGCTGGTTACATCACCGACCACTTTCATGCTCTTAGCAGTGGGGCATGGAAGTTAATGTGGAGGGTTCGACAGAAAGATTTACAGCACTGACTTTAGAATGCTCGCTTCTTTTCATCTTGTGCCTGTCATGGTTTCTGAATTTTTTGGTTTGCGATTTTAGGGCAAAAACCTAGGGCCATTACAGCCAAGCTGGACTTGCTGTGTTTAAGGATATGATCGTTTTTAATGGTAAAACAAACACTGAAATAACATTAAACACAAGCGGTCTGCGGGTTTGGTACTGGTCCCGAAGGCCCTAGACCCCTGTCTACGGTTCCCTTTTATCCACACGGGAAATTCAGACGGTTCAGTTTATTGTTTTTAATTGACTGGGTGGTGCCACACGCCGATTAATTAGCATGCCGTTTTTAATTTCGGTTTTTATTAATCTGCTCTGGCATTGCTAAGGCAACCGCACGTGACATGAAAACATATACTGGCACAGCATCATGGCTAGCTGGGGATTGTTTAATTTCCGCTGCTTGCTCCCTGTCCTTGTATTGCAGAACCTTGACAGCAGTGTTCTGATCCGCTTTCAGCGGTCGCTACCACTGAACAGCGCCACACATTTCATTTTTGTTGTTCACGTGTAGTTAGCTAGAGGCCTTTCCCTGCCGGCAGATGTGTGGGAAGTTTATGGAGCGTATCGGCTTTCAGCCCTTGGCTGTCTTGGCTTACAGTAGCAGGTGCCGCGTTGGGCTCACTGCTGCTCGCGGCCGGTGGGCCTCCGGGTGTCGGCCGTCCCCTGTTGCTGCGCTGCTGCGCGGGAGCTCGCGCTACAGAGGGCCCCAACATCTGTGCTTCCTGCCGTCCTGGTTTCCTTTGTTTACAGCAACCCCCCGCGTCCAACCCCCCCTCCCACCCACGCCCTTTTCAGCCTTCCTTTCCGCCACCCGCACGCAGGAGCGCTGTGGCTGAAGTATACGCTGTCCCACGATGCACTTGCCCTGCAGTCCTCGCAGTGCTGCGGGAACGAGGTAGCTCTTATTAGTTTATCTCTCTCTTATGAAAGCCAGTAGACTAGCAATAGACTGACATAGACTGTGAATGCTAATGTAACGGTCACGTACAAGATCCCTAGTAAACTTACACCCACTGTACTCTTGAGGCTAATCTTGTCCCGCTCCTGGGTACTCTCCGGCCTGTCAGTGTACTGGAAACGTGTTTGAAGATTCAATGTTGTTACCACAGCAGATTATTTCTGCTGAACCAGGCAGTTTCGGCGTAGAACATTCTGGATTTTCTCGAAATATAACTGGTCAAAGAGGTTTTGTGTATGTCTGTCCTGACCAAGCTTGATGTTTATTTCATATTTCAATTCTTTTTCTACTTCTCTGCAAATCCTATTATTGGTGTCTGCTTTCAGTGAGTGGTTCTCCCAGTTGTTTCAGTCATCAGGGTCACCTGGCCTTCAACAAAAGCTCAAGATTTCAATGCTCATTAAAAACAGGAAGTGTGCAGGACAGAACAGGAAGAGGTATAACATTGTACTGTTCAGCCCATGACTACTAAAACAAGACAGCTGATATGATGTAATGCAGTATTGAATTTGATATGTTTCCAGGTTGATCCTAAATTGTTTGATCTAGCTTCAAGAGACTTCCAGTCAGATTAGGAATCATGTTAACTTGCTTGTGGTCTCGGATCCTACTCCCACTGACTGGGTTTCATCGATGGCAATTTTGCGGTTTGCTCTTTCAGATGCCTTTACCGATGACACTGGTAGCAAGTGATCAGTCCGAGCCAGGTTTTGTGTTTTTTTACAAAGACAAAGGCAAGATTTTTCAAGAGCATGGGCAGTAGGCCTAAGGTTTAGACTTCCAGACAGTTTTGGGGTTGTGAGTACCGACTCTGCGTGTGCGAGGACTAGATATCTGAGTGGTGGAGGGGCCTGTTTGCACACTGGGCAGCTGGAGGAGAGTGGACCTGATGGGCTGATTGAGGAATGTCACCCCTCAAAGGCCCTCTTTGTTTACGGGGGCTGGTACAGCTGCTTTCGGACATAATCCACACCCCACCCCCCCGGCGCTCTTAGCCCCGCTACGGTCAGCAGGGGGGCGCTCCGGAGGAGTCCCCCAGGACCGGAGATCCCTGTCCCCACGTCTCCTCGCCCCAACATCAGCGTTCTGAAAGACCCGATCCTTAAAACTCCATGTTTGGAGACTGATGCTGCATGCACTGAAAGTGCTCATGAAAGCTTGGCAGTCTTCCTATAATGCTTCCTGTAGCCTTATAACATCATATATAACCATGACTTAATTTCCCTACAGTAAATTGCTGACCATGCATTATCTCTTTGTAATAACTTCTGCAAAAAAAATCCCTCCCTAATTCATTCCTGTTTAAACTTTTGAAACGAAAGTAACCTTTATTCAGAATGGGTCACGTCAGGGTGAAAGCTTGGCGGACAAGTGAAATTGAAAAATGAGCAAACAAAAAGAATGGAGGAGGGCTGTCTCCGGATCAGCCACGCAGTACAAATAAGGTTGCACTTAAAATGCGCAGGTTGAGATTAACAGTCCTTGCAAAACCTTTTCTCACATTCCACTTTTAAACCGTAATCGCGGCTGTAGAGCAAGGGTCTGCAGCCCTGGTCCTGGAGAGCCACAGGCTCTTTTCACTGTTACTCTGCACTTACACAGTCAACTCACTTCACCTGCTTTCTTGGGTCTGAATTGGGTGCAGATTTTAAGGTGAAAACAAAAACCAGCAGAGCTTATAGTTCTCCTGGACCAAGGCTGCAGACCCCTGCCGTAGAGACTGTGGTGCGTTGTATGGATCCTGTCGTGATGCGCCTCCTCTCTGTGTTGGGCAGGTCTGAAGCTGGGGATGGAACGAGACGCGTACGTGATGATCGCCGAGAAAGGAGAGAAGCTCTACCACATGATGATGAGCAAGAGCCGCCACCTCATAAAGGACCGACGCAGGAAGCTGAGCATCGTGCCCAAGTGCTTCCTGGGAAAGTGAGTCCCCACGTGCAACCGGGAAGAAATCAGGGGTTCAGAACTGAGGGTTGTTAGGCACAGCATATTGGTAAACACCGGGCCATGGCACATTCTACACAGTGATCCTTTCTCCATATGTAGACTTCTCTGGTTTCTCCCTGTTTGAATAAAGTGGAAAACACAAAAGGAAGGCAAACTGATGATATTGAGTGAAATTAACGGCACTTGTTTTTAATCAAATGAGAGCCGACAGTCTATCCTCCCTGTGTGATTTTCATTTTAGTCAGACACGGGAAAGCCGATAGAGGTGTTGCAGACAGAGATGGGATCACAGTGCAGAAAGTGTCATGGTAGGGAATCTGACCTCTAGCTGTGCAGTGGGATTCCTACAGTATATGGGTTGAGAGTGGGCCGTCCCACAGACTGAGCCAGATGGCCTACCAATGCATGTCTTTTAGTTTTAGTCCAGTACTGCAAATATGTGTCGATATTACACTAGCAATGCAATTTACTTCCGAATAGTGAAAGACAGACAGTTAAAGTATTATTTTATTTTACTATGCTAGTTTAGGTTGCATTTTACTTCTGTGAATCTTCTGTCACACATTTTCTAAATGTGTATAATCACTCAGAAAAGCTCCCCAGGGGCTGTGTGAAGACAGCACTTTAGCCCCAAATGACTTAATGGCGAAGTCCAGTCACTGAGGAGTGACCCAGCTGTAACTCACTTTTTCGATCCCTGTGCCAGGAACTTTTGTGAGCCGGAACGGCACTTGATGAAGTCTCATTATGAAAATGCAGTAAGCCGCAGGAATTAATCGAGCTTTCTCCAAAGACGCGCTCTGCCTTGAATGAACAGCGAGGCCTTTCGCATGAAGAGGCCACAGTTAACACATTTTCCGTTTGCCTGTCCGTTTGGGAAAAGGAAGCATTTGGAGAGTGCCAAAAGCCAACACGTTTTTTTTACATTTTTTTTAAGCGGGATTATTTATCATTGGAGCAATTCTGAAAAATGCGTTGGACTTCAGATAGTCTATATGCATTTTCTGATCTCAAACTAAGCAGCATCTACAGCTTCTAGGTTATTTATTAAAGGCCGGGATGTTCTTTAATGACTTTCATGCCCATGGGAATTCCTTGAGAGTTTAAGGTAATAGATGACACTTCTCGCCTGTTTTGCCCTCAGGACACAAAGTTCTAGTATAATACAGTAACAGTTATTATTGAGTATAATATTACAAAATAAATATAAGTTAGCACTGGGGACTGGTAATGGAAGAAACATACTCTTATATACTGCAGTGCCTATACCTCATTTTCTAGTGCATGTGATTTAAAATCCTCATTCGGATATACTTCCAACTGTGCTGTGCATCAGGTACAGTATGTGCAGTACCTGCTCTCCCTTTGAAGATGGAACTGCAGTATTCTATTGCAAAAATAGTATTCCTATTAACAATGCAGACCAACAGTCAAGTAGTAATTTTGGCGAATCAATCCTACAATCAGTTTTTATTCTTGTTAAATTGATGGTGACGTGTGTAATAATATATTCCTCGCTTATTTTCAGTTAGTACATCGTGTCTTTCCCCCTCATGAAGTGTGTGGTCAGGTCAGTGGTTCAGATAGTTAGTGCTGTATCTTGGTCATGAATGATGCACCCTATTTATTCTGAGGAAAATAATGTAGTTGAACAAACTGAATAGTTGACGTTATTGAACTTTCAGGGACATATTTCCCCTAATTCTTTGTTTTGCAGGTAGTGTTCTGAAATCTGTCATAAAAACGTTTAATTGGAATTATGTCCTCAGTTCCTCTTTTCTTTCATGAATCTGGTTGGCATGGTTACAGAGCTGGTACACAAATATATTTATACATCTAGTAGTGTCACTGTGTGATTGAAGCAGTACTGTTTTGGTTAGTTAGTTTGTTTTTTTTTTTAAATTATATATATATGGGTATAGCTGGTGATGGAGGAAGCTGGCTCTTTGGAGCTATAATTCTGCAGCTTCAGCAGGTTCCACAGTACTACTGAATGCACTCGACCAGGAGACTCCAGTGACAGGGTCTTTACAGTGGGAAATGAAAGTCATATTTTGAGAGCACCCAGATCTGCGTCTAACACACACACACTAAGCTGCGGTGTACACCGCAAAAGGCCTTGAGCGCAAGCAAATCCGTCTTTCGTTCGGGGTGTACACATCGTCTGCGGCTGTGCAACTCTTAATAATAACGTGACTGTAGTGTGTTGTTCTCTGAAGGTGTTCGACGCCGCTGTGATGACCAGGCTGCAAGCTTCAGAGCCTGTGACGCTGTCGTTTGTCTCTGCGGTTTTTTGCAGCGAGTTTGTGTCCTGGCTCATAGAGAGCGGCGAGATCAGCAAGCCGGAGGAAGGGGTGAACTTGGGACAGGCCCTCCTGGAGAACGGCATCATTCACCACGGTGAGGCGCTGCTTCCGCCCGTTAACACTGACGTTCTCTGCGTCCGTGAGTCACTCTGGATAGGAGTGTCTGTTAAGCGATCGTAATGTCATTTCCTCAGCTCCAAAATTTCCAAATTTCCAAATTTTAGAATTCCACCCATAAAGTACGTCTGCTTTCTGCTCGTTAAAGAAAGATACCGTCACTCATTCTCTTCCTTGTGTCAGAACATTTGTGTGGATGGTGTCCGGCCTATACTCTTGACAGCTGTTCTGGTCTCTGAGGTATTACAGTCAGGTTTTGGCTTGTACTAATATGGTTGAGAAAAGGAAACCTGGAAACTGAGCAAAGTGATTCCTGTCATTTATTCGTGCATGAATATCTCAAGGAGGATGGCTTGAGGTGTCGAGGCTGGGAGATGGGGTCTCCTAGAGTCTCACCCTGCACACATTCAAGCAAAGTGCTGATGTACGACAGCCGGACACGTTTCGTACGGCTGTGAGCGCCTGTAATGAGTTTTACCCTCCGATGGCCAATGAGTCTGGAGCGCTCAGTGACCTTACGCGGAAAGCGGCTCGCTACGCGCCGAAGGGAGGCATCCGTGGCACCAGACGGCGATGCCGAGGCCTTGCTAATGTCAGCGCCCATTCCCCCGCAACTTATTTTCCACCCCTTTGCCGTTTCCAAGACTCTTTCAGACACGATGTATTATTTTGCCGGTTAGTGAGGACCGCGGAACATTCCGTGGGGCTATACCTTCGGGAGCCACTTTGCGCGAAGGCCTTAAAGGTCACGTCTGTTTCCTTCAAAATAAAGTAGCTTTATTTGGTCACGAGCCACGTTTTTTTTTTTTTTTCAGGTTATGTAACATGGGTGATGATTCTCATTCCGTGGGGCACGGTTTGCATGATAAAAAATGGGCAACAGGATGACTGATTTATAAACTACATTTTTCTAGGAAAAGACTTTGAGAAAAAACAAGAATAGGAGCCATGGCCCAACAGATTTAAATTGGAAATAATTGAGAAAAAAACAGCTCCAAAATATTTCTGAAAACAATTGTTAAGTGGAATTTGTTGATTTTGATAATTCAAAAGGACTTCAATTCATTTACCTTACCCTAAGCGTACTCTACAAAGCTGTATCATAAAGCTTTTTTGTAGCAGTTTTGTATGGAATATAAATGAACATCACAAGATTGCGATTTCAGGATGCATTTTCTAACACGGATTAAGGTGTACTGCAAGCCGCTTATTCCTGCTCTGCCAAAATCTCTTGAGTTCATCTTCATTTTCAATGGGAGTCTTGTGTTTTATAACATGCCAGGGTAATTTAAAATAAAGAAAGGTCAATCCACGATGTGCATTTGTTTTTGATTGTAATTTCAGTGTCTGACAAGCACCAGTTCAAGAATGAGCAGGTCCTGTATCGGTTTCGTTATGATGACGGAACTTACAAAGCCAGAAGTGAGATGGAGGACATTGTGTCCAAGGTATTTTGTTCAGAGGATCCACAAACTACTCACCTGCTATTGTGAAAATGATAATTAAAGGTGTGCTGCTAGCTTTGGGGGGAAAAAACGTGCAGTTTTTTCCCGACGTGATGTAGTTCTTGTTAAAAGATTTTAGTTGCACTGCTCATTTCATTATATATTTCTTTTGTCTTTTTCTGTTTCTGGCCAACTTCACCAGTAGTCAAAATGATGTGTTCATGACAGATAAGAGCTGAAATGTTGGCCTAAGGTGTGAAAGTTTACTAAATGTTTCATGTTGTTTCCTGGAACAGGGAGTGAGACTCTACTGCCGTCTTCACTGCCTGTTCACTCCCGTTGTCAAGTAAGTTCTCCTCGCCACACTGACGTGCGCTGCATATCGTGACGTGCGCTGCATATCCTGACGTGCGCTGCGTATCCGGACGTGCGCTGCATATCCTGACATGTGCTCCGTACACTGTGGTTTATGGGGCACCAAGGAAAGCCAGAGCCATTGTTGGCCAACGCCCAACATGCGTAACAGCCAATCATCTGTTGGCTGTGTGTAGACTGGCAAGTTCTCTCGCGTTCGTCTGGGTACAAATAGTATTTGGATGCGCAGTCGGCAGACATTGGCTGCGTTCCTGATGTTAGGGTTATGCCTCTGCAAAGAGGAGACTTTAAATTTGACAAATATGCTGCCGAAGTGTTGCTTTTTTTCTTAGCACAGTCAATTCTGCTTGGCAAATGTGATTGCTGAACATTCAAAACTGTGTTTATTGAGAAAAGAAGTGCCCTTGCATTTGAGTCGTTTACAGTGTTAGGTTATTTATGGACGTACTGTGTGATTGACACTTAGTCAGTCGCACAGTACAAACTAATTTGTTTCTTTTTTTAAGTCATGCTTTTCTCTAACACAGGGATAGAGACTACCATTTGAAAACATTCAAGTCTGTGATTCCAGCAAGCAAACTGGTAGACTGGCTAATAACTCAGGTAAAAAGTTCTGACCATTGACATTTCAAGCGTACACAAGCCTCACACATTGCACAGTGTATAGTGTATATCTGTCTGATTGTTTCAATCCAATAATGTACGAAATGATTTGGTTTTAATTGACAGGAATTCATTATATAAATAAATAATAATAAAGGTTCTGACTTTATTTAGAAAAATTCAAGCTTCAAGGCTGTACTCCTCTCTATGGCTACATTTTTGGTAATCCTAAATATATTTACCTCATTGGAGATTCAGTTTATCAATCTCTTTTGGTTTGATAATTAGAACAAATCATATCTGTTTTTATATTATTCAGAAAGAGCCACGACGTACGGAAAGTTCTAGAATACCATAGCAACGCTTGACCCGTAAATAACATGATTTGTTTTATTTTTTTCTGGATCTTCTGTATTGGTGAATTGCAAGCAGCCCTAGACTGGGTGCGGTAGTCCACGTGCCGTCCTCTTTTCCATGGAGTCATGTTTGTTTGGCAGGAACTCCTGTGACTCCCTTTCAAATGTTTGGAGTTTTTCCAGTGGGGAGAGCAGCTTGGAGGTCCTTTCCTCCCCTTCCAGTGTGATGTTGTAGTCCATTCAGATAATAATGGGAGGGGAACAGAAGCAGGGCTGAAGTCGGCAGGACCGAAATCCACTCCCCTGGGTCTCGCCCTCATTACTCATAAGCACTCATAATGTAGCCGGAGGGATTGTTTTATATTGCTGGGTTCTCTCTCACTTTCCCTCCTGTTTGCGGTCTCACTCCCATGCTCCCGTCTGTTTGTCTTCCTTATATCTGTGTGTGTGGGGGATTGTGTGTGTGCGCGTGTGTGTGTGTGTGTGTGTGTGTGAGAGAGAGACATTCCTTACATGTTACACATCATTTGACCTTTTTCCCTACAGCAGTGGACTAATTTGAGTGTAGGCTTGTGTGTTAATTTTTGTTGACCACATGTATGTGCATTGATTAGATTTTCCCCTGACATTTGGATTGTTTACTGTTTATGAAAGTTTTATCCACACTACGCCATATCGTACAGCTGTTAAATTCCTCCTCAGTGAGTTGTTAAATCTGTCGTAAACCAAATGTGTCTTTTTTTTTTTTTTTGTTGCAAGAAATAAGTTCAGTTTCATATCTCTGCAGTTTCTGTCCAAACACCAGGAATGCTGCCTTTTGTTCTGGGGGATGATGCCTTTGGTTTACTGTAAGCTTGAGTGTTAACGCGGCTGTCTGAAGAACAGAACTTTAAGGATCTCTGCAAATCTTGTGTAAACAAGTTCCAGTCAGGGATACCATAGAAAACGAAAGCTCTAGATCATAGCGATTTAAGATTTTTTTGAAGGAAAAAAACATACATTTACTTTGCGAACAATTAGACAGAGATAAGAACTGGGTGTGCTGTCGCTGATTATTAATGGATTATTCCGAACCCTAAGAAGTACCATGTTGTACCCGAGTGAAAAAAGCTGTCGTCACTCTTTGTACAGCCGAGATAACTATCATTGCCTCAATTTCCTGTGCTATTCATAACCGTGCCAGTTTTTGTTTGCTTCCTTCTCGTAAAGATCGCCCAGGGCTGTTCTCTTACCAGTAGATTCCTTTAAGGTTATCATTTGATTTGATGAGTATATTTAATTTGAAGATGAATTACATATTTTGTAGGAGAAGCAGTGGAAATGCTTAGTTGGATGTTCAGTTTCTACAATACAGTTTCAACAAGCCTGTTCAGTCCTAAAGTAACATGCTTTAATAATAAATGCTTCAAAAGAAAGTTCAGTCTCCAACAGCGCCGTGTAATAAACCCAGACACATAGCTCTGGCGTGCAGTAAATGTGTTTTTTCAGTTACAGTCAAAAGTTTTTAGGTCGAATCGGGGCCTAATCGGTCGTCCGGCTCTGGGAAACACACTGAAGCCTGCTGTGGATGGTTCGAATTGCCCGTTCTCGTAAAGAAACGTTGTCACGAACCGTGTGTTTTCCCGCAGGGGGACTATTCCACGCGCGAGGACGCCGTGACGCTGGGAGTGGAGCTGTGCAACAACGGCTTCATGCACCACGGTCAGTGAGCCTTTTTTTTATGTTTTACGCCCCGTTGAAACGGGACCTGCCTGTCTCCGGGGTGCGATTTCCGCACCGACAGGCCTGCGAGGCTCCCTGTCACAGCTGTTCCGCGTACGGACAGATTTGTCGTGGATTGGCGGTCAGGGTGTCACGGTGCGTCTCCGGATTGAATCCTCGAGCTGAACTGTGACTGCCAACTATCACTGAGCGCATATTAGCTTAATATCTGCACACCTGTTAAGTGTGCGTCCTTCTTGGATATATACATTATTCATAAGAATGACACCTATGCATTATTCATAAGAATAACGACAGTCTTGCATGGAAGGTTATGCCTGAATCTGTTGTCTGTTGTAATGGGGCTATTGCCCTCCCCCCATCTACCACCTGCTGTTTTGCATGAAAACCCAAATGACGCACTTCTGAACCAATGGGGAACAACCAAGGTTAGCTTGGCAGAGCTCCAAAAATTATGATTGGGAATTCTGTCACAGCTGCTGAACCACCACTATAGGAGACGAAGAGCTCATCTTTATTTGATATTCATAATGAACCCGCCTCTGATAGCCAATCCACCCATTTCCTTTTTTACTTTATTGCATCTGTGACAGGTAATATTACCTTTTCTGCATTTTATACGGAATATCTTTTTGGTATTTGAAATAGAAATACAATCCCATCTTATATGGGCAAGCTTTTTTTTCAAATTTTTGAGATGGGTCATAGAAACTACTTTAAAGGTAAAGATTTGTGTCCTTCTCTGTTTCTGGCTCGTTTCGCCGCCACACAGACGTGTTTATTGAACGGCCTCAGTTTCAGGCTGTTTGTAGTCGCCTTTTGTTCCACAGAACAATCGGCTCTCAGATCCGCAGCTGGACACCTCCGCTCTGATTCCAGGAGTCACGTGACGGACCCAGCCCTGTTTCAGACGGCTCAAAATGCCGCGCACGCACTCCTCGTGTTCAAACAAACAACAGCCATCTGCAGACACACTTTCAGAGTAGTGAATGTGTGTTTTCACCTCACATCTCTGAGACATTTTTATTGAACAATATTCTAAATGAGGGAAATTAAGAATGGAGTCTACTTCCAAAACGTTTGAGAAACTGTATGTTTATGCATGTAATGTCGTTTTAGATGTGTTGACCTGCGGTGATCTAATCATGATGATTAGAAAAGGAACTGCTTTTTTATTTTTTTTTTTTATTTGTCTTTAGTATTTGTATTTAAGTATTTGTCTTTAAAAGTAAAGGTGTACACAATATATGAATTACACAGTCCAGTTGACATTGTACGGACTTTTAAAATGGTGATCATTAACATTGCTGGCTGCTGATATCCAGCAAGTTTTCTTCAAGTAATTTGAGGAGAGCACCTTGGCTGCCTTCTTCTGTCCTTTTCAAATTGTGTTAAAGTAGAAAGTTCTTGTAATTTCGGCAGACATGACGGTAATGGAAAAGAAAATTGTCTGATTATCTCTTAAACAAAGCGAATGTGTTCCCGGGGTCGAGTGCGTGCGTAACGCACTCATCTCTCCCTTCTTCCTGTCAGTGCTGGAGAAGAGCGAATTCAAAGACGAATCGCAGTTCTTCCGCTTCTACGCCGACGAAGAAATGGAGGGCACCAGTTCCAAGAACAAGCAGCTGCGAAATGACTTCAAACTCATCGAGAACATCGTGGCCAAAACCCTGCTGGTAAGGCGTCGCGGAGCCTGTAACCTCTGAAACCTGTGTGACCTGTGAAACAGCGGTGAGCCGCACTCCTCCCCGTCACAACCGTGACTTAGCCACACGCGCGTTACTGGCGGCCGGGCAAGGGGAGAAGGCTCCCGTGTGACATCATACCCACTGAATGATGTAACTGGCTCAAAGAGCTTCTGGGGTTTTTTTTTTTTTTTGGGGGGTTTTTTTTTTTTTGCAGGAATGGATCTTAGAGGTTGCTAGGTATGCAAAAAGAATTCAGAATTTTTGATGAGCCCTGACAGAATTGTTAAACAAAATGTACCATTTAAAATGAGAGGGATAATTGTTTCCTGGTTTGGCAGGTTGTGAAAGACTTTGCTCAATGGGCTGTTTTGTCCAGTGCAGTCATTCTGTGGGCCCTGTCCATGGCTCCAGGCTTAGCTTCAGCGTTAAGCATCTCTGTCTGAATATGTGATTTCTGTGGGGTTGGTGGGGTCTGGATGGCTAGCAGGGACATCCAATCCAGGGGAAAATCTCACTCTCACTCGGAAAACACGTTGCATAAGAGGCCATCCTCTTTGTTTGGTTTTGTTTCCAGAAAGAATCCGTGCCGTGGAAGCCAATTACGGAGAGCCACTGTTGGGGGGGGGGGGAGGGGTGAAAAGGTGGATTTAGGAACAAGAGGAGTCTTTTGTTTTTGGAATGAGAGGGGCTGATCTGAGAAGAGGGGAATCTCGTTAAGCTATGATTCTGGTGGGGTGGGAGGGTGAGCGGGGGCATTACTGGGAGCCTTTTTTCATTTTCTGAGACATAAGACAGCTATTCCCCTCTGAGCCTGTGGACATACTGTTACTGTGTTACATATCAGTACATGTCAGTACTGCCGTGAAAGTGGCTCTCCTGAACAGATATGAATATCTAAATGTATCTGTTTAGGAGATATGCCTACACCCACATATGAGAGGGCAAAACCTTGTGGAAAAATGTTCAAGTGCTGCTCTCCCCATCTGAGCAACCTTATATAGGCTAATGCTAGTTTTGGGTACAATTCCAGCAAAAGAAAAGATGAAATGTACAAAGCGGTGAATGAGGAGAATTTAATTGGTTGGTTTAATGTGTTTATTTCCTAAACTTTACTTTAGATTTATATAGCTGTACTCATAAAGTATATTTATTTATTTTGGCCCCCTGTCAACCTGTACAATGTTTCATCCAAATTGGAAAAAAAATGTTATGGACAAATGGAAACCCACAAGTGATTTCAATACCCCCTCTTGTGTGAGCCTAATTGAGCGCTGTGAAATTCTGCCTATGAGGGTTCATTGGTGCATAGGGTCAAAAGGGTAAGGGACTGTTGCGAGAGGTGGGATTTCCTCCCTCCCCTACGTCTAAATCAGGCTCGCACTTTCAGTGGCCTTTCCTTCTGTTGGCCTCGGTGATTCCTCCTAATCGTAGCTGCGGGCTAATGTACAGTACAGCGTGTTACGTAAAAATGAGGCGATGTTAAGTGTGCGTCTGGGTCTTTGGCACTGTACGGATTAACCAGGGAAAAGTGTTCAGTTCACCTGCTGCACTGGCAGCACTGTGTCCAGTCAAAATGAACCTCAGCTCTAAACCTAGTAGCACGACATTTATTAAACTTGTTGAGAAGACTGAGGGTCCCCATCCTTTAAAACAAGGAGAGCACTCAGCAGCTTTGTGTCAACATATGTTCGTCTCTTGAATGATGCAGCAAACCTAATTTTAACTTTATGATTTAATGTAGTCCAAAATATATATTAATTCCTCATTTTAAGTACTTTATGTAATTTCTTTGTGATTTATGTATGGACGTTTTTAACTCAAATTTGCTTCATACTATTCTCAATTTCTAATTTGTAATAATAGCAGTGACAGTTAGAATTAGAAAAATTGCATTTAGATATTCCTATGTCGTTTATGTAAATTGTTTATTTAAGTTCTAGTATGTCAGCTACTGTGAGCTTTACCAAACACATGCGTATCTTTCTTTTTAAAAAATCCTTAATTTTTTTGTGGCTAACAAAAGAAGATGAGGAACATGGATCTACTGTAGGAGTACTTAGTAATGTATCCCTTTCCCAACTGAAAAAAAACAGAAACAACTTGGCATGAAGGTGATTTATTTTTAGTTTTATGCTGTGGCTATTCTCTAAAAAAGGAAAGGAATAAATGAAGATTCCTTTTTTAAAGAATGAGTTTTGATCTGGCAGCCATGTAGCATCACCGTTAGGGAACTGTGCTGGCAACTCCAAGATCGCAGGTTTGATTACCCAGTGACGCACTGCTGTAGCACCCTTGAGCTGGGTACTTAACCAGAAGTGCTTCAGTACATGTGCAGCTGAGTAAATTGACTGTCAGTAAGCGTCTGCCTAAAATGCAAGTGTATAATGGCTTACAAGTAATTGGACGTGTTCCTTTATTCAGCGCAAGCACAATACTTAATCAAATTTGTCCAAATCTGAACTCGGCACCAATTTGCTTATGAAAAACGACGATTGCGAGTTAATTGAAACCAGGCCAGTACGTGTTTGAAAAGCATGTGTGTTTGTCTGGTATTTTGAGTGGAGGTGTCTAGCCAGGTAGAGAGGATCCCGGCCATTGGTACGGCAGAGGCAGCTGGAGGTGTTTTTGTTTTACGGTGAGACCTTCCCACTGTTGGCTCCGCGGCTCGGGCGTCCCTGGCATTATTCCCCCGCATTAGCATGCGGGACGAGTCTGCAGCGCTTATCTGTTAATTAGGGCAAGCTGCCTCTCCCCGGCGTGTCTGGCAGAATTACCCGCAACCTCGCAGCAACACTCGAAACATTAAAAGGAAAGGTTTAACAAGATTAATGACTGCCGGGACCAGTGCCTCGTCCTGGAGGCTAATTTATCAGGGCTCGTACGAGCGCTAGGAGACAGCGAGGCCCGAGGCGACCCGCTGCGGTTCTACCGAACCGGTTCCGATTCAGTGCTCGTACTGTTCCTGCCGTTCTCTAATGCTGGCCAATTTATTGGCATTTTGGAGTTTCGGTGTTTGATAATTAATCGATCGACCGCGGTTCGATTATTTGAATTGTGGATTCATCGGTGGATAAATCGGTGTATTCGGTGGTCTCCATGCAGCTACTCAGTGCAGTTTGCTCAGAATTAAGCATCGCAGTAACTACAGTGACCATGATCCATTGCGCCTACAGGCACGCAAGTGACATGATAGTTCGGAAACGCAGAACCAAGTACTCCCTGGACATGAATGATAGAGCTCGACCGAAGGGGTAGCTATATGTATAGTAGGCCTACTGTGCGACTGTAACCAACAACACATATTCCATAACAGCACTTCTAACAATCTGGTGGTTTTTACTCTGCAGAATGTTATATCTTATATCTACATTGTGGCAGTAATACTTTACATTTGGGTGTCCACTCGATCGATGTCATCTGAAGTTCAGTGAGCACAAGAGTAAGAGAGAGCTGAGATTTGAACCTGCAAAATGCTGTCCTGCTCTTTAACCACCAATATTTCCAAAGTGCACCAGGAGAAATTGGTCACGGATTTCACGGTACGCTAGAATCAAACCGTTTCGCGTTATCGTAGCGACACAATGCGGAGCTTCACATCCCCGACGCCCTGAGCACCAGCCAGAGGAGCGACGTTTAGCCGCAGGTGTTCGGAGAATGGGAGGAAAAGGTCGAAACGGAAAAACAACATTGTGGCTGAAAACGAGGGGGCGCATTAGCGGAGCCTTTTAAAAGGCCGTAAATCAGGCTGAGGGGGAAACGGTCATTGTTCCCCACGGCCGAGGCAGCCCGCCGCTCCGTTAATTGATCACCCATCACCCCGCGCGCAGGTCGCTGTGATTCACGCGGTGCTGCTTCACCTGCTGTCCACGTTGACTCTGACTGTCGGTAGAGAGAACCAATCTGATCCCAACACTGCGGGAGAATAATAGATACTTATATGTGATTGGTTACTTATTTTCACAGTTCACAGTCTTCTGCATGCAAGTGTTAAAACCATTTGTGAGTGTATGTGTTGGCCTACGTGGTTTTGTATGTTAGCTGCGATCTGCGTAATAATGACAGAAGTGTTTATGGTTTATCTCAGGGGCATCCTGGGAGTGGCCCGTCCAGTAGGTAGTGTTTTGGTTACAAGGTGACTGTTTAGCCAACCTGCCACCAACTACTAATGACTGCTGAAAATATAGATGGCATCATAGTGGTGAAAACAATTAAAACACTGACCGTGCCAGCAGCTGTTAGTCACAAGGAAAATTATGCATGCTGTTCAATGTTTTAATGCTGAATGAACATTAGGTTAAAAATGGTGAGGACTGTTTGTGATGGTATACAGTATGATATATCTTGAAAATATAGATAATCTTTGATTTTGTTCTGTCCCCCCCCACGCCCCAAATCAGATACACCCCCATGAAGAAGACTATGGCTTTGAGATTGAGGAGAAGAACAAGGCTTTCGTGGTGAAGTCAGTCCATCGGGGGTCCCACGCAGAAGTGAGTGTTGCTTTGGTTCTTCTTGCCAATAGTCCACCACATGTCTCCCTGATATATTCTGATATATACCACCATCTTCTGGGGAGGAGAGGGGTCCATGTTTTTTTTGTTTTTTTTCTTGCTTTGTTTTGAGGGGATGGGAGACGTGGGACAGGGAGCTCAGACACACTTGGACTCAAAAAAAGGGTGCTGTACACCTCAAAGGTTCCTGTCCCTCTAGTGGGTTGTGAGCTGATATTGAGCTGCTTGGATGTTTACTACAAAGGACGTCCCCAAACAGATTAGAAAATGAAAAACACACTGAATGAAGGTGGCTGTAGTGTTTCATGCAAAGTCCCTAATCTCCTGCCACAAAAGGAGTTGGCGGCCATGTTAATGTTTTAACAGAAAGCAATGGCACCCACACCAGCAGTCCTTTTCATGAGAATATATATATATATATGTATCCAATAATTAAATTGTAAAAATAGCAACGTGGTGCAATGGGCACTGTATATATAAGCAATACATTTTTTAGATACTGTATATTTAACTGTGTGTGTCTATTTACACACATACACATGCACGCACACACACGTAAATGTATTTTTTAAAATATGCTGACGAGTCAAAGGGGGCACAAAAGGACTTTCGGTACATGTAGAGGTGACTGATTTATTGATTGTTTCCTTTGTGGATGGGCTGTACCCAGCTGTAGCCTGGCACTGCCAGTCCATTCAGATTCTTTTCCTGACATGTTGGTGCAGACTCGAGCCGTATTTAGAACAAGGGCGCTTTGTTGATTTGCCCCCGTCAAGCCTTTTGCGCTCTCCCAGTTTGCAGTCTCCCCGGTTCTGTCCCAGACGCATCGGAGGCAATTAGACACGGCACTCCGGAGCCTCATAAAAGACGCCGCGTAAAATGCTGGTGCCAGCTCGGGTTCAGGTGTGCTGGGGGAGAGAGAGGGAGAGAGGGAGAGAGAGAGGCGGAGAGGGGGAGAGAGAGAAAGAGAGAGAGAGAGTGTCAGAGGATCCTGGATATGCCCCGTGCAGGTGTCTCCTCCTCCATTTTTTCACGCCCGTTAATAAGCACCACAAAGGCAGGGGCAAGTTTGGGCTTTTATATCCTTTGCTGAACCAGAGGGCGTATTTTTTTAAAAAAGCACACATTCAAAAAAACATGCCCAACAGTCTTAAAGGGGAAGGGCACGGAATACTAACCGGCTCCTGACTGAAAGCAGCGAATCACAGCCTGCAGGCTGTCCTTCTGGTAACTAAGGTCATTTGAGACATAAAGCAGCAACATATGATGCAGCAACAGCAACCTTTTTTTTCTGCCATGAAGATCCCCACTTGTCAAAGTATATTTAGGATCGTACTGCCTTACAGCATGCGTCTTTTTTGTCAAGTGACACTTGTCATGTAATTAAGTGTAGATTTGGCTTAAGGGTACGGGAAAGAAATGTTACAGGTTCACTATTAAACCTGGTTAAGGTCCTGTGCAATATCAAGATAGTGCCTGCCGTCACATTTGCAGATGGCTGGACTCCACGCAGGCAGAAAGATCTACACTATCAACGAGGACCTGGTGTTCCTCAGGCCCCTGTCCGAAGTGGAGGCCCTGATCAACCAGTCCTTCTGCATCCGGCGCTCCCTGCAGCTTCTGGTGGCCACGAAGTCCAAGGAGTGAGTGTGCTCCAATTTCATACCTGCGCTCGTATCCCATAGACTAATCTCTTATGGTCAGCACAATACAGCAGTGATCCTCAAACCTGGTTCTGGAGAGCAACGGGTTCTGCTGGTGTACGTTTTCACTTTGAAATCAACTGATTCCGGCGCGAGATGGTGAGGAAAGTGAATCATGCAATCTGCTGCTCTCATTCGTCCATTAAGTGCTAAGAAACAGGGAAGTGTGAGCAGATGCTGCGTCTCCCTGGGACCAGGGGATCTGTAGGGCTGTGTGGTTTTCCCTCAGTATGTCCAAGGCCCCTGGATCACCACGATACTGGGTGCCAGTAAAGGTTGCCATTAAACATTTAGCAACATTTAGCCTCCTAATCACCCTCTACACCCCCACACAATCCCATAATAATAATAATTCCCTGCCCACTTAAATTCCACAGGTTGCCACCGCAAATAAAAATGGGAGTTCTCAGCTGACATGCAGTACCAGGTTGAATAAAGAATATTTGTATGTGTTAGGTTAACCCTTTCAGGGTTGTGATTGTTAATTCTGTGTTTTTGTTCCTTACAGGATTGTGAAGATACCTGACTGTCCGGTTGCACTTTCCTTTAAAATCAGAGGCTCCGCCCCCCCTTATGTGCATGCTGTGAGAAAAGGTATTATTGTTATGTATTTGTTGTGCTAATGCATAGAGGACAGTAGGCCCGCTGCTGTTGACAATGGGTGATATATTTGTTCGGTAGGGTGGGTACAAGAGGAGATTTTGTTTAGTGCGGGGTAGAAAATAAATGGGATGTCTTTGGATTCAAACCGGAAAAGGAAAAACAGGATATTTATGAAAACTGAAATGCAGTATGAAAGGGCAATTGGCAGCTATGAACAGGATGCTGAGTTTTTGTAAGTGTAAGCATGATACATCAGAAAGTGACTGGGCAGAATTTAAATGTCGTGCAGCCTGGAGACATGTAAATTTGTTTTTTATTTTTACCTACCACAAAGATGCACTTTGTTTAATGGAAACATATGGGTGAACCTAATGAACTGAAGTTCATTAAGTTCGTTTAGAAATGTGTTAAACAGCTGTGGCATAAAACA
Organism: Anguilla rostrata; assembly: GCF_018555375.3. Classification (NCBI taxonomy): domain Eukaryota; kingdom Metazoa; phylum Chordata; class Actinopteri; order Anguilliformes; family Anguillidae; genus Anguilla; species Anguilla rostrata. Next base: position 15,338,631 of record NC_057945.1, read on the forward strand.
ACCCCATTTTCCCTTTCTCAGAGCATGCAAACAACACAAATGGAGATTATTTGACAAGTGTACTCGCAAATTCAGCTGGACTCAGATTAAAGCCACCTGAAATACTGCATGCGTGCCAGATTGCTAATGTTTTCTGGACAGTGTTTTCCGGGACATGGGTTCAGTTCTCTTCTGGTGTCCGCATTGACCCCCACGGTGTCCTGCTGTTCTCTCCTCCCGACCCCGCCCTCAGGTTCCGAGGCAGCCGCCGCGGGCCTTCAGCCTGGACAGTGCGTACAGAAAGTCAACGGCAACAGCGTCCACGGCGACGGCGACCTGGCGGTCCTGGGCCACTTCTCGGCCCACCGCGCCGGCCGGGAGCGGCTGGAGCCGGTGAGAGTCCCGTCGCTTCTTCTCGTCAGTCGCTCCGTATGAGCGCGTCTGCTTAGCGACTGTAACGGAACGGAACGGAATAGAACGGACCGGAATCTTGTCGGGGTCACATGGCTAATTGGTACAGACGGCAGAAGCGGCATACTCCAGTCACTTCAGCAGAGCTTGTTTGCGTCTTCTTCTGTGGCGTAATCGTTCAGGGAAATGTAGAAACGGCAGTAAACGCCCAGTAACGCTCAGCTCACAGGATTTCCCGAGGCACGCAGTGTCACTGGCTGGTGTGCTATGAATAGGTGTCCTTGTGCGGCGTTTTGGCCCGTGTGCTCTGACCAGGTGGCTGTGTTTCTGTCCCCTGGACACAGGCGCTGACTCAGTGGCTCTACAGGACGCTGGATGACGCGGAAGAGGAGAGGTCCCTGAGGACCGGCCTGTCAGCGACGGGGTCGGGTACCGAGGGAGGTGATGTCATCAACGGAACAGGTATGTCACCGCGCGCAACCCTGAGGCTTTTCGAAGGGAAACGGCTGAGCATGAGCATGTTTAGCATGTGTGCGTGCGTGTGTGTGTGTGTGTGTGTGTGTGTGTGCGCGCGTGTGTGTGTGTGTATGCACATGCTCATGTGTGTATGTGTAAATAAGATCAACAGTACTCCATACATTCAGCTAATTAGCATTATTGTTAGAGCAATGTGTGCACATGTGTGTGTGAGAGAGATTATAATTACAAGAAAGTAATTTTTCCATATTTCTTCCATATGTGGAAGAAAGTCACAGAAAGTTGTTTCATGCAAATGTGATGCAATCCCCTCACATAAAAATCCCACAAATCTTCCACAGCCAACGCAGGTTTTTGTCGTTTTTTTGCGCAGTCGTTTGATTTCTGTGCCGATTTCCAAAGACTTAACGCGAGCCGAATGGCGCAGATGAAAGCGAGAAAAAATCAAAGGGCGGAGAAGGAGACAAAAGCGCCACTTAATGACGCCAACGGCGGTGTCAAAAGTGCCACGTCCCCAGCCCGCGGGGTCACGACCTTCCCTCCGGTCCTGGGCGGGGTGTGTGAGGGGGGGGGCGACCTGTCTGGGGAGGTTCTCCCCTCTTCCCGGACGCTGCGCGGCGTTGAGACCTCAGGCACCGGTGAATTCGATCAGCTAACAAGGTTGTTCACACGAGCGTCTGTCTGGTTCCCCCCTCCCCACCATCCCCACCCCCCCCATCCCATCTGGAGGCCGAAAGGATGGGAGTTGAAAGGACATCCTGTGTTTTAATACCCCATAAAGGCTAAGTATAGCCCACCTCTCTGAGGAGGACAGACCGACAGACTGCACGGTCCTTCGGCTTCCTCACTGCCTCCTGCGGTCAAAGGACGAGATGCGTCTGGCTTTAGTTTCCCCATTTCCCAACACAGTGAAGTTCTTCCATGGCAAATTCAAATCTCGCATGATGAAAATACGAAGGAGACCAATAAAGGACAGACCGACGGCTTTGTTATTGTTTTGGAGATTGAAAAGTGGGGTAAATGTTTTGGATAGGTTTTAGTTCATTTTCCAAAAAGGTTATTCTCCATCAAACTAAAAACTTATATGACATTATGTTTTTACTAAAACAAGCCCTGCTTGTTCTGTTTTAGTTAAAATAATGTTGCAGATTTGATAAATTTTAGAACACTGTTCAGGTTTTTTTTAAATGCAAAAAATAAAAATCTGATAATATACAATACACTTTTATTATTATTATTATTATTATGTTACTTTGCACTTAACTGTTCTACTCTCATTGATTTGAGTGGATGGAAATTATTTGAAAACTGATCACAAGTAGGGTAATGCTGATGCGGGGGGAAAAAAAACTCAGAAATTGATCTTTTCAGCGAGACGCGTGGCGCTGCCGCAGGGTGTCCAGCTCTCGAGCCATATGCAGGTCTCCCGTACGGGCGGGGCTTCAGTCCCTGCTGTGGCACCCTGTGGCTTGTCGTCTCTTCCCCTTCTGTTGCCCTCTCTCCTTTCTCTCTGAATAAAGTAAAAAAAAGAAGGAGGGCAGTATGTCTGTTCCTCTTTAAAAAAGAAAAAAAGATTTTTTCCCCCAGTGGAAACTGTTACACCAATTGCGTATTTCCTTACCTTTTTTTGTTTTGTTTTTGAAAACAGGTAACGATCTGCAGCGGTTAACCGTCTCCGATGACGCTCCGCTGGTCAGCCTGACCGTGGACAACGTGCACCTGGAGCACGGCGTGTTCTACGAGTACGTGAGCACTGCCGGGATCAGGAGCCACGTGCTGGAGAAGATGGTGGAGCCAAAGGGCTGCTTCAGCCTCACAGCCAAGGTACCGTTAAACCAGCACGCACTAGCTCTATGCTCAGATGTGTTCTTCCTAGCAAACGCAGCTGCTAAAAGGCTGAACCGAAATAGTGTCGGCTGTCTGCGGCCTGGGTCTAATCGGCACGTGTCCTTTACTTAGAACTTCACGTACACAGTTTGGCAAGTTAGTTTTATGAACTGATCGCGTCAAGCTGTGGTCAGGCTTGCTTGCAAGCTTGCTTGCTTTTACAAGCAAGTCAAAGGACAGGTGCTGATCGAAGCAGGCCTGTGTACATGTTGTTGACCTGAGATTTAGACGTATGTTAAATTTGTGATCAGATTTTAGAGGCCTTTGCCGGCGACGACAGCCACTTTGTGAAGAGCTGCGGCCGCCTGATGTCCCGGAGCGACCGCGTGGTCACCATGCCGCAGTACGAGTTCCAGAACATCTGCGACACCAAGCTGGAGAGCATACGCAGACGCGTCGCTAGCTACCAGCAGGTAAGTCCGGTCTTTCACGCGCAGATGCGTCAGCGGTTCTCCACGGCTAAGTTCCGCAACCCAGAACATATGCGGACGCAACCGCTGCCAGCGCGTGGGTCACGTTCTGCTCCATGCCGCAGACCAAATGCTTTAATTATGACCCTTTAACAGACTGCACATTCAAAAGAAGCCACTTCAGACTTCTTTGTATTGACAGCTTTGTCGCATTGTTAATGACAAGCAGTTTACAACTAATTATTCCTATATAGAATGACTTATATATGGCTTCTGGTTCATGTATTTCATAAGATTCTTTAATGGTGAACCGGTACAACTGAGTATACACTTACACTATTACTTAATATGTTTCAAAAGGAATTCATTTACAAGAGAACAGCTGTTTCTTCTTGGCACATTGCACTGCAAAGCCAGTGAATATGCTATATCCATATATTGGTGCCAAGTTTAAACAGGAAGTGGAAGAAACTTCTAAAGGCTATTACAAGAGCTAAATTATGTGCATTTGCCTTTCGGGCCTGAAAGAGCACTTTGATTCCTTCATTCATCAGATTCCCCACTGTGATTATTGTATTTTATCAATGTTGCTGTGGTTATCAGAAACCTATTAAATCGTAATACAAAACCGATCGCTTTGTGTTATGGTCTGGTAGACATTTAAAAGGCTTATATTGTGCAGTTAACCACAATGGCATTGTAACACTGCAGGTGCTGTAAATAATCTTCCCAAATGACAGACTGTCTGTGAAATTCGTGGCAAGCCGAATGCTCCTGAATGAATGTAGCCCGTCAGTAACTATTCTAAATGGACAGAACTTGGAAAGAATCTACACATTTCCAGAATCATTCAGTATCATTAAAAATGCACGATTAGTAATATATTTTTCTCACTACATTATCTCTCTCTCTCTCTCTCTCTCTCTCTCCCTCTCCCTCTCTCTACCACACCCTCCCTTCGACTCCCTTTCTCTCTCTCTCTCCCTCCCGCTCCCCGTTGTTCTCTCCCTCTCCGTCCATGAAGTTTGCGCAGGAGCTGCGGAACAAAGCCTGGCCCACGTTTAAGCAGGCCTCCAACAAGCCCCGCCCCCTGGGCTGCATGGACTTTGTCCCCACCAACTGCCACGTCAACCTGATGCAGGTGTCCTACCCCAAGAGCACCACCTCGGCCGGCCGCACCTTCAGCATCCGCTTCGGCCGCAAGAACTCCTTCTTCGGCCTGGACCCAGACCAGGGTGAGCCGCCGCCCTCACTCCAAGCTCCGCGTTAGCGGAAAGTCCCAAAAAGCACTGAAAACTCTCGAGTATTACTTACACATGGACGCTGAAGGGATTAGTGGTTATAGGTGTAAATGGGAAGTTATATTCCGAACGCGAGTTTGTTTTATTCTGTCATTCCTGGAGAGGTGCAAAGGAGATAATTGTCTACCTCAATAAATGCTGTTTGTTTATTGACTGATTATTTTCATACTGCAGCTAGCACGTTTCCTCCGACAACAGGGTAATTACCCTCCATGGTGCATGCGAGTGAATAATTTGCAGCGGGGAACCAATAATTAAAAACATACTCCTAAAAACTTATTGAGAAATTAGTGCAGTTTCTCGTCCCTCTTCTCATGAAACGTTCCTCGTGGTAACTTTCAGGAGTGTTAACCCTCCTGCGTCGTCGTCTGATCGTCGTCTGACAGTACGGCTGCTCATAACTCCAAAGTGCCTGCAACCGTGGAAACGGCAGGCGGAATTTGGCCAGGGTGCTGGATGTCAGATCCCACTGATTCTGTGTTCCGGAATCCGTTTGTCAGCTCTGTGCCATGGGAATGTTTAGCGCCGTCAAATAAAAAAATTATAATGTAGCTATTTTGTGTCTCACAAAGACATACAGCGTCACAGAGATTTTAACCAGCTTCCCGCGATTGTCAAATGACGGTGACACTCTTTGTAGCAAACTCTGTGACAAGTGCTGTAATAAAGCCTTCATTATAAGCAATTTAAAAAGCTGGGTTTTCATAACAATGAAGGAGAAAAGTTAGATTTTATTACAAACCTTTTTTTAATCCTTCAGTGCTTAATCCTTTGAAAGAAACGCTTGCAAATGTTAACGTGAATAAAGGTTCTTGGAGATACAGACTGACGTGTTTGAGGTTCAGACTGCAGAAGTTTAAGAACAAAGATGGAGTCCACTGCTAATTTCTTTTATGTCCGTCTCTACAGCGAACCTGAACCCCATGTCCCACACGCAGCACTGCATCACCAGCATGGCCGCCCCCTCCTGGCACTGCCACACCCAGGAGGAGGGGGAGGAGGCCTGGCCGGAGGAGGCCAACGGCAGCCTGCTGGACTCTAGCCTGGACGGGAGGTCCGTCCACGAGGAGGGAGGCCTCAGCTTTCTCCTCAAGCAGGAGGACATGGAGACGCAAGACTCCTACATCCGCCTCTTCAACCGCCTGGATGTGGCCGTGAAGGAAATGAAGCAATACGTAACCCAGATAAATGTGTATGTACAGCATCGCCCACCAGCCAGTCCCCATGCAAACTACAGATATATGTCAAATTCAATGATGTCACTCACTTTTGGGACACTCATTTTGGAGCAGAATTCTAGATTGAGGCACAGTCTACTTGAGTAACTTTGTTTGTTGCTAATGTCTCACACGTAACGAAACAAATCTGATTGAAGTTGCCAGATTCATGCTCCCCAAATGACAAAATAAACATGTTTTTTTTATTTTGTTTTGTAGTGCTTTTTATTCAGAGCGGACAACTTTCATTGGTTTAGTGTTTTGCGTTTTATGTTTCAGGATTTATGAAGGATATATAATTTAGTCAAAATGCATTAAATCATTATTTGCAGAATTAATTTTCTGAGTGACAGTATCCAGAGCAACATTGCTCTCCACTTCAATAGATTGCAGAGTTAAAAATCCATGTGAATCGGTCCACTGAATCGACCTTTCTGTTCGCCAGTCTCTTGTCCTCCATAACAGAGCCCACAGAGCCTGGAGTCTGCGATCCGCCCGCTTCTGAGGAGACCCCGCCCACTTCTCTGGTGTCAGAGGAGGGGGACTTGGAGAAGGTGGAGCACTGCGGGATCAAGCGGGTCTCCTTCAAGGTGTCCGAGGACGACCAGGAAGACTCGGGTCAGGACACCATGAGCTGCAGGGATTCGTACAGGTGAGACGGATGGGCCCGACGCGAAGGCCGCGACCGCCCGCCAACAGGCTGTAACGAGGCGGATCGGATTGAGCGCGTGCGGTTTCGTGTGTGAAGATGAGCTGTCATCTCCCCCTTTGTGATGTAATGGAATACAGATGGTAAAAAAGCTCAACTCGAGCAAACGTTTGTACACATCATCTGTTGCGTCTGAGTTTTTAACAGATAAAGGAGAGGAAAAAAACTGGCAGATGGGCATTGGCCTGATGTAATTACCCGCGGCAATATGCTAATCTTGTCGTACGTCATTTAGACGTTCATCCAGATGGACACGTTCCTCACTGCCACCCACTGTGCTTTTCACCAGTATCGGAAAAACTTTTCAGATTTCCCCCAAGTCTAATTTCATTTTGTCACTATTTTTTTTAAAGAGGTTTACCAGTCAGAGTGACTTGTCTAAATTAGTTTGAGTGGTCCAAGTGCAGGCGAGATGCTATTTCTGCTATTTCACTTCGACCAAGTGAGGCTTAGGTAGGCTTCAGGATGTACAGCAGCTGAACCTAAGACTCACACTGAACATACATGGTTTCTTCTCCTCCTTTCTTTCCTCTTCGGTGCTTCTTAATTTTCTTATTTTCATTTGGCATTTTAAATTTAGCATTTGTTATGGAGTAAAAATATTGCTGGAATTAGTCGCACTCTACCTGTACGGAACAGTCCACGCATGTGTCTGCATCTGAGACTTAATCCGATCAAATGCGCCGGCTGGATCAGTGTTTGTTTTCGTATCTCCGGGGCAACATTCCTGCGGTCCGCCTCTCCACACAAAAGATGTCGATGTGGTTTGAATAAGTGCCGACGGCTGGCCACAATGCGGTCTAGTGCCCCCTGGAGGCCAAGCCAGCGGCTGCTAAAACCGCTCCAGAGTCTGAGGTCAATATTTCCTGAATGAAATTAATCGCTGTGGGTCTCTTAATGCGCCTTGAATACTGTTCGTTTTTTTTTTTTCCCCTACTCTTTTCAAATGAATTTTTTTTTTTTTTTAATGTTAATTGGTCCAGTTGATTGAATCATGCCATGTAGATATTTGCTTATACATAAATGATGCATAGAATAAATGAATTGAATTATTTTAAATCGAATCATTCACAACTGTTCAGTTTTTGATTTGATTTGTTGGGTTGGTTTGAACCCTGAGCTCAAGTAGAAAAAAATGCAGTCTCAGTCTAAATAGCCAAAATTCGTTAGGCAGTATATTAAGAAATCATTCAATGTCATACATGTGTTTAATACAAAAGTTCAAATAATAAATGCGTATATCAGATATACAGAAATTCTCTGACAACTATATTGGCTATGAGTGGGAAGCCAGCCTTAGCTCTGGAGATTCCACTGATGATAAGGAAAAGAAGTTCAGGTGAAACAGAATGTAAAGAACATTACCCCTGGGAATCTAACATTTAGAAGTGTCACCTGAAGATAACCAATTAAATTTTTTTATGTGGATTTCCGAATTTAATTTCTTCTTTGTTCTTCGCAAAGTATCAGCATGATAAGCCCTGTGACGGTGCCCTTTTATGTCAAAGAAAATTAAACCAAAGAACAATTCATAATTCAAATTCAGAATTTCCTGCGTTGATGACATTTGTTTTTTGCTCATCGTTGCACGTAAATGTGAGTAGAAAAAGCACTTAACTGGCATCCATGCAGATCGTATTAAGGAGTTCTAGTGTGTCAAATAGCACGTCAGTGTAATTAAAAATGCAAGCCGCAACCTGTGAGGTACTGTGGAACGATCTCGGGCTTGCCGTTAAACTCTGGCCTGTTTTTTCTCTTGTAGCGAATGCAACAGCAACCGCGACTCCGTGCTGTCGTACACAAGCGTCCGCAGCAACAGCTCCTACCTGGGAAGCGACGAGATGGGATCAGGTAAGGGTTTTTTATTTTTATTTTTTTATTATTATTATTTATTTATTTATTTTTTTAAAGGAATACCTTCAAATAGTGTATCGTGGCGCTCCCCACAGGACCCCTCGCCTGAATGTGGTTATTGTGGTGGATTCTCATTTTAGCGGTTGCATTGACGTTGCGTTAATGATTCCTCGCGCTCCGTCACATGCTTCTGCGCGGCCGTCACTATTTTGGGGGCGGCCAGGGAGCACACGCTCTCTCGCCATAAGGTTTTACCCACCGCTGTCACATTCGACTTTCTACAGCTGATCTGTGTCTGTGCAGGAGCCCAAGTAATATTGGAGAGTATTAAACATTACATTTAAACGCTTAGGGAAAAAAAAAATACTATTCTAAAAGAAATTGAAAAATGGAAAAGAAATACTAGCGGACTGTAAACTTGTAGGCTGCTGCTTGTCTCCCCTTTTTGTCTTTTGTTTCTTCACTGAAAACAGCCAGACCATAACAACACTCTAATTATTAGTATTTTTATTACATATTATTTATAATAATATAAATAATAATAATTATTATTATTATTATTGAAATCACTTTCCAAATAAAACTGAAAAGCCACACAAAGTGACAAAAGGGGGATGGTAAGACTAAAGAAAGTAGGCAGATAAAATTGTCATTTGCTGCTTTCCAGGTGACGAGCTCCCGTGTGACATGAGAATCTCCTTGGACAAGCAGGACAAACTGCACGGCTGCCTGGAGCACCTCTTTAACCAGGTGCAGTATGGCGCCTGATCGGCCTGTAGACCACCCTGACCACACACTTCCCACCCACCCCCCACTCCCCCCCCAGCATCGGCTGCTCACTGTACAGGCCCCGAAACCACAAGCGTACGGCCCTGGGGCAAACCTGTACCGACGTCTGGACAGGCCCCGGACCAAATTAGACAAATGTACCTTTCCTATTTTTCTTTCTGGGTCTAGCTGTGGAAAAGGCTTTGATGTAATAACGGGAAAGCACCTGGGGTGCGTCTGCACTCTTCCACGCTTCCTCGGGCTAAATCTGCTCGGGAACATTTCGTACTGACGACTCCAAGCATGAGCGGCCAACATCTTTAGCGAATTAGCCTCAGGTCCACGGCCCTCCCTTTCTCGCACGTGCCCGTGTTCAGGCCTCTCTTCCGCACAGGGGCGGCCCTTTCGCCGTCTGCTCTCCTCTGCCACCCTCGCGTGACCTTTGAACTTGTCTCCTGAACGAATCATCTAAAAACCCCAAACCATCTCAAAGCACGAATTTCCATTGCCGCAGGGCTATGAATCGCCTTGTTGTGGAAAGCTGGGCAGAGGCCGTTTTCGTTTTTTGAGCGACGCCGTGTTTTCTGTTTGCAGGTTGACTCCATAAACAGTCTGCTCAAAGGCCCCGCCATGACGAAGGCGTCCGAGGAGACCAAGCACTTTCCCATGGAGCACGGTCACCCGGGTAACAGAGTCCCTTTCATTTCATTTCATTTCAAAGCCTCTTTCAGTTTCACTTCCACTGCTGCTGGTCTTCTGCTGTAGCAACAAGACGCTTTTGTGTGACGATGGAAGGTCCGGTAAGCGACATTATTCCCGTTTCTGTTGACCGCGACGCACGTAGTCCGGCGTGTTTACCTTTAGCTTCTGCGTGCGATCAGAAACGGCTGTGAGGAAATGACTAACCCTCGCGTTCTAAAAATATGCCAAAAAAAAACAAAAACAACCTTTAAAAAATAACAGTAATTTCCTGTTTTCTCCACGTTTTAAGACGGCGAAGACTGCTTAGGGCGAAAGCACGCCCGCCTCCCTTTTCGTTATGAAACGGCGGTAAAGTCGCTAAATCACACCCCTGTTCCCCTACAGACGTGTGTCACACTGAAGACTGGAATCTGCACTGCCGGTGCCTCATCGATAAGAACATCCAGGAGGACCCCTGGAACCTGCCCAGCTCCATTAAGACCCTGGTGGAGAGCCTGCAGAGATCCGTAGAGGGTAAGAGGCCCGCTCGCCGGCGCCGGGAGGTCGGCATGCCGCCCGAGACCGCGTGTCCCTGCGGTGGAAAACGCAACGAGTTTGACACTCCTTTCGCGGTTGTGTTTCAGATGGCAAGAACCAGCTGCTCCTGGCTCTGCTGAAGGGCACAGGTAATTCCTTTGAAATGTCGTTACGTCACCCCCATTCATTCGTCCCGCAGACATTCCCCCACAGTCCTACGTATGTAGCATCTCGCCCTAGCACGTTATCTTGAGACGGGTTGAGTTTGGGTTATGTACCTTATGCAATGGTAACTTGGCAGTGGCCCATCCAGGATTCAAAACCGCAACCATCTGGTCGCATGTCAGGCTGTGTTGCACCATGCCTAGAATGACATGTTTTACCTTGAAGTGGCTAGGCAGTAGCTTGCCCATATTCCTTAAAAAGATGAACATGAATGGTTGAAATGCGTATTATTGTTGATGTACTGCTGTATTCTTTATTCTTATTCTGTTTTTCTCATCTGGCTGTCTGGCTTATTTGATTTCCAGCTATTCACATTTATCATTTCGACAGACCAAGTTCATTACTAGGGAGAAAAATTTTTCCGTGGTCTATTCCTAATCTGATCACTTTTCTGTAGAATATATGAGATCTTTTAATCAGCTGTTATTGTCATCCCTAAATTAACTCTTGCACACCCCCCCCCCCCCCATCCAATTTCAGTCATTTAAACTTTTAGTCTACAGAAGAATAATGCCTTGCTCCGTTGCCTTTGAGGGTAGCGTGCAGCCAGTTTTTTTTAGCATTGTAATTCAAAAGCATCCAGTTGGGGGGCAGTGTTGAGCCGCGTGTCCCCCTGTGTTTGCGCAGACACGGACCTGCAGCTGCGCCGTGATGTCATGTTCTGCCAGAGCGCGGTGGGGGCGCTCAGCACCCTATCCGAGCAGCTGCTGGCCGCGCTCAACTTCCGCTACAACAACAACGGCGAGTACGAGGAGGACAGCCGGGAGGTCAGCAGGAAGTGGCTGGAGCAGGTCTCCGCCATCGGCGTGCTCCTCAGCTTCCAGTCCATGCTGTCGCCCCACGTGGTAAGAGGCCCCCTCCTCCGAAGTACGCTGTCAAGAGTCTGTTTTTTTAGCACAGGTACGGCTGGGAAGCACATGCGAATCGTTAGGTCACAGTCATACTGTTAAATACATAAATATACCTTATTGTATCTTTAGTTTTTGTGGACCACAATCCAGCAGGATATCCTGCTTCATTAAAGCACTGATTTTTTGGTGGGAAGTTTGTTTGTTTCTTGTTTGTTTTTTCGTTTGTTTGTTTGGTGGTTTGTTTGGTCGGTCGGTCGATCAATCGGTCGCTTGGTCGTTCCGTCATTCGTTTGTTTGTTCATTCGTTCGAAGACGGTGATTGATTTAGACAGGTGCATAGGTATACCATTGGTGAGTAAGTAAAGGCCACAGATACTATGATCTTCCAGGACCAATGCTGAAAGACATTAGAATGAATGCCTTCTACCTGGTCCAGCACCAGGTGGGCCAAATGTAATTTCAATGATCTCGTTATCTGAAAGAATTCAACTTAAGAAAACAATTGTCTGCATTTGCTTTGATTCAGTTTGGGTTTCCGATGGTTAAATGTCATACTGTTGTGCCATCCAACAGCAGGAGGAGCGGACAATGCTAGAAGACACCAAGGCAGCACTGCTGGACATGGACAAAGTCACTGTTCACTTCCGGCAACTCGAAGACGAATTCCTGGTCACAAGTGAGATCTACTAATATGCTGTACTCTTTTAAACATCAATGGTTGAAATGAATGTTGGACACATTCCTTTCCTCTGTGTTTTCCGGAACTTAACAAATGATCTCATGGGGCATTCCAAAAGCCAAAATATCCCAACAGAGATCATAATAAACAAATGAGTAATCATTCACAGAGCACATCTTCTGACACTGCACGGTAGTTTAGCACTTGTGGGACAGCATCACTACCACACACAGTGATCACAGACCAGAGCATTTATGCACACTGCTAGCCTCTAAATAACTATGCTGATTGGGATCCATCCAAATAGGTCTGCAATTTTTTCATTCTGTCAGCATTTACAAAAAAGGCTGTTTAGTCTTCACAGTGGTTACACCTAATGATTGAGGCGTGAAGACCTGAAAATGTAAATAATAAAAAAAGACATTTTAGCATGTGAACCCCATTAGCATCCCCTCATCGTATACTGTGGTCTGCGGTGGACCCATGCCCACCAGCCAAACAGCCAACAGTCTGTTGCTTCCAAAGTATCTTCTCTCATCTAAAACAGTTAATTTCAGCATTGTTCTCAAATTTTACATTGTAGCTCAGCCTAAACTTGCCTCTAACCATAACTGTGTGGAAACAGAAGATAATACCTTTGTGTAATCACTCTTTACAGTTGGGAATGGTAATAACAAGGCATCTCGTTATGTGACTGAAGCATCTCACTAGTTGGCTAATGTCTTCCCCCCTACCCGCCCCCCCCCGGCCGATCAGACGCCCCGGTGTATTACCGCGTGGAAGGCAGCCGCCAGGCTCTGAGGGTCACCCTGCACCTGGACAGCCCCTACTTCTGCAAGCTGCCCGGACGCCTGCGCAATGGGGGCTGCCTCCGACTCCACACGGTGCTCTTCTCCAGAGGTGAGGCAGCCAGTGAGCGTTCACACGAACCGACATATCCCATATCCCTCTGTGTGGATTGCATGGCTATGTACTGTAGCAATCAAGCTGCAAGATGCACTACTCTCAAGTACGCTAGTAAGAGTGTTGTCCCCACCTAGTGGCGTATTCCAGATCTGCATGGTCCACTCCAGCCTTGTGAATGGACTAAATCGGCCTGTGTGGACCCAACCTTTGTGCTGGGTTTTGTTTCAAATTAGCTAAGGTTTTATTAGCGGAATCCTAACAGGATTATTTCTCAAGACTACACAGAGGTCCAAACGACCGGTCTCGGGAAACAAAGTTATTTTGTTGGATGGCTCTTTAAAATGCTTTAAATAGTTTCACTTTATCGGCTAACGTTTTGGAGATTTTGTCTGTCTGCCTGTCTGTGTGTGTGTCTGCCTGCCTGTCTGTGTGTGTGTCTGCCTGTCCGTCCATGCGTGCCCATGCGTGCATTGCGTCAGCGCTGGAGAGGCCGGAGGGAGTGACTGCGCAGGACTGCGTGGCCATGGAGGAATTTCAGCAGAGCATCAACGCAGTGTCTCTGGAGAAGGCCAAAGCCTATTACCGCAAACTCAGGTACTGCGACTGCAGCAGGGACTCCTCACAGCTGGGCATCCTGCACCAAACTGCGGACGGTTTTCTGCCTTTTATATATTAAACTTTATGCCTTATACTTGTGCAAATATTCACTGAGTATATTCTTGCACGGTAACACTTGATAATATATTTTATCAGCTGTGAATTGTTTATGTAGATCTGGGTCAAATATGTATTTGGTGTATTTAAATTACTTTCAATTGTTGTAGCTTTTTTTAAAAAGTATGGTATTTAAATACTGGAAAATTTGGAAACACATTCAGGACTATTCAGGACTATTACAATGAGTATACAAATATATTTTTGTCATGCAAATATTTGAAAACCAGTATTTTCAATTCGATTTTTTGATTCAGCCCAAATGAGCCTTTACAGATTTCATTCATTTGGTCAGAATATTCAATTTTTTTCTAATTGCGCTTGAAAACATAAATAATGTTTTTGTGGCATTTCATTGGAAAATACTCAAATACGCAGACAATTGAATTTTCAAATACAGATTTTACAGTCGCATTTACACTTAAATATTAATGTATTTGGTAGACAGTGCTGGCAGACATTACTATTATTGAATACTATTTTAAATCTTTTGTTTATTTTTAGGGCATTTTACCTAGAGAAGTCCAATCTGTCCACAGACTCCAACACCACTGCTGTTAAAATAGACCAGGTAAGATGGATGTTTTGAAGTTTATTGTAGATGCCTTTATAAAACAAATTATGGCAATGCTGAAATGCGATAATGTACAAAAACTTTACCTCTTCTTGTGTGTGTGTGTGTGTATGTATGTATATATATGTATGTATGTTTGTATGTTTGAGTGTATGTGCATGTTGCCAAAAATAGCAAATCTCTCTGTTCTCCTGCTTGAGATCATCCTAATTGAGACCACAGGGTGGTGCCAGAGGACATAAGGAATATTTATTTCAGATGACCTCCTCAAAGCAATTGCACTCAGTTGAATGAAGGGAGAAAAAGCGTATTAATAATAATAATAATAATAATAATAATAATAATAATAACAGTGGCAATTATTGTAGTAATTATTCAATTTCTGGAAATTCTTCAGAATTGGTGTTCACGGTCTGACCAGCCGAAAATGACTTTGGCCAGAGCTATTTAACGGTGCTCTTTAACGATGTCTCATTAGCAGTGTTGTCGTGGTAATGAGTGCAGGGGGGACAGCTACTTGTAATCATATTTCCAGTTGCTAGGCCACATGTTCATTAAGGAAGGGTTATTTAGCAACTTACTTTTGTTTGCTTGCTGATTAGTAGGAAAAGAATCTGACACTATCTGAATGCAGTGCTACCAATAATTGTACCTTACCATGTTCCAGAGTATTCCTGAAGAATATATTTTTGTTCTGAGTATTGTAATTTTGTATTTGGAACCTGCTAGGAATATGCATGAATATGGATGTCTGAAGTGTTATTTCAAGTGGAGTTTTTGACCCAAGTCTGCATCCCTCTGCAAGTTTTCCTGTTCTCTATGGTTGACATTTCATGCAACAGTAACAATCTCGATAAGTACCTAATTTAGAACAGACTTGTTTCATCTCAAATATGACTCTCAAAATGGTCAGTGAATTTTCCTGAGCCCCGGAATAATATGATAATAACATTTTGTCCCAAACTCTAGCCCTGATGGTTAGAACCATACTTGGAAGCAAATGCATAGAGTTTAACCCATATACAATGAATCCAACTGCTCATGATTTTAAATGGGCGAATATGTGAGCATAGTACTAGTGTATTTTGAGGTAGCACCAGAACTGGCTCTATGCAGTGTTTCTTCGTTGCTACAATTTTCATGAACTTGACTTCACTTAAGCACTTAGTTTCAAGTAATTATGAATAAAAGCATTTGCTTGATTAAATGTAATGGAATGTGTTAAACAACGTTCATGTTTACTCTGCAAAATAGCTAGTGTCAAGTTAGCACCGAGAGTTAAAACCCTGGCGCAAATGAAGAAGCTGACCTATTTGCATGACGAGCCTTAGCAGAAGGTCTGGTGCTGAGGCTAATTTGTGACGCTGGCTAAGGTTGTGGTTGGACGAGGCCGTGATTTTAATGAATGATTTTGACCTTTCCCTTGACCTCCTGGTGACCGCACCCCCTCTCCTCACTGCCCCTCCCACTCACCCTCCTACCCACCCACAGCTCTTGCGACCCCTCAACGCCCTGGATGACCTCTGTCGGCTGATGCAGTCCTACATCAACGTCAGGCCCAGCGGGAGCGCCCATCCGTCGGGGGTCAGCGTCTTGGCAGTGTCCTCCGAGCTGTGCGACCGGCTGGGCGCCTGCCACATCACCATGTGCGCCACCGGCATGCAGAGGTAACCTTCCGCCCAAAATAGTTCCCTGCGCAGATATGGAACTGCAGGTTGGAGATGCCTTATTAGACTTGGTTTCATGCTTTAAGGCATTGAGTCAATCTTGCCACTGTGCTTTGCGCTCTTGTAACTATAATAAGTGTTGTCTTAATCTTTCCTCTTTTTTAAGACAGGCTGCCCTGCTTTAGTGTTTTTTGCTCTATTCAGACGGGGAGAAAGTAGAGCGGGTAATGGACAGAGAGGGAATGATGGCTCAGAAGTTGTTGGGGCGGGGGGTGGGATTGAACCCCCAAAGCAAGGGGGAGGTTTCATATATGGCTTACAGACTGCACCTCATGCATCACCAAGTGTTCTCATTTTCATAAAGCGTTTTGGTTGTTCGCTTCTTAGACAATATTTTATGTTTAGCTGGCACAAGAAGTGACATTTGGAATATTGCTTCTAGACAGAGCACCCTGGCCAGATTCCATACAGACATTATTATACAGATATAAATATGTATTTAATTGTGAATATATAGTTAACGCGTTAACATGTAAATACGTATTGAGTCATAAAATGTGCATGCTTTGATTAAAGCATTATTTTAGCTGTTGTTCAGTTGATGTGTGTCTTTTTGCACGTGGTCTTGTAAGTATTGTCGTTGGTCAGCAAGCATTTTTATCAGAATTTGGTCTGGAATTTGTTAAATCTTTTTCCTGCCCCCCCCTTACAAATTATTTGGTGAGTTCAGCAACCACCAATACAAAACCGTGCTTGTGAAGAAAAACACTGAGGAAGGCCGTAGTCTGCACACAGCGGGTACAGTGCTGTATGCTGTCAGAGGAGCCCTCCCTCCCCCTCCCGCACCCCCAGGGGCTGAGTCAGGGCCCACTCTGGCTCACTTCCTGTTCCTGAGCATGGTGACATGCGCCAATGATGCAGCTGCAGCTAAAGTCTCTCTCTCTATCTCTCTCTCTCTTTCCCTCACTCCCTCCCTCTCTCTCTCTCTCTCTCTCTCCTTCTTTCCTGGGCAGGTGCACCCTGAGCATCTCCCTGGAGCAGGCCACCATCTTGGCTCGGAACCACGGCCTGCCGCCCAGGTGCATCATGCAGGCCACGGACATCATGCGCAAACAGGTAGCCTTACTAAACAGGTGCATTACTAAAGAGAAGTAGCCAACCGGCACTGGAACTCATCCAGAAGTTATGCTGCATCTTTCTTACTTCTCAAATTCCATTGTGCTTTTACTGTATACTGAAGTCACTCCCCCCTCCCCTCGCTATTCATTTTAAGCAGAATTCCGTTCATATATTTCTTGGAAATGTGTGTACAGAATAGCCCTGTTGTTGGCCCGCCATCTTAGAGGGCCTTCAGCTCCCTTTAGAAATGGCCATTAATTGTACCCATGTGTGAAATAGTTGGCTGTTAGTATATCAAGAGACACTGCACCTCAATGAAATGCGATTAAATGAAATGGAAACGCTGTAAATCTGTCTGGACAGGGTACACGGGTTGAGATCTCTGCCAAAAACCTAAAAGTAATGGATCAGATGCCTCCCTCTGCACCAAGGTACATTTTTTATGTGTACAATATGACTGACTAGCACTGTTGGAGAAAATGACAGAATAATAGAAATTCAGAATAAATAGAAATAAATACTTTGCCAGAAGTAACATATTATTCAGATGTTTAGATATATTTAGATATATCCCTAAAAGGCATATACCTTTTTCAGGCATGTGAAATATCATTATTTAATGGTTAATAAATGCTTAATAAAAAGCTTTAAATGGTTAATAAAAGTTGTCAAGGTTAGCTGTTGTGCAATAGTTCACCTGGAAATTGGCATTTAATATCAGGCCTTATCATTGCAGTGCATAATTATGGAGAAATGTAACTAAATTCCATATGCCATACCTGTGTTGTCTGAGTAATTAACCTGAATGACATGAATTAAATGTCTCTCGTGAATAATTTTCTGTTTTCCATTGCCACATTCCAAGATATGATTTCTGTTGTGTATTTTTCTGATTGCATTATTACATTTTTATTGACTTCTGCTCTTTCCTTAGGCTCTTCAAGTTGTGTTTGCCGCCTTCAGATGGAGATCTATAAGGGACATTGAAACCAGAAGTTATATTAGCCGCAGGATTTTATTAGTTTCACTAAGATTCCGATGTTACAAAACTCTCTAAAGAAGGTTAGGAAGTTCCCTCCGGAATCCAGGCTTACAGAAAGAATTGTCGATCCTACGGAGGATATTTGTTGCTCCTAGCTTTGTACACGCAAGAAAACCTTACAGTCAGAACGGTGCAGTTTCTCAGGAACGACCATAATGACCTTCAGTCGAAATGCACACATCGACCACGGGGACCTCTTCGCCCCTAAGAGACGGGCCGGGCCTGTCGATCCGGGGACACCCGGAGGAGATTTGGAGTATCCCGGAGGGGCCCCCCGGCGGTCCTGTCCGAGCCTGCCGATTGGTGCGTTTCCGCTGCCCCCCGGCATCCAACTTCGTCGGACTGCAATTTACCCGCGATGTCAAATGCACCCCCCCCCCCATACCGTGTGAATTATTTATGGGATGACGGATGCGGGGGGAGCCACGGGGGAGCGGACGCTCAAGGGCTCTCCAGCCGTCCCTGACCCTGAGAATTCAGGAGATTACGCCTGTGGAAGAGCTCGGCTAGCACGCGCTCAGCCTCAGCCTCAGCTGGGCTGGCTGGTTCAGCCGCTACACAAGCAGCCAGTTCCGTACACGTGCGATTCCCTGAAAGTACCACACGTCGCAGCATTAACCCCTTTGATTATTTCAGGTATACAGAATTTTATCATCTGAATTCCAAGCTACACATGCATTCTAATTTTAATCATTTTAACTATATTAAATTGATGAATATGACTTGAATCAGCCAGTGGAGAGATGGAGAGAAGATGACTGAATTTGTTTTAATATATTTAAATCTTAGGTGTGTCGTACGCTGTTTTTTTAATGCACGCAATGCATAAAGTCTCTCTTGTTGCCAATTTAAATAATTTAAACAGCTGTTAATAGGCACATGATTAGAGGCATAATATTATCATAAAATGTGTGACCTCAAGAGTAGCTCTTAAATTAACATGTTTTCTCCATGATATGGTGTTAAACATCTAAGGATTCAGAAAACTAAAGAACTAAAGATGTCTCCTATGTGTTACTCATCTTTGAACTCAAATTTGAAAGGGGTAGCCAGAGTGTAAAAATAACGCAGTGTCTTATATGATGTAGTTCTTTGTATATATTTATAACCAGAATGTTTATTATATTGAACGTGACCAACATGCAGTATGTAGTAACTGCTTGCTCTTTGCAGGAGAGTAATGTTATTATTTATGAGGGCATTAAGAAGGCTTTTAATGCTTTTTGAAAAAAAAAAAATATTTTTGTAATAATGTACGTATGAATGATTGGCAGGGCTGATAACATGGACGGGCCAGTGAGAAGGCTATGATCACGGCCTGGTCGAAAAAGTATTACGTGTGCATAGGGCCGAAAAGGATTCCTTCTCTCGACAGACATCGTATAGCACTACACTCTGTCACCATGACTTCAAGTCTCTGCAGGACCAGTTAAAAAGGCAGCTTGGTTTTTTACGTGGGAAAGAGAGACATTGGAAATGTGTCTAGCCAGACATGCCATCATCGTAAGTTAAGCTTATCTGACGCTTAAAATTAAAGGGATTTTCTTCCTTTAATTTAAATATCAGATAAGATGCATGTGTAAAATAGGTGAGACGTAATCGTTTTGGGCCATTTTTGCCGAGATCGGCTTGGGACACCCTTAATAATGAGCTCATTTTGTCATCAAAGTCATTATGGTGAAATTATTTTCGATTTTCCTCAGTCGGACAGTGGAACAGTGGAGAATGGACCACAGCCAGTGTAAATCCGTCATTGAAACCTGGTTCCAGATAATGGTTCATATTACATGAGTGGTAATTTACTAGTGTGGTTAGGGTTACACAGTAAAGAAATCCTTTCTGATTTTGCATTCAGTGTGACGAAATATGCGTGTGTGCAGCCAATGAAGAAAATAAATACAGACTGAATTGGTCTTAATGGAAAGGTTAGTGATTTTATTGTCAACTGAGTCTGCATTCATTTTCTGGGGTTTCTTCATGTTGGTGAAACACCAGCATTGGTCTCAGGCCTGTATTCACAAAGCTTCTCAGAGTAGGAGCACTGATCTAGGATCAGTTTAGCCTTGTGGGTCAATTGGATAAGGGTCAGATGTGGACAAAAGAAGGCTGATTCTTTTGCTCTTACTCTGAGGCGCTTTTTAAATGCATTTTCATGAATTGAACTTTCAAAACTGTATCCAACTTGTAGTAGCATAAGTCCAGTTGAAACGTTTTGAATAGTTTAAGAAATAAAGAGAGGTTTTATGCCGTATTAATCTCTTTGGAACCGAAAAGATAAATTAGGAAATTATTAATAGTTTGTATCTAAACAGGCCCATAAAAACCAGCATGGACATTTCAGGCAGCATCTCAGTTGAGTTTCTATTTGTTTTTGAATTTTTATTTTTTTATTTGGATTGTATCTGCTTACTTTAGACTGCACTTATTTTCCAATGGAAAGCACTGTTATTACGCATTGATTATTTAAGAAGTGACACATGAACCACACAAGTGTTCTTTTTATTTGTGTTAATACCTAGGATTTATTATATGGGCATAGGTTATCTTCATTTGAAGTAGGGCTGTCTCACCGTCCTTCCCTATATGTACTTTGGTGTTCTCATATGAATTGGTGTTGAAACTGCTTTTGTAAATACAGGTGACAAAATAACATTAACTTTTGGCAGTTGTATTGAGGGGCAACAACAGCGAAGAGCCAATATAAATAAATGATCCTCTTCTGCAGCCTTATGTAATTATTCCTGATCACTGAACAATAAACACATAGATAGGATGTTAAAGGAATAGTTCACTCACGTTATAAATCTTGATGGTCTCACACATTATAAATTTGGATGGTCTCACATAAATCTGGATGGTCACGCACATTATAAATTTGGATGGTCTCACATCATAAATCTGGGTGGTGTCACACATTATAAATCTGGATGGGCTCTCTCATTATAAATCTGGCTGGTGTAGGAGGAGGCAAATATTAGTTTTAGTTATGTTATGTTGGCACTTGTATGTTGTTTTGTCAAATTAAATTGTGGCGTAGCACAATTTCCTTGAGCACAGGTTGCATATGCCGGGAGAAATGGTCCTTAACCATTAAGATTAAACTTACGGTTTTGGTAGAATAATCAGGTGATATACACACGTGCAACCTCTAGGCTTATCACTGCTGTAAAAACTGTTTTGGAGTTACCTGAAGTGTATTTTCTTGCTTTAAACTACAAATCCCCCAATCACCCTATACCAGCCACTGTAAAGTTGACCAGCTCTCAGAAACTTCTGGAAGTGCATATCTTTCATTGCACACAAAAAAAACTGGGTCAATCAACAGCATATAATAAAATAGAAATAATGATTTTTAAA
Organism: Anguilla rostrata; assembly: GCF_018555375.3. NCBI lineage: Eukaryota > Metazoa > Chordata > Actinopteri > Anguilliformes > Anguillidae > Anguilla > Anguilla rostrata. Next base: position 15,359,996 of record NC_057945.1, read on the forward strand.
AAGTATAAAAAAATAGAAAGTGAAATATTCATTTCCAAGATAAATGTTAGAATCAGAACGTGACTGAAATTACATCAGGCCTTGCCAATTCAGTTGAGAATTCCTTTTTCAGGAAAGTGCTTATTAACCTTCACCTAGAAATGTCAGGTTGACTCTTAGTGCCTCAACCACAGCCTCTGCGTTTTTCATTTTGCTACTTCTTTTCATTTTGTGTTTCTTGTGAGTTTTTTTTTTTTTTTTGCACCTTTAAAGGGTAATTTAGATCTAAAGTGTTTCTTACAGTCTCCTGCTGATAAAAAGAATAAATCCTGAAATAGTGTTCTCATCAGTATTCCGAGCAAGAGCTTTTAATTTGAATATGACTAGCTAGCTAAAATTAACTGAATGCATCATCTGTATATTATTCATATTTATTATTATGAATAAATGCATGGTAATATCATAATTTCAGGCACCTATCTATATAATATTTTATTATTATTTTCTCCCAAAACAAATATCTTTCACATTTACTGAAAGGTTAGAAAACCTCAATACAAGAAATTATGTCATGTAATTTTAGCTGTTTAAATGACTGGAAATGATATAGGAATTACACAACAAAAAGCATACTAGAACATCCTAGGACCTAGTCTAAACATGATTATAGAGCTCCATGGACAATTACTACTTAAATATTGGTGGCATTTAGCAGACACTCTTATCCAGACCAAATTTTACATTTTTACATACCGTAGTATTCATTTTTGCAGCAGGATATGTACTGAAGCAATTCAGGTTGGGGACTCTGCTCTGATCTGCAACCTTTGGGTTACAAGCCCAGTTCCCTAACAGTTTTCCTACAATGCCACCATTTTGTATGTTTAATTGAACCAAGTCAAATGTGTACGCTAAATACATTCTGCAGTACAATATTAAGTGCTGATGTTCATGTGAAGGTTATACAGAAAATTAAATTTAAAAAATATGCAGTTCCTAAACTAAATGTTCTTAAGCCAATTATTCAGACTATAATCACATTGCCATATGAGGTTACAGCTACACATCTGTATCTCCCTAATGTAAGCATGTGCTCATGTTAAAATGTAGTCTGAATATACTAATGCCGACATAAGAAGAGGTGTGCAAATTTCCAAGTCAGAATTGGTGACTTTGATGTCATTAATTTTAAAGGAACTAAGTGTGTACATCAGGGGTGTCCACTCTTATCCGAAAAAGGCCAGTGTGGGTGCAGGTTTTTGTTCTTGCTGTGCACTATGACACCTGATTGTACTTATCGAGGTCTTGATTGAAGACTACACTATAATTGGTTAATTAGTTGAATCAGGTGTCGTAATGCTGGGCTGAAACAAACACCTATGCCCACACCGGCCCTTTTCGGATAAGACTGGACACCCCTGGTGTACAAGCTGTACTGCGTTTAATTCTATGTTGGAACTATGTTTGTCTGAATACCTCATTAAAAAGAAGGAAACCATGTTAGATTGGAGTAGCGTTTAACGTGTGATTGTCGGTTTTCCTCAAGCCAATCAGTGACAAAAGGAAAGGTGTGCCACTAACGGGATCTGGCCGATTTGGTGAGCATTTATATTACAATGGGCTCTCAGGCACTGGTCATTGTGGGAAGTGTTGTTCTTCACTGGCTTTAATCCTTTCAGAGTCAGGTTGCTGTAAAGCATATCTGTGCTCTGAACAGAAAAGAATGGATGATTTTCACTCAAACATTCTGTTGTACTGGCACATCAAGGGGGAAGCATGGCTGCTGGGTTAAGCTGTTGCAGTGAACATGTCCTTTTTTCATGTAACAATGGTCTGTGATTTGCCTTAAATTGTATCCATAGCAACTCAGTCTAGCGATTTGGCTGGACAGGTACACAAATCATCCCCTTTGTCTTTGAATGACTACCATTTCTGGGAACACTGATGAGGCTGTGGTCACTAATCTTATTTTATAATAAGGGTATTACTTAACAGAAATATCAAAGACCCCAAATCATTTGTTTAATCATTATACTTGTGTTGTTATTTTATTAATTCAAAGTCAGAGTAAAGCAATGGTTAATTGAGTTTATTTGTATGTTTGGGTAATGGTCCTGTAATATTACAATTTAATAGTTTGTTTTAATAGTTTGTTTTCCATATTTTCTATGTGTATGCTTTGTTTTATGTGTCCATGCGTGATTAATGCAAACATTAGAAAACATTCTAAGTGTCAAATTTTTTTCAGTTTGTTACAGATGTTACAGCTAATAAAATATTTACAACATAAAACATACTTTTATGATTGAATTGTAATTTGATGGTTAATTTGAGGTCCGAGAGTTACATTGTTACATGTTTTTTGTCATCAGTTTGAGTCCTCACGGAATTTGCTAATCAGTTGGTGAAGACTATAGTATTGATCTGAAATGCAGCATACCATTTATTGTTTTTCTAATTAAAATAGTAATAGTATTAATAATAGAATAGCCTAAGAGATCGATAAGAATGCTTTGTTTTGTATTATGTATGTATATATTATTTATATTAAATAGTTTTAAGTTGAGACAAATAACATTGCATTGAATTGTATTATGATCAATCCTTCTCAATCAACATTCTGCTCTATCTCCAGTTACAATATTATAGACTATATTTTGTAGTATCATACTCTCACTCTTAAACCAAAGACTCAGCCATAGTTTGTCATAATGAGGCATCTTGCTGAAGCCATGCGATGAAGAAGTTGAAAGTGTGTAATAGGTGAAATTGCCTGGAATAAATAAGAAAATCCACACAAGAAGACCAGTGAAAATATCCTTTAGTCCTTCTTCCCTCACCTTTGGACTCAAACCATACATTCAAAACTCTAGTTTTGCTACGTGCACACACCTTTGTGGTCATGGATGAATAAGACGGGCCTGGGTTCAACCAAAATGCTTTGTCTGAATTATTATTAGTGTTCATTTCCTTTTTTTTCTTCATAAGTGCAGTCTGGAGAGTTCACCAATGAACACACCAAATTGTTTAGGAAGACAAAGTGAATATTTACACTTAATAAATATAGGACACATTTTCTGTGGTTACCATTATATTGTTTCTACAGGTACATAGGTTACACGTACACACATGCAAATATATAAAACATGTTTATCCAAAAAATCACATAATTGTAGATTTATATAGCAAGGGCTAATGACAGTTAAGTGTTGTTATCAACTGACCGATGTTAAAAATGATTATTTTGTTTTTTTTTCCAAATGGATGCTTATGTAACATGGCCTGTTTTACGCTGTAAAGCAAGTTTACCTCTTAGTGTCCTATTGTTAGCTTAGCTGGGTCATACGTGTCATCTGTATAGATGCTTGTATTGATGGCTGTTGTATAAGCTGGTAAAAATGCGGCAGAGGTTTTGAAGCTGGGGGCTTTAACTTGGTTAATTGCCTTGTCAAGAATTGCAGTTCAGCAGTGGAGTGCACTCAATAATGGTTGTATTATTCCACACTGCATGTTGCTATAGCAATGAAATGGAGTGTGCGGGTTTTCTGAAAAAGAGGGCACAAGGCAAATATGACATTTGTCAGTTAATTAGAATACTTTTCTTGTGTTTATATGTGGCTGTTTGTGTTTCTGTTTTTGGGGGGAGGGGGTGTTCATGTACATGTAGGCCTATGTAATGTTGGCGATGGGTATAAACCATATGTCTTTGGATGTGACTTCAGAGTTTCAGAAAGGTAGGATAGAGCTTTATTGTATGAGCCGAGGTGGACATTAGGATATTAAAAGAATCTTTAGTGTCCCCATCTTTACTGGCAGATGGCAGCCTGTCTGTGGGGTGCACCGTCAGAGACAGGAGGGGCCACAGAATCCTGTTTTTTCTGTGCTGGCCTTGGAGAGAGAGAACTGGTGGTAGTCATAGAAACAGAACAGTGAAGATCAAAACAAATGCACTGCCTAGGCTGGGGCTTTGTGTAATTGTGTCTGAATACATTCATGTCTTATTGGGCATGTTTTTTAAATTTTTTTTATTTTTTTTAATTCATGGTCTTGACAAGTCCCGTTGCATTAGCCTATCATGCAACAATAATTGCAATGAATATTGTTTCATTAGTTCTTTTGTAAGATAAATAATGAAAATACTATTGTGGGAATTAACTACAGCATGTCTGCCACTGAATTCTGAACTCAATTTTATTTTAAATCATTTTAATCTTACTTGTTTTCTGTTCGAGATCCAATAACTGTGAATTGAATTCTTACATAGCTCGTTTTTTGCTATGCATTTTGAACCCTGGTCTGTTGATGTGGGTAACATGTCAGTTGTAGTCAAGGATAACATACAGTGTTAATGCTTCCTTGAAGCTGTGGTGCTGTACACCTCTGTATGTCTCGATAATGGCCCTAACCGATTTGCTTTTTATCTTGCCGGGCATAACGTTAGTCTTTATTAAAGGAAGCCCTCCATAGTTTCAAGTTGGAAACATGGTGTACAGTTACCTCAGTGTGCACTGTGATTAAAGAAACAAATAGTTCAGTTATTTTGATTTTGAGAGTGTGCGTGTGTGTTTGTGTATGTTAACGCTGGTCGTCTGTGTAAATCTGTGTAAATCTGACTTGCAGACACAGCAGTGGAGCATATTTCTCTCTTCTGGGAGGGCTCACTCCCTGTTGTGATTGAAAAATGTCACCAGATGCTCATTTGCGATTTTTATTTTTAAAAAGAAATATTTATGCACAGTATATTTAATGGTTTGTAATACCACATGGTGACGTGTACTTTATGTACAATGTATTGAAATAGTATGGCACTGATTTTAGTGCAGCTACCTACTTCCTGTTTTTTTTTTGCTACGCACGTATTAGCCCACAGTGATGAATACTCTCTGCTGAGAAAATGACTATTGAAACAATTTGCATATTTAACTGATTGTACTGAAAATCTGTATCTGATTACTTCCCAGAATACCATGTTCCCATCATCGTGTCTGCTTAATTTCACAGGGAAATCCCCTGTGCATACCAACTACCTATTATGTTCCCCTCTGCCCCCCTCCTGAACAATCCTATTGTGTTTCATTGGAGCTGTTGAACTTGATCGAAATGTCAGATCAACAGTAAGGCCACCTGGTCACTTCGACTAGTGCGATCCATATAAAATTACCGCCACCAAGAGATCGCTGGAGGTTATTTCGGGAGGAATGGATTCCCTACACGTTTCTGCTCTTTCGGGGAGCCGTTGTTTCTCCTGCTCTGGGGAGCAGAGAGGCCGAGGCCTCCCTTTAACCTGCGCTCTAAGCGTTTAGCGTCGTTCACAGCGAAACTGCAGCGTGGGCTCCCGTGCGGCCTGGTGAGCGAAGGCAGCGACCGGGCCCTGTAGCCCAGACACACCTGCTGTTTTCAGCCTGGGCTGTGCCAATAGCTGACTGTAATGGGGGTCGGCAGCCGTGGGACATACATACTGTACCGGAAGCTGAGTTGCTTTCATTTGGCCTGGGTCCCTTGGAATTTTGTTGCACTGGCGCCTTCCTGTGGAACACCAGGTCCCCATAGCCTACTAGTTGTTGTCAGTAGAAGAAAACTCTTGGTGCAAGTTGGACTTTAGCACAGCAGCGACAGGGCACATTAACATCACAGCTGGATGAGCATGCATTAATGAACGGTGGAAACTATAAACTGGCTATGTTGAATGGAACAGGTACCACTATACATTTTGATTTAAAAAAAAAAAAAAAAGCATAAATAGCAACTGGAACCCCTTAGCCTGCAAGTTACCAAGATGAAGAATGCACTTGATTCTGTTAGGCCGTATGCAAGATAATATCAGAGCCTGGTCTAGTGTTGGGTTTTTCATGGGTCAAGCTAAATCCTGGGTGAAATGTTCCTCAGACTGCTCACATGCCTGAGAATAGAGGAAATGTTCTATTTGCAGGCCAGCTAATGATTTGTCACAAAGGTAAATTGCCTAAATAGAGTTTAGAATATATTGTAATTAGCCTTACAGACAGTGATTAAGAATTTTGTCTTCTGACTGAATCTGTGCTACTGTGTACTTTAAAAAGTAGAGCGATACTCCGTAAGATGCATGCTTCTTCCATCCTTCTCATTCTCAACATTGCTATTTTATTTGTTCAAAAATTAAATGATTTCTCCTTCATTCCATGGGCAATCATGTTCCATGTGTAACAGAATATAATAATACTGATAATATTTCTTATTATCATATTCTATTACGCTGTGTTATCCTCTAGAGTTTATATATTTCACTGAGTGTAATTGCACCTGTCTGTCTGAACTGTAAACCTGGCGGACAAACAAAGCAGCAGCAGCAGCAAAATTATGAAACGAAAGACTATGCACATGATTTGTACAGTGTACAGCTGGAAAAAAGCAGAATTTATATTCGGTTTTGGTCATTTTGGCAATTTCACAGTTATTAGGTTGTTATAATTTTGCTACTGTTTACCTCAGTTTATTCTTACTTTCTTTTGGTCTCGTCTCAGGGCTGTCAGATGGCCGGAAGGAGCTGAGGTAGTAGACGGTTGGCTTCTCATTGCAGGTTCTCGTTTGCATTTCAATTGGCTTTCCAGCAGCAGGAGACTACACCACGCGCACAGGGGCTCCACCGACCCTACACGCCCAGCCCTGCGATGCTCCTACCTGGTAAAGGTTTGGAAAAATCCCCGATTGGTTCCCCATGACGGTATACTTTAAGAATGGTGCAGAAATCCCGCAACGGCGGTGTTTACCCGGGTCCAGCTGCGGAGAAAAAGCTCAAAGTCGGCTTTGTTGGGCTAGAAGCTGGGGCTACAGACTCGAACAGAGATGGGGCGCTTCTTATAGCGGGTTCCGAGGCAACAAAGCGAGGCAGCATACTAAGCAAACCGAGATCTAGCATCTCCGGGAAAGGGAAACCTCCGAAGAGAAATGCGTTTTATAGAAGATTGCAGAATTTCCTCTACAATGTACTGGAAAGACCGAGAGGATGGGCGTTTATATATCACGCTTACGTGTAAGTATTTACATGTTTCAATTCTTATGGGTTAAATTGCCACCGTTCGCGTTATGTTATTGATATGATGAGACATTTTGCATACGCTTGGAGCGTGAACATACATAAAGTGTGTGAATCGTTGTTCATTTTTGGCTCTGATTTAGACATTTCAATATGAGTACATTGCTGGACGTAGAGGGAAGTGATTGTGCAGGAACCCAACATTATAAATTTATGAGCACCACTGCGTACTGAGAAGCATGCTACCATCTGTATGTTGTTTTTAACATCTTAAATGGGGTTATGTATTTCAGACATCATTGAGAGAATAATGGTCTTTAAAACCGCTATGTCTGCAGTGCGTTTGGTTCAACGGACTATGTTTTAAAAAATATATAATTTCGCATGTAGCCCACTGTATGCTACGTCGTTATTAAGTGTACCGCAAGCTTGTCCTTTTCTATCGTATTGAAATGCTGCTTTATTTTAGGTCGGTGTTATTGCCTAGAGTCTGCAATTATTATTTTGTCATTCATAAAACGAAAATGCAGTCGTAAGAGACAACTAATTTATGGAATTTAAAATGACCAAGGAAAATAATTTTCTCAACGCACCAAAGAAATGTCAACGTTATTTTCAAGGGGTTAACAATGTGTTAATTATTGGTTTGCTAACATAACATATTGCGTAAAATCTGTGTATTGTGTGATAGCAATTTTGTCAGATTTTTGTTATTAAAGGTAAATTGATGACGGATATGTTCGTGCTATAGCTACACACACACACACACACACACACACACACACACACACACTATATATACATACATACATACATACAGTGCGGTCCAGAAGTATTTTATACGTAATTTATGTTGTTTTGGCTCTGTACTCCTGCACACGATGAAACATTGAATATGAAATATGTGGTTAAAGTGCAGACTGTCTGCTTTGATTTGTGGGCATACTGTATGTACATCCAAATCAGGAGAACCAGGCAATGCAGCCCTTTTAATACATAGTCCCCCCAAAAGGGGGCCCAAAAGTAATTGTCCGCTCAGTAATTGATAATTGTCCGCTCAGCTCTTTTTGTGGTCATCTGTGTGCTGTTGCATCACTAGTTCATGCACAAGAAAGCTAACAAAGGTGTAGAATCATTGGAGTCTCTCAACACGAGGAACAAAAGTGTCAATGCCAGTAAAGCAGGCCATCCTGGGATGGAAGAATCTAAATGAATCGATCAGGGACATACGCGAAACATTGGTTATGTCACACTCAACTGTTTGGTACATTCTTAAGACACAAGAACACGCTGGTGAGCTTAGTAAGTAAACAACCTGGCAGAGCACAGAAGACCACCTTAGTGAATGACCAAAGAATACTTCATGAAGAAAAAACATTTTTAACTGTCAACCAGATCGAGAACACTCCAGATGTGTCAAAGACTAAAATAAAGAGAAGTCTACACCACCATAACTTCAGAGGGTTCACTGCAAGATACAAACCTCTTGTAAACTGCAAGAACAGAATGGCCAGGTTAGAGTCTGCTAAAAGGTACATAAAAAAGGTTAGAGTTCTGGAACCAACTCTTATAGACAGATGAGATGAGTATTAATCTGTACCTGTACTAAAGTGATGGAATGAGGAAAGCATGGAGAAAGGAAGTAACTGCTCTGGGTCCAAAGCATCTGTTAAACATGGTGGAGTTGGCATTATGGCTTGGGCATGTATGGCTACCAGTGGAACTGGCTGACTTATCTTTATTGATGATGTGACTGCTGACACTAGCTATATAGATATATTTGAAGTGGACAGAAACATTATTTGTTCCAATCCGACCAAATTCCTCAAAACTCATTGGACGGCGGTTCACCTTGCAGGAGGACAATGACCCCAAACATAGTGTTAAAGCAACCAAGGAGTTTTTCTGGGTGAAAAAGTGGAATGTTCTTGACTGGCTTAGTCAATCACCAGACCTGAATACAATTAACCATGCGTTCCATTTGCTGAAGACAAGACTGAAGGCAAAATGCCCCAGAAACAAACATGAACTAAAGATGGCTGCAGTACAGGCCCAACAGAGATCACCAGGGATGACACCCAGCATCTGGTGATGTCTATGGGTTGCAGGCTTAAGTAATGACTTCATTTAAGATTATGCTAATTTGTCCAATTACTTTTCGTCCCTTAGAATGGGGGGCTATGGATAAAAAGGGTTGAGATTCCTACATAGTTCAGTGGATATTAATGTACATATCCATAAGTCAAAGCTGACTGTCTGCACTTTAACCTCATATTCACCGTTTCATGCATATCCAATATGCTGGAGTGCAGAGGACTATAGCCTATAAAAATATGATTGTCTTGTTTGAATGGACACAATTGTACTAGTATGCAGCATCACTGGAGCCGATCACAATGGTGTGTGCCTCAAAATGATATGTTATTACTTGCAGTCAGTTTATTGTGATATATTCTGACTGAAGCAATTGAGCATACTGCAAGGCCTCAGGGTCTCTGTCTTCAGCACTTAGAGTGACTGGACAGCTCCACAGCCTATCCAGTGTTGATCTCACTTTATTGAAAGACTAAAGCTCATGACACTCTGCAACAGTGCCTAAAATGTTGTGAATGTATTTACTGAGAATGTGTGTATGTAATTATGAAATTCAAGGTGGTCTCTCATTAGCCATTCATTTTGTCCTTTAGCAAAAAATTTGGCTCTTGAGTGTAATGTTACTCATCTTGGTACTGGTGTATGAAAATACGATTCTGTATTGTCCTTGGGAAGGGAGAAAAGCAGATGTTTGCCAGTGCCCAAAATGTACGTAGGCACACTACTACTTTAACCTAATGCCCTGCACCTTTCAGTGGGTATTCCAATCTTGCTAGTCTTCCCCCTTGTCTGATGCCAGGCATGCTTACCACACTGTTTGTCTGCTACCCAAAACCAGGCCACCCACAGGCATTCTGGGAGTGGAATGGGAGAAAGAGAATACCAATTCACACCTCTGTCACAGGGACTGGAGAGTACCAAAGCCTCATACCAGTCTAACAGCACATAAAATACGCACAACATGGTTGGCTTGGAATTTGTCCTGGAGCTAACTCCGCATGCTGTGTGCGTTATTCACCCTTAGTGATGTTCCACAGACGTACAGGTCCTGAATCACAGCCTCTCTGACTTGCCTTCCCAAGAAGCATAGAGACCATTTTGTAAATATTGTGTTGTAGTATTGTATATATTATATGTAAGCTTACGGGAGTTTGGGATCACATGGCCTTCCTTCCTTGCTACGCTACAGGCCCAGTGGCAGTGTGCCAGTGTGCCAGTGGCATGGGCTGAAAAAGCAGCAGAACACCCCCGCCCACTCACTTGGAGATTTTAGCATAAAAATGGTGTTTCAGAGTGGGACAAATGCTTCCATTTTAAAGGAAGCACAAGAAGGCTTTTGAGAATGACTTGCCAGATTTGTTTTGCATTTTGGAAGAGAAGCATAACAGGGATTGTAATACAAATAAGCATGTGTCAAATGCAGGCCAAAGCAAGGGAAAACCTGCCTGTGAGGACGAGGACTGAGGAGAGGTGAATGTAAGAATGAAAGATAATTTGTGCTTTTAGCTCTAATATGATATATCACGTGTGCTTCCTTATGGACTCTATTTTATGTCAAAACACCACTTCTCTGCCTCTGTAAAATTTGTTAAATATTGAATACTTGTTTTCAACAGACTAAAGAAATGCCAATTAAAACAGCACATATAATTTTTTTTTCAATTTATATGATTCTATAAATTATGAAATAGTTACCTGGAGTAAGGCATCCAAAAATGATGTAGCCTGGTTGCTAATGGAGCTGATTGTGCTTATGCAAGGCACGTAGCACTTTCGCTTGTTTTACTCAGTGTGGCATTAAGGGGGTTCAGCCGCATCATGGGCAGCCACTGGGGTACAGATGAACAAGCACAGTTAATCTGATCAATGCACTTTCAGGGAGAGAAATTTTCGGAGAGAAAGTTCCATAATCGCTGTTTGGAGATGATTCTGTAGTCATCCTCACATATTACTGGTAGGATATTTGCCAGGCAACTGTCAAGCCAATACAGACAATGTTTTTCTAATGCTGTATGATTTGATAATGTCCGCATATGAGGATGAAGACATTGTAGCTACACTGTCCAGTACAGATTTATCTACAAAGTTAACACTTGGTTATATTTTATTCAATGAATTTTTAAATGATTGTTATTATTATTGTTATTGGTATTGTTATTATTATTCGATGAATTTGAAATTATTATTATTATTATTATTGTTATTTTGACAAATTATCTGCCAATTATAGCTAGCTATTCTGTGAATAATGACAGGGGAGCATGAGTGCCAAAATTACTCCATAATATCCTAATTAATGTGAAGCACAATTACAGAGAACAGACTCTATTGTAACAAAAAAAATTGGATTTATTGATATTTATCTTGACAGAATTTACAGCTTTCAGCTCCTTACATAGTATATTTATCCATGAATAAAATACTTTCAGTCATCCTTGTGTAGTTTCAAGGCTACAGCCAACTAGACTACAAAGCACATTTGTGTTGCCCATGCCAATATATTTTGAGATATATTCTAAACGTTTCCTATTGACTGTGTAAAACATCCCCAACATGGAAACGGCAGTCATCGTTTCAGTGAAGGTGCTGCGTTCCTGAGCTGTGGATCCTCCAGCTCTTCTTATTTTTGGTTCGTCCCTCTAGCATTATTTGGTTAAGGACCCTTCTATATGTAAAGGACTTTGTGCTGGTTCTTTAATAGATTCCTGGCAACCCTTCTCTTTTTTGTAGATTCTGAATTTTCTTAATTTAATTTACTTAACTTTCCCAACAATGAAATTATGTGGCTTGTTCAGTTTTCACTCCGCAAAATAATAGCTGTCACATTTAAATAAAACACCCATTGTCTGTAAAATAGATTAATAAATTATAGCTCAGTGCTGCCAGTCTTTGATTGACAGTGTACCGGCATATTTTGCCAAAAGTACAGTCTTCCTAACTTATGTTAGTTACAGTAAAGTATGCTGCTTTTCTTAGTGTAACCATTGGCTCCAAGAGACTCATGCAGTAGTTGTAACCTGATTTGAATATGTCCAAAAGACCACCGCTTACTGTGTGACCACACTGGCAGCTAAACTCTGTAGAAAAGAGAAGAAATGCTATTTCAAGGAGTTTTTGTTCTGTTCCACATGAGTTTTGCATAATGCCTTATGTGTCATTCCAGCATTAGGTCCATGAATATGGAAGCCCCGGTGTCTATCTTTGTCCGCTAGAGCTGTAATCTATGCTTACTTGGGCTATCACTAGGGCTATCCAAAATTGAAAACAATTTCAATAAAACACGTCTTCGCTGATTGGAAACAACATACTCTGTATTCTGTATTTATCAATAGACGATACACTACAACTATACCAAGTACATAGTTTCTAAGTGCCACCATTATTGCATAGGTTGTCCATTTAACAAGCACCCCCCACCCAGTCTCATCTACAACTAGAGTGATGTATTGGACAATAATGTCTATCAGCTCTAATGTCTACTGTTGCTGCTTCTTGGCTACTGAGTGTAGCTGCAATGTAGATTTGAGAAGGCAGTTCTGCAAAGTGGACTATAAAACTGCCCACACTGATAGCATAGCCTATGTACAAATCTTGTATGTACTGTAACACTCTTACCAGTGTTACAAATGGTAATATTGAATGGTGTGTCTTTTCAGGGAAGCTTACATGACATGTCATAGTTTTGAAAAAATAGCACGGTCAGATTTGAAGTGAGATATATTGCATGTTATGCATGCATTAAAAAGCTGTCCAGATTACTTATTACTCTGATTAATGCATATGACCCTATTTGTTAGATATCAACACTACTGTGATATAGTACTGTATATGACAGCAGCATATAATAGTAGTGTACATACAGTGCGCTCCATAATGTTTGGGACAGACATTTCTTTTGATTGGCTCCACAATGTGTAATCAAGATCAAAAAATTATTATGTGGTTGAAGTGCAGATTCTCAGCTTCTAGTATTTTTGTGTTCAATTGCTTCTTTGGTGCAGTATTCCTTTTAGTATCTAGTCTTGATTTTAGGCTTTTGATTGTATTTGAAGTCTGTTATTGGCATTTGTCAAGTTGACGACCAGAGAAACAAAGTCAAGTCACGGAAGCCATTATGAGGCTGAGAAATAGGAAAAAAACAGCAAGAAGCATAGTCCATACCTGAAGCTTACCAAAATCAACTGTTTGGAACACTAGAAGAAAAAGAAGAAGAAAGAGAGCACTGGCAGGCCAAGTAAGACCTCTACAGTTGATGATGGAAGAATTCTCACCATAATGAATAAAAAACCCCAAAACACCTGTCGGACAGATCAGAAACACTCTTCAGCTATGTGTCAATCAAAAGCCTAGAATCAAAACTCGATACTGAGAGCCCTCTTATACTGCACTAAGGAAGCAATTGAACACGCCTGACTAATCAGAAACAGCTATGAAACCATTTGTCCGTGCCCTGAAATGGGGGGGTTATGTATAAAAAGTGCTGTAATTTCTACATGGTGAAACTGAAATGTATAAAAAATACTCTGTAATAAAAGCTGCACTTTAACCACATGTGACTTGATTACAAATCTAAAATTGTGGAGTACAGTGCCAGATCAAAAAAAAAAAAGGTATTTGTCCCAAGCATTATGGAGCTCCCTGTACATGTACTAATTTGTATAGCATACACTGTAGAACCGTACTCTATTATAACAGCAACACAAATTGGGATCTGTTTATATTTCGTAATTATGTTTACCCCTATTTTCAGTAACCAAATAATCCACCTTAGTTTCCCATTGTATCGTGCCTCTCTTATTGTCTAATAGGACTGCAGAGAAAGCACATAATGATGCATAATGATGTGTGAGTATTGTAAGCTCTTTGGAGAGGTCAGGTCTCCAGGACAGAAGAGTATGGCTTTCAGCTCTGCATGTGATCACTCAATTCTTTTTGAAAAGCGTCCTCCTCAGTTGTGCCGTATTCATCTTGGTGGCTGAAATGAAGAAGGCGAATCTTGCTGTGTAGCAAAAATCTGCCAATCAATGGCCCTGCCGCTGCAGAAAAAGGAGAGCCGGTGGCCACAAGATTCCATTAAGTCTTAAAAAACAGTATCTCTTACCCAGCATGCATTTCAATGTATTGATTTCTTCTCTGTAAGTTCATTTGAGAGTTAAAGGCTTTACTAATCAGGGTGTTGCTGTTAATATGACATTGTTCCTCTACCTGAAGGAGGCTGCATGCAAACCTTTAATCCTGCAAAAAGTTTGCCTTTCTTTGGTGAAACTGAGTTGGGAAAAAATAATCTGCAAGGCCTCTTGCTTTTCATGTAATTAGTCTAAAAGGTGATTTTAGAGGCTATTATTCCATGCAAGTGATCATGTGTGGTCAGTGGGGTGTTTTGCAGTAGGGCACAGTACAGACTGGGTACTTGGAAGGCTGTTGGCTAGCAGAAATCTGATTATGCAAACCAGTGTCACTGGGTAGTTTTTTTTTTGAAGTGGTTCTTCTAATTGTACCAAGATCTACTTCCTGCGCTCACTTGAGTGCTCTCACTCTCCCTCTCCCTCTTCCTCCCTCCCTCTCATTTGTTCCCTCCCTCCCTCCCTCTGCCCTTCTTGATTTCATGCCATTGTGAAATTTACCATTCATCCTTTTCAGAATGAAATGAAGTGGATTTACCAGTCATCCTTTTCAGAGTGAAGTAGATTAAATGATACGACTTTCTTATTTATGTGCTTTTTCTTGTTTTTTTCTGTGCCACTGGCTTCAATACTGGTGTTAATCATAACTGTAGAGAAACGTGAACAGATTTGAGCTGCATCAGACACCTGTTTGAGGCCTGTAGGCCAACTGTTTATACAGGCTGAAAGGCACCATTTGCCAAATCACTGTAAAACCCCAGGGATTTCTCTCACTTTGAATGGCTATACACAATCAGTTTAAATTTCCTGTTCTTCAAAATGGATCCTGATGTCTCATTATCTAGAGAGCCTGATGTATGAAATCATAACTAAAATGGTATTTTTTATAATCTTGCAGTACAGTGCATAGGTTATCACAAAACACAGAAATATTCAGAATGCATGTGTTTGCTTGTGATTACTTTCAGTACATAGTTTAAGGTTATACCACTGTTCTCCATTTCTGCAACATTTCTGGTGGGGAGTAGTTTCTATAGTCATTTCAGTAGTCATTTTAGGTAGTTCAGTAGTTTCAGTTTCAGTAGTTGTTGCCCTTAGCGACCCAGTCTAATCAGGGCTTCCTAGCCCTCTCCCCGGAGAGCCACACGGTCTGTTGACTGTTATTGCTACTCTGTTCTTAATCGGTCAATTAGAGCCGCTGATTATACATTTCATTTGCCTCAGCTGGTTTCCTGGGTCAAGATTTGTAGTTTTTGATGAAAACAAAAACTATCTTGGTGTAAATAAAGCATTCAAAATCTTTAAAAATGTCAGCAATTTGCATTCACGCGAAATAGAGATTCTATCATTGAGTATGAATTCCAAGTCTTGTTTCCTATAATGGGCTGAGAGTTTGTTGTATAAACAGAATGTCTGTGGGTGCACACATGAATATTATGATTAATAATCATACGGCGTATGCAAATTACACCACCCCTAGATTCAGTTGCCTTAAGCACTACACTGCTTACACATATACAGTACTTTTCACATGAAAGGAGTGTTTCTTGTTCGGCACCTTATGCTAGTTGTGAAATGTGACACAGGTGGGAAGAGCAGTGCTCCCTGCTCATACGCATCTTGCCCTTTCTGTGCCGTATGACAGTAAACGTTCATGGAGTTTTATGGTTCCCAGGGAGTAAGACCTCACCCCCCCCCCCCCCCCTTGCTTTAGTAATGTAATCAACACCCATTTTCAGGAGCACTGTCACCACACTGTAGATTCACCATCAGTTCTGGGGGGCGAGGTGCTTCGAACACGAGGTTCAATGGCGTAGAATAGATGGTGGCAGCCGTCAGTGCCTGTTTTCTGTTTGTGAAACATGAGACGTGTTTTAAGAGCGCTGTCGACGACCTCAACATCGGTAGGCGACAGGTCGTGTCATCGATTTTGTTCTGTCCTACAATGCTAGGACCGGTCTGTGTCGTTGCCTGCGCCTTTACATTTTTTAACTATGAATTTGTAATGTCAGTGTAAGGGAAAAAAAATAAAGGAGAGGAGAGGATGCAAAACTGTGAATACATGCCAGGCTCTAAATTGTTTTTTTTTTGTTTTGTTTTTTTAAGACCGCATTTTTCTGCATGCGTAATTTCTGCGTTATTTGCATCCGGTGTCTAACCAGCCGAAAAATTCTTTAAAGGGTTTCCTGCAGAGAGGAATGAAAGGAGAAGGAACGGAAAACATGAAAACATGGCCTCCGCTTCACCAATCGCGTTTCATCAGGGCCCCTAATCACGGACTCTTAATCGCAGAAGGCCTAATGCTTTCAAGTACATTTGCATAGTAACAACTTTCCAGGGGACAAACTGGTCCTTGTAAGGCCTGGCAGAAATGTAATCAATGTGGTTTTTTTTTTTTTTTTTTTGCTTCAGTATCTTTTCTGACCAAATGTATTCTGCGGCTTACGGATAAACCGTTACCCGGTTTGTTACCCAATGGCGCACGCTCGTGTTGTCGCATGATTGATGAACGTGTCAAAAGGAGCCGCTGTCCACTGCCAGCCATCACCGCTGCTTTTGACTCGTTGTAAAATCAGCGTCAGTCTGTAATCTGATGAGATTATAAATGGCTTGAAGGGGACTATCGTTCAAAAGCGCGTTTGTGTGCGGTCGGGCTGTTTTTACACTTGCATGTGTATGTGTGCTTATGCATTTGACCTGCTTCCGCATGTCTGCATGTGCACTTGTGTGTGAATATTTGTAGTTTATTGTTTAATTGTATGTTCATCTGTTTGTTTGTGTGTGTGTGTGCTTACCCAACTGAAAAAAACAGCTCAGACTGGAATAAGTTCCCAGCTGGTTATTGTTAGTCCAAGCGGGGCATTGCTGGTTTTATGCTGGTCAAGCTGATACACTAGTTAGGTCAAGCTGTTGATAATGAAAATATGTGTGCTGGTAGACCAGCTTAGGCAAGTTGGTAATATCATAGTCATGCTGGTAGATCAACTTGGTCGTGCTTCACTGATCTACTGCGTTTTTTCAGCAGGCTCTGAGTGCGTGTGCATATATTTTTATTGTTAGTATTCTCCTCGTGTTGGCTGATGGTGGCTGGCCCTCTTGTTAGCAGGCCCTTGTGTGAAGCGTATTAACTTGCATTAACATACAGTGCTCTTATGAAGCAGGCATACCAGCAAGGCCACTGCAGGCCGGGGTGACTGCGGCTCTGGCACGGAACATGGCTTTTAAAAGCCCCTTCTGTTTGCTTTTCAGTCTAACCAGTCAGCAGTGTGACTGCGCTTTGGTTGTGCACTCCATCTCAGATTATTGGTGTGTGTACTGTACATGATTGTGTGAGTGTCAGTATTTGCGAAAGTTTATGCGAAATGTTTAGGCTATGCGAAATGTTCAAAGTTAGTATAGTCGACATATTTATGTGCAGTTTCGTGAACCACATGCAAATGTTATCATATCAATTTTAAAACTAATAATATAAGAAAGAAAATATACTCCAGAAACACCATTTAAAAAATTACCTTCAGTTGACCGAATTTCCCTCATCTCCGCAAGGTCTATTGATATATATATATATATATATATATAGCCTATACTGAACAAATGTAGAATCGTCCCTCCTACATGTAATAATGTAAAAATGGTTTTGTCTGGTCACCCTAGTGCATGCTTATTGAGTTGCCCGCCTACGGTACTCACCCATCTTCCTCCAATGAATATTTTAAACCTCCACACATCTTAGGGGATAAAAATAGCTTTGCCCCATGTCTACAGTTTATACACATTGGATTTAGAGAAGCAAAAACGTGTCTGCGTTGTGAAACCAATGGGTTTTCTGAATGCTGGTTTCAGATATTTAGAATCCCAGAAACAGCAGGACAAATGAACATTTGCTGCCGATTAAGGAAGGTAAGACACAACACTGCAGAACTTGCTGTAGGTAAAGGAAGAAGCCCACAGATCAGATCGAATGTAACCTGCAGTCGATCGGAGTCAGTGACCTCGCCATTAGAGATTCTGTGATGTGCTTGCAAGTGAAACATACCGTTGGAGTATAAATGTGTAGACATGGAGAACTGGATCTTTAAAAAGGGAAACTAAATTGCTATATGGCATTTATTATTAATTTCCGGAGACAATGCCCTTGCTTTATATAGCTCGCTTTTTAATCAGAGTTGCAATGATTAACAGTTTGAAAGCATAAACTGAAATAAGTCCTCAATTGCTTGGAATTTATATAATGACCACCATTTTTTATTCAGTGTACAAATTGTATCTCCTAAACTTTATAGGTGATATATTGTTTTTATTGTAATACCCCATGAGTATTATGTTTAGAATAATATATAAACTACAGTTGCACATGTAGTGCCTGACATTTTGCAACACAGATGTAGATGATTGTGAGTGGGAATCATTGTATTATGTAAAGTTGATTAGGAAATATATTTTGTGAAATATGTGAAAGCACTTTGTTGTTGGAGCTGTATAATCCTTGTATGCAGCCTGATACTCACTAAGAAAGTTCAGCTTATGATTCTTGTGGTCTTCCCTAAGAGTCTGTCCTACTGGTTTAGGAGTCATGAGCCTTAACCACAACAAATAAATGAACAGTAGAATTCAAGAGGTAAAATAATCAATTAGAAACCATTAGTAAACGAATGTAGTTTCACCACTGACTATTGCCTGGTACTGCTAAAGCAATTGTAATTGTAATCATAATACATTTAATCATAAGCCTGGGCCAATTATTTACTAAGGGTTATGTTGTTCTAATGTGGTCAAAGGTTTAATTTACGGGGGGATAGGGAAGTTACACCCCCACTCCCACAATATTACCAAACAGGAAAAGTAACTCCCCCAATAATATAACATAATGATGAGAAAGATAATTTCATATAATGAAGATGGGGATTTCCAGATGTATTTGGGATATACTGATCAATAATTCTGGGTGTTTGTCAGGAAAGTCTGTAAACCCAATAGTGCATATTATTATCTAAAGACTTCATCATTTTGTGTCCTTCTTATTTTACTAGTGTTTGTTATCGTCAAAAAACCTATCAATGATGTGTGTTTTGAAGATGAAAGTTTTAGGTTGGAAATACCAAAAGCCGTTTCAGAGATGTAAGACTGTTGTACTGTTCAGTACTGCACACCTATAGCTTTCTTGGGCATGTCTGCATCTTACAGTTCACAGTCCCAGAGTTAACATTAATAAACTACTTCGATATCATTGTGCAGTTTCTGTCAAGGTTGCTAGCTGTAGTTTTTTTTTTTTTCTTTCTGAGCTGACAGAGAAGTAGTGGCTCAGGTCTCAAACAGCCTTGAAGCCTATACTTTTCAACCACAATTAATCTGAGTGTTCCATCTTGTATATCACATAGACCAGTTTATTTTAAGCTGAAACAAAATAAAAAGGAAATGTTTAAATGTGAGAAACAGCCTGGATGCTATGCATCCCACTCAGAAGCTGCAGTGGAGCTGCTGAGTGGGATGCATAGCATCCAGGCTGTCTGGCTAGTCTTGATTTGTTTCGATCATGTGTCCGATCAAATGTGGCCTGCAGTGGATGTGAGAATAGAAGTTTGTTCTTCTAAACGCTTGGTGTGTCCAAGGCCCACGAAAGCTGACATAGATCTGGTCTGATTGCTTCTGTCTGCATAGTAATGAGGGTGATTGTGGTCCACCTGCACAGAATCTAATCTGCTCAAACTTCATATTCAAATTGAATTCTAGGTGTAGTAGAGGTCATAATGAACTAAAACAAACACTGGTCCAACTGAGCCAAACTCCCGACTAAGCACTATGAATATAATTATAAAAGCAAATTAGAATTTAGCTGAAAGCATTTTATTCCATCATTTCAGTTTCTTTCGAACTTAGCAAGTTAAAACTGTTGTTTTGTTGGTAATAACTGATGATAGAGCTGTGCAGTTGTTATATTGAATATTTGTTTGATCTTTGGGCTGGCAAACATTTCAGTTGAGAAACTGAAATAACAGCCCAATACAATGTCAGGTGTCCATTGATTTCAAGTCAGCATTCAGCAGTGTAGCGAGGGAACTGGCCTGTAACACAAAGGTTACGGGTTTGATGATATTTCACCCTGGATCACAGTACTTACCTTGTTTCAGATTGTTTTATATCCAGCCGTATAAAGGGATTGTATGTAAAATGTAGTCTTTGTATGCTGCTTTGGATAAGAGTTCCTGCTAAATTCTGAAACGTAATCTAATGCAATATGATCCTAATAGTCGTCCTCACACATACTGAATGCAGTTTGCTTGATGAGTAGCATGTTAATTAGGAGATCATGCTTCAACCATGTGTCCATGCATGGTTCTCAGGAAAATTTTGTCCAGTCAGGAGGACTGGTTTCTAGGTGGTGTACATTGTCCTCGGGTCAACATATTGACTCATGTCTTGTATTTCCGATCAATGTGCTATAATTAGGGGCCTGCCTCTTGTGTCACTTAATACACTATCCACAATGTCTGTTTGGAGCTGCAGTGTTAACTAATGGCCATAGCAGACTGGTCATATTAAAACAAATCCTTATGGCATGTACAGTTAATGGTATAGGGGGGTGTAGACATTTTTACCCTATTAAAATAATAAAGAGACAATAATTATTAATAATTATTTGTAAAATTAATTAAAGCCATAGCTTTATGGCTTCTACTTAATCCAACAACAGTGCATTCAGTCGCAGTGCATATTAACAACTTGATGATTTCTGTAATACTTTTAAAAGATGAATTAAATAAATAACAGCAATGCGTTTTTACACAGTTACATGGTATAAACGCAATGGATGTCTTATTATCTCTTGCCCGAATAATACAATCAAATAAACAGTTGTGGTTGCTAATTTGGTTTTGTGCATTTGGCTGCTGAGACATCAGTTATTTCCGCGGTTCTCCACAGCTCAAGAGATTTCCGAACGCGGATCATATTACTCGCTTACTCCTTGCAGTAAATGTATATGACTCATGATGAGATAATGCTGTCATTTTAATGCCACTCCTGCTGGTAATATGATTTAGAGCAACGTTATTGAAGTATTTTAATCTCTTATAGCTTGAAATCAACCTTTTTATTTTGTTTCAGCTTAAAATAAACTGGTCTATGTGATATACAAGATGGAACACTCAGATTAATTGTGGTTGAAAAGTATAGGCTTCAGTATAGGCTAAAGGCTCAGGCCTTCTGTAATCATTTCTTGTATAACGATAACATCACAGTACCAGAAAGTGTTGAGTCATTCCTCATTACATGATGCATCATCCACATTACTTTAATGACATCACTGACATGTCAGTGCAGTCAACAGAGGGAGACTTCTGGATTCTCTGAGTGCTTGTGCACAGACAGGAAGTGCCATAAATCTGAAAATGTGATTACATTCACTTATCTCACTGAACAAAGAAAATACCAAAGCATTTTTGTCCACCATTCAAATTCTGTAAAACAACTTGACTGTAGAGAATGCAATAAACATATGTTTTAGGGAGTTTTCTGAATGTGTTACTGTATTTCTTTTTTTTTATGTCAATTGGCAACCATTGAGGTGTTAAAGCTGACTTTCTGTGAGGGAGAAAGCCTCATGTTATTTCACTGAATTGATTTCAATTGCTGTTTTTTCCTCTATTTTCAGATTCCTGCTGGTCTTCTCCTGTCTTGTCCTCTCTGTATTTTCCACCATAAGAGAGTATGAGAAGAGTTCAGAGGATGCCTTGTATATACTGGTATGTCTACAGTGATTTCCTTTTCCTTTCAAACTGTGCACCTATGTTGTTTGCTACATGTGTTTCTTTCCTTGCTATCTTTATTATTTGCTTATGTCTCTAATAGTAGGATTAGCATTGCATCTTGTTAACATGGCAGATGAAAAATATCATTGCACTGCATCATTGGTTGTAGGAGGTCAACTTGTAGGAGTGTTATCTAATTACACAGGGCATTGCAATCATTGCAGCTATCATGCTCTGAGCGTTTGTATTGCCATCCATAGATAGCAGAAAACACCAGATTTCAGCTCCATATCCAACCTTATGTCCCAACTCTAAGCCCTTATGTTTGCTCAAGTAGATCATGCAAACATTCCCAGGTTTCTCGTTTCCTTCAGACGCACTCCCACACAGGTAGGACGGTCTGTAAAAATGTCGGTGAGATGACTGTGAGGTGTGTGTGTGTGTGTGCCGTGCTCAGGAAATCGTGACCATCGTGGTGTTCGGCGTGGAGTACATCGTGAGGATCTGGGCGGCCGGGTGCTGCTGCCGCTACCGAGGGTGGAGGGGGCGGCTGAAGTTTGCCCGCAAACCCTTCTGCGTAATCGGTGAGACAGACCCGCCCCTGGACGTGCGCACCGGTCACCTGGGGGAGGGGTCAATGCTGAGGGTCTCCTTCTCACACAGTCTTGCTCTCTCTCTCCTGCCCGAAGGCGGTTGTGCGAAAGATGAAACAGAATGTTCCGTTCTGTTCTAATGTTATGAGTAGCAATGGCTTGCAGGTGTATTGCATTTCAGCAGATTTTAAAGGCCTTCAAAGACCAGCTCCTGACCTCATTTCAAGCTAGATGTTATCAATATTTCATATCAATGTTCAGTACGTTAGGTGCCTGCCAGTGACTTGTATATGAAATAATGTTAATATAATTGGATAACATATTTGCTGCATAGAAAATTTTTTCTCAGTGGTTTGTCTTGCATTGTTAGTTACTTTTTAATCATGATGCTATCATTAAACTTCAAAAAAATATTATATTATTATTATTATTGCCATAATTTATTGTAATGTTCTGTCTGTAATATGCTATCTTAAATTCAGCTCAGTTCTTTCCAAAATGAAGTGTCTAAAATGGGCTTGTTATTTTCCAGACATCATGGTGTTGATAGCGTCCATCTCGGTGCTGGCGGCCGGTACCCAGGGGAACGTCTTCGCCACCTCCGCCATCCGCAGTTTGCGCTTCCTGCAGATCCTGCGGATGATCCGGATGGACAGGCGAGGCGGCACTTGGAAACTCCTGGGATCAGTGGTCTACGCGCACAGCAAGGTGAGCACAGAACCCCTGAAACATGAGGGCTTCTTAAAGGAACGGGTGTGGTAGATTGGGTGTGGCTTTGTTGGGACAGGGCTTTGTTTGCCCAATGAATTCAACTCTGCTCCTCATCCTCAACTCATTTTAGGACCTTGCGAGGAGAAAAATACTGGAAGTGACATGACGTAAATAGGCCTGTCCTTTGTTGGAGGACTGCATGGACTGCAGTTATTAGACCTATGTTTCTGCTGCTGGGTCAAAATGCTTGGTGCTGTTTGCTGATTTTGCAAGATGGCATTTGCGCCTTCAGGCAAGATCTTTAGGTTCGCAAAACGATTTCAAATTCAGCTTGAAATAAGCCTAAGAAGCAGAGCTGTCAAACGGAAGTCCTGGGGAGCTGGAGTGTGTGGGTTTCTCTGGTTTCCTTTCAGTTAATGCTCAGTTTAAGTGTTTTTGCTGTTTTGCCAAACAGTGATTACAGTTAATTAGATGTTGAGACATACCAAGAACCAGCAGATGCTGCAGCAACCCAGGGCTGGAGTCTGACATCCTTGCCTCTGGGCATTTTGAGATACCGATGTTTAGTATTACAGAATAACAAGTTATCTTTAACAATAAAGTTTTATTTCACCTTTTTAGACTCAGTTCACTTAACACTCAGTTAAGTCTAAATTGTCCTTTGGGTCCTTATGTGGGAGTAAATGGTGTGTGGGCTCTGTGATGGATTGGTGATCTGTCCTGGATCTATTTTTTGCCTTTCACCCAATGTCTGTTGAGATAGGATCTAGCCCCCACCCCCACCCCCACCCCCACCCCCACCCTGCCCTGACCTGACCCTGACCAGGTAGGCAGTATATAAAATGGATGGATGGATGGATGGATATTATGTTTGTTTGGTCATTGCCCCTGCATTGGAGTCTTGGAAAAGAGTATTTCATTCTCAGTTAACAGCCTTAAGAATAATTAGTGAGGTATCAGAGAGCAGAGATTATAATTAGATAGTCTAGTTAATTGAACAGCTCAACCTGATACAGTGGGTGAAGTGGTCACAGTTCATTTCCTCTCATTGGCCACACTGATGAGTCAGTTCGGAGAGTTTCTAAAAATGGATTGAAGTGTGACCTACGTTTTAGTAGTAGCTTTTGCTGAAGTGAATTTTGAGTGATAACTCAAATCACTAACATAAATGTGATTAGCAGAATTGCTTGCTTCTCTATTGGCATTAGAAAAGCATATACAGATGGAAATTATTATTTTTGGTCCAAAGACACCTCTGTCCATGCTTTAATTGCTATAGTTAATAGGTGACTTCTGACTGAATATAATTATTCAGTTATGATTACTGGCATCAGGTACCAAGTTAATACCACTTGGCCCTAACACAAGAGCTGTACCCTACATTACTTGGCATTTTGTTTTTGTGACAAAACATAAAATTTCATTCTTCGTCAATCAACAGAATAATGAATAGGCCTAAGAGCTTTTGAGCAGTAATAAATTGAATTATGTCTATCGGTAATTTCATCACTGTTTCAGTCTCTTAAATGACGATGTTTCCTTAAAAAGTAAAGTGATGGGAGCAGTAGTGCAGTGTAAATGTGTGTAATGCACAGCCAGCTATTAATTATCGGGTGAAATCTAAATTTCAGTATTTATTGGTTGAGCATCAAGCTGTATAGTTTTTGAAATACCAGTTTAATGGAAGAACGGTTCTGAACTGCACCAGTGACAGAGATTTGGAGACCTAGACAATAACACCATATACAAAGTATTTATTATTTGTTTTCATGAGGGCGTGAGAGAGGGCACGCTGCAATCGGGACTAGGGCAGTTTGGTCTTGATCTTGTTCTATATCCGGGAAATACATAAAGTCTTGAGAAGATTTTGTGTTAGACTCCAACTTGAAGGCATGCTGCAATCGACCCATAATGTCTTAAAGAAATGACCCATACCAATACCAGAAGAGTCTTAAATAACAGTGGATGAAAATGCACTATTAATATATAGTGCTGGACTGCCCCCTCACCTGCCATCAGCAATTCAGCATATGCCGATGTCCTCCCATTGGAAACTTACTGAAGACATAGAGCTTGTCAAATATATAGAAATTAATTATTTAAAACCTCTTTATACTGTCAGTGGAGGAAGCCAAAAAGATAAGATGGTGACTCATAAAAGCACACTCCTGACGACAGCAAAAAAAAAAATAGGTATGCCTTGTTGCTTCTAATAATACCAAAACTTGTCAACAAGTGATTCTATCTGTGAGACAGAAATGGTTTGTCCCCAATATCATGGAGCTGACTGTCCGTGTGTTTGTGTGTGTGTGTGTGTGAGCGTGCACGTGTTTTTGAAGAATGTAGACATCCATGGTTCTCCTCCAAAACATGTGTTGTCACCAACAGCTTCTTCTCATATCCCAGACTACAGCTCACTTCCATATACAGCTTTAGCATGCAGTCCACATGCGCCCAATCAAATAGCGGGGCTTGCTAGACAGCAATTTGGGTGAGTCCCTAACTGCCTGAACCTTCCCATACCCAGAGCGATGTAATTGCCAGTTGCGCATCGCCCTCTAGGGTTACTGGATCCTGCTGGCACTGGCACGGTCCAGATTTGTGTGGCTGTGAGGTTCACCCATGCACTACAGCATTAAGCGAATTAGCTATACCACAAACTTCAACTTTTACGTTTTATTCTGCCAGCTGTCTAGAACAATCATTATATAGAATCCCAGCCTTCGTATGCCTTGCTGTTCTGCAAACTCTGCAGTCCCAGACAGCCGTCAGTACTAATCTCCAGAGTTATATTGACACAGAGCTCAAAGCAAACTTGAGTACCGTAAGTCTGCGTTGCTAAATTTGTGCAGGGGAAAAACTGGGCGGGATTCCAGCCAGGTACTGTGAATGCCCTTCTGCGCTACGTTCTCGGCCAGCGACTCATCTGTGAAAGGCCAGGGGGCTTGTGGGTAATGGATTGCAATGACGTGATTTTTAGTTCCTGGTTTTTAGATTTTGGTTTGTTTGTGTGTGGTTTGTTTCAAAGCTGGAGAAAAGAGCTATGGAAAAATGATGTACAAGGGTGCATTAGATGCATTAGATGAAGACAAACAGTAGTGTATACTAAAACAAAGTTTTACTCACTATATTTTTGCTTATAGAGAGAGTTGCCATTACAAGGACTTGTTATGCTGTTTACACTGAAACAAATACATGGTTGCTCAGCTGTTTTTGTCCTGATTCATAACTGGCCTTCCTGTAGCTGTGGGAGTCATGATGCTTGGGCTCTGGAACGAGGGTTTGTTGAGGTGTTTTTCTCTGTGGTAAACGATTATAACACATTTTTGTCGTCCTCACAGGAGCTGATCACTGCCTGGTACATCGGATTCCTGTGCCTCATCCTGGCATCTTTCCTGGTGTATTTGGCTGAAAAAGAGGACAACACCCAGTTTGAAACCTATGCGGACGCACTGTGGTGGGGACTTGTGAGTCCTGGTTTTGAACCTTTACGGGGACTCAGTAATATGTAATACTTGTTAACAGGGTAGTTCATTAATTCAGTGGTTGAACTTCAATATTAGATTTCCAGTATGTCTCTGGAAGATATTTAGTGTTCCCTACTGATTTAAGTCATCAATAAATGCTCTTAGGTTACTTAACCTAGAACAGAACTTTGGGGAAGGGCTTCTCTCAAAATTCTCAATTCTTTTGTAAATAATGTAGCATTTTCTGGAAACCTGTCTTCACTTACTTTCTCATGACTAGATTTGTTATACCTTGCCTGTGCACTAGACCAATTACCCTTTAACTTCCCAGAGAAAATATAGAGATAAATAGAGCTGTTGAGCCAGGATTTATCCCTGTCCGTTCAGCATTGATGGAAGGGTTCGCACATTGATTATTGAGGGTCTCTGTGTCCAATATCAGCTTTCTTCCCCCTCCATCAGATAACTCTGACTACCATTGGCTATGGCGATAAGTACCCAATCACCTGGAATGGACGACTCCTTGCCGCGACCTTTACTCTGATTGGTGTGTCTTTCTTTGCACTTCCAGCGGTAAGCTTCCCTCGAATGATGTGCCCTACTGAGGTATAAGGTGGCGGTATGGCATAATGGTTAGGGGAATAAGATTGTAACTCAAATGTTGTGGAGTTGATTCCCAGATAAGATTCTTCGTTTGTAAAACCCTGAATTGCTTCAGTAAAATATCCTGCTGTATAAATTGATCGTATGAAAATATGTAATAATATGACAAAATGAATATGTAAACGTAATGTGTGTGTGCTGTTGAAGAGGAATTGTTTTGTCCATGTTTAAAAGATATATGGAAGCTAGCCTGAAAGCAAAGAATAAGCCAGTGCTTGAATTTACAGATGCAGGAGAGAGACACTTATTTAGGGCATAAATGTACAGTGTAATATAATGATTAGAGAGCTGGGCTTGTAACATAAAGGTTGTGGCTTTGGCTCCCAGGGTACTGCCTTTGTGCCTTTGAGTAAGTTCCTTAACCTGCTCCAGCGAAATATCCAGCTGTGTAAATTAATTATATGTACAAAATGCTGTTTGTGTGAATTGCACAGTTTGTGTAATCACATGCTATCGATGTTTTAAGCAGTCATTGTGCTTTGCTGTAGGGTGCAGTCTTTTGATTGGTTCAAAAAAATCAAGGTCTGACAGTCTGCTTTCCCTGGGTGTCAAAGGGTATCTTGGGATCAGGGTTTGCCCTGAAGGTCCAGGAGCAACACAGGCAAAAGCATTTTGAGAAGCGGAGGAACCCTGCCGCAGGACTGATCCAGGTACAGTGATGCGTTGATAGATTTTGTCCATGTTCCCGAGCACTGCTCATCACATCTGAGGTGTCTAGTGCAGCTAAACCCGACCCCATGCAAATATAAGTCAGTACATTAGATGGAATATATCAGGGTGTCCATACTGTATAGTGTTGTGCTCGAGCATGTGCTGCCTTTTGTTATTGATAAAGTAACCTGATAAGATTATTGAAAATGCATCTTTAATTTCTTATGTTTTTTTTTCCTTAACTGTGTTAAGGCTTTGTGTTATTTTCATTTGCTTTGGTTGCAATTCAGATTCTTAATTTTCCACAGATAGTTTAGATTCACTGACCTGATGTCCACATTGATTTAATCTTTCGGGCAATAATTTAAAAAATGTTTTTTTATCTAAATGAATCATTTGGCGTTGAAGCACATAAAACGAGAAATTACGTGGTCTGATCGATTGAAAGTCCTAGAATGTGAACACAGGAAATCTATTGATGAGAATTGTAGCTATTTCTGACACAATGTGGCCTTTAAAGGCTAGATCATCCCACAGCAGACATTAGAAGTATCTAATTAAGAACAATTTGCAACTTCTTACAGTTCAAAAGTTGCAGTTGTGGCTGGAACAAAAAACAGCGTGTGGGGGGTGGGGGGGTCAGCCAATAGTGCAGTTGTTATATGATCTTGCAGCTGCAGGCACATCCACTGGAGCTCTGCTGTTGTACCTGTACCCAAGGGAATTAACCTAAATTGCTTCAGTAAACTGCCCTGTTGTGCAAATGCATAGTAAGTTAAAGGAAATATAAACTCTGTTAGACATTTTGAATAGGGCTGTCTACTAAGTAAATAATATAGGCTGCGTCTAAAATGGCATAATGTGTACTATATATGTATACTGTTATTCAGCGTTTCTTAATATGTGAGCAAAAGGTATGATGGCTTTTTGGACATACTACATCATCACCGAAACGCGCCACATCCTTTCAGCACTTTGTGCGTTGATGACGGCCACGAACCTGCCATTTAACGAAGATGCTAACGTTAGCGACAGATTTAATCTGGCACTTATTTAGCTACCGTTATTTGATGCATACTATGGTTTTGGGCATACTAAAAACGTTCACATACTATTTAGACATACTATAATAGTATGCTAGCATGCAATTTCAGGTGTAGCAATAGGCTGTAAAATATCACATGGCTGCAAATACAGGAAGTGACAGTGGAGCCAATAAATAACAGCTCTACTCAGCACATGAGGCTGAACACGCATTCTGAATCAGGCCTTGAATCCAAGAAATACCACACCAGTCCTGTATCTGCAAGACAGACAGAGAACAATGTTCAGCACTACGAATAACAGTAAAACGGAAAAAGGGATATGTACAAAATCCATTTTGCACTATAATACTGTAGCTCTTGTACAAATTGACACAATATAAAGTACAAACGCAGCATTATTTCAACTTGAAGGCCAACAGTTGCTCTGTGCATTTGTGTGTGAGTAATTGTAGGTGGTGGATTTGCATTCAGAAAGGGCAAGACTTAAGCTGACCTTCAACAAGCACAGAGCCTTGGTTTTTGAATAGGATTAGACAGAGAAATCTATTTTGTTGACAACGACTGTGCTGAGTAATAGGCGAATGGGCAAACCGTAAATAAACGTTTCTCCGTTGTCTGTTCCATGCGTGCAAATGCGCAGTACATGTACCACACAGGTATAGCATGATTGATGATGATTTTTTGTTTAATTGTGAAAACTTGGATTGAGCCCACACATTGAGAGTGTGCAGTGTATTGGAGGCATTATGCAGAATGGCTGTACACTGCTTTTAATCTTCTTTCCTTAACTTGTTTTCCAAATCCAGGCCGCATGGAGGTTTTATGCCACTAACCTGACACGGACAGACCTGCAGTCCACATGGGATTATTATGAGCGGACAGTGTCTGTCCCTATGTACAGGTATTTACTGGGTCTACTTTCATTCAACATCGACCTGAAATCAGCCCTCCATGCTCACAGCGCTGTCTGTATGAAATACTTGTGATTTAAGTGACTCATTCCAAGCTTTTTAAAAGTCACTTTCTTTCTTTAACAACATTACAATACTTCAATTGGAGAGGCAAATTTGTCTTCAACCTGGGAATGATCCAGTTTGGAGTTTTATGAATTCTCTTTTGATTGAACAGGCCAAGGCTCTGCAGTTCGGTTTTGCTTTGAACTTTTTGTCATCATTACATGTTTGCTAATTGACAGTAACATGGTCTCTGTGTCTCCATTCGGCCATATTAGATTATCTGTTTACAAACAGTGCTGGATTACATTGTGCTGATTACTCACAAAATGGAGATGTGCTTATACTTGTGCTTCTCTCCAGTTCTGTTGCTGATGTTGCGGTTCAAGGGGAAAGTTGTTTACCTAAACAACACTCGCACTGCTTCATGTTACCGTTTACACAATGGGTGCCGAAAAACACGGCTGTTTTTTTGAAATCTTCATTGAAAATTTTAAAAGCGTTGTACAAGAGATAAAATGGGTGTAGGACTTATGATTGATTTTACATTATTGATGCCTGGTAGATAAGTCTCTGTTTTTTTTAACCAATAATGTCTGATAGATGCTCAGCTCTTGCTACTTTGACATTTCAGCGGGCAGTACTGTAGGTTCCCAGATGGTCATTGTCTTATAGATTGCATTAAAATGTGCCAGATACATCAATCAAAGTCTGCTTCATGCCCCGTCTCTTTTGTTCAGTGTCTTATTGGTGTGCCAGAATTAATCTGGTTTCTAATTTGTTTAGACATATGAAACATTTTTCATTTATATGAAAGTAGTTTTTGGCTGGACCACAGCAGCGGGGCCAGCCCTACAAACGCGAATGTCTGTAACTGTGTGACTGAGTTGACTGAGTGATGAAGTTACACCATTGGTTGGCTGGATCACGTGTCTTAGGTCCAGCCATATAATAGGTTTTAACCTGGTCTTGTTCTTTGTGCACTGAGACTGACAAGAATCATTATATTAGTTATTAGTGTCGCAGCTATATAAAAAGTTTCATTTGTCATCTTTGACTTTCTGCTTTTAAAATATTATTTCAGTTTTTGCATGTGTTTTTGATCAGCACAAACAGTTTTTGTGTTTTAGAGTTTCTGACAAACTCTCAGCTTTACAATGACAGGTATAGAGCATTTCAGGTTTGTGGTCAAAAGCGCAAAAAAAAAAAGAAGCACTTCAAAAATCCCGTTTCACATTTTTCTCCCCCTGTACCACTTGGCTCATGCAATCCTCTACTTTTGACATTTTTTTGCAGCTGACTTGGAAAAACAGATACCCTGTTAGGGAATGAGGGAATAAGGAGATGGAGAAAGACTGTAGGGATAGCAGCTATAGTGTTTTATGTAACACTGTACATCTTTCTCTGAGACCCAGTTTGTTTCACAAAGCCTCTATTGTTCAAAGATAGCAATATTATGGATTGTAATTATTTTATTTTACAATGTCTTTAACATGATGTGAAAAAACTAATAGGCACTAATCTTTCAGATAATTGCCAGGCTTATTAATTCAATTAAACTCAATTATTATTTATTTATTAAATTCAACTCACCCAATTCTATTTGTGTAGTACTTTTTTACCTGTCACAAAGCAAGGAAACTTGGAAAATTAAGCTGGAATGGGCTTGAACCACCAAAAAACTGGAAAGTGAAGTACAAATAAATCAATTAAACTATTCATCTAGCATAATTGATCAAACAAAAGAAACATTAAAGGACAAAGTTCTATTCAAAGGTAAGATTTAGCCTTGTCTATTTCGAGATGATTAGCTGCCAGTGCTGGAAGTACATGCTAATTTTTATTATTTTAATTGCAGCTCATTGAGCACAATTGACTATATTCAAAAGGCGCAAGTATAGTGAATGCTGTGTAAGTGCAGTTATTGGATGGTGGTTGACCCTCCATAAAGACATTGGCAAATTATCCATTGCAATTCCAAGGACATTGTATTGATCCATCTGGAGTATTTGCTCGTAAGTGTTAAAATCTATGGAGATGATCTGAGCATAGCTAGTATCCGTTAAGTGCATAGAGGTCAATAAAATCCCCGCAGAGCTTTGTGGTATTAATGCTGGCCCTATGCAGATCTGGTCACGATGCATGGAAAACCTTAGCTGTATATTAGGCTCGCATATCTCTGAGACATGTAGAAATATAATATGAACAGCACAAAATGGATATATTCTGCCAAAATACACATAGATTTCACATTTCAGATTTTTTTTATGTAGATCTCATGTGAGAGAGAGGGAGACAGCATTATATGTACTGCATTAGTGTATTATATTATGTGAAACCACAGTCAAACCATATATAAAAATACAGAGAAAATGGGAGTTTTGTAATTCGGTGTGCTGCCTGTGGCATTTTGGAAAATGTTTGCCTCTGATAGATATCAATTTACCTCTCTTGTTTGAGAATTATGGAGAAAAAATAAGCGTAATTACAGTATCTGCGAGCGGGATAAAAATGTACAGATTTCTGAAGACAAGGACTATACTATTAAATTGAGCGAAATAGTCTGACTGGTTAGGAAAATCAATCTTAAAACTAGAAAACAAGAGTTATTTTCTGAATTAAATTTTTGAATAATTTTTTTTCCGGTGTGGCCAATACAGACACTGCAATAGCAGCATGCTCTGCTGACTGGTTTTCAGTTTAATATATTATTCATTTGTGCAGCAGTGAGCCTCGCCCATTCCATTACTGTTAATAAAGCCCTTGCCATTCCCAATTTAGAGTTGTGTCAAGTACAGAATTCAACATTTAATGTGGGAAATCATGCATAATTCTCAGCTAGTGCTTGATGTTGCTTGCGAGCAAGTCAATTTTTATGTTTGAACACCCAGTGGTGTGATAGCAGGAAAAAACGGTGGCTGTTGTTCTCAGAACTATACAGTACAGTATAGCTATGTAGCTATTCAGTGGTGCTGAGCTAGGAGAATACATTTTCATTACACAGTCGATTACTTTTCCCAGTGAGGAGATGAACATTTATGCTAAATAAACACATTACAAGGCTGTATGTCTGCATGTTCTGCTACACAAACAAATATTGTATGAAAGCTCAGTCAGTAAAGATACTGACCTCGAGCACAATCGAGACAATATAGCCTAGGCTGTACCATCCAGCTGTGACCAGCAGTACAGTACATGGCAGCAAAATGGAATGGGTGGCTTGAAGTCTCCCACGGTTCCTACATTTACCACTGTATTACCTTAAAAGAACCGGCCAGGTAGCTAACTAGCTTGCTACCACAGCTGAACAAAACTGTGAAACAAGACCTAGTGAAAAATAAGCTAGCTAGAGAACAGCCTGTGAAGCTACTGAGGTATAGAATGTGGCAGCGCATGTGGTCCTACAGGCTGGAGTGGACTTGCGCTAGCTCGACACCAGAACAGATACTGGAACACATAGGAAAAGGTGGCGGACTCGAATGGTCTTAATTGGTTTTCTGTAGCCCTGTTGCCTTCCTTCTGCAGACTGTGGATATGGTCTGAAGAGAGTTGAATTCTGTATTGTGAAGGAGACAGCAGGTGGATACAGAATCTATTTACAGAGCAAACACAAGGGAGGACCTGTGTGCATTCTGTTACATATAGTGAATACTGATTTAGCCAGTACAGAAGCCAGCTAAATTCTAAATTCTAAATATCAAAAGCACAAGCCTGTCTCTCATGGTGGTTCCTACAGTATATTTGTGTGTGTGTGTGTGTGTATGTGTGTGTGCGTGTGTTTGTGTGTGTGTGCATCTGCACATTTTAATTGCAGAATTCCCTCTAGACAGGTTAGCTGAAATGGGGCTTGAAGCTTTAATTGATTAAGCATCAACAGTTTAAGCCATTTAGGAAGAGCCCATGATTTTAGGATTTAAGATCTTATAATTGATGTGGTCACATTAATGTTCCCAGCATGTTGCATTTTCCGTTCAGAGCAGGTAGTGACTCAGTCAGGAATATGGTGAGACAGTGCCATCTGCTGTGAATTATTTCTTGCTGTAATTTTGTTTTAATTTAATCTATTAACAGTGAGTGAATCTATTCTAGCAGCAGTGGGCAAAACAGTCACAGCTTCTCCAGTTAGAGTTGCAAGCATCCATTGTGGGTTTTCACAGAGGAAATGTCATATTATTTTAATATCATATCATAATATTTAATCATTAGCATCAGTACATAATATTATGAAATGTGTGCCTGTCATTTTTGTGCCGTTCATGTTTGGTAGAAATGACTGACTCAATTTTCCCTATTTTTGTAGACTTATTCCTCCTCTGAACCAGCTTGACCTCTTGCGGAATCTGAAGAGCAAGTCTGGACTGTCGTTCAGGTCAGGTCACGAGTGTTCTGCTTTTGCAGCTATACCATTTGATTTTGACTTTATTTATCATGGCTGCCTGGTTTAGTATTAAATAGATATGGGTAATAAAGCATTAATATTAATGTGAACTAAAACATTAAGATTGACTAAATAATTACAATCAGGGTAGGTAGTTCATTTATAATTTCCAATTAAATGTAGTGAATGAAATCTACTGTATAAATATTTTAAAGATATTAATGGTAAACATTTGTAATTTATACCCCATAAGATTTTTCAATCTGCTTCAGTTACTAGGTGTTTCACTGAAACGTACATTGGGCAGTGCTTTTTTGTTTTCTTCTGATTATAAATTACTGTTCTTCTGGGTTTATTGTTCATTGTAATGTGTCCCCCTTTGTCACACAATGTGTCTGACTGACTTGTGATATGTAGTGGTGTGATTTCCCCGTGCTTCATTATTCCTAGTGTTTTACCAGAACATGTAGCAGATGTTTAAGTATGAATTACATTGCAGTGAGGCATGGGTGAAGACATATGATATAGTAGTAATGGTGTGTGTTTTTATGGTCTCTCTCTCACTCTCTCCCTCCCTCCCTCCCTCTCCCTCCCTCTCTCTCCCTCTCTCTCTCTCCCTCTCCATATATCTGGAAACACAGGAAGGATGCTCAGCCAGAACCCTCCCCCAGGTCGGTGTGAAAGCATTACCGTTATTGCCTGTCAGTTCAAGTTCACCTGCAGTAGTGGCTTTTAATCCAATGGAAAGGGGTGCTGCTACTCTTTTGATTGGTGACAGTATCCACCCAGAATGGATTTTGAGCTGAAATGTGCAGTCGTTCAGTCTGGATAACAGTCTTTACACAGGGTGTTAACGTGAATTTTCAGTGTTTACCAGGTTCCAGTGTTCCAGTGGATTTCCAGTGTTCACCTTAACAGATAAGGGACCTAAAGGATGTGGATATTATATACAAAGCATTGCTGTAGCTGCAGCTGATACTTATATGACCATAGACACCACCCCATACTTTCATGAATAGTAGCAGGCCCTCATAAGTGTCTCTGTACTGTTAGCAATTGATATGATAAACACTTTTTGTTGGGTGTCCCTAATTAATACTTACTGTAGGCTTATATTAGCATGACTGGAGTAATGCAAATTGAGGAACTTCTCTCTTAATATGTAATGTCATAATACTTTCTGTAACACTTTATTTAATTCCACATCCATAAGTTATGGATGGTATTCATTCAAGTGCTGCTATAATATCGAATAATGCTTTGAATATGATGGCTATGTAGTCACAATAAAAATATCCATAAATACAACAAAATAGCCAGGGGATACCAGTTAAAGTGTCGATCTATACTTTCTATCTTTTAAAATGTGTGGCTGATGTATTGTGAGTAGTATTCAAAGCTTGCTTCCATTTTGACCTGGATCGAATTCACATTTGTCCTGAACGCTGAATTCATTTCTCAGTCAAAGTTCAGAACAACTATTGAATGAATCTGTTCCTTGTGCTTGCCTTATTTGTACAGCTGCTGGTTCTCTGCATCATTGAGGGGATACCAGTAATCGCATAAATGAGCACTCCATAATCATGTTTATTTAAAAAATGAAAAAAATGAATATTAATGTTTATTTTTGAACAGCAGCAAAGTGTATTGACTTTTACATTTGGCGTTTATGAACAATTCTCTGCTCCAAGCTTTAGCAAGCAGGCTAATTAAATGACAAGCTTTCGGGTACCCAGCTCTACAAAATAAATCCGCCCAGGTTCATGTTTTCACCAGCAGAGCCAGTCAGCCACAGAGGAGTGCCTGTGCAATGTCAGGTCCTCCTCTGGCGTCTCTCTCACATTCATAATGCTTAACTGGCGCTTTGATCCGCTGTGGGGCTTGGCCTGCAAGAGCAATGCATTTCCATTGGCTGTGTGGGTATATTATGTTCAGCCACACAGAGCGCAGATTATAAGAAGGGCCTACCTGGGCTGCTTGATTTGATGGGTCAATAACTGACATGCAGAACGCCAAGCAGTATTAGAAATGTAGTCTATTTGAGTGCTGTGCTGTCAGAATGCCAGGGCTTGTCTGCTTCTAAATCACTAACGGATACCGCACCTGACACCCCTGTACGCATATTTATTTTGCTTCGATATGAAACCGGAATCGGATTCATATTTTTTCCTGCCGAGGCTCGACTCGTCCTGGAAGTGCTGTTTAGCATGGCTGGCCCTTTCACAGCTCACGTTTGCTTTCCCTGTCCTCGGGTGCGGGGTGGCACAATTAAGCACCGAGACATTAGCACAGCATATCAGAAACTCAGTGTAGTAAGTTTCTGGTGATAGTATATAATTTCTGTCCAGCTTTTTATTTCAGTGTATTCAGCCACAGTGAATTATTTTTATAGCTGTTGTCCTTGTTCAGTGTTAATTGCGGCGTGTGCGGCAATTTCCTGCCCCATTTATGTAGCTGGATGTTTCCAAGGGCAACAGAGGGAAAAGGGGGAAGGTGCCCTACCCAGTCCAGAGAGTTCTACCGTGCACAGTGCCCTCAACTAGCCAACGCATACGGCACACTCTCCACCATGCATGCAGAACAGTGCTCAGGTGTACCCTACCGCATCGCCATGTCCAGATAAATGACTATGCTTGTCACAAGTAATTTGTAAAAAAAATATATATATACAGTATATTAAAAAATTTTTTAAAGAATTTATGTGGAGACCAGTGCCTTCTGCATTACATTACATTTAGCAGACACTCTTATCCAGAGCGACTTACACAACTTTCTACATAGCATTTACATCCATTGCATCCATTTATACAGCTGGATATATATTGAAGAAATGCAGGCTAAGTACCTTGCTCAAGGGTGCAAAAGCAGTGTCCTACCCAGGAATCGAACCTGTGACCTGGGTACACACTACCAGTTTCTCCTTCCTCACTAACTCCTATTCTCCCTCATTTTCAGTAATGAGAGTTCATGCAGAGAAACTCTGTGTGGGTGCTGCATTGGAACAGATAGGTACCACAGGAATTTATTCGCACGCAGATACCAAGATCCGCACGGTTAGACCTTTCAAAGCATTCAGGTCTGCATACCCTCTCCTGTTTCCCCCGTGCACTCTTTTGGAATGATTTACCTACCCTCTAGAGGAGGTGCACCTGACCTGAGCCAGGTGCGAAGCCAACAGGCCATTAGTCTCCTAAGCAGAGTGTTATTGGTGCTGTCAGTGCTAAATGCTTAGCATTCTATGCCAGCAAGAACAAAAAGAACCAAAGGGAAACTATCGTATTTTGCTTGAGAACAAAAGCTATTTTTGTTTATTTATTGTGAATTATTCTTTTTTTGTTGTTGTTGTTGTTTTTTTTTTGCGTGCATCAAACAGTACTGGCTTACCTCAGTGCTGTGTTGATCCTTCTGTTTGAGATCTTTGAGAAGGGCAACAGTATTTTCTCCTTTTGAGTTATTATTAAAATATTATTAACATGTTGTGACTTCTCACATATTGGGATGGATATGAAACAGCACTGAAAATGATGATGGACTTGTAATTCATCCAGCATTTGTAGCTATGTAAGTCAATATTTAAATTGTTGACAAATTTAGACAAATTTAATGAAAATATTTGAATGTTACTTACATTCTTTTCCACAGTGGTGAATTACACTCCTTACACACACTGAATCTCCTTTATTTGCTTTTAATTATGGTGAAGAACTAAATAGTTTCACACTAAAAACTAATGGATTTGCATCTTGCAAAAGCTGTTTTTTATGCATCATTTCAATATGAAAACCGCTTATCGCCATGTTTTACATTTCTTTTGTTTTGGCCTGCTTTTCAAGTCCACCTTGAATAGAAAGAATAATCACCGCATTGTTTTGCATCTACATTTAGATTCCGCATTCTGGCCTCCTTTCAGCAGGGGGTCTAAATCATGACCTGGATTAGAAAGCACACCTTTTTTAGTTAGTCCCTTTTATATTCTTGATTGTGCTGAATGGCGACAAAAAGAAACGCTTCCAAAAAGACGCCAGTAGCATTAAGTGGTTTCCTAACACCCCGCATTTGCATGTGATGAATGCAGCACTGAGGGGTGGGAGGAGCCAGGTCCATTTTAACCAGCTTGTCTTGCATGTCTGTGCAGTGGTGCTGTTTGCATGCCAGTCTGTTGCCTATAAAATGACAAAGATATCATTGATTTGTCAGGAGCATGGTGTGGAAACCTTGACCTGTGCGGCAGTTCTAATATAACCCCCTAAACTGCAGTTCACTCAAGCACGGCACTGTATAAGTGGCCCCTATTTATGGAGGTCAAGCAATAAATCAAAGCTTATTCACATGTCAATCAAGTGGTGCTGTATGTTCAGTGATGCTTTCTTCTATATTATTAATTAATTATTTATAATACTTCTGTATTATAAATGAATAATTGAATATGCAAAGGAGTATGGTTTCATTCTTCCCACTTTGTCTCCCGTTGGAAACACTGTAAAATGAAATGGAAAAAAATGAGAAGGAAAAAAAGACAATCCAGGACCTTGCGGCATCTCATTTGGTCCGAATCGCAAACGTCACAAGCTGTTACCTCAAGGTCAGGTTTTAAATTTATTTCTCCGTGACAACCAGGGGCAGTCCGCATGACCACTCTGACACCTACAGGTCCTCAGCATCGTTGCCCAAATAGCAGCAGAGCACTGCCTTAACGACTGTGCCCGGGGATGTATCATTTTAATCTTGAATGCATGTTGCTTCCCGCCAAAATGAAATGTGCTCTTTGGCCCCCG
Source organism: Anguilla rostrata (assembly GCF_018555375.3). NCBI lineage: Eukaryota > Metazoa > Chordata > Actinopteri > Anguilliformes > Anguillidae > Anguilla > Anguilla rostrata. The sequence goes on from NC_057945.1 coordinate 15,399,189, forward strand.
ATCCCGCGGCTTATCACGAAGGAAAACGCTCGGAGTGAGAATGAATGTGCCGACCTGTCCCTGACTCACCAGAGAGAATTAAAGTGAATTATGAAAGTGAATTAAAACTACACACATAGCACCGCCTGCACTCACAGGTTTAAATTCATTTTCGTCTGTTCTGTCATTGAAATAATCCGTCTTTATAATGGTTTTTTTTATTCTTTTTTTTTGTTGCTCACTCTGTTTACGATTTTTATGTACCACAGTAATTTGTTGCTGAAGGGCTCATAACGAAGATCACTGACTGGATTTAATACTCGGCTGCCCTTTAGGGTCTCGGGAGTGAAAAGAAATTGTTGTAGGCGGGACTTGGGTCATGTGGTCGGAGTCTTTTATCCATCTTTTTTATGACTACGAATGCTTGATGGATTTACCTCGGTGAGAATATGATCCGTCGGCAACCCGTGATCTGTGAGGGTAAATTGCTCGGACGTTCCTGCCAGTGCATGTACAGTGTGCCATGCAAGTGCATGCCTGCATGCCGCCGCTTGCAATGTGCCCGCATTTATGTGTTTTACAGTCAGACATGGTCAAGATTCCAACAGTGATTATTAATTGTTCCAATTCATATGACATCACAGGTAAGAGGTTATTACAGCTTTGATTACTCAAATTGATAATTTATTGAATATTTGACATCACTATGCATCGTCTCAGTAGTGATCAGATTACTGTGTAAACTATTCTTGCTTCAGTGGTAGATTCTGAGGCTGGATATCTAAACATCGGTTTATTCTTCAATAAAATCAGCTGGATGGTAATATTAGTTTATGATCATTTCCATGCTGTGTGCCACTAATTTACAGCCAGATGTACTGTGCTTGCAGTGAACAGGTAATTCCAAATGTCAAACCTTGAGGTGATATTCCTGAAATAAACAAAAGCTATGAGATATGTGAATTTAAGTGTTTAGTGTATGTCACAAATTATATATTTTATAAATATATAATGTTTATAAAATAATATAAGTATAATATAAATATATAATTTTAGATTAATTATATTAATATATAAATATAATATTTAAATTTAGTATTTACGTTTATGCTTTGGCAATGCAAATGCAAATTTTGTCATGCCATTAAAGCACTTTGAATTTTATATTTGTAGTAAATAGTGTCTTCAGTTAAACTATCATATATCTTTATGTGTGAACTATAAACAAATAATAGGAATTATTTATGAAATTGTTTTGCAGATACTTCAGAAATTCTATTTCTGTGATTGTGGTTACATGTATTTTTCCTATAGCTGGTCATTCAACAGATGCAGCTTTGGTAGGCGGGGTTTGTCCTACATCATTGCTTTGAGACAGGTGCAGCTTTGGTAGGTGGGGCTTGTCCTGCAGCACTGATGGTGATTGGTGCATCTCGCTGTCTGGTTTCCTCCCGCCCCTTGCAGTCAGAAGGTGAGCCTGAAGGAGAGGGTGTTCTCCAGCCCCAGGAGCTCGGGGAACAAGGGGAAGGGCTCGCCGCAGGGCCAGGGCATACGCAGGTCCCCCAGCGCGGACAACAGCATCGAGGACAGCCCCAGCAAGGTGCCCAAGAGCTGGAGCTTCGGGGACCGCAGCCGGGCCCGGCAGGCCTTCCGCATCAAGGGGGCCGCTTCCCGCCAAAACTCGGAAGGTGAGACCGCTTCGGTTACCCTAATTTAATGCTCTTACCCCTGCTTTTAAGAAGAATACTTTACTCATTGTCCCGGCTGTCAGCCCTGACTCACCAAGTGACATCACAGTTGATGACAGCAAGGTGATATTATAGATATACCCTTTGAACTACTTAATAAAAGTTTGCCTGTTGTCTAAATTTGGTCCAGTGAATCATGTATATGTCCATGTAAATGATTTTAAATTGTACACTATTCCTTAAAAATATAAAATTAATTTAAAAATGGATGACATCACCTGAAAGCCTAATGATGCTGTGGTGTTGTGATTGGATAGAGAGTTATTAAAAGGATATAACCTATAAACTGTCTTTTTTTTTGTTGAATTAATATGCATTTTGTATTTTCTGCTGTGTTTGTGCAGGTCAGTGGTCCAGTGTGTTGTCTGTTTTTTTGTATGTGATTGTGATTGTACGTGATTAATTACGTATGCATTATTTTTTTTATTCGGTACTACCAGTGTCTGGAGACACTGAAAAGCTCAAAGGGTTGAATTTGAATGGCAGTATTTAGAGCATGGCCAGTGTGTGGTAACTTTATTTAGTAGTACGAGCATTCAGGAACCTGCTGGCTGGCTCTTCAGACAGAGAGGTTTGATGCCCCTCCCCTAAATTTAGTACGGAACCCTGACCATGCCACTAGTGACTGTGGCTGGCAGCCCCACAGGGTGGGGTATGATTAGCGTCAGCCGGGGGGAGGGGGGGCGGGGTAATCTCTCATGCCCCCCCAGGTTGTTAGGCACCTGCGGTCTGCCTGCGCAAGCTGTGTTTGAACTGTATTCCTCTGAAGCAGTGACCTCACGGCTCCGCCAGTGGGCCGCCAAGCAAAGAAAGGGGGGAGGGGGGCGGCTAGCAGCACGCGTTTTGCGGCTTGTCTGAGGCCTCGTGAACTGACAGAGAAAGACGTAGCGTGTTTCGCTGTTACAAAGCTACCTGTTGCCATATATATACAGGACAAATGGTATAGGAGAGGGGAAGACCTGCTGAGAAATAGACATCACTGTGCACCTATTGTACACACATGGCTGCCTGTGTTCTGCTTACAGTGAAATGTCTGTGTATCATAGTGCTGTTTGTAGATGGAGTCCTCTCTGTGCCTTTGCATATATACATGTATCTGGGAAAGCCTGATGCTCACAGATTCCTTTGTTTCTCTGTTTGATGCTGTGCTAAAGTGCTGATTGAGATGCAGGATGAAGAATTCAGGCAGAAGAGCTCTCCAGGTCAGGATTGACTGGGAGGTTTGCAGTCCATGCAGCTTCTACAGTAAAATCTACAAAAATACCATAGCATTGATCCCAATTTTAGGATATGCTATTATTTGTGGTTTGCTTTTGTTTTTGTTTTTGAACCTTAATTAAAGTGTCTTTTTTTCTTTTCCTGTTGGAATAATGGATGCAAAGCAGCCGGAAAGCCCTTGGGTCAAATGTGCATTACATCAATACTGTACGTTCTACATTAAACTACATGACAAATGTCATTTTATGGTAGTGTGAAGAGATAGAAATGTGAAAGAGATTATATTTGTACTTACACTTAAAAAACAGTTATACTTTTACCTTGCACACATTATTTTTTGCTATTTTTTGCGTTTTGAAAGCTCCCAAATTTTGGTGGAAACATTCAGCTTGTGTGATTGAATTCATTAATTTCATCGTTTCATTTCTGTTTATTAACCCCTGTACAGTTGTGCTGTTTGCCTTCTCAAAATCTGGGAGCGTTTCCTGAGTATTGTTTCAAAATCATTACATTTGACGGCCATTTTAGAGGCTGACATTTGCATCCATTTCTGAGTGTAGTTCATGTGCTTTATGTTTACATTACTGTCCTTGAGTTCTGTAGGTACCTCACACCCTCAAATGCACAAGCAGCCATACGCTCCTATGCACAGCTGCATAGAGAAGAGCATACACATTTAACCAGGAACTGAATTCATATTTCAGTAGATGAGAGGCTTTCCTAAAATCAGTACATAGCAATACACGTATGTGTATCAGCTGTATCAGCTTAAAGGGTGATTTTTATCTATCACATGAAGCACCCAGGCATATCGCATTACGTACCTTGTTTTTATTTCAGTTGTTTTTTTTCTACTACTTTGTTTCACACTAGTGGCAAAATCAAAGCTTGTCGAAAAATGATTTTTGTAGATGTGATCACAATCAATACGACATATGCTGTAAAGCCTGATCCATGAAAGCTGGGTTTTATACTCATAAACCCCAAATTTTTGAATTATTAGTTGTTCTTTTATGCTCATTCAAAGCTATAAATTTGGGGCCACAAATAATATATAATGGCACCCTTATGGAACATAAAAGTGGAAGACTAAATATGCAATAGACAGATAGTCAGCTGTCTGTGTAGCTACAGTATGTGTTCAGTGTCATACTGTTTATTACGTATAGCTATAATATAAGGGTTGCATTTAATGCATCAAATCATTGCAGTATCAAGTATACTGTAGTTTCTGCAATGGTAATCAATTATCAGCAATAAGAATGTATATTATTACTTTTAACTAAATCGTCATGTCAGTTTAATGAGATTTTTCCAGAGCCAAACGTGTTCTGCGTTTCCTCCCTTGTCTATAAGTAGAAATCATCACTGGATGATTTTTGTTTCTGTACACATACATCTGGAAGTTTGTGCAATTGTGTTGTCAGACTGCCCTAGCATGTAACACAACATACACTACAGTATTGCATTCTTATATTGCAAACTGTGTGGTCATACAAGTTATATGCTTGTATTAAACACCTCATGTACTACATATTTTGCAGAAAGCAATGTAAAAGTATTTTTGAATTTCAGTTTTGATTTTTTTTTTGTCTGATTGCCTGATTTAACCACTGAAAATGACAGTGATTTTAAATAAGTTTCCACTTAAAAACATTTTTCCCTGTTTCTATTTAATTTGTTTGTTTTTGTAAATCTCTGGCACTTTTTTGAAAAACCATTTCAAATTCAATCCATCAACTAAACTGGATCTAGAGATTGATATTTTAATGATAAAATACCACAAGCAGCTTGGTTGTAATCAGCCATATAGAATATTGGATCCCTTCAAATTCTGTGCTAGTTTAAAAATTTTGAAACAGGTCATTCAACAAATGTTTGTATGTTTCTTTGTTCACTGCTTCCGAGCCCAAAATCTTATTTTGAACTTTGTTTTAATTAGCATTCATTTATGAGTTTCTTTTGTACATTTAATATTTTTACCTATAGGCTATGTATTACAATTTTTGTATTGATACAGCTCCAGACTGTACACAGAAACAAACCACATATTTTGTTTCTCCAAAAGATTTCCAACCAAAATCTCAACTTCAGCTCGAATTCTGCGTTCTTTTGTCGGCACATCAGATTGTTTCTTAGTTTTGGAATGTTACCAGTTGACTTATTAAGAAACACATAAATAAATGCATTTCAATTAAACCAGTTTGTCTGCATGATGCAGAAAAGGATTCTCTAGGTGGTGGAAATGAATCTGTTCCTTCTAAAACACAAGCTGATTATTCATGCTGAAATTGAACTTTTGGTTGCTGCGTGTGTGAGTTCTCATTTGTGAATTTTCTTTGGTGGCTGACAAAAAAATAGTTAAGGCCATAGTCCCAATCCTGTTTTGGTATGCTACAGTTTTAGAATATTATTACCAAATTGTCTTGGAACCATCGTATTTTTCTGTTAGCTATTGCTTACGGCAAATTATCTTGGGTCAAATTTGCAACCATGGTAATCAGAAATTGACACGATAGTCTAATGACTATGTTACTTTTTTCCTTGGCTGTGTTTGTAAGTTTCATTTTTTTAATTATTGTTTTTAATTTTAGGTTCCACTGGCATTACATTAATGATCCACTGATATTTCAAATTCACTGCTTAAATGAATTACTTAGAATTATGGACTGATCACTGTAGCGAACACATTGAATTCCTCCTATGACAGTGATGTTGTTAAAACACCTATTTAGCAAGGGCATCTATGATTTTTATCTTATGAAATTAGATCTTCCAAATATTTAAAATATGACCAAGACGCACTATGAATCTAATTTTAATCACACTGCAGTGCGATTTATCTGTAATGATGATTATATATTTTAAGCATTTCTGTCCTTTTTTTCTCATTGTGCTTGGATTGAACCGGTCCAAGGCACATCAGAGCAAAAGAGGAAATTATTAGAAACTTTGAAACATATACATTTTATGTTGGCTTCCTTTTTCTACAAGCACTTAAATAATATATCTCTTTGTTGCACAACTAACTGTCACAGTGTCACCGGTAGTGTGTTGTTTGTTTATGTATAGGAACATGTTTGATGGTCTGTAACGATGCACAGCAGTATCATTATTCATTTACATATTCATGTATTAATAGGCCGGTATGTACTTTGAAATCATGCTAAACCGTATTAATTACTCCAGAAAGCATAGTAAGGTTGAAATCCCAAAAACATTGTCTCAAGCCAAGTGTTTTTTTTTTTGTTATTTGTGTTCATAGCATTACGGTGTAATGGTAGAATTCTTTGTAAACGAGATTGAATATGTGTATTTAGTTTTAACTACATACCTGTTGGCTGTAGTTTTGCCATTTAGGCCCTTTGGAAATACTGTGCATTGGTAAGTCATTGGTAAGTCCCAAACAAAATGATCCTAGCTTTGTTTCTGCCAATAGCTGCGTTTCTGAAATGTATATACATACTGTATGCCTTCCAATAGTAAATGTAAGCCCTGCATTCAATCAATTTTTTCCTTGAATTTGCCACACAATTAAATGTGTGTAACACTTTTTTTAAGAAAGGTCCTTCGTAACAGTTTCATGACTCCTTCATATGCATTGCATAGCACCTTCTTTTACGATTTATGAAGGACCATTCATTGGAAGTGTCACTGTTAAAAAATCAATAAAATTATCCAGTAAAACTGTTTTTCAAAGGAAGAAAGAAGTAACTCAAGCACTTGTTTCAAGTCAAAGTTAAGGAAATACTTGATTGAATCCATGCCTAAGACCAGCTCAAATTTAGGCACATGCTCATATTTACAAAGTCAGTATACATGACTTTTGCGTCTCCTTGATATCATGTCATCAGTCCATTGTTCTGATTGAGAACAGTAAACATGTCTCCCCACTTCCATAAGTTAGAAATTCTTCCATGACTGTATGCTCTTTCAAGATACACTCATAGTACTAGACCGAATGGGAGTGGGGGTTAATGGTAGGCACGGTGACGGCTGGTCACCGATACCCTTCTGCCTTCATTCAGTGAATCTGTATTTGTTTCTAAGTGACGCTGTTTAACTTTTCAGTACCAGTTTTCCATTACTTAACTATTTGTATTCCATGTCTCTCCTCTCCACCTCTTTGCAGCAGTTGAAGGGTTAATCAGTAAGAGAACACCACACAACTGCTAGGGGTTGAGCACCAAATCAAGCAAGCAAGCAAGCAAGCAAACAAACCAAGCTGTAGCAGAATCAATAAGAAAGTACTAGCCATGCATGCTAGATTTTTTAGCAACATCCCATTAGCACACAGCAGGGCTTATCATCCCATGTTACTGAATGACAGCTTGAGCGTGCAGAACGAGAGCCGTACACGCCAGTGGGCTGCTGCTCCTGCACTTTAACCTGCATGAAGGACGCTGACCAGTCTCTCAAGGGTCAAGGGTCAAGTCTGTTCACCTGCCAGCCACAGCGGGCCTCCTCGACCCAGAACTACAGACCAGTGAAATCGCTCACACCTCCTTTGGGTAGACAAGCGCTGCCGTTTCAAGGCTCTGTAGTACTACTTATTTCGTTTTTTTATGGATTAAATTTTTGCATTTGAAGCACGGTTTGTTTTCTTTTTACCCCATGCCAGACTGACTGCTGGGAGACTAACTTTGGCTTCGGTTGATGGCGTGGCCCAAAATGAGAGACTTTCTTGACAATGCCCCTTCTGTTCTCCCAGATAGAATCATTTAGGATGAGTAAACTGTGCTGTAGAAGCTTGGCTCATACTGCCTGTTCTCTTGTATGAGGACAGTCAATCAAACCGCTTCGCTTGGGAGCGCAAGGCAGTGTCAGGGCATGACTCCATATTTTTGGGCCACAGTCAGTCAGGAACCCCATGAATTAATTAATTCATTAATTAACCTATTGCCTCTCTGGTTCCATCCCTGCCTTCCACCCACCTCCGCCTCCACCCCCCTCCCCACCCCCCACCCCCCCCCATCCCGCATCAGGACATCTAGACATGACCCGGCCACTGAACATGAGCAGGCGCTCTGATTAATCTGGCCCCCGATCGATCCGTCAGCACACACAGCTCCTGGGCGGGAGACTAGTGGCCGCCTTGCTGTCAGCTTGGTTCCTGAAACACAGGCGGATGGGGAAGAGCCCTGCCAGCCCACCCTCGTCGTCCGCCTGCTCTACGCTGAGTCGCTTTGTCCGTTGTGTTCTGAGCCACTGCGGAAGACATGTCAGACATAAGAGCTGCCACTGTGAGTTTGTCCCGCAGGACTTAACCCCGGACCTAAGTTCATCAGGCCGTGTGGTAAGAGAGTCCTGAATGCCTGAATACTACTCTTTATACAGGCATTGCAGCGCTCTTATCCAGGCGATACAAGTGTTATTCAAGGTGCAAGTCCCAAAGCCTAGAGTGAAGTAAAGATCATAGTGCGAAGTGACACAGATAGACTCCAACCTGTGAGTAACTGTCAGCAACAAACCAACAACCTCAAAGTTACAAACTAGCACTGAAATCACATTTGCCTAATCAGAATCAGACAAAAACAATCCTGCCAAATAAAAACGTTTTTACATGATTTGCTTACGTTGCCTTTTGCTCAGTGCTCTTGGGTTTAGATCTGTACAAATGTTTTACCATGATTATTATACTGACTGTTATTAATAACGATCGTGCAAGTTTGATTCAAGCTTCAGTACTTCCATGGCAATAATTAAGGGAGGTCGTACAGGTGTTCATTCCGTCTCAACAATAAATTTCACCCACAAATCCACTTAAACCATCAGTTCAACCAATTATGCCCTTGAACAAGAACTGAAGAAATATGACGAATATTTTTTTTCCCTGTTCATTGAACAATCCAGCTGGACTAGAACTGGGGAATTTATTACTGTAATTAGTTCTTCCTTTGTAATTGAGAACACCTCAGAGATTATCCAAATGGTGGCTGTTTTAATTTGGAGCAATGGTGCAAAATATTAGGGGCACTGAGACATGGGGTCAATGAACACTCTTCCTCAACATGGACTCAGGACTAAGTACAAGTGATGGTTTATATAGTTTATACTGATAGTGATGGTTCATTCTAATAGTGGTAGTTTATTCTGATTGTTTATAGCTGATGAAAACAGTCCGAACACACCACCTTTAAACTGAACTTTGATTGAAATCTTAATGCTGGACTAACTCAATGCCTGTTTCAAATGCTTCTCTCCACCAGCATCATGAGGTTCATGGTCTCAAAGAGAAAGTTCAAGGAGAGCCTGAGGCCGTACGATGTGATGGACGTCATAGAGCAGTATTCAGCGGGACACCTGGACATGTTGGCGCGGATTAAAAACCTGCAGTCCAGGCAAGATGCTAACCCACGTCCTTATGTCTGAGTCAAAACTCTTGTGTTCTTGCCCTGTCCCTCTTCCCTCTCCCCAAAACCAACTGTAGCCACACTGCTGGGCTCTGGTGCTGCACTGGTACAGCTGGGCTGTGGTACAGCGCTCAGTTAAGCACAAGGTTGCTTCACATTGCATCTTCCACTTGTCTGTTGTCCTCTGTCTTTGTCATGATGGCAGCTCTACAGTGATATGCAACGCTGTCTTCTGGGCTTTTCCACCAAGTTCACCAGTAGTAGTAGGAATTTGTAGTAGTCAGATGTATAGAAGAACATGTATATCCCTTCACATCATACAAGCAGAATATTTACCACTGGTATTGTTTCATTGCTATTGCATTGGTTTAACGTCGCCAAAGCCAAGTTCAGATCCTTACCCTACATCTCAACCCACTCTAATCTCAGCCACATTGTTCTATCACCTTACCTCCAAGCCATTTTACCCACGAGGGGGGTGAGGAAGGCCCAGGCAAGTTAGCCGTCCATTCATATCCCCCCGACCTCACGCCTCACCTGGCGGCCAGCGATGCACATGACAACCCATGTTTCAAAAGTTGTGCCAACCCATCAAGACGCCTCCTTAATAGTCCAAGGGGAGGGACTCACAGAAACAGAGTTATCATTCTCCTCTTGAACATTCAGCTCAGTTTCTCTCATCTCAGGGCCAACTTCTCCACCAAATAAGTACGATATATGTTGTGAGTTGACAAAGTGGGTGTACATATATAAATATATTCCAACTTTCAAAAACGTGTACTGAAAAGGCCTTCTTTTAATTGAATTTAATCGATAATGTGACCACAGCGGCTAAAGCGTGGGATCAATTGAGGAAAAAAGTACAATTTGCTGCTTGCATGAAATATGTATGGAATATATTTTCACTTATTTGTCCTTGTCTGTCTTCTACACCTTTTTTTTTTGATGTTGTGTCTTCGACTTTCACATGTTGCTTCATTCTACATTGTGCTGGTGTCTTCTCTATCTACTTTGCCAGGATAGATATCATTGTGGGTCCCCCTCCCCTCTCCACTCCCCGCCATAAGAAGTATGGTACCAAGGGACCCAAAGAGTCACCCCAATACTCTCCTAGGTTAGGATTCATCAGACTGCATCCTTCTTAATCTAGCTTTTTCAGTTGGTTAACAGCAAAGAAACCTTTTTTGATTCCGGCTAGCTGGCAGCACATTTGGGCAAGCATTTTCTCATACCTGAAAACCAATGATTTAGGCAGAAAGTGTATCCTATTGATCTAAAAATAATGCATTATTGATTCTCCCATGCAGTGATATACACTGAATACATTATCATCTCCAGTTCACAACACCAAAACCCAGATTACTCACAGCCAGAATATGGTGGTGTTACATTATATGTAGCAGCACAAATTTACTTTGTTTAGTTTGACAACGGAGTAGTTAAAACATTGGTTTCCATACTAGGTGTGTTCTTTCTACCCTCCTTTTTATGTATTGGTCTTTTATCACCCAACTTTCAAATGTATAGTGTAGCTATTTTATAGGTAAAATAGCTGCAAATGGTAAAGCCAACAGTAGCTACGTTTCCATTGGCATAAATTTACGTAAATTCAGAATGTCAATTCACAATTTTTTTGTGTCTTTGTAATAGGAATTGTGCGAATATAAATTTGCTACTTTTTTAAAAATGCATTGGTGCTACATGGTTTTACTGAGTTTACAGAGTTTTTTTGCTACAGTTAAAAAAATGCAAAGAAAAATAACTGGTCTAAATTTTGAAAAGAGATACGATTTGCATGCTACTCATCCCACACTTTGGCGGTCTGCATTAGATATCCACCACAAAAACTTTTATTATGTGGACCTCGGTCAAGTGATGCGATTCCACTTTTCTGAGTGTGTTTTCAGAGATAATTCAATAGGTAATTTAGTATACTAACTTCTAGTAAACTGGTAATTTTCAGAACTCCGGGGAAAAACGGCTTTGTATCTGTATTGAAACGTAGCTACTGGTCCATTTAGCAAGCAACCGCAGTGGTCTGTATTACAGCACACTAGCCGTTAGGTGCTCACAGGTAAGTAGCCAGCCATGTAGCCGAACAAAAAAGGTGCTGTGCTGAAAATGCATCTAAACAGGGAGCCACAATGCCAAAGTGATAAAACACTGCCCATGAGCGAAAAAAAGGGCTCTATTAGCAAACTATAACCATTTATTAATGTTTTATTTATGCGTTATGTGCATGTTGGCATGAAGTATAATGAAGCATGCCAGATAATGCCCTTTGGCCTTGGCAAGATGTCATCATTTATTCAATTCTGTTAGTTATTTTTAATGTAATTTTTAAGCTGAATAGTTTCAGAGCTGGGCAAGCATAGTGTTTGAAAGAACTAGCCAGAAGCTACATGCAGGCAATCCAGTTTGTATACAGGCCTAAATGTCCCTTGGCCTTTTTAGGCTCTGATTTTTGAGTGCTCTTTGACATGCAGGGCAGTATTAATAAATAAAAACTCTGGCATGGCATTATCTGATGTAAATCCAATATATAGGAATTGCTCAAAGTTGCTTTTTTCCCTTTAATGAGAATTGCTTAGATACATTGTTTATGTCTTGCCCAGCTTAAACTAAGCACCTGAAGGATCTCGGCTGCTGCTGTACCACTGGGAGCAGTGGAGACAGGCTTAGAGTAGCAGCCTAGAGGTGACTGGCAAGCTTTTGGGCTCCCACCTCCCCTCTCTGTGGGAAATGCATTCCATCCCATACCATCCAGTGCACGTACCCATTCCATCCCCTCCCCAAACCCCCCATGCTCACTGCTTGGCAGGCGAGAACAGTACCTGAGTGTGTGGCCCTTACCGTTCTGTACTTGCTCCTCCCGACCTCCTTGCTGTATCTTTTCTAATTCTCAACACTTGCAGTGTAAGGAATTGTCTGCGTCGTTCGGTTTGTGTTGTCTAAGGCTGATCTGATGATGTTCTTGTTTATTCTTGTGTTTGCTGTATCATTTCCCTGCGTGTCAGCCCTGATATTCCTGATTATGGTGATGAAATGTTGTGCACATTTTTTTTAGGCTCAGATGTTTGGCTCATAACCTTATGGTACTCTCAGCCTGACCAAGTTTGCGCTCTGATAATTTGGCCTTAAATTCAGGGCTGTGCTTTGTTAATAAGCTAATGAGCCATTACTTCTTTTGGCTAATCGTGATCTTGCGTAGGTGGGACTCAAATCGAAGACAGCACTTCAAGCTCCCATCCAAAAAAGTTGGTTCCCTGACCAAGTCAGTTTCAGGGAAACAATTTCACACAACTGTAACCTCCCTTTCCAGGTTCTCTAGAGAGTGTCTGAGGTTCTTGTCTGTAGGTGTTACTTTAGAAAATAATTGCCAAAATTTTATAAACTTTTGAATTTTTATATTGTATTTTGAAAAATATTTTGTAATATCAAAGATTCTGCTTTGAAAATGAACAATGTCTGTCTGTTGTATTTTGATCCTTAGAGTTCATTTGGTTTCAACTAGTTTCATGTCATAATTTTTTTACATTTTTTGAAATAATATAGCAATTAATATTGCAATAATATAGTTTTCTAATGCAAGTGAAAGAACAAGAATAGGGTAGTACGAACAAAGTAGTAGCTTAGAGCTTTAAGAAAATATTGTAATTTTATTAAAGTTTTGAGTTGTTAAATATAAGTAGTGTTTTCCATGTTTTAGATGAGCGACCATGGCTGGATGGTTTCAATGTTAAAGTCATGCAGAAGTGAATTATTTATTGGACAGTAATACCTACATCGTGTTAAATAGCTTATAATGAAAATTAGTAATTTATTTAAAAATAAAGTTTGGTCATTTTTTTAGGTGGACATTCTGAAAATGTATATTGAAAACAACCCTACTGATTGATCTTAATGGATGAAACCTAAACAAACAATATATATGAATAAAACAATATTCCGTTCAAAATTTGACATTGATGTCTTTGGATATTCACAGTATTTTTGAATGTATTCTCCATACCGTAATTTAGCATTATGCTTTACAGTATATGCTGTGTATTTACCTGTTTACATTTGCACTTGTCCCATTGTGCTTACCGTAGACAGCGGCACACCTGTTACGTATGTATAAGGCGACATCAGAATGTAATACGGGGCTGCAAGTAAAGACATGTCATTTACCTGCACTCTGTCTACCGTCTCATCTTTATATTGTTATATAGAGGGTTACAAAGTTTTTTTTCCCATGTATTTCTGTACATATCTGGTCATATTTACATACAATTACTCCTTTACCCCTAACTTTCAAATAAATCTCAGGTTCATTGTAGGTGTCACTTGTTTTAATTATTAGAGTTGACCAGATTGTTGGTAGAGGCACTCCAATGACAGATAAGGACCGCCCCAAAAGCACCACAGAAGGAGAGCTACAGGAGGACCCCAGCATGATGGGACGTCTGGGGAAAGTGGAGAAACAGGTACGTCCAGTTTCTGCCATGTTCCAGCTTCTTCCATCCTGGGGCTGTGTGTGACTACTCTAATTCTTTAAACCAACCAGGCGGTAACCTCCAGTGTCCCTTTCATCGTCCTTCGCTTCCTAACTGCAGTTGGTAGCGGGAGTTTTCCCAGTGCAATATTACAGGGAATTAATTTTCATAAAGTGCCCATCTTCAGAATATGCAGTGCCTCTTGTATTATTCTTGGTCATGTTCCATACAGTACATTTATATGCGTCATAATAAAAAGACACAGATTGTCTTCTGGTTAGTCGACAGAAGCTGTTTAGGCGTTATCAAGGGTAGGTGTCTCTCTCCTGTCAGTATAAAAGAGGTTTCTGGTCTATGATCTGTCTGTCTATGATTTATGATCCAAGTTTTATTGCACAGTTTGATCGATTGCAAAAGTCTGAGCCTGAATGTTCAGTATTCGAACAGAGGACCGCTGAACACCTCCAGCACGTGACCACATGCATTCTTTTCGCCTTTTAATGAATCCAATTATTCAGTTAGCGGTTCAGATGAGATAGAAGCCCCAAACATTTCTGGTGCTCGGGGAACCCGAGGGTTGCATGCCTTTGACCTAGAGAATGTGCAGTCACACGCGCTGCCGTTTCTTTGGCAGGTGATGTCTATGGAGAGGAAGCTCGACTTCCTGGTGAACATCTACGTGCAGCGCATGGGCATCCCGCAGTCGGAGACCGACGCCTACTTCAGCTCCAAGGAGCCTGACCCGGCGCCCCCCTATCACAGCCCCGTGGACAGCCGGGAGCACATGGAGAAGAGCGGCTCCATCACCAAGATCATCCGCTCCAACAGCGCGGCCGGCCAGAAGAACTTCGACCCCCCGCCCGCGTCCTGCTCCGCCGCCGGCCCCCCGCAGGGCCAGTGCCCCCCCTCCACCTCCTGGCAGCAGCACTCGGTCGGTGAATTCCACCAGCGCAGCCAGCGCACGTCGCCCGTGGGCGACCCCTCCCTGGTCCGCATCCCGCCCCCGCCCGCCAACGACCGCTCCTCCAACGGGAGCGGGCGGGGCGGCGGTCACCACCACCCCCGCGGCGAGGACGGGAAGCAGCAGCAGCAGCAGCAGGAGGTGAGCGCGGGGGCAGGGTCAGGGGCGGGGGCGGGGGCAGGGTCAGGGGCGGGGGCGGGGGCCGGAGCAGACAGCGACACCTCCATCTCCATCCCCTCCGTGGACCACGAGGAGCTGGAGCGTTCCTTCAGCGGGTTCAGCATCTCCCAGTCCAAGGAGAACCTGGACTTCCTCAACAACAGCTACTTCGGGGGCGTGGCCCGATGCGCCAAGGTCCGGCCGTACATCGCCGAGGGCGAGTCCGACACCGACTCGGACCTCTGCGCCCCCTCCCCCCACTCCGCCACCGGAGAGGGCGCCTACGGGGACCGCGGCTGGTCGGGCCCAAAGTAGGAGGGACACAAAACGGACCGCGCGGTCCAAAACGGGCCGAGGAAACCCTGCCAGGAAGTGGGAGGGTACCGAGCCTCATGTGGCTTCCTTTGAGTGACACCTGTGGTGACGCCCCTCTTCTTCTTCTGAAAGTAATAAAGGTCTGTCGGTTTTTTTTTTTGCTATGGAGAATGTTTAGGATTGACTTGAGAGCGTGTATGTTTTCCACTCACACGTACACACATTCATTTTTTTTTACCACTCAAGAATTGTGCCGTCATCACCAGGGACATGTGAATGTAATTCTTGACAATACTGTGCCGATACAGGTCTCACATTTTACACTGAATACTGGGTGTATGAAGTGACAGTGAGCTCTGTCAGAGATTGTGTCATCACTGTTTATTTGCTATATACTATTCAACTGTGCAATGTAACAAATATCCTAAAGACAGAGTAATACATATAGCATCCACAAGTGCACACTTACTTGATCATGGTTCATCAGTTGTACATCACAACTGTTCTCTTGGTTTTCAATCAGCAGTGTCACGCCATTTTTTCTTGACATGTCAAAGGTGACATGACATAACGAGTAAGCGTTTGGGTTGAATTTATTATTTTGGAGAGGTTTTTGTTTTTTTTTGTTTTTTTTTGTTCTTCAAAAAATAATTTACAATAATAAGATTGTAAATTTGCTGTCCCGTCAAGATACCTGACTTGCGTCAAGTGAATCGCATGGCTAGGATGTCCTAGCTGTGCGATGTGTGAACGTGGTGACAAAAAACTACTACAGCTGGGCAAAGAGGTGTCAATATGGGATGACGAAAAACATTTTAAGCAATGCAGGGCCCTTTAATGCCACTTTACATACTGTATAATAGGTGTAATCAAGTATGGGATGCTTTACTCTATATGATCTAAGAAAAATGGGTCACTCTTTACGGGCCTATTTATATTGTTAGAAAACATTTTGGGGACATGAGTAGACTACTCTTTCTTTTCCTGTAAATATCAGTATGTCAAAACTGAAAATATCAGTCATTGAAAATTTGAGCATACTATAAGTGCATTTTTTTATTTCAAATGGTTAAAATGTAGGTTTATTACATATTTATTATAGTATGTGCTCATTATCAGTTTTAACACTATTAGACAATACCCATGTTAAAAGAAGAGGTAGTGATGTATTTATTAGTGGTTTTTTCACAATATATAGGCCCTTAAAATAAGGACAAGAAATGTATATAAAATATTACATATGATTACATATGACTTTGAATTCAAACAATGTACATTTTTCTGACTGATGCACACATGTTGATTCAAAGGGTAAAGTGGAATGGAAATTATTTATTCATTAATTTATTTATTTTATTTATTGTTTAATATCCCTACTTGATCAAATTACTTTGCATGACACAACAAGCCATTTGTTTCAACGAATAAAACAAGGGCAATAGTTTAGTAAGAAAAACAACAAAAAAACGAAACAAAAACAATCTATTTTACCTCAAACTTTTTATAGATAGAATATATTTAGATAAGTGATGGAGGTGTACTCCAGCTTTGTTTCAGCTCTGAATAAATTTGACAAATTTATTTTATGCCCGTTAATTTCAGTTGTAGTCCTCCATATGAGCTCTATAACGTGAAATATTATATATAAGGTTACCGTTTGTATCCATCTGCAGAACAATATAAAAGTATGTGTACCGACAAAATGTGTACACAAGATTTGTTTATAAACATGTCCATGGATATAATTTTATATGAAAATCCAGGACTCCACAAGGAGGTAACAACTTAAATGCAAAAAATCACATATATTAAATATTAGTATAACATCTTCCTGTACACAGTGTGCATGCTTAACACATTTAAAATATGTATGTATATTTCCTCACTGAACTCTCATCTGCATTTACAAAGCATTTCCTTTACACTCACACTTGTTAAGCTGTTAGTACTTTCCCATACTGTATCTGGCTGGGGGGGTTGAAATCCAGTTGAGTTACAGTGTGGGATTTTTAAAAAATGTGAATTCAGAAAATAGGGGTAAAAAAACAAGGCATTCAATGGAGAGAAGGAATGTCACAGCCCAATGATTTTTCAGAAATGCACTGACCCCCCGAATATGCATATCAAGTGATTTTTTCCTGCTTTCTCATCTAAAATGAAAAAGTTTGCACCTAAAATTCATGAATCTACAAAGCCCTTAATTACAGTAATCTTTGGTTCAGTTGAAGAAGAAAAAAAAATGCCTGCAAACCGTCTTGTCGTTGCATTTAATGTATTTATTTTATTTTATTTATCGCAGTGCTTTTTCACTGGTTTTGTCACAGTGCTACATAAAATTCACCTGGTAAAAAGGCTGAATCTATAACTATGGAAGTTTCACCAATGTGGATTTCCAAGCACATCCATCCGCATGTTCTATACCCAGCACAGTTCACCGAGACCCACACAAGTACACATAACGTAGATCAGATGATACACCGAGTCCTCACTGGAAGGCCTTACATGGCACCTAATTAATGACAACACCAGAGATTTTTTGTCTGTTTTCTATGAAATAAGTGCTATAAATTTGAGAACACACCAACGAAATTCACAGGTATTATGGTGCACATCTTTCAACCTCTAGCATGTGACCACAAGTACTCATTTGGCTCTCCACTGCCATCACAAGGTAGTCTGTAATCTGCTTCTTTGTTTGCTTCTGTTTTAATGTGCTGTTACTCTCACTGTAAGCCCCTGTGAATTTTCACTGTGTCCTCAAAAATTCAGCCTGGCGTTAGCTATAGTGAACTTTGTAATGATAAAACTGACAATCTGACAGATAATAATGCACATTCCTCTGTGAAGTCATCGTTTTGCTTATTGTAGGTGCAACTTGCTTTAAAAATGAACTCTAATAATAAGACGAGCTGTGAAAAATGCTGAAAATCCTGGACCTCTACTTACCTGTAAAGGGGGAAGTATTTGTTTCATTGTTTTTGTATCACCACACTACTTAAAAAAAAAAAATTTCTTCCACTCTTGGAAGTAAGGCAACTATCAATGTGTATTAGCAGAAACCCCCCAAAAATTCAAACATTAACTTAGTTCAGATATTACTCATTACAAGCAGATATCAATGACCTTTTTTTTCTTTTCTTTTTTCTTTTTCTTCACAGCTGCCTTGCTTGCAAATTTCTTTGCTTTCATGTATTTTTTTCCAAAGAAATATATCTTGCAGATGCCTTGGATGAAAGTCTTTTAAAAAGTATTGTATTTGTTTATGTTGTACACAGCTGTCATGCCAGACACAAACCATGCTTGTGAATGTAGATCTCAATGGCTTATACCATCGCACTTAAGCTACCATGTTTCAAAATGAGAATGTTTCTCCTGTGACAGCTTGCACTGCGCAATGCCAGTTCAGCTCTTGGATGTGGTGCAGCGTGTTTGAATGACAGGGCGGGAGAGATCAAAGAGTGGGGTGAAGCCAGGTGACGGGTCACCTAAGGTTCAGCATGTCACCATTCCTGCAAGCCTTACCTTTATGACACACAGCGTGGCACTCAGTGTTGCACTTACATTACACAATGTATTATTTATTTCACTTTTTATGGTAGGCAATAAATAGGCAATTTTTTAAAAAATAATAAAATGTAATAAAATATTATTTCACATCATGCCGGGTAATGTACAAGAGGCTTTCCCATCAAGTTGTTGTTCAATGTTCGAATTTGGTTACTGGTTACTTTTTTTATTCTGATCATTATTTTAATAGATACATGTTCATTTTAAATAAATGCTTGCCAGCATGTTTTCAACCGCTGAATGCCATGAATATAGCTTTTAATCATTATGTAGCATCCCTGTGAAGTAGGACACTAAAATCCATGGACACATGGGAAATGTATAATAAACTTTGTACATCGTACTGTTTGGAAAATCTTTTGTATTTATTCCTTAAAGCGATTTTAAAAGACAACTTCACAAAAGACACACACAACATTTCGGACAAGGCAAGTAAGATATGGGTAGATTCTCTGGTCTTCTAGTAGCATAATAGTATCAAAGGGTCAGGCAGTCGTGTGAGTGACCATGTTCAATACCATATTTGCACACTCACACGACTGCCTGACCCTTTGATACTATTATGCTACTAGAAGACCAGGGAATCTACCCATATCTTACTTGCCTTGTCAGAAATGTTGTGTGTGTCTTTTCCGTGCAGCAATGTGGAAATACGATAAGTGCTGATACTGCAAATAAGGTTAGCCAGTAGTGTCTAACTGAAATGTACATTTACTGAAACCTCAAAATAGAGCCACTAGATGTCACTCTTCATGTAACTAACATTTTATGTGATCTTCAGCCTCCAAGGACTTGAAGTTTGCACAAATGCACATTTATATAGTTGTTGTGAACACTTAAAAATACTAGTGTACTGTAATATCCCAGGAATGTATCCAGGCAAAGTTGAGACTTCTATTTAAACCTATGTAACATGGTTTGAGACATTTTGGGTGGTTTGAACCATACATGTTGTATCTATTCCATGTCTTTGTATGTATACATAGGTTTATATATTACTTATATGGAAAGGAGTATAATCAACTATAAGTCATAATATTATTACTCATAATATTATTATAATAATATAAACTATAGACCTAAATGTTGTTTTGTATGTTGGGAGTTTGTTTAACAGACAAGATTTTTTTCTTGTTTGTAGGGCATTTAGTTAAAGGGGAATTACACTTTAAAACACATATGGGCTTATTTTATTTCTAATTTTCTTCTAATGAATGTGTCGACCTTAATTTTTCGATTACTTATTTTGTTTTGTTAATAATTTACGATGTTTTGTTGCTTACCTTTACAAATTCAGGAAGTAGACCTGGGCAGCATATCATTGCCCGACTTGCTGTGCTTTTCTTCAAAGAAAAAACCGGAAACCGTAGTACCATGTGGACTTGCGCCTTAAAACAAAATAACTAATCGAAAAATGAAGGTTGACATTCATTAGAAGGACAATATAAACAAAATAAGCCCATATGTGTTTGAAAGCGCAATTCCCCTTTAACAAATTAATAGTAGCAACAATAATATATGCTGTGTATGCCATCTCATGCAATATGTAATGAATTTAGTTACCAATACAGCAAATAGCAATGTTGTTAGAGACAAATTGAGGACTCAGCAGAAGGTAAGCAGTCAGCATTAGGGCGGAACCATAGCTGGGGCTATAATTACCCCCCAGAACATCCAATCTGGGACACGAGGTCATCGGCAGGATGCACTTACCTGAGCCCCTGGGCAGGTGCATTCCAGGGCAGCCAGCCTGATTTGTCTCTCCCCTTAGGAGTGTCCTTGCTGCGTTGCTGCTCAGCTACTCTGGGGCGGATTGGATATTGTAACATTAGAGGTGGTATTTGCTGACAATCGTCCGGTTATAGATTGAAGCGCTGACCTGCTCCACCTCCAGAGGTCATGCGAGCTATGGATGTTGGTATGGGTTTAACAGCCGTCTGATTAACCCCAAATCTGGCCAATGCTCGCCAATTTAGTGGGTGTTGTATTTAAGGCTTCATAACTCCAGATGTGCCAGGCACAGAGACTTGGAAAGTGGCTTAAATGAAGCAAGAGACTTGTACTATTTACAATACTAAGACTACAATAGACTAATAAATTAGTTTATATTCATAATTTAGGCAGAAATTAAGTGCCACAGATGCAATTATCTTGGTGAAATCATTACCTCCTTGACCGCACGTGTGCAAAATGTGTAGGTGATATGTGTAATTACTAAAAATCTATGAAGCAAAAAAGTGTACCCTGGTGTCCTTTAGTTTCTCCAAATCTGTCTAAAATGTGCATTGCTGTAAATCATAACATAATCATACAGTATATTTTGCTACAAATTAACTGTTTACTGTGTGCACACATCAGCACACAGTAAATCTGAATTAGTATTTTCCATGCCCAATGTGAAAAGTACAGCCCATGGAGATACTAATACCCCACATTTTGTACAATAAGATTACAATAAAATAAAATTCCTTTATCAGATAAATGTTGGCAATTTGTTAGCTTCACGGAAAATCAGCAGGTGTTAAACCAATGGTAAGATTGTATATTTATTCCATATTTCATTGCAGATATTGATAGCAGAATGACATAGTATAATTACAGAAAAAAATCCTCTTATTTCACAATTCAGTGTGCAATGTTTTTCACCACTGTATTGGCATACCTTGGCTATTGTTGGCTTTATCTTGTTGCCAGGATGGAATATAAAATGCTATTGTCCAATGTGTCACGCTAGTTGCAGATGAGACTGGGTGGGCAGGTTTGTGTAGTATCCTTTCGACCAGATTTGTTTGTTTGTTTATGTACTGTATGTTGCTCTGGAACGAGTATCTGCTAAATTCCCCAATGTAAATGTAGTGTAAATTTAAATCAAATAGTATAAAATGGCCTTTCTGTATAATTTATATTGTTGATCAGGCTACCTTAATATGATGTCAAATGGAATTGTTGAATATGACAACCGAAGGGTGCAACTAACATCAGAAAGTAAAGATATTCCACACTCAAAAAATGTTTGATTTTTACATTATTCATGCCTTTTGAAAATTTATATTTTCCAAAATCAGCAGTTCCCATCTTTAATTTCACCTATTCAAGCATACGGCACCAGTTTATCAGTCCTTGAGTAAATTAGCATTAAATATTTCCATTATCACAATTGTCTAACATAACATTTATTTTGCATAATGGATAATTTTGCATTTACATTTTTATTTTAAAAATGATGTCATTCTTTGTGACTCCAAGGTACCATGCCCCACAAGACTGATCGCCATAGTGTGGGGGATAGGACATAGACGTCTCATTAGGTAGATGGACCAAAATTAAGATGAATTCCCCAATGGGTGCCATGAAGCACAGGAGAAGGACACACTTGAGACCAAATCATCGAAACTCCAACGGTGGGCAATTTCTACATGAATTTGGACACAATCCATTCTGTAAATGAATAAATGGTTGCTTGATCAAGGGCATACTTTCAGGTACTCAAGCTACATAAAGGCATGTGTCAAGTTTTAAAATTCTTGCATCTATTTTCTTTTGGAAATGATCTGTTATAATTCCTCAGTCTTTCCATGACAATTGGTCTGTCCCATTTGTCCTATAATCATAGATTTGCTGGCTTCCTCAAATCTGAACACCCAACTAAATTAGATTATTATATAGTGATACATTATCTGTCAACAACAAATCATTTTTCAATCTATATAAATCACATCCAAAACAGAGGTACCAGTTTAAACCTATAAACATCTGCTGATTGGTTTGTAATGCCAGGCCGTGACTAATACGTTGTAAAAATGCATTGTGACATTCACTAGATCAAGACTGCAGACCACTTTTTAGCACTACACGTGTTCACACTCCGTCCTATCCCTGGAAACAGAACCCACGTGGTTGCCATGGCGTCTCCATGAGCCTACCTTCTCTAACATTCGCACCTTCTGGCCACACACTAAAAACAAGATGACCTTTGCAGCGAATGACGTGAAGGAGTTTGAGACAATTGAAAATCTATTCCGCTTCTGACAGTCATGAATGACCACACTCAATTTGCAAATTGGAGAATCCCTGACCTTGAGTAATCTTCAGCGTCTGTGCGCATGACATCCCATGGAGTTGGAACTGACTGAGATGTCAAGCCATTTATAATCATGTTGTGTCATTGTTTATAGAGCTTTTTCGCGAATTGATCACCCTTGGCCTTGTCTCTGGTGAAAGTTGCTATTGAATATAGTGTTAATAAATCATATTCTGTCAAATGTGCTGAATTTCATACCTTTTGTTAATCTTGTGATAATAAATCATGGCACATTGAACTCCATGTACTGTTCCAGCTGCCTGTATTTGTAAACCTATATTAAGAGTGTTAATGCAGTTAATTGTCCTTCTGAAAACATTGTTTTTGTAATGCATCATTTGTGGGCAAAACTGTAAACATATAATTTAAAAAAAAAAAAATTTTTGACCTATGGACTTCTATTTGACCAATAGTAGAGCATGTTTCTTTTTTCCAATAATTCCTTCTCATGTATTTTGTATGAAGTACAACTCTACACAGAAGTGATGACCTTGGAAAGAAGCACATAATCCTGTTGTATTTCATCAGCAGAACAAATGCAGTAGGTGATACATCTCCATTACAAAACAGAAGGATAGTCTGTCACATTGATTCAATCTCAGTTGGGTGCAAGAATTTTAAATCACACCTTCTAAACCCTGTAGTGTGTTTGGAAAAAAAAACTGTCCAATGCAGTACTTAAGGGCCTTTTCATTTCTCCTGAGGCAATATGTGTGAATGTCAGCGGGAAGGAATGTTATATTACAGAGTAAACCTCCCTAGCAAGTGTCTCTTTCATTTCAGTTTCAATACAGATAGCCTAGTTCAAATACAGACGCCACTGCGTGAAATGGCTTTGTTAAATTTTCATTGAATGTGTGTGAATTTATTTTTGTTTCTTTATGTAAGAATCAATGTCACATCCTCACCTGCACTGTAAATAAAAAGCCAGATGCTTTTCTCTGAACTATGAATGGAATTCAGTCAAAGTGATTTTTTCCGGTGTGCATTTCAAAGAAAAATAAAAGTTATTTTCCCTTAGCCCACACACATTTTATATGATTGCTGTAAGAAAAGGACATTTCTTTTCTCTTTAAACATCAAAACATTTTCACTTCTCATGCAAAAATGAATGAATGTGGCATGTACATGGCCAAGCGATCAGTATGTATTGCCAGTCATCCAGTCAATGGCTGCTTTCACACTGAAATCTCCTTGGCTGTTAGGGATGTTGGGAATGGTATATGTCAATCTAAAGCACCAGAGCAGCAGATTGTAACTTGTCAACCTTGACCCGCCCCCTCCCATCACACAATCATCTCTCATACATGTTTGATGACAGCCATGCTGTCCAACCAGCTCTCCTCCTGTGGTAGCTTCCAGTGATGTTCACATTCAAGCAATATCACAGCTGGTTGGAGACTTCAATTAAAAGATTCAATTCTGAGAGAATGTCTGACAGACTTGCAGAAGACCTGTCAACACCAGGAGGAACACATTTCACTAAAACTGCTTTTGTAAATGGCACACAGTAAGCACAATAGAGAGCAGAATGTCAGGCAGTACATTTTCTTGTGTGTTTTATTTTTAATCCATGTTGGCTTTTTTAAATGTTTTAATTTTTCATTTATTTTTTTTTTGTCTTCATTTAAACTTAATTTAAGTTTGCTCAACTTAAAACTCTAATTTTTTTTAAATGATGACCCGGGGAATCACAGCATACCATGCTGTAGTTTAAACCATTAGTTACCATTAGTTGTTTCTCCTTTAAGGAATCCCATTATGTGTTAATGGCTTGATCACACTCACCTGCAGTTAATCAGATGATTGAGAAAAGTGTGTGGAATTTGGGTGCAGTCCCCCAGAGTGGCTGAAAGGTCATTGCTGAGGTTTTATATTGGTGCTGTGGCCTTGTTCTGGCAGTCATTGTCTAAAGAAATACATTTTCATGACAACCTCAGCCTTTTTGGCAATTCTGGGCTTAAGTGTTGAATGCTAGTGGAGTTTAGAAATGGAACTTGCTGCTCGATCATGTAGTGAGTTTAGCTTGAGCAGGGGTGCCCAATTATGTCCATCGCGATTGACCTGCTGATCACAGAGGCCATGCTGTTAGATTTTGTGTCATTATAAAAAATACATCACTTAACATTCTAATTCTTCCCATTTTCCTCCCTCTTCCGTACGGCTTCACCCTGACTGGCGGATACACTTGATTGGCGTGAAATGTGGCCAACCTGCTGCTGTTAAGCACTTTGTTACAGTAACTACGTCCATTCGTGATATAGGCGTGATTGTGCACTCAACATTTTGTGGTATGGTCATGTAAATGTCCAATACTACTTTACCAATGCATTTTATGTGGGGCAGGATAGTTGTGGTGACACCGTACATCTGGTCCATTTTAGGCATGGAATTTTGCTTTCAATCCGATGGATAATGGTGTAAATCTAAAGCTTGGATTTTGTCCAGATATGACACTGATCTAATGATTTTACTTTTATGCCAATACAGGCATGACCTAGGCATCTTATCTCAAGATACCCTTGACTGTCACAGATGCTGATCAATGACAGTCCTGTTATAGTCACATTTGATTGCATGATATCTGAATGTTCCACACACATTTGAAGATTGTTTGTGGAAACTGGCAAGACCACAGAAAAATATTCATGCCACATTTCAAACTAACGCCCATGATGCTCATCAATAGGAAAACCATAAAGAATACATCATTAACAGTTGCAGCCTGTTGTGAGTTTTTAAATGAGATGCCTTACATTTTTTCTTACTAAAATATTCTAAGACTGTTGCTTCTAAGGTCCTTGACTTGGGACGTCCAGGCAAGCTCCTGCTGAGTTTGAGGTATGCCAGTTTCTCTGTTCAGTTCCTCCTTCATTGACCAAATTGGTTTCGCCAGGGAGTTCATGTGCACATGGCATGAAAACCTATTGTTGACACATCCTGTCCTGTGGGCATTGGTGAATGGGCACAGGGCAGAGAATTTTGGGATTCTGCTGGTCAGTGAACATCAACCATGTTACTTTATCTGCATCAGAGACTTTTAATACCACTCATTCCTATTGATGGATGCTGCTGCTTTTGAGGTCCTTCCTTGAAGTGATCATTCCGTATTTGTGCTCTTGAGGTCTTATTTACTTATTCGTTTTGATTTTCCCTGCTTCTGAGGTAGAATGGCAATAGTAGGAGCTTTACACAAAATTCTTTAAGATTGCCAGTATGTGATTTTCTTATTTCCTGAGTGTAAAAGACATATGAATTGTCATGGTTTTGGCTGATGCCACCATTTCTTTTCCTTTCTGCGCCTTTTCTTCAGTTATTACGGCCATTGGTTTTTTCATGCACCTTTTCTTCAGTTATTACGGCCATTGAGTTGATTGAATTATACACGTGCAAATTTCCTTTTACAATTTGCACCTGTTGGTGTTCTATTTAAACCCTGAGCAAGCCGATAAGCTTTGCTTCAGTGTCACTTATGTTGCACGAGAGCTGGTATTCTGTCAAGCGAGGTAAAAGGTAAAAGGTAAAAGGTAAAAGGTAAAAGGTAAAAGGTAAAAGGAAAGGTAAAAGGTAAAAAGGTAAAGGTAAAAGGTAAAAGGTAAGTAAAGGTAAAGGATTGAGCTGCGATATTGGATTGTTGTGGCTATAAAATTAGCACAACAGTCTTTAGCTTTTTTAGATTGTTGGCAACAAGTTAGTGCCACAATCTAAGCTCAGTATTCTTTCTTTAGGGTTTTACTTTTTCAGCCTCGGTTCGAGGTCTGTTTTCTGAGTTGCCCCGTTTTCTGCTCCGGCAGTTTTGTTTTATTTTCATACTCCTTAAGCCTTAGTTATTTTTTACCCAGTACGTGGGTTGTGTAGAGCTTTTCTTTGGGATACTCTCCCTAAGGAGTATTGTTTTTTTTTTTCTTGTCTCTTGAGACTTTGTGGCTATTTTACCTCTGGTTAATAGCTTAAAGAACCCCCTGTTCAGTCGCGGTTGGTCTCCCAAAACTCCAACTCCCTCACATGAATATGACAACTGCTACAGCTGATGTGCTCCGCAGGGAAAACATTCTAGCTGTTAAACTGTGCAAATATTATACTGTATGAACTTGTGTTCTGATGGCAATTCCATCATTTTCAAAAGGCAACTCTCCTTGCATGATATACTGAACTTGTGGACAAAGACCGAGTGAAAAGGAGGCTCTGGCATTTGTTTTCCTGAAAAGTTATTTTCCTTTTTTTCTGATTGCTACTGAAATCAGTCCAGCCATTTGTTAGAATAAAGCCAGGGCATTTCCAAACAAATGTAACATTGCTATTCAGGCTTTTGTTTAGTCAATTCCAATCAAAGAATATCCAGTGTTACTTCTATCTGCTCATCTAACAGACAGGTATGTGGTCAATGGATATTTAGGGTTATCTTCAGGTTGGGGACGAAATAATTGCCCTTAGCCATTCAGCTGAGGCTGTTTGTATCCCCTTCATTTTGATAAAGTGAATCAACAAATGAAAAGACAGATTTTCTCTCCAGTTTTCATTCAGTGTGACCTTGCCAATTCCATGTGCCCACTTCTACCATAATGCACTCTTGTCAATGCGTACTGCTCAGAGCAGGAACTGCTTTTGCAACATCCTTGAATGCAACACTCCTGCTACTTCTGTTATTGCCCATCTCAATATCTGAGGAGAAAAAAAAAACAATTCTAACCCATGTAAAAAAACCTTGTGCAAAAACAAAGATAAGATATCTTTGCAGTGTGGCCTTTAACCACACCTTTATATACAGGTGGAACAAGAATGTTTTACCTGAGAAAGATACCCATGAAATCAAAATGTCTTATGTTTTTGAATTAAACATTTTTGGGAGTATTTGTGGAATGTGGACCTTATAATGCATAATTTCCAGGGCTATGTATTCAAAATTTGCAAGGAAGAATTTTGGAGAAACGGCAGAAAAATACTGGCTAATTTTTGCAATTACAATACTGTTTTGGTGCTTGGTTTTATTTTAGAACATGTTCCATCCCAGTTAGGCTTGTTTGCAAATGATTTTAATATTCAAGCATGCAGTTTGCTTGGGGCTACTCAGAGTTTACATTTTTAGCCATTGCTTTCTGCTTACTGTTTTTCCCAAAACCTTATTAAATGTCATGTCTTCACTGTATCATTACATTGCTTTCCTGATGTCAGAATGACTTATCAGGAATTGGCACGAGCGATTTCACTCCTCAAGAATGTTGTTTTAAAAATGCATCCTGGACAGTGACAAGCACTTTCACATATGAATTGCAAATGTTCCTAGATACATTTGGTTCCTGTTAATACATTGCTTATTCTAAGATAGAGAGCAGATGCATAACCTCTCAGCAGTGTCCACACTTTCTCAAAGCAATTCTCAGAGTTGTTTTCTGATTGCGTGGATACAGTTCCACCTCATAATCCTCCACAACATACAAGATTGAACAATACTTCTTCTTTTTTTTTACTTTTACTAATAATTTATAATAATGTCTTTATAATTTTTTTAAGAACTGAGTTCATAATTTTAAAAAAATGAATAGTGCACATTCTAGTACTGACATTTTGGCTGATAAGGCCAATATAAACGGCTTGTTAATTAATTAACATAAGTGACAGTATAAAATTAGATGTGTGCCGGTTCAATGGGAGCAGTCAGATACAGAAAAGCAATGAACTCAAGTAATGGAAAGTTTTTAAAAGGTGTCATCATCTTTACCACCTGACTGTAGTACCTCATATTAGTAGTGATTATATAGTTATCAAATGCAATTTCTCACTGTGGACAGAGACGATGCATTTGGGCCTTTGTACTATGAAGTAGATTTACAGTAGCCACAAAATAATTTCAAGTTGACTCGTTGTCTTGGTCATTAAAATAAACAAAGTGTTTTCAAGTGTTGTGGGTATACTGAAGGTAGTGGATAAATGATGACACATTTTTAAGCTACTCTTGCACTTTTAGAAAACCCTGAAGCATCTACAAATGGCTAGCTGCACGGCGTACCTTCTTTGTTAGAGGGGGTTACAGGGAGCTACTGGAGGGGGTAAAATAATGAGGATATGCTCTGTTTCTGCCCCAGCTGGAGAAAAGGTTCTGTTTATGAACTTCCAATTACACCTGCATGATACAACTGGGAAAATATTTCTGGGCCAACAATAATAATAATTGCTGGAGGTGTGCTCTTCATCATTGACATGATTTACTAGGGCACAGTCCAAAAACATCAGCATACTTATACTCTCTCTGCTGTCAGTTCTGTACATAAACAGTTTCTCAGAATGGAACTGCAAAATTAAATTAATGTAGGGACTGTAAACATGATTCTTTTTTTCTTTTTTTCCAATTTGACAAGCAAAATGTTGAGGGTTATATCAGCTTCATGAAATGAGTACCATAGCACAAAGGCGGCATTCCATGAATGTGCGTTTAGAAAATCTGAGAAAATGCAAAGCATTAAATCTAACAGATGGATGCCATTTTATGAAAGAAAAAGATTTTTCTTTCTTATGAGCAATTGCTGTAAATTTTTTCACATTGCAAATCAAATGCAATCGGGCAGATATGGGGAATGCTTGCGTAGCTTATCCTTTCATACTTGTGCCATAAATAAAGTAAAAATGTATTTACTCAACTAGCATATTTATGTAGTACTTAATCACCTTAACTTTAAAGGGTTTTTTTCTTTTTTCATCATAACAGAACTGCTTGGTGGGTTCAGCAGTCAGCGAGATGAATATGGAAACCTATTTGAAAAATTAATGGAGGATATGTTTTAGGAAACATCTAAATTAAAACCTGTCATTATACCATATTCTACAGCATTGTTAATGTAATTTCTCTAATTAGTCAAAACATTAAAAAACCGTTCATCTTCATCCCCCCTCCCACCCCAAGGTTAAAAATAGTGTTGTGCTCCTGACTCAAGAGTCAGCTTCACGAGTGTGTCTCCAGTGCTCACCAGGGCCCAGATCCCTCACCTGAGGGGGACTGATGGAGTGACTGGTGGCTCCCTGTCAGAGAAGCTCTCTTGACTCGGTGGGTGACTGTAGGCAGACGGAGGGACTGCTGCTCACTGACGTGTCGCCGGCTCATTCCCATCCCCAGCCTGTCACCCGACAGCATGAAAAATGAAAGAATTAGGGGACCCTTTGCGTGAAATGTGAAAAGCTTGGGTACAGATGCGATTTATCGCTGGGACTATTTATATGTAGCGAGATATTAGTTTTCCCTTCTTCCTGGGGTGGGTACCTGCACCATTAGCCCCCTTCAATGTGGATGTTTCTAAATCCAGTCTCATTCTTTCACACACATTGAAATATACAGTATTTTAAAGGGGGGGGGCTTCAAAATGAGGATGCCAGCGTGTCTTTGCCTTTTTCACTGTTTTGAAGAAATGATGGAAAAATAAGGGTCAAATTGACACATGCAGTTATGTTCAGCAGCTGTACCAAAGTTTTAAAAAGTGTGAACTGTGCTCCTGTTGGGATGTGCTGAAGTAGGTGCATATCATATGCAAGCTGAGTCATTCTGTTTTTCAGAGTGAAATAATGTTTCACAAAGCTATATTGCTTTATGCTTTGTGCTCAGTGATAGCAGATTGAGCGTTTTGTTTTTTTCGTTGTTCTTCTATGTCTTATGGTATCATGTCCAAATGAAGCCACAGGAGTGTAGCCTGTGTTCAGTCAACATTTGCTTGAACATCTTTCTTCATAAACACTTCACATTTCCGCTTCTGCGATCACCAAAATTAACTCGCCAATCTGTCGTGTGTTTCTGAAGAACCAAATGACATTTGCATCTTTTAAATAATCAAAGTTAATTAGAAATTGAATGAATTGAATGCTGGCCAGAGTCTCTGCAATTGCCCTCTCCTTCCTTGAGAATGGGCAGGTGGTCAGATTTTCTCTGTGCCATGCATTGCCGACTCCGTGTCCCCAGGAGACTGTGGAAGTGCAGCTGAAGGGAAAGGGGGGGTTTGGGGGGACTAATACGCCATTATCATGCTCCTGGAGAAGGAGAGCACAGGCCTGCTCTGACAGCGACACCATGGCATTTCCCTCTGCAGTTTCGCTGGGATAAAGGCTTTCAATGGTTACCTCTTTCACCTTCAAGCACTGTCCTTCGCAGT
The DNA here is from genome assembly GCF_018555375.3 of Anguilla rostrata. Lineage (NCBI taxonomy): Eukaryota > Metazoa > Chordata > Actinopteri > Anguilliformes > Anguillidae > Anguilla > Anguilla rostrata. Next base: position 15,430,180 of record NC_057945.1, read on the forward strand.
TAAGGGAAGCCATTTTTAGAAAAGGGCTTATGTAAGAGGTCAATATTTGAAAGTGGTAAGTCACACTGATAAAGCTAACATCTGGGAGAAAGAAGCATTAATATTCTTTTGATGGTACTCTTGTCAATGTATGAAATGAGACTTGGAATCTGTTATATGCATTACAACAGACGAATGTTAATGTATATTACATATTGTTCTTTCAGTGAAATGAATTAATTTTGGCGATTGCTGTTTTTTGTGATGAAAAAACATGTATGATTAGTTGTGAATCAAAGTTAAAGATGAATGCAACTGTAAATTTTAGTTAGCCAAACCTGCCAAATTGCACTTATGTAAAAAATAAATTAAAAAAATGACTTGGATTTTTTTAAAAACATGTTTGATTGACAGCCTGCTTCAGACAAATGCATGTAATGATCTGTTGAGTCTTCATCTATCACATCTGTCACTCATCTAAATTACTGTGCTAGGTGCACAGCATGTGTGAAACATTTACTTGCATTTCAGTGGCTGGAAAACAGCTTTTACTAATCACTTTCTCCAGACAATATTCAAAGCCTGCAAGCTGCCATGGTGAAAAATACACAAAATTCCCTGTGAGAGGATTCCGCTGCAGAGGACATTTCTGAAAACAACATCAAAAGCTGTCGGAATGATCCAGATGTAGAACATCGTAATGATGTAGAACGTACTCGTGTTGAACACCACACAACTCATTAGTCATTGGGACTCCATGCAAAGTTTAGTAATTCTATTTTATAGGCGTACATTAACAAGTGAGAATTCATTGACACATTGATCTTTCCGCTACTGAAATGATCTGTTGAAATGAAACGCCTTTGCCAGTTGAAGTAATGCAATATTTCACATTGTTGCCAGTACTTTCATTTCATGGGCTAAAATGGACTGAAACCAAATCCTGTGTAGAATGTGCTGATGATGGGAAAAAAAATCAGCAAAAATCTCAAAGGCAGCATTTTTCAAGCTTTTAAGATGGGAAATAGAGAGTTATATATATATATATATATATATATATAAAATAATGTTTAAGCATGCTTTTTTGCGGTAGGAATTCAGCAAATAACTTAAAATATCACTATAGAGATTTTTTGTTTTATATATATATATATAAAACAAAAAATCTCTCGGGAAAGTGTGAGAGGGTCACAGGTTCGATTCCCAGCTGGGACACTGCTGTCGTACCCTTAAGCAAGGTATTTAAACTGCATTGCCTCAGTATATATCCAGCTGTATAAATGGATGCAATGTAAAGAGTTGTGTAAGTCACTCTCAATAAGAGCATCTGCTAAATGCCAGTAATGTAATGTAATGAGATTAGGAACAGATGGGGTGGGAGGAGAGGTAGAAGCTGGCCGTTGATAATGTACCTTTAATTACCCAGGAGAGGAGCATACCAGGCAAACCTTTCTTCTCATTGTATTGCTTCCCAGGCTAAATTAAATGGTCTCCTAAGTGACGAAACTGTGCAGATGGCCAGGGCAGAGGATGGCAGGTAAGTGCGCCATGTCACCATTTAATTGGTGTTTGCCTCGTGCCAGGTCTGCTCTTCTCATGGGCAAGACTGACTTCTCACCCAGAAGGTAGCACAACTGTGCTATGAATTTAAAACAGAAAAATAGATATTGTCATCTCATCCCTATTAAAGAGTTTGTGATACCTGATGAAAACATGTACATTGTTGTGTGCTCTGCCAAATCAGACATTTTTATTTTTTCTACTATTAGAACATTAGCCATCATTCTGTATGTTCAGGAAACTTTAATTATGAAAGTCAATGTTGTGAAAGTGTGTTCCTATACTTTGAAAAATATCTACCGGAAAACTTAATCCATGATTTATCTTTGTTATTTTACTTAAATAGCACAATAGCAATTTAATCATGAAATTAGGAAAATATGATTCACTTTTGCATTCTCAATATGTGACATGAGTCTCACTCTCTTGAACCAAGGTTATAAAATCCTTTAAACTATTGAAACATTTGTTTGGTGCTTTGCCATGATAAAACTATTTCCACAGCAAGGCTACAACCTCTGAAATTCCTGTGATGTATTACCTTGGGCAGATGTCATCAGTAACACTAGCTCGATATCAGTCTCACGTGTTATAAAAATGCATTTTATCAGAAGAAATATGTTTTACTTAATGAAATAATGCACACTAGTCATTTTCTTATGCATTCATAAGAAAATAGCTAATTGCTCATTAGTTTATGAAAGACATGGAATTTACAGTACATTTACATTTACAGGAATCCTTTATTTAATTTATGCTTGATCTGTGCAAGATTTTTTTTTTCTTTATTTATTCCTTTTTATAAATTGCTTTGAAAGGTGGCTCCTTTAAAACCAATTTTAATAACTTATTGGTCGTTCATTGTTAAGGATCATTGTATAAAAAATAAAAAAAGAAGTGAGAGACAGAAACACTGATCTAAAAATAACATGAACCATGCTGATTTTACAAACTGCTGGACTGGCTGAATACGAGAGGAAACATTATAAAGAGATGATGTGAAGCAGAAGAGAGGAAGAAGAAGAGTGCACATTTCTGTCCTCCTGAAAGAAAACCCCAAAGCCTGGAGGATAAAGCAATCAGAGGAAAAAAAGGAGAGTGACAGGCTGCAGTGCTCTCCTTCTGTTTGACTGAATGACTAGTGAACTCCTCCCCATCTTCGCAAACATGAGCATGCACGCATACACACACACGCACGCACACATACATACACATACACACACGCGCGCGCATACACATACACACACACACACACACGCATACACACACACACACACGCACACACACGCACACACACGCGCACACACATGCACACTGTTCTGAACAGCAGTGGTTCACCTCACCTCATGCATAATCTCACCTGTGGATGTATCGAGGGATACGGAGAGAGAGAGGGCTAGAGGGAGGGAGAGAGAGAGAGCAAGCGAGAGAGGGGGAGAGAGAGAGAGCGAGAGAGAGAGAGAGAGGAAAAAGAGGGATTGTGGTGCAGCACTCTGCATTTCATTGGAGCTACAGCCAAGGTTGTTAAATATCATAACTGAATGAGGTGATATCTTTGAGCTCCCAGCAGCCAAAATCCCAATGGAGAGGTGAGAGGCAACCGCAAACAACCTGAGAGCACAGAGCTGATCCCATCAAAGCTTTCACTCCTATGGCACACTGTAATGAGGGACTTATGAGAACAACAAAAGTGTGTCTATCTGTCACATGTTTATGAAAAATTCCAGAATTAATTTTCTCCTGTTCTGGATGGTGTGAATGGTACAACATTTTTTTTAAAAAGCAATGAAAAGACATGCAGGCAGAATCCAGCTGTATGTTGTTAGCGTCACTGCAAGGGAGGCTTGAGGGGTGAGCAAAGCCAGGAAAAAGGACCAAACTTGTTCCGGACAAACGGGAAAGAAGACGACGGCTTGCGTTACCGGCTCAGAATGTCTCTCGCTAATTGTTTTCACGTGTTGGGCATGCTGATATCTTTTCATCCAGCATCAGGTAAATTGTATTTTTACGCTTGATTATTTTATAGGAATTTATCGGTGTTCCATCAGAACAGGTTCTATTTAGAGTGATGTTGTAGAAATATACATTAGGCAAATGAAGACTTACTGAGACTGAACTTGAGCACTAGATCAGCATCAGGTATAATGGTATGCCTAAAAATGCATGTATGTCCTTTCATGCATTCATTCTGTTTCCAGGATGGAGAATAATAAGGAACAGTAATAAAATTTAGAATATCAGAAATATCACTTCACACATTTTTAATATGTACTATATAGTACTTTTTTCAGTATCAGTAGTAGTCTGTTGGTAAAAATATACAGTATATCTAATGCTAAATCAGTGTATACTGTATACTAAGAATTTATTTATTCACGAGGGAGATACATATTTTAATTAATTTAATCAGAACTTATTCTTGAGCTAGAGCATTGCCAGTATTTTTTTAATGTAATATACATTCCCAGCTGCTAAGTACTTGATTATTATGCTGGAAGCTGCATAGAGAATAAAAAATACTTTTTTATGAGAATAAAATACTGCAGTATAATAGTTTAGGTCACTAATGCCTTGTTATGAGCAGTCTATGATAATGTGCAAATGTAGAAACACAAGCAGATGTAATCACAAAATCAGTGGCATGTGAACCAAGAACATACCGTAGGATTTTAGACATAGTTTGCTTTTCTCAGCCATCTTTTCCTCTTCGCAGCTGAGAACAAAATTTTGAAATTCTCCTAGGATGGAGCATAACACTGAGCATAGATGAACGTTGACCTTTCCTGAAAGAGTGATTGCTGTGAACCACTTGCTCTGATTAAGTCTTACAGCGCACACCCGCTTTTCTGTTTCAGGGGTTCAGATTCAATTCAATTTCCTCACTTTTCCCTCTGTGAAACCACCACCCTTAATGCTGAACTGCTTTTCTGACCTGGCAGTCAGTGTGGCTGACATACTTATTTTATATGTTCACCTGTGCAGTAACAATCACGATACAGCTTTTCATTCCAAATGTGGAGATAATCATTCAGACTTTTCTGAAAAGCTACTCTGGATATGATTGCTAACCGGATAATGTGCTAAACAGTGTTGCTTACTTTGAAAAGTGTTATTTAGCTCAAATGATATTTAAACAGTAATGATGGATTTTGTCGCTATATTTAAAGTAGAACTTCAATAAAACTGCATAGTATTCCCCACAATACTTTTTTGTTACATATTATAAAACCTGCCAATGGGAATGCTGTGGTGACGTGTTAAATATTGCTCTGAACTATTACAATATTGTACAGTATTACAAGAACTAACCACTACATTACAAATTGGCACGCTGAAATATTCTAGTACATTATCAGAGTAAGGGCTGGGGATAAGTTTATCTGGGGTGAAATATTTCACTGCATTTGGGACATATTTTACAATTATGTATAATGAGTGCATTGTCAGCCAAACGGGCACTCCCCCACTAAAAATATTTATGTTGTGGGAAGTGTGACTGTTCTCAGACTGCATGTCATTCAATCACTTAAGCCTAGAAAATAATAAGTGTCACTGAAGGAGGAGTAATGGTAAGAACTGTTTTGGCAATCTTTGGGGAAAACCTGAACAAAAATCAATTGAGAGAGGTATTGATCTAATGCATTTAAAATAAAAGGGTATACCAGACATCAGGAAATTGAATGACTCTTCTGTCCTCTGCAGTTAATGGACAGTGACTTTGGGAATTTCAAAAAGAAGTTATTTTTGGAAATGAGAATTGAAAGTGAATGCAGGCTAGCTTAATAAGAATGCACTGATTGCTATTTCAGTCACAATGTTTTATTAGATTTACTGACTCACTTTATTTACATTTCATACTTTATTAACAATAAATAATTTTTAAATACATAATGTAAGATTGTCCATAGTCCCAAATGTAATAAACTTTCATTCAAATTCCTTATTAGAGAATACTCCTACAGTATGTATACTGTATTGCACATTATCCTGTATGCTACCATATATTATATATTATATAATTGCTGAATATATTATGTCGTCATATATATAATTTTAAGTCGTTTATGCATTAACAATGTATTCTATATTGCTTAATGTTCATTTAAATGTGTTGTACTAATCACTTAAACTATGAATTATTCATAATGTATTTCAAAATGTATACATATAGATGTTTTATTCTGAATTGGCAGGCTCTTGCAGCACAGTTTCTGGCCTACATATACGACTGAGCATTCCAATCAAGAAGAAAAAGAAAAGTGGGAAGGTCCAAGGGGTATATAAAGGGTATTAAGGGGATAAATTAATTTTTACAAAAATAATTTTGCAAACATGAGTACATACAGTTATGCATAAATCCTGGGTCACTGACAAATCAACAATTACAATCAGTGTAGTTTAAATATAACTCATACACTATGGTATAGTTTCCGAATGTTAGTTTTCTGTATTTATTCCATAATACTGTAAAATGTACAATCTTTCAAGCCCTTGTGAGGCTCTTTCTCAGGTATACAAAAAGAATACAAATGATCTACATCCATGTTATGACATATCGCATTTTAAAATTAAATCATTCTTGGGACAGGAACAGGCTGTCAGTTAACTTGACGAACCTGCTTGTTTTTGTTCCCCTGAGTATATTTTGAGAGCTGAATCATTGATGAACTGCACTCCCCTTGCTGGAGCCCTGAAGACAGCATCATATTGAGTGATAAACATGTTCTGGCAGTGCTGTGTTCTTGGTGAGGTCCTTGTAAGCAGTTCCCTTTGAGCAATCCTGACCTCACAGGGTCAGCATGACTCATTTATTCACTGCCATCACTTGAATCTTTGAAACAACAGTCACAGGAGTTAGGCACATATCATATCATTTACAATGTATGTGTTAATTGGTAGCCCCTGTCGGCACTCTGTAAAAAGTAAAACTTTGCTGGCGTGTTGTTTATTATTTTGCACATCTCCAAAAAACTGCAAGTAATTAAATGGATTGCTTATAAATTGGGGAAAAAAATTATGGAGTTTAATTGCTTATTGGTTTAATTGCTCATTGGTGATATCGCATGTCCTCCAACACCAAAGAGGTGTCAAGAGATCCGCTACCAAAAGTATTAACGTGGGAGACGTTTTTTGTTGCCACTGTCAAGCTCTTACTGCAGTGCTGCTTGAAGGCCATACGGGATGGATAAAAGTATTACACAATCATTTTTTAAAAATTAAGGATGCAGTTTAAAAGCATCCGAGACTTCATGAGTAACCTTCTCCTGAATTACTGATACTGCATGAGCTTGAGGACACAAATGTGAGCTCATTTGAGTGTTTTGAAGAGCACAGAAGTACCCCCACCCCTTTCCCCCAAAAGCATATTCAGCGGAAGCTCTGGTCCTCTGCATAGTGACTCACACATACTGAAACCAGGCCACGCCTGCTAACTCTTCAGGATGTGGAAGATATTTCAGGTTGTCTGTGCATTTTTAAAAAGCACAAATACATAGAAATACGTACACTGAGAACTCTAATGAACTAACTTGATATTGGGCCACCTGAGGACTGTGCATGACACATATCATGCAAGTGAGTGCTGAAGTTTTACTTATTCTACCATAGATAAAGCACGGGCATTTGGAGACCTTAACCTAAAAAAGCTTTAACCACAAAGGTACCATTTCTAGTTTTGTATGACTGCCTGTCTTGTGGTCTGACGTCCGAGGGGTGTTTTATCACTTACAGCTAAAGGTTGCAATTTCTCAGAAAGGACTCTTCAAATGAAGTGCAGTATAGTGCATAACTGTGCTTCTCCCCCAGTCTACACCCACGTGCACATGAAGGCACATGCAGAAGAGAGGCTCCTGCAGACCCTGCTGACCCACTACAACAAGCTGTCCCGTCCGGTCGCCAACACATCCGACGTGGTGCTGGTGCACTTTGGGCTTTCCATCGCCCAGCTCATCGATGTGGTGAGCATGTGGACAGCCCATACGATCATTAGCCACAGGAGCACATCACGTTACACTGCATTCACTTAGCATTCAGGCCCCTGACCCTGGTTCTGAAGAGCTGTGTGTTTTCTGGGCTATGTTGTTACTACTTAACTGGTAATTAAGCTGTCAAATACATCGTTCATTACCACAGCTTGGTTGTTTGGTCTTAACTGGTTTTGGATTTCTCAGTGAAGACAAAAATGAGGAGAACCTGTAGCTCTCCAGAACCACGGTTGGGGATGCCTGATTTAGCAAATGTGCTTATCCAGTGCAACTTGCAAAATATAGCATACTGTAGGTGGTGTCCTATAGGTTAAATGGGAGCAGCTGAAGGTAATTTATGATTTAACACTCTACTTTCAAGGTGCAGAAGCAGAACCAGCAGTCTGAAATCACCTGTCGGCGATTCAAAAATGACCATGAAAATGTTAATGTCAATAGTATCCTCTTAATGGTGCCATCTTAAGTATGGAGATATCATTCTTTGTGCAGCTGGTGCAGGTCATTTTACTTTCAATCAAGCACTTAATTGCTCAATTGGAAATAGGTACTGCTGAGCATAAATCAGAGATTATATTGATGTCATACAATGCTCTTGTCAGACCATATTTAGAGTATTGTATAGAATTCTTGGCCCCACACTATAAGATGGATGCTTTTGAAAAGGAGTACAAAGAATGGAATTTAAATTGGTTCTTTACATGAAATGCTACAAGGGGGGTTGTAAAACGCTTAACCATTCAGGTTTAGCAAAAGAAGACTTAAGGCGGATGCTGACTGTTTTTAATTTTCATTAAAGGGATTAATAAAGTTAAGTACTTTTCTCAAGTGAACTTTTCTCAGGTACTTACGTGGAATTTAGTTACAAGTAAAAACAAGTTCTATAATATATTTCATTTCATTTATTAGGATCCCCATTAGCTCTAGCAAAAGCAGCAGCTATTATATACAGCAACAAAGTGGTTATGTAGTAAGTACAGTATATGGTAGAGATCCATGGGGCGTCCAAGTGACAAGCCTAGATGGGCTTATTATTATGTATTCATAGTAATATAATATTCTTTCATTTAAATGTCAAAGTTAAGGCCAGTGAATTCAGGCTATGATAATAGAGCTTTGATTACTCTATGACCTGTCCCTGTTGGCCTTTGACTATAGTGAGAAGCAGAAGGTCAAATCATCTCTTACCTCTTCTCTCTTTAGACTTGGACTTGAATACTTCCACTGCTTGCATGGCAGAGATTAAGAGAGCCAGAAAGGCTCTGCCTTCTATATTCTGGCACTTTCTTTTATGACAAACAATCAAAAGGTCACACTACTCACTTTGAAGATTAATTTCTGAGGGGAGTAGGTTGCCTTAACAATTATGAATGTTCTTTGTTGAATGGATATGTGACAAACTTAATCTTAATCTGCCAAATGATAGACATAAAAATGTATTATATCATCTTTTCTCACCTCAAGTTAAAAATCAAATGTAATTCTGTAATCAGAGCAGATGTAAACACATTTCCAGAGGGGGCATCACAGATGTTTGGCTTTCATGTCATGTTTGTGTGTATAACCAGTGAATTTAAACAATTGCTTCACTGTAATCCTATGCTCTTTTTTTGTTGCATGGATTGACCAACGTTGTCTTTTTCTATCAATAGGATGAGAAGAACCAAATGATGACCACCAATGTCTGGGTCAAACAAGTAAGTCTGAAGTGAAAAGGAATTCACATTTCAATTTTGGTTCTTTGCTTAGTGCCATCCTCACACAAAATATGTGGTCCTTTCTGTTGATATTCCAACAGGAGTGGAATGATTACAAGCTACGATGGAACCCCCAAGAATATGAAAATGTCACCTCTGTTCGTATTCCATCTGAACTTATCTGGAGGCCAGACATTGTGCTTTATAATAAGTATGTTTTGATAAAACACTTTCAAGACACACTTACTGTACATGTATTACCAGTTTTAGTTGTAGTTTTAGTGCAGCTCATCAGTGTAGTCATGTCACAATGCAAAGTGATACCTTTTTACCTGAGTTTGTGTTACTTGTTAAGAATTCTCTTCTACATTAATAAAATAAAGCCAGAGTGGGAATAGTTTTTAGGGAGCACTAGAACTGTTGTGATTGTCTTTTCTTAGAAATGAAATATCTGGGGTTGCATACCCATCCACTAATCAATACTGATGACTGTCATTCAATGTGTTTTTAAAATCCAGTGCGGACGGAGATTTTGCCGTGACCCACCTGACCAAAGCTCACCTGTTCCACGATGGCAGAATCAAGTGGGTGCCCCCCGCCATCTACAAGAGCTCCTGCAGCATAGACGTCACCTTTTTCCCCTTTGACCAGCAGAACTGCAAGATGAAGTTCGGCTCCTGGACTTACGACAGGGCCAAAATCGACCTGGTGAGCATGGCCAGCAACGTGGACCAGATGGACTACTGGGAGAGCGGGGAGTGGGTGATAGTGAATGCGGTGGGGACCTACAACTCCAAGAAATATGAGTGCTGCACAGAGATCTACCCAGATATCACCTACTCCTTCATCATCAGGAGGCTTCCACTCTTCTACACAATCAACCTGATCATCCCCTGCCTGCTCATCTCCTGCCTGACCGTGCTGGTCTTCTACCTGCCGTCGGACTGCGCAGAGAAGATCACGCTCTGCATCTCCGTCCTCCTCTCCCTCACCGTCTTCCTGCTCCTCATCACTGAGATCATCCCCTCCACTTCGCTGGTCATCCCGCTCATCGGCGAGTACCTGCTCTTCACCATGATCTTTGTCACCCTCTCCATCATCATCACCGTCTTCGTGCTCAACGTCCACCACCGCTCACCGCGCACGCACACCATGCCACACTGGGTCCGCAGGGTCTTCCTGGACCTCATCCCCCACTACTTGTTCATGAAACGGCCCTCCACCGTCTGCAAGGACAGCTGCAAGAAGCTCATAGAGATGATGCATAAGAAGGTGAGCCAGACGCCCCGTTGGGCGGAGATGGAGGCCGAGCCCGCCCTCCCTGTCCCGCAGCCCAACGCCTGGGACGCCCCGGCACGCTCCCCATCCCCAAGCCTCTACCTCCATGTGGAGGAACGCCTCCCAAAGACGCAGCTGCTGTCCCCGTCCCCTTCCAGCCAGTACTCCATTCTCCTGGAGGAACCTCCCCTGCAGGAGTGCTTCTCCCCCTCTCCGCCCCCCGGCATCCCGTGCAGCCTGTCCCCGGACGGGCCTCGGGGTCACCCGAAAGTGCGCTCCCTCAGCGTCCAGCACGCCCTCTGCGAGCACGAGCTTCCCCAGGGCGTGTCCCGCTGCCGTTCCTGCAGTATCCAGTACTGCTGCCTGCGTGAGGAGGCCTCCCAAAGCGCCGGGCTCCAGCGCGACTCGCCAGCCAAGGAGGCGCCCTGCGGCACGGCCCACCTCAAACCAACCATGCCCTCCGACGGGCTCTCCACGGTGACTGGCGGCCAGGATCAGCACCTCTTCCTGATGTCCCCCTCCATGAAGCTGGCCATCGAGGGCGTCCAGTACATTGCAGACCACCTCAGGGCAGAAGATGCTGACTTTTCTGTGAGTTTTCTGCCCCTTTAATAAATAAATGAACTGAAATAAATTTACCTCTGAAATAAAGAGTGTTCACATTCTTTATTTCTTTGGGTCTTTGGAAGTACCAATCTTCTCCTTCTACTTGCACTGAAGCACAAGTGGTTGTGTTCTCTTTAACATCTTAGGAGTGGGTATGCAAACTGCTAATCAAAAAAGAGAGCTTCACAGAAATGGGTCTACCTTGAAAATTAAATAAGAATGCTATTACAACATTAAAGGTGCATTTGTATTGAATGGGTTAGAGCTGAAGCCAGCCAAGTGTTCAATTCAAGTACTTCACGTGATGTGTTAATTCATACTTTAGAGAGATTTGGATATAAAGGCATCGTATTGATGACTTTTAGGCCATTACATCAATACCCATTGCAGACAATTTGATACCATAGAACATTCAGCATCTATCCCAGTAGGTTATTCCAAATCAAATCCATCCTTCAGCCAAAAAAAATCCATCAACCAATCTAATCTCAATTAGACTTTCTCAGAGATGTTTTGAAAAGATAGCTTGATATCTGTTGCCAATAAAGATACCTGATTTGAAGCGCAATAATGGCTCGGCCTGAGCGTTTCTGGGGAGTTTGCATGTTCTCCCCGTGTCCGCGTGGGTTTTCTCCGGGTACAAAGACATGCAGGTAGGCTAATTGGAGACTCTAAATTGCCCATAGGTATGAGTGTGTGAGTGAATGGTGTGTGCGCCCTGCGGTAGATTGGTGACCTGTCCAGAGTGTATTCCTGCCTCTCGCCCAATGCATGCTGGGATAGGCTCCAGCACCCCCAGTGACCCTGCCCAGGGTAAGTGGGTACAGATAATGGATAGATAGATGGATGGATTGTCCAAGACCCACCTAAATAAAACAAGTATTGAGTGACAGAGATACACATCAAAAAGTAGTTTTATTTCTGTGAAGCTCATTTCATTGCTTATTTCTGAGGAACATTAAAAAAAGTTTCCCATTACTGTCTGCATTAAGATTTTGTATCCAGACGTTTCTCTGTTCCTGCAGCAACAGAGGATTTTTTTTCAATGGGAAGAAACTGTAAATAGGAGTGGGATATGAAAATAAATTATTTTGCATCTGCTTCTGTTTCAGGTGAAAGAAGACTGGAAGTATGTGGCGATGGTCATTGACAGGATATTTCTGTGGATGTTTATAATTGTGTGCGTTCTGGGAACTGTTGGACTGTTTCTTCCTCCTTGGTTGGCAGGAATGATCTAGAGTGGGACACAGTTAGAGGAAATATAATATGGACATGGAGTCAGGCCAACACACATTACATATAAATCTGTTTTCTGTTCTAAGACGGATGTGAAATCACGGGCAAATGAGGAATGAAAGACTAAATGTTTTTTTGCTGCTAATGTTTTGATGTTTGTGTTTCAACCTTTAGCTAATTTCTGTGTACAATAATCTGTGAATTACCATGTTTTGTGTTCACTGCTTTGTAAATTACATTTATTTGCCTCTTCCATTCCAGTTTTGACAATCTGATATATCTTCATATTAAAAATTCTAGTGATTAACAGCCAGTAATAAATATCTTCTGAGCGACAAATTCTCAGACTAAAGTGGAATTCCACTGCAAAACAACTTTCAGCTAATTTAACAATTCAAAGAGTAACTGATTAATTATCTGTGTGGCTTGCCAAAGCAATCTCTGTACATATATCGGCAATGAAAGGTGCAAATTTTGGTAGAGGTATACGTCATAACAATATTCATCTGGAGAATATCCATAACAGCGTTTGTGTGAGGGAATGTCAATGAATGTCGAACATATATTTCTCCTTGCCTGGCTTAATGCCTCTCCTCCATTCTCTCTCACCACTAGTATTCTATTAAAATGTATGTTCTTGCTTTATTTTCTTGATTTATTATTATTATAACCAAATATTGCATGACTGTGTGTGTAATCATTGCTATGAGTCCATCCATCCACCCATCCATCCATCCATTATCTATACCCGCTTATCTTGATCAGGGTTGCGGGGGATGCTGGAGCCTATCCCAGTGTGCATTGGGCGAGAGGCAGGGATACACCCTGGACAGGCCGCCAATCTATCGCAGGGCAACTTGCTATGAATCTAAGACACAAATAAGTTCAAATCATAGTTTATTGTTGGTTCCATGCAATTTTCCCCTCTGAAGCGACATTTTCTTTTTAGTAGTACTAACGTAAAAGTAAACTGAACTGAACACATAAACCTTGATTTTTTTTCTTTAGTAGCTAGCATGCTAGCGATCTTTGCGGTGTCTAAGCCTGAGTGAAGAACAGTGTATGCTTTTTCATGAGACTGAAAAGTATTAACAGTGCTTCAGTAAATGTAATTTTTATTTATTTAAAAACAATAATAATAAATTTACCCCTGGAGACCAAAGCCACCTTAAATGAAACATGGTTTTCTAGGGTTAACAAAGAAACTTTCCAATGTAAAATATTTTGTGTACTTTTGCATTTTATAGCAGAGAGGCATGAGATCAGCAGGTCTGCTGTGGGTCTGCAGGTACAGCATACGGCTGGACTCTGTGCTCCATTTACCATCCTGAACTGTCCCCAGCAGATGCATCTCTGAGTAACTGTGGGCCTGGAGAAATGGGGTGACAGGAGAGAGCTTTTCACATCTCTCTCTCTCTCTCTCTCTCTCTCTCTCTCCCCCTGTCCATCTATCTGAAAATGCAGCCTCAGGCAGAACCCTCCCGCAGGTCGGTGTGAAAGCATTACCATTATTGCCTGTCATTTCAAGTTCACCTGCAGTAGTGGCTTTTAATCCAAAGGAAAGGGGTGCTTCCACTCCTCTGATTGTATAAAAAAAAAAAACCAAAACATAAATATTTTTGCCGACTTAGCTGATCTGTCCCAAAGCAGAGGGGAAAAATCATTTCAATTAATGGTTACTTCAGTGATTCCTTATCACACAAAACATGTCTGTCACTTGTGATAAAAGCTTTTACTAATACCAGACATATCTGGACTTCTGCCCTCATCTTCAGGCTTTTTACAGTTCCCTGGAAGTACATGTCTGCTACCTTAGTAAACTGAACCTGAATGGATCCATTTTTAAAGCAAATTGAGTTCTGCTTTCACCAAGGCTCTTTTCGTGTTTGTGTCTTTCTTGCCTGGAACTTCCTGCTTATAATTCAATTCTCTTGAGTACCACATAAAGTATAGATTACTGTTGGCAAGCATGTTTTCAGTTGTTTGTGACCAAAAATGACACAAGCACGTCCAAGGATGTACCTTTAGATTATATGAGATGCAAGTACGTTGTTTTTTGCAAAGAAATTAATATGAACATGCTCATCACAGGTATGTTTTGCTATGAAAACAATACTTTGCCTTTGTAATAAGGTCCATCATAGTGATTTAATGGAATATTCTTGACATTTTATTGACGATTACCAATAACTACAGCACTGGAATTTCAATAAATTAATTCAATAATTGGAAGGCTTTTAATTAAACCAAAAATAAAAATAAAAAATTCTAGTAACACTTCCAATACCAATGGCACTTTCCTTGTCAGTTTCCTACAGGATGCTATTTCCTATTCAAAATGTTTGATCCAGAAACTGCTGGTGTTGTGCCACATACCTGAACAGGTAAAAAGACTGTTGTTCTCATATACCTAAGTATTAAACACACCTGCATTTAAAATTGAGTCATTATACTGTATATTCCATGTCACACGTACAAAATGAGTCAGTAAAAAAAATAATAATAGCAATAAAGTTAGGGAAATTAATGCGTTATTGCGTTATTGGGAGGTTCCTCCTGGTAGTCATCATGAACACGTTCAGGAGGACAAACTATTCATTTAAGAGGCAGCTTGTTGGTACATTCAGTAAACCTACATCTCAAAGCTAAAAATGACCAGCGTTTCCCAAGAAAATGTTGCACATCATTTAGACAAGACTTTCATAGCTACTACAAGTACTGTGTCTTCAATGTGACTGCTGCATGAAAATGACTAACATCCTCCCGCAGACATAAAATAATATGTGATATGCAATCATAATGACGCACATTTCACACATTTTAACACATTCCTCCCTCTAACTGTACTGCAGTTTCTCTGACTCCTAACGCTCATTTTGTTTGGTTCGTAAACTGACCACCTGCTTTCAGGATTCACATACACACCTCTCTTCTTCTTGCTATTTACTATTAAATTCCTGCAAGCTTTAATTGGCTTTCATTAGAACGCAAAAATGATCGATACTTGGATAATAAAATATTCAGCCCATCATCGCTACAGCACTGTGCCAAGCTGAATCTTCCATCCATTAATGACGTAATGAAAATTCTTGTGGTGGAAAGTCAGTGAAATGCTGTGTAGGCGTTCAGGTGAAAAGTGAAGAGTTTTCTAGCTGACTAGGATGTAGCCAGGGTATGTCCGGATATAACCTAGATTTCCACCCTTCTAGATTACTATATTCTGGCTTCTGCTCAGGGGGAACTGTGTGTGCATGAAAAATACTCCTATCAGTATTATAATATACCTTTAACAACATTCCACTTGGGCTATCTTTGTGCAGATTACTGCCTGTCAGTCCTCCTTCTGCACTCAAAATTGGTTTGCTTTGCAACTCCTTTCAGAAATCCCAGTCGTGACTTTGCTCCTCTTTCAGACACATTTGATTGGGCTGTCCACCACCATCATTTCTGCATTCCTTTCTCGACATCCTCTTTTAGTCTTTTCAAGTTAGAGCCCATTTCTCCTCCCTTTATAAACCCTGCTCTATCTGTAATCACTTCACTATTCTCAACTTGTGAGAGAAGACTCCCCTCTCTCTTAATTATCCCTTCATCTCTCTGCGGCCTTCAGTATTGAATGCTTGAATCAACCTCCTAACTACTGTGTCCTCAAAATATGTGCTGTCTACTAAGCATGCTGCATACTGTTTGTATGTGATGGACAGTATGCTAAAAAAAACCACCATTATTCTAACCATACTATGGGAGTGTCTTAAATTCAATTTGGTTTTAGATCAAAATGGTCTCACAGCTGTTTGTTACCACTAGTCAAATATTGGATTATATTCAAAATAGAGGGTAAACTATAAACTTGGTTCGAGGTATGGTTGCCACTTCCACGATTGAAAATATGGAATAGGAGACGGGCATTCTCGAACATACAGTACTTCTGGGAAGATGCTATGTTTTATGGATGGGTTGGCAACCCTGAAGGTAATGCTACATGTGGCAACTTTCTGGGCAACAGTTGCAGCAACAGAGGCCAGAAACTACTTAAAAATTGATTATCAGGGGACAAGCAACTTCATTCTTTATGCAGAACATTTGATCAGCAGTAACTGATCCTCCAAACACCACAGTGAAATTGGGTCATCTCCCTGGTCTCAAAATATTTTTTTCATAATGGCTGCCTTTCAGCACCTGTGGAGTGAGGAGAAGAAGCTTGCGGTGGTAATGTTTTACTCTGCTAAGTGGTGATAGTATGAACACTGTTGTGGCTTGGGTATGCGGTTTACAATTTTTAATTTGTTACAAAATATATTGAGGGGGCCATACCAAGGTATTTTGCCCTGGGCCTGAGCATTAATAGCTGCAGCCTTGGTTATACTAATACTATAAAGATGGGAATAATGCATTTAGCTTTCAGCTAAAGTTAACTGAGAAGTCATTTCACCAAGCATTGCTAGCTAACGTCAGTGTTGTGCAGTGGCTACCAATCATAGTAAAGAACCAAGTTATTTGTAAGAGAAACGATCCACGCATTGAGGGAGGAACACTTCCCAGTTTGCTAGCAAGTGTAATGTACTTAATGCACTTAAAATGTAGTTAGTTAATGTTAGCTGAAGGCTAAATGCATGTTGTAGATGTCAGTTTTATATCAACCAAACTTTACATAATTAGTCTGGAATGTGGTTTCTGTGCATCAATTTATATTACCACAAGAGTTGTTCAAACTTTCACCACTTACCAGATTAAAACATTTTCAAATAGTAGTTACAGTAGTGACTGTTCATGTGCGTAAAACTCACAAACCAGCTTTGTCTTCTGGGATATCAGGGTTAAAAATGAAAGTGTGGCTGATAATCCTATAAGGATTATCTAAAAGTAAGAAGCCAACTCCATTATTCTAATGAAGGAAAACCACATTGATACTCCTTGTGTGAGAGTGCCTGCTTTCATTGTCCCATTAGAAGTCCATGCTCCTAGGCTTTTATTGTACCCATTTCTTAGTGGCAGTAGAAAGTTACCCTTCCAGATGGTTTGACATTACTTTACCTCAGGTAAAACAAGAGGGGGCTATTTGAGGACATGGACAAATACTTCAGGATAAGAAAAGAAATGTCGGGGACTTATTTATAGAAAACAATTGTGTCTTTAATGTTCAATCAATAAGATCTGGCAGTTAAGCAGTGACAGGGAGTAAGAGCCTTTGTTTGTTCACAGCTGGTAGGATAATGAGGCCACTGTGTATACTGTATGTGTACACCCTCAACACACAGTCATACTCATGTTAAATTTGACTAACCATTAACATATTTCAAAAGTAAAAGACTGAATTTTGACAGTATGAACAAATAAATAGTACAGTAGGTCATTTTTGCATGTTTTTGATGTGTAGGAACAGTAGTTTAATGTATAAATGCTGTGTATGACAAATATAGCTGAGTGGCTGGCTTCAGGTTTGCAGCCGGCACAGAGCTTTACTTTGCCTTTGGCAAAGGAATAGGCAAATGCATATCTTTCATTGAAAGAAATAAAAAAATTAAATGTACACGCTTTAAGGTGAAACAAAATCTGACACAATTTTAAATTAAGCCAAATATCTGTTAAATGGCTGTTCAACCATCTGTGCAGATTTCTCTCTATCTGAATAAAAAAAAATAACACATAGGATCTATATTACAACAGAACAGCTAATTTTGCATTCTGAAATTACATTTCTCATTTACATCTGTAGCCTACTTTTTGATTTAGGTCTATTTGATTTCCAACAGACACAGTATGCTTCAACATTTAACAACAGTGCTTGGACCTCACAGTTATATCAATACACATCAGTGCAAATCCCCAAATAATGCATATATATTATATATATATATATATATATATATATATATATATATATATATATATATATAACATTTAAAAGAGAGAATTTATGCCACCTACAAAACAAAACATTTTTATATTATTAAAGGCTTATACATAATATTGCCCTGAAAAAAGCAAATAGTTGTGGACTCATTTACGTTTAATCTCTGAGTTTACTTATTACATCAGAGACCTCTAGTGGTAATAGCGTGTAAAACTGAGTCGCACAAAGGCAAGATTTTATACTTCATTGAAAATATTTTCAAACAATATTGTAGAATTCAGCTCCTTGGCATCTGTCAACCTATGCGCAGCATTTTGTCCAAATAGAAAACTTCCAAAACGGTAGGATCTATGGCAGTTATGGAAAGACATAGTGGACAGACATAGTGATTGCAATACTCCCTTGTGCGAGCTTAACTCACGGGTGTGTGCTATAATAATAATAATAATAATAATAATAATAATAATAAACGTTTTGTAGTATAGAATAATGCAACCATAAAATAGTTGACATTCTTATTTTTAACTGAAACAGACCTATGTGAATAGCGTTCACATTTGCACCCATTGAATCTGCTAGAAAAATGTGCGTGCTGCAATCACTCCAGTTCCAGGGCCAATTCATTCATATTCGTTGGCAATCAGCCACTTGCTATACATTCTAAGGACGACCACTGAACGCAGATGCATTTTGGGAAGTGAAGTTTAGAGGCTTTTCGCTGTAACCAGCTAACTGAAATACACAAGCACTTTATTTCACTTCAACTCCCATAACGCATAGCGTATCTGCAAACACTTCCTATTTACAGATGACGGCATTACGCGTCTATCGTTTAACGTAGAAAGGTAAGATTACTTAAAAGTATATTTAAAGGCATTTTAAAAATGTACTTGTTTGTTAGATTACGTTCGTATGATTTATTTGCTGTTGTATGTAGCTTGTTAACTGGCCTTTTGGTCTAGCAAGGTACTAGGAAGAGACAGCTAGCTATTATGGCGCTATCTGGCAAACCAAAATGTGTGTTACTAGCCAAGTTAGCTAGTAGTATTACGAAAACAAACGCTGCAAACGACATTTTCGTTGGTGGTTGTCGTGCTGGCTAATTCACTTTTAGAGTAGTTTGATGAAAAGTTAGCGAGCTAGATGAAGTCATCCTCCGTTACGGCTAGCTAGCTGAACAATTATAGCTGTTGTGGATATTGTCATCGAACTAACGTTAGCAAACCTTCCTTAGTCATAATATGCTTTTTACCTTTAGGATGTACACCTTATTATCGGGTCTCTACAAATACATGTTCCAGAAGGATGAGTACTGCATTCTGATTCTCGGATTGGACAATGCAGGAAAGACGGTGTGTATTCGGCTCGACTATATGCATGGATTCTATCAACTAGAACTATCTTCTGTCAGTGTAACGTTGATTAAATCCGTTTACTACTTTGAAATATGGAGTGTGTGGTGATATTGTAATATATAACGGTAGGCCTATATCGTGAAATCGCGAGTCTACACACAAACACACACACACACTTGACTATACATATGGCCGCTACTGCTTGTTAATTTACCTGTCTACTTGTTTAATTTTAGTATGTGAAGTAGTTGTTGTAAATGTTTCCCCTTCAGACATTTCTGGAACAGACCAAGACTAAATTCAGTAGAAATTACAAAGGGATGAGCTTGTCCAAGATCACAACCACAGTGGGTCTAAACAGTAGGTCTAAACATCTTTCTTCTCGTAACTACATTAATTGCATATCGTAACAGTACTAGATAAATACATATGTAATCTGCTTGTTCCTTCTGTACAGTTGGCACAATAGATGTAGGCAAGGCACGGCTAATGTTCTGGGATCTTGGAGGACAGGAGGAGTTGCAGTCGCTATGGGATAAAGTAAGGAACGCACTCCTCTTCAGATCTTCCTTTTTTCTTCCTTTTTCTCTCAGCACATTTGGATTTTATTTTGTTCTTCTGTTTTCACTCTAATAGTAGAGAAGCATTCTATCTGGCTTTTTATTGTACTTGAGCAGGAAAAGAGAATTAGTTCTAGTGAGGGACTCACTAGTTATTAGAGATTTAGATAGTGTACTTGTGTGACAAGGAGTCTCACAAGACATAATTATTTTCTGCTTTTATGTGTGTTGTTTATAGCCAAATAGGGCATCCCCAAGGGAAGTTTTGGTGTGAGGCGGTGTGCCTGTGTCATTGTTCCGAATATTATGAAACTTCATAACATCAGCCTGCAGATCTATCAGACAAAAGACTAGCTTTATTTGCACTTGCACAGGCTCTTTCTACAGACACTTACTGGAGGTTCAAACTGACTTTTGGGGGGGGGGGAATACCTTGAACCACAAGCATTTGTCTGGTTGTTAAATCCCATGTGAAATAGCAGGAGCTTTTCTTTTTCTGGTATTATATAGCCCTTGCAATATGACACTGTGTCAAAATTGTGTTTTCGGAAACAGGAAGGACACACTCCTTACACGTGTCAGTCATCTTCCATCCTTCCAAAGACAATTTACACTGAATAAAATAATAGGCAAATTCCTTTGCTGTTAAGGGATAGGATCATAGAGTATTTGATCTCCGCATCAAGTGAGTCACAGGCTCAGAAGCCCTGCAGTAAACAATGCTTATTAAATTTAAAAGAAATGAACATATTTTGTAACTTAGCTGTGACTTAAATTCTGATGTCCTTAACAGTATTATGCAGAATCCCATGGAGTGATTTACGTGATTGACTCCACTGATGAAGAGCGCCTGTCAGAATCAAAAGAGGCCTTCGGTGAGCATCCCTCAAATGTTACGAGTATTTAAAGTACATTACTGTTATTTTTTCTGCCTTTCTGTCAAAGACAGTGTTATGTATTTGTTTACGGTACAGATTCATACGTGTACGCTTTGGTGGTGGGTGTAAATGTATGCCCATTTGTAATTATTTAGTGAAAGGTGAGTTGTAGTTTGTTTGTTTTTTTACAGAGAAAATGATCAGCAGTGAAGTATTGGAAGGAGTTCCTCTTCTCGTGCTCGCCAACAAACAGGATGTGGAAGTAAGATCCTTTCATGTTTGTTTGTATTTTAATTTATGTACGGTATGTACGTCAAATGGGCTGTGCAGATAACCGTTCCAAATACATTTTACAGATGAAAATGGCTCCAAGAAACATCAACAGAAGAAAGGGAACAGATAAAATTTTAAAGAGTACTGAGCTTCTTCATTAGGCTCTGTGTTTCCATAATTTGTGTCAGTACTGTAGGTGCCTGTACAAAGCATGTGACCTGATATTCCATTGTGCTGGATTTATTTTTCCACTGGGTGGAGTAATTTCCCCATTAATGCCAGGAGGGCTCACCTCATGCAGAAGCTAAGCATTATTGTTCAGTGCAGATAGTTGGTGGGCTAGTTTTTTACAGTTTTCCAGAGTTTGTAAGATGCGCAATTAACAATTGCTGTAACCAGTGGCAGTACCAAAAATATTTTGGATATCCAAGACGATGTGTGTGTGAACAATAAATGTTAGCCTCTTAAATTTAAATGTTTGCTTTTTCTTGGTTGCTATTGAAATGTCTTAGAAGTTTTTATTTTGTATGTTGGTGTGTGTTAATGCCAGTGTATGTTAAATCAGCAAATGTCCTTCCTAGAACTGTTTATCAGTCCCAGACATTAAAACGGCCTTCAGCGACTGCGCTCCGAAGATTGGGAAACGGGATTGCCTTGTACAGCCGTGCACAGCCCTCACAGGGTAAGAACAGCTCCCTAAACGCATTACACGCATTGCATTACAGTCACTTAGCAGACACACTCTTACCCAGATCAGCTTACAGAAGTGGACAACATTAATGTTAGTCTCAGGTGCAATATCTCCTGGAAGACACAGTGTATAGTTAAAAAACAGCAACTAAAAAACAAAAAAAGTCAACAGTTTGCATTGTAACAAAAGTAAATGCTACTATAGACAGATAACCTATCTTTGTACAACTATACCTATAAAATTATCCCAAAAACAAAATCCAAATTCCCTGCAATGGACTGGCAAACTGTTCTGGGTGTATTTTTGCCTCTTGCTGAATGCATGCTGGGATAGGCTCCAGCACCTCCCATGACCCTGACCGGGAATAAGCGGGAATAGATAATGGATGGATGGATGGTTGAAATCCAAATAAAGACAGAAAGGACAAAAAGGGGTCAGGAAAGGCATGGTGCAGTCTGAAGAGGTGGAGCTTCAGTCTGCATCAGGAGATGGGCAGGGTTTCTGCTACCCTGGCTGTAGTGGGATGCCTATTCCTCCATCAGGGGGCCAGGAGGAGATGAGACGGGAGGTGTGACCTGGAAGTGCAGGCACACAGGTAGCAGATTGGAGAGCTCTGGGTGGTGTGTAGTCTGATCTTTTGTAGATATAACAGACCTATCCCTTAAACTGCCTGATTGGCCAGAAACAAGTTTTGCAATTTGATGCAAGCTGGTATAGGCAGCCAGTGGAGGGAGATGTGAATGTTAGCGACATGGCTGAGCCTGAGGAGGTAGCAGTGTTCTGGATAAACAGGTGTGATGGAGGAGGCAGGGAGACCAGTGAGGTGGGAAATACTGTTGTCTACATGGGAGATGACCAGTGCTAAGACTAAGAGACTAAGAGCTGGGTTGAGTAGGAAGTGAGGAAAGGGTGGATTCTGAATGATGCAGAAGACTAACTCAATGGTGATTTTTGCTGGATAGTGGGTACTTTTGTGATGATCGGACAAATCGGAGGTCACAGTTCTCCACAAAAGTGAAAGGTGGAACACCATGTTTTCACTGCAGGTGTAATAACAGTAGAGTGCCATGTGTTTCTGTTGAGCTGTTAGCATTAGCAAAATTTTAACGCAGTGGTTTTTAGTTGACGTGAAACCGATCCCTTCCATTTCAGGCAGGGCGTAAACGAAGGCATCGATTGGATGGTGAAGTGCGTGGTCAGGAACATCCACCGCCCCCCCAGGCAGAAGGACATAACATAGGGCCCCCCAGGGACAGAGCCAGGCCCTCCAGCAGACCCTCACACTCTGACCACGAGGCAACGGTGTTCACATCGGCCCTGTCCACAACCACAGGAAGAAATATCTCACTTTACCTGTGTCCAAATGTTGAACATTTCCCACTGTCCTCTGTGAGTGGACATCCAAGATATTTGGAACAGATTATTAACTCCTTTTATTCTTCTCAGACTTGTTATGGATACCACGGTCAAATTATAACACAAATAGAATTTTTTAAATGTAAGTGTACACAGACATCTATACTTTAAATATTTTCTGGCCAACAAATACACACTACTTTGGATGGGACTGAGCTGACTGTCCTTTATTTTGATGTTTGCTTTAATTAAGAAATTAGATTGCAGTTGCTTACGTTGTTTTTCCATGTTCCATACGGCCTTTGTTCTGTCAGAATGCATTGACCTTTGTCCTTAACTTTGAGGAATGGTTTGAAGTGTTACTTTTTTCCTTTTATATGTTTAATTATGTTCAGCAACCATTTCCGTAAGATAAGTACAAAGTGCTCAACAGCTGGACTGAACAGAGGCGTAAATTTTATTTCTGTGTATTAAACTTGAAGGTGAACTTGCAAGAAAGACTCCCGTGTTCTTGTTTGACAAATAAACCGACAGCCTGAAACGTCACTGGGTGCTTGCTGAGTATCTTCTCTGGTGATTCTCTGCCAGGGCTGTACTGCAGCCATCTGTAGCTCCTGCTTGTTTCATGGGCTAGTTGCCTTATGTTCAACTGAATTCATACTGATTGAATGAGTCGGCCAGTCAAGAATTTTCTCGTTTTTGGATTTTAAAAACTCCTTTGTTTCTTTAGCAGAATGTTTGGGATCATTGTCTTGCTGCAGGATGAAGCGCTGCCGGTTGAAATTAAGCACGTATAGTGCTGTGAATAAGTATTTGCCCCCTTCCTGATTTACTCTGCTATTGCATGTTTGTCACACTGAATGGTTTCAGATGTTTAGAAAAAAATAGCCGAAGGGAAACTGAGTGAACACAAAACGCTTGATGAACATGCTGATGAGGAAAAGAATGGACAAACGTTTAATAAATATACACTGAATTAATGAATAAGACAATCAGCATCAAGTTCACGTGCAGTTTCATTGATTCAAACACAGATGATGGACTGCTGTATTCATTAGCACAGAAAGAGAAGTGAAAACACAAGGAAAAGCAGGTGACAGCATGCATTTATGACATGCTTAACTCCAGAAATATTAGTTTTGTATGTTGCATCTGGTCAAAGTGATCTGAAGATGCCAGGGCAAACTATATCCAGGCGAAACCATTTTTCAATCGTGTAGATATTGATGCTCAGATGCACAAAGAAATACATAACTCCGCAATACTCAGAGTTAACTTCTTAGATTTATATTGATTGATATGCATTCTTGAAATTAATAATTCAAATTATTAAATCTTTCATCTCAAACAACCAAAATAGCTATCACTAACAACGGAAGTTGAATATTTTGCACATCAATATTTTTCAAGAGGGTTGTCTCACACTTTAGATGAATGGTTCAAGTCACTAAATATGACAATATTTCTTACAATATAGCTTATTGCCTGTGTTATTTATCTTTATCATGAGGGGGTAATTATTCTGGAAGACAGGCATTTAAACGCAGTGCTTTATTTTTCATGATGGATGATGTTACAGACATGGATTTAAAGAAATGTAAATTTGGTAGAATATTAAAGACAGACTAATAATCCAAACAACATAAATTCAATATGGTTATTCAATACGCTTTTTTCCTAAAATATTGCACACATTGCACATTAATACATTAATAAGCAAAGTAAGTAATAATTACCTTAAATAGCTTAATTGAAGCATTCATGTTTTTATTTATTGAGAACTAGTAGATTTTAAAATGTATGTAATGCAAGTGAACTGCCCAGCAGTGCTCTCCAGTGGGCATTTGGAGTCCAATGCAGCAATATCAGGAAGTATTTCATTAAATCAGGGAGCAAAAAGAAACATGATTTATTGATATCTCTATTTCCTCTGTGTGAGAAATTGCTTCAGTGTAATGTTTGACGATTACCAGACAAGCTGTTGTTCATCATCGGTTTTTGTCAGAGGATTTCATGATTCTTGTGAAATGCAAAGCATCTGGATACACTACTTATTAATACCATCCCATATGTACCCTACAGTTTAAGATTAACCTTCAAATTATGTGAACTGGGCATTCTCAGTAATCCCTAAAAAGCCATTCCTTTTTTAACAAGTGAAATTTAGGGTCGTTTGCTCAACATGTGAATTAGAAAACCTAAAACAAAATGTAGCAATATGTTCAGTGAAGTGAAGCAGGCCATACACAGTCCAATTCATGTCCATTGAGCTAAAACAGTATCATTAATATGCTGAGCATTCCATAAATTGTTCAAGGCCAGTGTTGGCAGAATTATGAACCAAGTTGGTCAGAGAGAAACCTCCAATATTTCACTAAAGGTCAAACAGTAACAACAGGAAACGATCTGTATACAGTCTAGCCGACAGAAACGATTTGCAAGCTGCCATTTTTGTCACACTCCCCCTCAAAATATATGATTTATAGCTAAAGCAGTATAGTCTGTGTAACTGCCTTTTCATCAAGCAGTTAGCAGGAAGCGTCCTCATGAAAAGCCTGCAGAAGAGTCTCTCAGCACTCAGCCGCAGGCACGCAGCTAGGCTGGTGATGAAACAGCAGAGTCACAGGCTCCGTCATTTGCATGCACAGCCTGGTGAGAGTCTGGCCCAAAAATCAATAACCTGCCTCTCATTTCAGCCTCATTAGAGAGAGCTGGGGAAGCATGGTGACCGAGAGCCAATGTTTTATCGGCCGTCGGGATTTAGATTTGGTTCGTGGAACCTTCGGAACCGCCACTAATTGCTTGTCTGATGTTTTAACAAATCACTGCATGTGTGGTGGAAAGCAGGGCAGCGAAGCCCGAGAATAAATGATATTCTCATTTTCGCTGTCTGCAGCGGTTCATGGTTGTCACCCACATTTTCTCGCATTTTTCACCAGCAGGTTTCCGTGGGTTGTCATGCTGTATTGGTGTAATTTTCAGCATGTAATTATTAATTAGGTGCGCCATTAGATTAAAACTACAAAGGCCAGAATCAATCTAAATGTTATTGCCTTTGTCCTTGACATTAAGCAACCAATTTTTGTGCAAGCATTGGATTTTTGTAGTCCTCATTCAGTATTTATTTTTCATTTTAGTGGTAGCAAAAACTGATGGTGAGGAAAAGCATGACTCCTTCAATTGTTAAAAGATAAAGACAAAGGCATCACAGAGGTTAGACTGCATCTGGGCCTAAAGAGATCTTTCACATAAATAGAAAGGTACTTGGAGAGTGAATGGCTAAACACTGAGCATTGTTGTGTTGAGGGGTGCAGCTATAGCCAGCATTAGCCATGGGTCCTGCGGTAGAGCATTAATGAATTTAAAACCATGACTCCACTCCCTTTTCTGTCAGCCCCCTGCTTTACTGACGGTCTCCAGAGAGTAGTCATGTGACCCACTGTGACACACATTACTTTCAGAAGGTCAAACTGATGTCAGCTCAAAAAAACCATCCATGTCACCTGCCGCCGTAGGCCTGCATGTAAAACAATGGGCTGCAGTGTGTTACTAGAGGAGAAATCCTGAAACAAAGCGTTCTCTCCATTAAGGAAAGGGACTGAATTCACAGTGAATCTGAGCGCACTTCAAAGTAAATCCCAATGGTTGAATTCATAATTCCTGCTAGCTCTGTGTGTAGTAGTAACCGTGAAATATGCATACAATTAAATTAGTGTATAAAAATATTGCATTGACATAACAATTTAAAGACTCCAGAACATACCACTTCCCTGTGACTTTTGTCCATTCCTCTGTCAGGAGCGTAAGTCTCAGGCAACTTTAAAAAGGAAAACTGAGATGCTACAAACAGTATATGCAACAAGCAACAACAGAGGGAAAATTAAATTCCTATATTTTAAATACTGCAATATTTACCGTAAGACATAGCCATGAAGCACTTTCCCTGGAAGAGCAAAACATTGTGGGTCCACAGGTAACTGTCAGTTAAGCTTCTACTGACCTGACTGACAAATGTCCTAGTTTTAACTCTCATTATTCGGAAAAGTTTCGCAGAATAATATATATACGAGTATAACAGCAGCAGCAGTCTCTAGGCAGGAAACCAACAAGCCAACTTGGGCAGGTTTTTGTGGTGTCGAATGGCGTCCCAGGGAGCCAATTACTGTGAAATCTACTGCAGATCTACAGGAGAAACAGGCTGAGCTGCAGATCAAATTTGTACAGCTGGTGCAATGTTTTACAGTGTCCATTAACCATAATAGCTGAAGAAATTATATTCTTGAGGTTTAGGGTTAAAAATGACTGGATAGTAAATCAGATAAAATTGTATTTCAGCTAATGTTTTAATAGAAGTACAAGTTTTTCAACTTATACATGTTAAAAATGAAAAAGATCAATAGGTCTAAATATTAGTGAAATTTTTTTACATGTAAATTGAAAAACCACAACTATGATGGAGAACAGCAACAGCCTTTGTCACACAAAATATCAGATTTCTTTATGGCAGCCAACTCTTTTATTCAAATAATGTTGTGCACAGCAATACTACTAAAAATATCTTACTTATTTGAGAGTCAATAAAAAACAATATCAGCCCACAACTTGCCAGCAACACTTATTGGCAATGCAATTACAGTAATTTAAGACCGAAATCAATATCTTATATGAAGACTATGCAGAGTTTTTATAACAGCTGTGAAAACGGGAGAGGGAGTGGGACATAATTCCCCAGAAGACGAGGAAATACAGTTGTGCTTTAATTATATGAGCACTGTAAATAAGGACAGGCCTGGCAGCGGAGTCTCCCTTAAACAGATAATGCACGTTTAAAAGAAAAGCGATAAACAGATGAGTTATCTCTCCGTGCCACGCCTGCCCCTCCTCCATCGCTGTAAAAGGAGCCACTGGCTGGCAGGCAGCTAATGGAGACCAACAGGGGCACATTAGCATCATCTCCTCTGGAGAATCTGCTCCTCCCCTCGCGTTTCCTTTCTCCTTTTTAAAAAAATGCATCCTTCTAAAGAACGAGAGGAGTTTGGCCAGCATACTGTACCACCTTGATGCTCATTGACTACAAAAATACTCAGAGGAGATGGGGATTTCTTGCAGCTCTCATGAAGCTGAGAAAAGATGGTCAGAAGGGCCAGAATGAAAGATATTCTGTTTAGTCATGTTGCTTTTGGGATGGGGTGGGATGGGGAAGGAGGGAGGCAGGCATTGTCGTATTCAGGTTCAGATCTCTTCTAAATATTTCTGTGCTGCTGTTGCACATTGCTGTACAGTTGAGTTTTTTTTTTTTAAAGGGTCTGACAGTTATTCATTTTGTACCTTTGATTGATACACAGTGAATGATATTTTGCATTACCAAAATACTTGGGACTAGAGCTTGTGGTTACAGTTCCTACTAGGTAATATTCGTACAAGGAATGATTTGGTGTACATGCTTCACTTCATTATTGTTTTAAGTTTAATGTTTAAGTTCAGTAGTCAGAAACACTGCAGCTTGATGTATGTCTTTGTGAAACAAATCAAGTTTTTCACACTTGGTTTAGTAATGGTATGGCTTTTTTTACACAGGACACAGAACATGTCCATAAATGTCACAGGGTCTTGAGCTGGCAAAATGCACCTTTCCCAGAATTTTGACTGGCTCTCATTTACTCCTGACCCCTAAACAGTAAATTTCCAGAACATTAATGGGTAAGGCTGCCTGCGGGACTTACAGCTTTGGGCTTAAGAAAAAACACAACAACCCAAAGAGATTAGCATCTCCATTAAGGCCCATAATGGCCTCCCATTAAGGACAGGATGTAACTGGCCCAGCCTCATCAGTGCAGCATGTATAGAGCCAGAGGAAAAAAAGCAAGACTGTGCTGTTTCTGAAAATAATAATAATCTGCACCAGCTGGAGGAGAAAAGGGCAAAGGAAGATCCTCGTTTCGTGGTTGGACATGTGTGGGAGGGAAACAGTTCACCTCCAGACCACAGGAGGTCGAATCTTTACACAAAAATGAGTTTGGCTTCATGCTGAAGTGAGCATGATAACATGAGCAGACAACACAGATGGAGTAGTTAGAACATTGTAATATCTGAAAACAATTTTTTCCTGCCTTATATCCCCCCACCCCCACCCCCTTTAAATATCTTCCTTGTATTTACTATACATGTAAATATATTTGCACAATAAATACAAGGAATATGATGGACACCAGGAACAAAGATGGAGGTGACTTAGTGACTGAGGAAATATATCTTTAATCATTGTATGTTGCATAGAATGCATTAGACAATGCCTTCATGCAAAATATTAAATATGTACGAGCTGATCAGTTTAGTAGCCAAGCTTCTGAACAATAGCTTGTCTTCAGATATGTAAAAAAAAAAGGTAATACTTTCAAGAAAAAAACTAAACATAATTTATAGAATCAGTAGTGGCCCTTGCATATTTAAACAAATATTAGGCCTGCCGTAGGAATTATGCAGGAATGGAATAGGAGCTCTGCTGAAAGTCATTTGTGAAAGTAATTTGATGAACAGTCCAGTAAATTATGTCAGGTTATGCGACTCATCTTATGACAGCATCTGAAAATGTATTCTCTTGTCATTTGCCGACAGTCGCGTCTAACCAAAAACCAATATACTGTGCCTTATCTTAAAATCAGAACGTTTTAAGTATTACATGCTGAAGCACCAATTTAGATTTTCTCATTTACTGTGGGAAGCTCTGCAAACACAAAGCCCTTTCCTTACTATTTGTTAAGTTACGGGAACACATGACACGCTTTTAAACGTACAAGATAAGACATTAATAAATCATTCAATTAAGTCAGAGTGTGTCTTCCTCAGGGACACAAAGAACTCACTGGCTAGGTCATGCTTACAGTTGCCCTTTCCCAGCAAGGCCTTCTTCCAATAAATAATTTAATTACATACTGTAATCACCAATAAAAGCATACTGTACCGAGACTGTACCATGGTACACAGAACAAATCTAATAGGCCAGGAAGCATGCCCCCAAAAATGAGAAAGCATTCACCTGTCTGTAGGACCAGATGGGAGAATGCGACTTCCTTGCTCTTCCAAGATGGGTGGGGCTACCATAAGTAAAAGTTACTTTGAACCAATGTTCTCTATTTGCTGTGGTGGACAAAACCGTTTGGATCAAATGAGTCGGTGAATGACAGCTTCTTCTGGCTCCACCCATTCGGAGGTTCAGGAAACCCCATTCTAAAATCACACCTGGCTGAAGCAACTCAGGTACTGTACTTTCTTGCCACGATTTGCATCTGGAAGGCAACTCAAGCAGAACCTCTCAGCCATCTGCTTGTCTCACTCACAGATGGAGGCCTGTTACAGCAGAAAATGAATTATTCACAGCTTTACTAGCTGAACCTACCACAAATGCCATACTATGCTGTGCGTGCACTCGGTACAATTGCTTTCAATTGATGAAAATTATATTATATCACGGCGATATTTTATTACATCCTGGCGTATTTGATGGCATCCACTAACGGCAATTTTGTATCCTCTGAAAAGATACAAGTAATGGCAGCTGAAGTATTAGCCATACCAGCTCAATTCGTAGATGTTTTTGCTGTGCATAGCAACAGGCTATTTCCAGACAGTCAGTCCACTGTCTGTCTGACAGCTGTGTTTTCACAGCCAGGTACTTAATGTAATATTTATAAGGGAGAGAGCAAGTCAATTTAACTGAAGCAATCGGGCCATGCAAATTGTTTCCAAATCTCCAAGGTGTCCTTTTAAAAAAGCATTCGAAATTGCTCACATAATTTTTTTGACGGCTTTTTGAGCTCAGCCTGGTTCCTCTATGAAGTACAGAAACAAAACAGTACAGTGAAAATATGCATCACTAATGATAACCTGATTATTGATTTTTGTAATTTCCCAGTACAATCAATAGTCAAATGACAAATTCAACCATGCGTCAATAACAATAGATACAATTAACATATTCAGCAGGTGACTACCAGGAAAATCCATGTTTTGAGCCTCTCAAAATATTTTAGGGTATATACTTTTTACCATTGTATTGTTAAGCATTTTCTTGTTGTTGTTGTTGTTCTTCTTGTTGTTGTTGTTCTTCTTCTTCTTCTTCTTATTATTATTATTATTATTGTTATTATTATTATAGACCTATTTCAACATGTTCTGTTCTAGCTGTAAATCTGATCCTTTCTGGATTTCTTTTCATTTAACAAAATCGAGCCAGGCATACAGTAGGTGATACTGCATGACTCAACCCGTTACCGCCATTTCCTTCTCTGACTGCCAGCTTCCCACAGGAGCATCAGCTCCTGATCAGCATGGCCAGAGTGTGACCAACAACAGGACGTTTTACAGCTGCACCCCCCTCCACTCTCCGGAGAGGCCTGAATTACCAGCCCAGTGCCCGTAAACCGATATCAATCAACTTACAGCATGCGAGGGGGCGGGTGCTCAAAGCATTGCTCATGTGTTTCAACATTTCCGTTAATGCAGTTCGGTCATAGCTCCTGTTCTCGGCACTTACATCATCCTTTAAGTAGTATCTGTGCAATTCAGGAAAAGACCCCTCTGCAGTCAATATACCCAACCCAACCCCCAGTTGACAGTTGGTCATTTTCAATACAGATACAGACACAGTATCATGTAGTAACATATCTGTACACCTCTAAGAAATACTGAAAGAGAAACGGAGTAAACGCTTCATTTTTCTTGTAAACATTAACACCTTTTCACGTAACTGATGATTGACAAAAAGTGGTGATGACTGATTCTATGGTAACGCTTATTTATGTATAATTGTATAATTATATAGTGCCATTGTATTTAATAATAATTATGTACACTGAGTTACAAAAATCTGTATTTACATATTACATAAAACACATGTCAAGCATCATGAACCATGCACCATGGCATGCTTTTAAAAATACTTTATTAGCTTATTGGGTTAAAATGGCATATTACCATCAAATAAGCATGATAGCTTTTCTCTTTGTTTAGTTTATAACTTAACTGCCAGTGATCGTATAGGCTGGAAGCTCCTGTCATACCCAACATGCTTGAAAAAAAAACTGGACATGTGAATTTTTTTTCTGCATTATTATTTATTATTAACGCCCACTGACATCCGCTGCATAAAGCCACTGCCTACTGAAATAATGACTGCAAATGAACTGGAAATCCTTCTTTGAAAGATAACTGAATTCAGGGTAACAGAAGCAGGAAGCATTGATTTAAGGGACTCATCTGTTTCTCCTCTTTGCATTACACAGCTGTTTGCCCAGCAGACACCCGTACCCCAGGAGACATCCACGCGGCTTAGGCTACATTAGAACCGTTATATTATATATGTTTGTAAAACTGGATATTAACCATGCAGAATTATTGAGGTTAAGTGCCCTTGCTCAACGGATACAACAGTAATGAGTTTTGCAACTGCAGTAGAACTGTATGAAATTACTTGCAGTTTATGAACTTCTTTATTAATAGGATGCTATACAGCCTCATTATATAGGCACAGAAAATACAGAGCGCCATTAATCTAGGCTACTGCTTTTACGGTATTATCACAGTTCTCAAAATGTTTGCCGTCCTTTAGCAAAACAGATGATGCTTTGCAATTATCTTTATCAGTATTTAAAAGACAAGAGTTATAACGATTATGGTATTGATCAGTTTTGCAACAGAAACACCCGGAATTGTAATATTCATGCCATACCTTATCAGCAGCCTTTTCAGTCAGACTACTCACATGGTTATCTTCCAAATCTCATTTTGTTTTCCTCGCAAAATTCGGTTTCAGGCGAAGCTCGTCACAGAGACATGTATCACTACTCCAAAAAGCCATGTGGTTATATGGTAGCAAGTGCCAATGCTTCATGTAAAAACGTCAGGCTCAGCATTACGGATAACCGTGCTATTTTATGAGCTCCTTTCAAAATTCAGTATGTGGTGGGTAGTTTTCATTTCTTTCAAATTCAATTACATTTCTCGGTTAGGTGTCGGATGTTTTGCTTGTATCATGAACTGTGAGAACAGGCTCTGCCACAAAGCATGGGTACACTCAGAAAGAAATATCAAGCCTTGTGCACCACGCATCTACTGCACCTGGACAAACACACTGTGATAAGCTACAATATAGAATAAATTTAGAATGCAACGCTTTGAATATTCCACAGAATTCACTGGTCTTTTAGCGTTTCGATTTATGCTCTGCAGTCAGATATGCGCTGTTGCCAGCATATGCAATATTCCCGAGAGAGAACGGGGCAATCGATGGCAATTCTGCCGCGCGACAAGAGCCTATAAATCAAAGCTTACATCACTAATTATGCGAACATGAAATTGCTGAAGGGACACCGGCAACACGTTTGAATGCAAATGAACAACGGCTGACTTCACACTAGCCTGCACGTGCCCTGCCTCCCATAGTCCCCCTCGGTTGACCCAGATGAGAAGAAACATTAGTAAAATCAAGTAAATCAGCAAATGGGAGGTCAAACTGAATACGGCAGTCGGCAGGTGTGTTTCATTACGCTTTATTCCTTATAGATCAGAGGTAAGTAAACAGAACATTACCAGTCTGAGCACAGAATCACTCTACCGTAAAATAGCATTGCAGGGCCTTTTCAGTAGAGGGGCACTCAGCACCAGGTCAGTGCTACTGCATAGAAGTATAGCCAGTTTCCAGGTGTTTTGGGTTCACTGAGGTCTGAAATAAGCGTTCTCTGTTTTTAAAATATCAAGCTGCAGCTGTCATCTTGTGATGGAAAACTTAGAAAATGTCCTTGACTGGAAAAGCCATTTTGGCCTCAGCGATAGCAATGAGCATGTATCTCATTCAACTCAGGATAACATGAATATTTGAGGGGGAAAAAAAACATTGGTAGCCTATGACACATATGAAACAGATTGTATGTGTCATAGGCTACAGTGAACAGTCTTCAGATGTTGCCAGGTTAGGGCTAGAGGACCTTTCAGCTTCACTTTGGGAAGGCATGCAAGATAAACTAACAGATGAACATACTGGAGTGTGGGATGTGGGAAAACTGAAAATGTTTCAATGAAAATTTCCATATTTTCATGAAGAAGGGCTATGACCGAACTGTATTAGAGCGATTTATTGCAGCGTGCTATTGGAATAAGACTGACAGAGAATATTATTGCACTGTGCTTGCTGTAGAATTCCATGTTTAACATCAAATGAAACAACAGCGAAAATGTTACACTGTGACAGTAACAGGGTTTTAACTGACCTCACAGTCCTGGAAGTTTACAGGGTTAATATCTTAAGGCTTTGTATTTGAAATATCACAAAAAATGTTAATGTGATATGAACATACCCCAAGAGCAAAAGCAAAAGCAAACCAGGAAACCTGCATATGAAATAAATTTGGGTGACTGTAGGAAGGCAAAAAGAACATTAAAGCAACTGAAAAATTACTTTTTGGCTAAACAGCTTCGAGTGATTAAAACCTGAAGTTCTAAATTAACTGAAAGTTAAACTTCTTGGTCCCCACAGTGTTCCATATGACATTTGAATTTAATATAAACCTGCAGAAATACATTGGATCATACTCATTCATTTTTGTTAAAGCCGCAGTGGGGACCTCACTAATGTGCTTTGAATGATGAATGTCCCATTCCAAAAAATAAATCAACAGGTCTTTAGGCAGGCTGCCTGCTAATATTAATTTAATGTGGCCAGGGTGAGGTGTAGGTTTTGTGTGAATTTTTTTGCCATTGTGCTTTTAAATTATTCAGCTTTTTCCTGAACTGTTGAATTAATAAAAATGCTACACTCTTGTCTTTCCATAAATATAAACCATTTAAATGTTTTACCTGCAATGCCAATACTTGTTTCCTTTGGGCAGTTCACACAGAATTGGGGAAGACATGTTCAAAAGCAATATAAAGTCATGCTAACTGAAGTATGGCTACTGTTGAAATTCTTCCCCATGCATTTATTAGGCAGTGCATGGGGTCACATCTGACCACAGTGCATACTAAATGGGTATGTCAACCCCTGGGGTTTTTTACTCATTTTTTTTAAATTTAAATTTAATTTTTAAATAAAATTTTCATGTATTAACGATTAAGTCTTCATTGGTAAATGGACTGCATTTATATAGCGCTTTTATCCAAAGCGCTTTACAATTGATGCCTCTCATTCACCAGAGCAGTTAGGGGTTAGGTGTCTTGCTCAGGGACACTTCAACTTCCCCAGGGTGGGGATCGAACCGGCAACCCTCCGACTGCCAGACATCCGCTCTTACCACCTGAGCTATGCCGCCCCATGTCGCCTCATTGGCGCAGTATGTATGTATAAAACACATACGCCATTGACCACAGTCATAATTCATTGGTCAATATTAACAGCAGGAGAAACAATTAGCTCTGACAGCTTGATGCACCGTCAGATTCTGCTGTTTAATTTTAAGATTGGATGCTGTGACGGATAACAATTAATGGGTGTATAAATAAATGGAAAAACAAATGCTGTTGGATTTTTCTATATTGGAAAAACTCCCAAAGGTAAAGATTTTGTCAGGGACCAATATTTTCTCAACATGCCTTCCAATGAAGGTGACTACAGTGGAGGCATGAACATTGCATATAGTTATGTATTCCCCGCTGTGGTTGTGCTCATAACAGCATCCTATCAATGATTTCCCTCTGGGGTGGAAATCATATTAACCATCCAAATCAAATTTTTAAAAAAATGCTGCAATGGAATCCCAAGTGACACACTTCAAACAATGCCACAGACTGCACCACTGATGAAAAAGAGTGGTCAGTGTCATGGTTTTGTGTGATAACACCATTTCTTTTCCAAACTGCGTCACTCTTTCGTGTATTACGACCATTGGTTTTTTTCTGCGACTTTTCTTCAGTTATTACGGCCATTGGTTTTTTCTGCGCCTTTTCTTCAGTTATTATGGCCATTAAGTTTTCTTCATTTACTTGATTGAATTATACGCGTGAAAATCTCTTTTTACAATTTGCACCTTTTGGCTTTCTATTTAAACCCCTAGCAAGCAGCTAAGCTTTGCTTTCGTGTCACTTACGTTGCACGAGAGCCGGTAATCTGTCAAGTGTGGTAAAGGTATAGGATCGTTGTGGCTACAAAGTTAGCACAACAGTCTTTAGCTTAATGGGTTGTTGGCAACAGGTTAGTGCCACAACCTAAACTCAGAATTCTTATTTTAGGGTGTTACTTTTTCAGCCTCAGTTCGAGGTGGGTTTTCTTTGAGTTACCCCGTTTTCTGTACAGGCAATTTTGTTTTATTTTCAGAAAGTTCACACTCCTTAAGAGTTTGTTTTTTTACCCAGTACGCGGGTTGTTCAGAGCTTTTCTTTTGGATACTCTCCCTTAGGAGTATTTTTGTTTTCGTTCTTTTCCCCCTGTCCTTTTGTCTCTTTAGAGACTTAGTGGTTATTCTACCTCGGGTGAATAGCTTAAAGAATCCCTGTTCAGTCGCGTTTGGTCTCCCAAAACCCCCACTCCATCACAGTCAGTGTGGAAAAATTAGGAATTTGGACTCCTCAAATGCGCATTGAGCACTTGCCCTTTGAACCTTGAAAAATGGATTACAATCAAGCCTAACATGTAAATTTGCATAACAATTACAGTGGAAATATAATTTGATTACTGTAATTTTTTAAAACTGGAATGTACAGCTCGGCTCATGGGGCACACACTGAAACAACCTGATTTGGCAATCAGGGTGTTAGCAAAAGCATAGATTTTTGCTGCACTGAATGATTGATCTGGTGATTGCAGAGGCCTTGGCATTCTCGGAGGCCATGAGAATTAGTTCACTCCAACATGAACTTGTTCCAGGCCTGATTTGGAGAGATTTTTGCTTATCCAGATTGTTTCATCTATTCACATGCAGTAAGATTCAGAAGCAACAGAAATGTAATGACTGGAAGGATAATTGAAGAATGGCACAGAACACAATTAATGTCTCAACATTTTTATGGACACATGGTGCCAGACACATTTTTAACAAGCTACACTCCAGTTTAATGATATTGGCCAGCAGCCATACCACCCTGAAACATATTACTGCCGGATGGGTCTAAACTGAACATGGCTGGTACTAGGTCTGTAATTGCTGGATTTAACACTGGGACATGAGACCTTGCTGCTGGAAGTGGTGTTGATGGGCCAGCAGGGTGTAGACTTCCATCTGGACCAATCAGAAAGTCAGTGCCCCGGCAAACAGAACATTGTGCTGTAGGAGACACTGGACCTCAGGTGAGGTGTTAAATAGGGATGTCATAAACATGCGTATCATAAACATTTTCCCCCACCGTGATAACCAAGTTGGCGGTATACCCTGGTATTTGGTGTAAAACAATTACGTGCATTAAATACATGCTGGAAGTGGCACAAGCACACTATGATGTTTTACTGCACGGCTTTGTTTGCTATGGCACTGCAAACCTCCAGCTTCAGCCTCAGCACCTCATCGTTGAACGAAGCATGCTAATTCTCAGGTCTGCCTCTTTGCACCGCTGTTACAGTTTTATGACTAGTGTCAGTTAGCTGTAACCACCTTTTAGCCTGTTGTAGGCTATATCTTTAGTGAAGCAGTAACGTTATATCAGTGTTGTGTCTTGAATGAAGTTCCATATGATGGCTATCTAACATTAAAGCAAGAAATGCAGCCATTAAGGGTCCTCAAGGTTTGTACTTAAACTATGGCACTTATCACAGAGCTTGGTGTTCCTTGCTGCCCTGGCCAAATTCCGCAGAGTAACTGGCATTTTAATACCCGTCTCACTACCATCAGCTGATGTGCAGTGAGTTTTTTTTTGGTACGAAAGGAGGGCTGTCCATCACCCAGGCTTTTTCTTAATTTTCTTAATTTTCTCCTTGCTTTATTATGCTTCTTGAAATGCGAAAAAATTCATACTAGACATCAAATTGCGTAATTTATGCAGATTTTGGTTAAACAGCAACATGTTTAAGTATCATTTGGATGAACAGCTGTTTGCAAGGGTTATGCATAGCAATATGCACATCAGTTATGCATATTATTTTACATTTCAGTTCAGTTTCAGTTAAATGGTGAATTAAAAGTGTTTATAAACTAACACAGTTGATGTGAGGGATTGATTTGCAGCTAAGGAAAAATCTGCAGCTATTTTAATGCATTGAATGCCTCTCTTTTTTATATCTGTAATTTTACATGTGGATATTTAATTGTTGAATATAATACAAGAACAAGGAGGCAAACAATAAATGAGAACAAACTCAAATATAATAGCTTAAGGTTTCCAGAGATCTCAAAGTTTCAGCAAGTGACATTTCATTAAAACTGGAAAGTAATCTATTTCTACAGGCAGCCACTATATTGCACCATTTCCTGTGTCAGGGAGGGATTTTTGAAACCAGGTTTCAGATTCCAAATCCCCACTTTTTTCTGTCAGTACAATGTCAGATTCCCATCCTCTGTAGATGAGAAACTTGGCATGGACATAAATCATCCAACCCAAAGACTAGACCCAGGACTGTTACAGAGACTAGACTGAGAGGATCATGCCTAGGTCACAGACTAGCTTAGTCACTATGGATTTAGGACGAGCTGTAAAAATGATATGACGATCGATAGACTGTATTCAGTGGTGGAAATGAGGCTTCTAAATAAATTAGCTCCAGGTATGACAACTTCCTGAATGATGTGAAGCAAAATTCAATGTCTTTTCCATTGTAATCTGTTCAAAGTCTTGCTGGAAACAAATTTATTTTATTACAGATTTATTTTAATATGCTGTAAGTCTTGTAGGAAACCAATCAGACATGCTGATCTAGATTGTTGCACAATTAATGTCATGTCTTTCGCAGTGTTTAGAGTAATCCTATTATATCTAATGGTGTATCTGTTAACTCCAGCCAGGGTGAGTGGCCAAGTCTGATAACTGTGCTCATTTTACAAATGGACTCCTTTCTCCTTTTAACATATTGACATCACCCACACCATCTTAGTGCCAGACTCCTGAACTGTGTAATGGGGTGACCCCATTGGTGATAAAAATGCTTACCACAAGTCCGTAGCTCTTTCTGCTCCCATTCCAAGACTAGGTGGCAGTTCATAAATTAGCCTACATGCATGATGTCTTCTGATTAAAATGACACCATATTTCAAAGAGCTATGAAATGGTTATTAGGTTGAATGGGCTCCATCATTTAAAGTGTCCTTCATACACTAAAATGCTGTTTACTTGATTTGTTTATAATACATGTTGCTGTTTTGTAGTGTTACATGGGAAACCTTGTTTAGTAACAGCCTCATGTATTAGCCTCATGTATTAAAGTTATAATGTATGAAACTCCTATGTTTCTTTGGAGTGTGATGAGCTGTGAATTAATACAGTTTTTTTTAAGGAGTGGGCACACATCTAAAGTGGCTATCCTGTTTTGCTCTGGATTTAACATGCTCTAAAGGTTCTCTTGTGACCATCTGGGAATTCCCAAGCGTATTTCCCCCGTGATACAGTATTCCGAAAACCAGATGATTCACTTAAAGTGGCTGCTGGAGTTTGCTGGGTGGCTCATCCCATTAAGGCACATATTCAGTGTGTGGATGTACCCCATTGTCTGCACTCAGTATATAACTCCTTAATTATTCTGTTTTTCCCTACAATAAATTTGTTGGAAGGGCAATTGAAAAACCAAAGGAAACTGCATTTCACCAACAGGCCTGTTGAGGTCTACCTTTAAACATTAATCAGGCAATAATCAGGGTTTGCATTTAAAAAAAAAAAATCATGACCAACTGTTTTTTAATCATGAACAATACATGGCAGTTCTTATGTGAGAAAAATGACCAAACCCACTGTAAACACTATGCAGTTTGGTGAACTCTCCCTTTAGTACTGTTAAATTATACAATAAAATATACAGCATATGAATTAAGTAGAGGCTTTATTAGACATTGAATTCAAGAAGGGTATAGTGCATGCAGGTTTGAATGTGACCTCAATACGGTATCCCATTAAAGGGCCTAGCTGTGGAAAAGGCTAGCTGTGGAATTTATTTCTGATCTTCTTCCAAATATGACAACAAGGTCTTGAAGGTGACAAGAATCAATGGCTATATTTACATGCATATTAATAATGTTTAGAAACTGACATTCCCCCCCTTATCTTACCCTTTACATGTACTGTAATGGATAATACGATTAAACCAGCTCAATTCAATTGAGCTACTTTACTCAGCATATTCTTTTAATCTCATTACTCGCCTGCATCCCAGCGCTATCACAACTGGTTCAAGGGAACGAAACACACACGCGCGCACACACATACACACGCACACACACACACACAAACACACCACCCCAGACTGCTTGGCATTTGCTTGAATAAAATAAAATGTATTAGGTTACTACTGAAGTTGAATGCATTGGTTACAGCTACAACCTTTTCTGTTGTTTTAATCATGACCTAAACATAGCTTCTCTAATCAGACTTAAGCATGTCACCATTATAGGCCACCAGAACACAAAACAAAGAAATACATTGTTTTTTACAGCAGAAATTGTGTTCATTGTTAAGAAGCCAAAAGTCCAAATGAATGAAACTAAACATGGGCGAGAACCATTCATTCAGAGTGCAAGTTGCTATAATCGCCCAAATTTAAAATACTCCACTAAATTAAAATATTGAGGGGCAGGGGAAGGGCACGCAGGTGTTTAAAAAGCAGACCAAAGGGAACCCACAAAGCTATCACCAAGGTTCACACAGCCCCCCTCCTCCCCCCTCGACCAAGCCCCCCTCCTCCCCAGGCCTGAGAGCAAGGCTTTCTTTAAAACCCATAATAAGGGATAGTAGGGGGGAGTCGGGGGTGCTGTCCATGGTCCTGCAGCTCTCCAGGTCACTGAAACACCAGTATGGACAGCACACAACATACATGAGCATAATGCTGCATACAATAATTTCCTGATAGAGGAGCAGGTTGCCAGACTGAGTCATTTGTTGGACTTAGTCACAGCCGGCGCTGGGAAGGCCTGTATTCGGTACTGTACCATGGGGCTCATCCACAGCATAGAACAGGGCCTCAACTGGATGAGCCACCCAGTGGCCTCCAACAAAATATCCTTCAAAGTGGAAAATATGTTGATCTTCTCCTGGAAGCTCCTTCACAGATGCTGAGTCTGAGAATGCCCTAGTCTAGAGTGCAGTATGCCCTACACTGCACTGAGTATCGGTATATGACAGTATACAGAGAGAATTATTCTCCCCATGGCCGGCTAACAATTATAGTAAGCAACGTCATTTTCTCTTTCACAGTTTTTCGTGAAGCTTTTGATCATGCTGATTCATTATTGATGAATCTTTATTTGTGCTTGCCACAATAACAGTGACGAAAGCTTAGGCATGCGGCAGTCTACTTTAAGCAATGATTCAGTTCATATTGACTATACTGCTTTCGGTAAAGCCCTTTGCAGCTGAAGCACAAGTGGTAATTTGGTGACGAGAGCATTGATGGTGCAGGGCTCTTAATGAGCGTCTGTATCATAATTTGTGAATAGTAATATCAGTCTTTTTTTTCTCACTACTGGTTTGTGCCTTATTTCACATCAATCACAATTTTGACATTTTAAGTGTTTTTTTCTGCTTGTGAAAGGAACTATTACCAGGAGCAATGGGTAAAGTGCAAGAGTTTGTTAAAGTGGTTCTGGTGAAAAGACTATGGTCAAAAACCATGATGGATATTAAATGTTATTTCTATCCATAAATACAGCTGGATTGTAGGTAGTGACACATATTTATGGATTTCTACTATTTGCATGCATGTCGACAAGGCTCACTCTTTTGAATCCACTGCTTAGCTTTTTGTTGTATTGTCTACTGAGGCAGTACAAACCACAATACATTATTTATCTTGCCCCTGCTAATGCACTGGCCAACAGTCAATTGGTACTGTTCTGTTACCTTTTCATCCTTTTTTGGGAATCTCTGAATAAAATGATTTAAAATAATCATAGATACACCAAATTAAACAGTGAGAGAGATTTTAATCTTACCACCTTGAAAGCAGTTTGAGAATATATGTTGAATGTAATATTTTCAGGAAAATGTGCTGGAGCAGGCAACTTCATTGCTCGTCCATGAAGGTCAAAAAGGATGACATCATCACCATGCTATGAGATCATTGCAATGGATGAAAATGATGTAAGATGAATTTGGTGTGTGTATTTGTGAACCTGCCCCAATAAAACTTGTCATGCACATAAGCTTGTGAATGAACAATACTGCTCTATTTGCCTACAAGCATTTCTCCAATGTTCACATACGGCATTCTTTCATATGCTGACAATTTATTTTATATCAAGAGCACCCATTCGGGTTTTTTAAATTCAGAAAGGCAAGCTTGATGTCAGGAGAAATCAAATGTTCCCTTTACACAGTAAATGCACATAGTACTCACACAGGCATTAACAGATTGTGCACAAATATCTCCCTGGAAAATGTAATCTTCAGTAACAAGCTACAGCAAAAGGAGATGCTCAGTGTGCATTTAATTCATATTATGGAAAAATGAGATCAGGAAATATTTATGTCCTTATGGATTAAGCTTTTAATAATATTTGTGAAAGATCCTCACAATCCAATTTCCAGGCAGAGCCCCATCTCAGTGAAAGAAATGAGGAACAGAAAGGCAAGCAAAAAGGGCGTGGCCATGGCTTTTACCCTGTCTTCCCCAGAACCTACACAGACATACACAAACACGCATACGCACACACACACACACACATTGCACAGACATATACACCTTACCATATGCTCAGCCACTAGAACAATCATGAATATGTACATGTCTGAAGAGATGTAGATAAAGATTATGTGACTTAAGGACAGAGCGGTAAGGGCTGTTTATTAATATTACATGAGAAATACAGCAAGGGGAGGGGGGAGAGAGAGCACAGAGATAAAGAGGGGGAGGGAGAGCATGAGAGAGAGATCAGGAAGAGAGGAAGAAAGCAAGAGAAGGACAGGGTGAGTGAGGAAAAAAAAGGACCAGAGAAAGAGGGAGGGTGAACGAGCGAGAGCGAATGTACGTATGCGCCCCCCGCTCCACCTCACCCCCCCCTCCCCCCTTCGTTGTCGCTGGCAGGTTACAGCCCCGCTGAGCTGACAGTGTGCTCCTCATTGTTCACCAGGCAACCGGAGGCTTCAGCACTGCGCCACTGAGACCCAGAGACAGACCCAGCCCCTCTCTTCTTCCTGCCTCACATTATCCCTCTGCCTCCATCCAGCACCGCACCGCACTGCACAGCTCTGCTCTCCACGCGCAGCGACCATGGCAAGCACCATGTCAGGTAGGACGTGCGAAAACACCCTGCTTTGTGTCGTAGGAAAATGAGGAGCGGCTCTCAGTATAACAGGGTACAGGGTGGGGAATAACGTAATAACGCAGACGAGACTTAATGATGCTGCATGCGGTTTGTTTCGTTTCTTTTTTTATCTGACGGTAACGCGTTTCGTATTAGTTCAATATTGGAAGACCCAGGTATTTGCAGTGATGAAGGTCATTTGTAAAAACTAGCTAAGAATGTGCCTGTTTTTTTGGTATTTACAACAGTACGCATCTGGTTTACATTCCTAAGGGTGTAGTCTCCCTGTCGCTTGCAAAAAAAGAGAAAGAAATCACCTTGCATCCAACCCCCCCTCCCCCCTACTCCCCTTCTGACTAATTATGTTCTATAAAATGATCTCAAACATGCAAACTACGTCTCAGAAAGGAAAGGAAGTTTTGAATAATCCACATCTTCTAGAAAGATCTACTTCTTTCTGATTCTGTAAAACGGGACGGTCTGAGTAAATCCTCTACGGCTGTGAAAGTGAATGGTGGTGCTCACGCAGAACGCAGGGGATTTTGCTGCAGTTTGAGAACGAGTGGATGCCGCTCCTGTCTTTTTTTAAATGCAAACGAGATGTGGTGCTGATTGAAAGCCGGCTTGACAATGAAGCAGTAAATAACAGCTTTCACGCCGAGGCTTGCAATGCGGCAAATGATGGCTCAATCACTGGACTATTACCAGTTGCAGCCATGAGAGTAACACTGACCACATTAAAGCTGTATGTAATATACGTGTTTACATGAGGCTGATCATGAAGAAAGCTAATTATCAATGTTTAGACTAATCATTTTGTGATTTGGTTCAAGCGAACTGAAAGGCATTTGGTCTCCAAATATATATATAATTGTATTTGGAGACTGTGGTCTCCAAATATATATATATATAATTTCTCTGGTCTGAAACCATTTTTTCTCCTTCAAACAAAGCAAATTACAGGGGGAGAGAGAGAGATTTGTTTCAGAGGTGATCCAGGCGTGGCCCTATTAATGAACCTCCCACAGACACAGACAGCAGTCATACACAGGGAGGACCACCAACAGCATTAGCGTTAGCATCCTTACGGCTGAAACAACACCCGGCTCTGACAGGCTTGGGGTTGA
Source organism: Anguilla rostrata (assembly GCF_018555375.3). Lineage (NCBI taxonomy): Eukaryota > Metazoa > Chordata > Actinopteri > Anguilliformes > Anguillidae > Anguilla > Anguilla rostrata. The sequence goes on from NC_057945.1 coordinate 15,474,971, forward strand.
GTTGAGCATTTCTCTTGTCTGTACAGCACAGAGGTCTTCTGGATACAGTGAAAACCGCCCTTGATCGAGACAATAAGCAGGGTCTCCTGTCTGCTTTCATTAAAAAGAAATGAGCGACCAAATTATGATTATGGATAATCCTGCATTGGCTGATTCAGTTCACTTCTGTTGTCCCAATAGTTATGAACTGTGGTCCTGTTTGCCACCTATTTTAAAATAGGCATCATTACCATTAACATAAATCATATTGCTGCCTCGCCTGTTAACTTAACTTCATTATGTAATACATTTACATGCATAAAGGAAACCACTTATTCTGTGAATTAGATACAAACAGAACATGAGGTAAGTAACAGTGGATAAGACATAATATTTATAAATGAATAAATGTAAAATATTATATATGGTTTTATGTTAACGGCAGATAACTGTGCACCTGGTTATACTTAGCACAGCTTAGTGCATTTGTGATGTCCTGTGCTCTGTCCCACATCATTAATGAAGCCGATGTTTTCTTGATAAGATTTCAGAATGGTTTGGTGATATGCAATATGTCTGCTGAGCTAATTTCATATCTTTCTGAATGGTGAGTGTCCCAAATGGGGCTAGTATTTTTGTGAAAAATGTTCAGGCTGTGAATATATAGGGCTTTGGTTTTGAAAGCAGATTTGATAGTACAATCTACAGAAGGATGTCCCTGAAATCAGTATGGATGCTATTTGTGGTCAGAGCCAGGTTAATATATCTGCCAGTGTGTGTTTGCAGAGTACAGCTCTTTTCCCAGATAGATGACTGTCTCCTCTGTCGACACCAGCACACTTGTTTATGACCGCTTCCAAAAATTCCAGAATCTGCAGCTAGCTTGTGTGCTGCTACCAGTATATAATGCTCAGTGAAGGATAAGCATAAGTATCTTGGCCTAGTATTTCCACTCCACAGCCCTGGGACAAGATGGAACCCAGCCAGGATCCGTGCGCAAACACAACTTGTTATAAGCATTGATCCTCATGTGCATTACAATTCATTTAAATTTCTTTTCAAAGAATAAAATTTATAACACAACCGCTAACATGTATAGTTCCCCCTTTACTGAATACTTTTATAGTAGGGCATGTACCTAAAACCTCTCCATAATATATTGATTCCTTATATGTTTTATCTGCTCTGTTTTTTACAGACAGATGGAGCATTGAAGCTGCTCTTGTGGTGTTATATCTCTCACTGGCAATCCACCACTGATAGCTTGTATTCTGGTGCAGTTGTGACTCATCAGGTTTAGAGGACATTTGCCGAGGGAAAAAGACTCTTGGCAATTTTATGGCAACATCATCACAATGTTTTTAATGGTGAAGGGAGACTGGGCCTCATCCAGAGGTGGGCTTTTCAGAAGTGATTTAGCTAAGTTCAGCAAAAACTTTTCAGCTTGAAGAAACAGTGTCAGAAAGAATTGTTTTCAAATGTCAAATTTTCAACTAATTTGGCCAAATGAGGCCCTATTCTGGCTAACATGAAACAATCGGATTTGCTTACATAGGCAAATTGAAAGCTATAGGCTCTTCACTTAAGATTAGTATCATCTGAACGTCTTGCATGATCCACACACAGTTCTAAGACAGTTAATATTTGCCTCCCAATTTACATTTAAAAATCTAAATTATCGGGCTGCTGGGTGACTCATTCAGTTAAGCTACCATGTCATAGTGCATGGATGAGCCTAGACCCTGGTAGTGCCGACTGTGGCCAGTAGCCCCATAGGGCCATGTGAAATGGGTTATCGCATCGCACCAGGGTAAGGGAGGGTTCAGTCAGTTAGGCGTCAGTGTTTCATCACTCTCTAGCAACCCCCGCTGCCTGTGGACTGAAGCCAAAGCCACATTTGAAAGGTCTTCCTCCGACTCAACTCTGTGACCTTGGCTATGGGCTGCAGTATAGCAGGCTACTGACGCCGCATATTTTGGAGGAGAACAATACGGTCTTCACTCTCAAAACGGAAGTGAGGGATTGTATATGAACGTGGCTACAAATAGTAACTGGTTTTTCCAAATTGGGATGGGAATTGGATATACTTTGCCTCATTTTTGGTGCAAATTTAATTAATAAATAAATAAATGGAAATGGCCAAATTTACTTGTGAATACTTCTAATGCACATCTAAGCTGGTGATATTGCCTTTCCTTCATCTGGTTAGCATTCTAATAGGTAGACTTTGAGTATACATACATTTTGACAAATTGCTAGCCATATGCCTAGAGGTAAAAGGCATGCCAGCTGTTTCACAGTGCGTTCTGGGGGGTTGGAATCACCCATAAACAAAAGCAGAAACCTTTGGCTAAAATGTTTCAAGCAATATAGATATGTTAATATAACATACTCTTTTTTCTTGACACCCAGGCAAACTTGTTTTGAAGACTCATGCAGAGAGAAAAATGTGACTGACTTGTTGCTGGTGGATAGAAAAGTGGATAGAGTTCTTTCCATTACGCAGCAGCACTTTTCCATGAATGTATTCATTTGCTCTAGTGAAACTGATTCCTTCAGTGTGAAGGCCTTCAAAATGGCATGCATAATAAAAAAAGTTAAACTTCATGTTGATTAAATATAACTGAATTCATGTCATCCAGTGTTGACAGGAACCATTTTCTATTATTTTCAGTCATGCTCAGCCTGTGTTTGTGCAAACAACTCGATGATATGTGTCAGACATTTACACCTGTCAATATCGGCCAGATGGCGCTGTACATGGAAAATGAATGCTTTCAGGAGCCATCCTCTCCAAATTGACTAGATGTGAAAGCCCCCCTCGGAGAAAGGTTCAACTAATTTGAGGCTTCAGGACATTTGTCAGCATGTATACAGAAAAAGGTAGCAATTTCTAAACAGAATTTAGGGCGCATAGCTATGAGCACAGACAATTGTGATATAAACTACTGCCTTGCATGGTTATCATTACGTTTGCACCCATGTGTACACAATACATACAGTAACTGCAAAAGTATTGGGACAGTAACACAATTTTTGTTGTTTGGCTCTGTACTCTGGAACGTTGGATGTGAATGTGGACGTAAATACCCACAAATTAAAGCTAACCTCATGTAGTTACATTTCAAATTGAATATGATGGAGTAGAGCAAAATATCTGTTCATGTCTAATGATCGTGCATTTTGGTTAATTATGCAAATACTGTGCAGGACTGGGCTATGATTTCTCAGACAAGGGTTATTACTTATTTCCCAATCTCAGCTGAAATTCTAATAAACAAATGGTTTATATGATCACTTGAGCATCTGATTGGCCTTCCCAATGATTCCCCAGGTCAGAACTGCTCATGAGATGTGAGTTGAGCTACCAGGTTAAACACAAAAAAAGGCAAAGGCAAAATTAAACACAAAAAACAAAGCCAAATTAGTTTATTGCCACAACAAAACAACTAATAATCATGTGATTCTATACAAAATAGTCTTACATCCAAAGTACACACAAATCATTCTAAAATAATCTGGACCCTGTGCTTTCTGAAGCATCGTAAATAGACTGGTCCTCTTCTCTTTGTAGATGTTAGTATTCAAAAACAAAAAATCTCTATTCCTATGATACATATTGCAGGTACTGTACATAAATCAGAAGTAAATCTCATGCAGTCCCGCTTAGGGATAATTTAAATAAGGTCCTGATTATGTTTCATGCGTTGAATTTGATTGCCCTTCTGTCCCCACAGTAAGAAGCTTGAAGCACTCAGTCAGTGTCACAGTGAATCCATATCACTGCCTCAGTGCGAACAGACTGTTGCCGATCCTGGCATTCATTTACCACCAACCCAGATTTAATCAGGGCTGCTCCCCGGGCACTGCAGAGACAAATATGAGAGAGGGGAAACCAATCATTTACCGTCGCCATTACGGCTCTGAGACGAGGGGCCCCATTTATCAGGGGGGAATGTTGATGAAGCAAAATTTCCATCCCACTCCCCTAGTCTGAAAAGGCCTTTCGCCATATTTCTTCAAGAGAAAAGCCGCAGTCAAGCTCTCTAAATGAAATATGCCCTCTGTTGCCCTCTGGTCTGGCCACAGGTGGTCATTCTTGGGAGAGGGCTACTTCAGGCCGGTCGTAAGCACCATGGACAGCAGCCATCAGTTACTCCTTGCATTGCCCCTCCTTTGAGAGAGCCCAGGGGCGCAATACTGCAAATCCCCATGGAAGGCTGTAATAAAGCCACACACCATTTTCCTCAGGTTATGGTAATCTTGGGACTCTTATACCCCATGGCTGTTATCCTCAATGTGAGACAAATCAGATCAGAGCTGAAGCAACCATTTTTCCAGTCTGACCCAAAACATCCCAAAAAAAAACCCCAATATTTTATGTAGCATATTGTTGTATGTTTTATGAATAATACTGTAGCCCCTTTAAACTTGTCAGTGATTTTTGTTTTCTCTTGTTGGCCCGACGGTACTTTTGTACATGGCTTTGTGTAGCTTTGATGCACCCTTCCTGAAAGAAGATTAGCTCTTTGTGTGTGGAGCTATCCCCTCAGGCGTATGCTACTTCCTCCTTCTGCGGGTCATTTGGATTGCACTCTGTCTTCAGGCTGGCCTGCTGTTCTCGATAGGATGGAAAGTACACAAAAACATAGAAATAGTGTACAGTACAGAGAATCTAGCCTGTTTAACAGTCCCTTCTGTATCAACGTAACATGAGAACACATTTAGCCCATCTAGGCTAAAGCTATCTTACCAACTGTCTAGAGAGAATCAGGCACTACCTCAAACGTGGTCTTTGAGCAGCAGCCCTTTGAAACATTGACTCTTGAGTAATTGGGGTCTATCTCAATTTTCCAAAACAATGCATCCAAATACATGAAAAGGTCACAGGATTTTGCTTCCTGCAGAGATGAAAAGTGTCAGGTTGTGGTTGGGCAGGATGCATTGCACCTTCAGATGTCACTGTTGGATTTGTTGAACACAGCTGAGGGTGAGTGAAATGGCAGTTGAACACAGCTGAGGGTGAGTGAGATGTGAGGACCTTGTTATTTTTCTTTCTGGCTCCTTCAGTCATCTCATTCCTTGTTTACACTCTGGTAACAAAAGACTTGCGCTTGGCAAGTGTGGCCTCAGAGACCCCATGCAAATGCATGTACGATTTACAACTTCTGTTCCCCTTACAAGCTGGTCACAATTACAGATGGCATCTGTATCCCTGGTTATATAGCAAACCAGTGCCTTTATAAGCATATTCTGGGAGCATCATAAAGCAAGCTCCCATTAGAACACATTGGATCTTATGTAAATACATACTCTGCAGACTAATCGTGTTGAACATCGGAGTATTGTGTATTACAATCATTCTATGCTTCCGGGTGGGAGGTGGAGGGGTGGGGCCGACTCAGAAATGCTTCCCTCTGTCCGTTTCTTGTGTCATGCATCAGTAGCATTTTGACCATGCGAATAATATATCAGTTCATTCAAATATCTTGGATATCTACACATTGACACCAGTACCTGATCAGGAGTGGTAAGAGCGGGTCCTCAGAAGGCACAGATTTTTAATGAAGAGCAGCCATGTGAATTCCTTTGTCGTGAAAATTCCATTGACGTACAACAACTAACTTACAGTAAGTCAATATAATAAATGTGTTCTTACAGTGGAACGGTCCCCTACTCTTTATATTTGCTTTAATTCAAGGCCAATATGGCTAACGACAACAAGTGAATTATAATCAGAAACCCCAACCGTGCGGTCCATTTTTCTTGGCTTCCATTGTTCCCTTTCTAGTGCGTACAGCAGGTATTTTAAAAGCATATGGAAGCCCAGAGTCTCTCTGCCATGCGCAGTCTGGAGACCGGGCGCTTTGCGGCATGGCGGTCAGCGATGTCACCTTGCAGGCAGGAGTTGATTGGACTGGCTAATAGTGGCACTGAACACACCCATCAGGCTAGCGCGGCCTGCTGATTTGAATAGCCCTGCTGCAGTGAGCAGGGGGAGGGGACAAAGCCCTCTCTGCTGACGCTGCAGTTTCAATCCAGGCCTTCAAACACAAGGGCTTCTGGTCCGTCGGAACAGAAGTACAGGAGAGAGTGTGTTCTCGTCCGGGGGCTGTGGAAATGTGGTCACCTGGGCACAGAATGACATTAGCCTCAGTTGTGCTTCTTTGTGGGTCAGCCAGACAGGGTCAATACCTGAATGTGATTTGAAAGTTATAAGGTAGCCATTAGTTATATACATTTAGCGTAGTATAATAAAGACAGCTAGGTATTATCGATGGCTGGTGTATCACTAGCAGATCTTTGGTTGGCCAGTGGACTGTCTTTGAAATGTTATAGCAAGGTTTTATTCAAATGCTTCCTAAAAAAACTGGGCAAATTGGTCTTAAAGGGCTTTTTTTTATTGTAACACAAAGTAATGGTCTCAATCACTGTTGCCACGTCTCAAAACTGTCTGGAAACACTCATGAAGTGTTTCCAGACTTCATGAGTGTTTGCCTTTTCACCAGTACCCCGAGACTGAACTCTTATCAAATGGCAAAAGCTAAGCAGGGTGGACCTGTAAAATGGGATATATATATATAAAGTGTATGTATATTCAATGAAATAACCATTCAACTTTATTTCAGATGCATAAATTCATGCAAGTTTTTTGCAACTACAATACATATTTTCTCCGGGATGGTGGATTAATTCTTTTCAGCCCCAGTCTAGAGCCTTGTGTTATTTTTTTAAATTCACATATACAGTATAGTGGGCTACTACAGAAACTGTATCTTTTGTAATCTTGTAATGACCTCCCTACTCAGTCTATTTAATTGGCACATGAACTTCTGGATTTTAAAAGCTTTCTGTTTTTTTCTGGCATAAATGGAATATAAACCTAATTGTTGTGTGTAATCTAATTCTATTCGAGTATCGATGTCAGCAATATGATATTAATTCTAAGCTGAGTCCAGCACAATAAAGCTGGCTTCTAAAACATTAAAGTTTGACTATAAAAGCCTGTTTCTTAGCACCCTGTGACTCAGTAGACCACCTCAGAACAGGAGAAAATCTATTGCTCTACGTTTCTTCGCCTAAGGTTTAAGAAATATGCTCCCGAGTAGCTCAGTATTCAGTCTAGACAATTCTAGTTCCTTACTGATGCAAATGACAACTGATGCTTTACTACTTTTATCAATTCAGAAATTAGTGAGCATTTATTAATTTGCACTTGAGTGCACATCCTTCCCTCTCATTTGTGTGATGTCAGCAGTTCAAAGGATGTTATTGTGGTTTGGACCAGTAGATTTTTCTGGGTTACCGTGGTTCCTGGCTTAAAGATGGAATAAATTGATAATGATAATGTATTTCTCTCAGTCTGGGAACAAATGTACAAAGAATTATTTCAATGATACATTAGTAATATCTTTCTAAGGTATCACAATATCTAAATGCTTTGCTGTATACTAACTTGCTCCACAGTTACGTAGAGCAATGTGATGGCATATTCCAATTTAAATGTAACACTAAAATGACTGCTCTGGATAAGGCCAATAAAATTTTGGTACGCTGTATTATAACTCAATGGAAAAAAAATTATATGTTGCTTTAAGCATAACTGCAGCCAGAAAATCACACACAGGTTTAAAAATAGAGACAGTGTTTACTGAAACTACATGGACCGCTTTTTTCAAGGCTAATTGCTGTAATTTAGCTCTGATGCTAAAACAACACAAATTAGTCCACTTCCTTTAATATATAATGCCAGCCTGAATGCTAATGAGTGGGCGGTTGGGTCGCATGAAGGGGGAAAAAAGAGACAGAACCCAGCCAATGTCTCTTAAAAGACAGATTCACGAAGTGTATTTAAAAACAATACATTTATATGGTAAAATGATGTGTTGTTTTTTTCTTTTTTATCATTTTATTGCATGAAAACATGACTTTTTCTAAGCACCTTCCCATTCTTATTTACTTATGACTTTGTGATACAGTAAGCTTTCTTTTGTGACTACCTTAAATTGACTACCCTCTTTTGCTTTAGACCAATCAAATAATGACATTTTGGGTAGGCTATGTAATAACGGATATTGAATACGCCTTTATTTAATTTCTTTGCATTTTAATCTATTCTGGTGCAACTGTAAGATGCACATGGAGATCTGGCTGTTGTTGCAGTGCCTGAGGTAATTTAAGTAATTTAGCTAAACCGATGTAATCCACAAGCCAATTGTATTTTTTTTTTTTTTTTACAAAAATACTCACTGCTCCTTGTACTTTGCAGTACTTTTTTTAACTTTTGCTTGTACTGTTACTGTACTCATTGGACTCTGAGAAATCTTATTCAGATCATATTAGTTTAGTTTTATTGCATAAAAACGCAAAAGCAAATTACTCTGTAATGTTGTTTGGATCATTTAACGTATCTGTCACTAATGATAACAGATAACATGTGGGCACCGAGTTCAGCACTGGGAGAAAGAGAGTGGTGAGGAACTCTCCCAGACTTAAGCCTACCCTTCTCCTGGCAATACAGCTGCTGCTGCAGACCCCTTATCTTAGGCAGCTAATTGCTTAATTGAGGCCTGTGTTTGGAGAGCACTGTCTGTCCTCGTGGTGAATGCCTGACCAAGCCACTCAGGAGCTACCTTATGCATCTTTCATTAAGCACAGTAAATGCTAATCTTGTGATTTATTTATTTATTTATTTATTTATTTATTTATTTATTTATTTATTTATTTATTTATTAATTAATTATTCATTTTTACAAAACACTTGTTTAAAATGTTTTCTTAGATTTAAGAAAGGGGTCAGTTATATTGAAAGAGGCTTAATTCAGTTTTTCTTGCGTAATACATTTACCTTAATTATTTAGATTCTACGGTAAACAGGATTCCTTTTAAAATGCATTTAGCCTATGGGGCTAAAAAATAATTTACTACAACACTACAACACTTACTAAAAATGAAACCGACATACTAGTGAATCCACTAAGCTTAAAGGATGGAAACAAATCAATGCCTACAGCAACCTGGACTATTTCTCTGGCGGAAGAACACTCCAGACCGCAGTAATTGAAGGACCTCCTCAAAAGCCTGATTACTCTATTGATTTCTTTTGTTTGTTTCAGCTGAGCCCATTTTCACAAAGGACTTCAGCCATTTATCTTTCCTTCTTATGGCGCTACTTTCCACAAAGTTACTAAGATCAGACACCAAAACCTGGCCTTGCATGCCAAAAAAACACAATTCTCTGGAGATTTATTGGAGCAACTTAAGAGAGTTTTTCATTCATCGACACAACATGGTTTTGTCACATGGGGTTTCGAACCAACTCTATTAGCCGTTAAGCTGCATGGCATTTAGAGCAGCCTGCAAATAGCCAGATGAGACTAGTTTAATGTTCTAAAGAAAAAAGAAAAAACAGAAAAAAATTTCCACATTGTTTTTCCATTACACCTGTGACAGTCCACTTAAATAAGCGCACATAATCCTTTCATGGGAGATTCATGCAGTTACTGGCCTACAACCGCGGGGTTTAAGTGCATGTATGTCTGTATAGCATCTCACCCCAACTAAATTTTTTTCCCTTAAAATGAATATCCCCACATAATATCAACCAATAATAAGTCATTATTCACACAACGTACCTTCAAGTCTGGAACACCAGTGTGCTTTTACGCATCTCAGAATTATAGGACATGTAGTTTTGCTTGTGGGGATGTCAGCAATTAGAAGGGGAGGCTTTCATTGACAGAGGAGAAATGGAACTCCCCGGGTTAATAAAAAGGGCTCAACATTAGTCATGGATGTTCTGAAGGAAGAAAGGGCTCTTATAGTTCTTCTATAATGTGCCTTTCTTAAAGTGTCTTCTATAATGTTAACCTTCAGAGAGATGAAAACAAAACAAATTCCAATGAGGTCTCCAACCGCGTTGTCGATAAGCTGCATTGCAATGCATAATTTATTCATTATTAAGGAAGCATCATAGGTTAGGTGTCGTTGCAAAATGGCTGCATTAGAACTTGGCCTGTCTAAAATTTGACGTCTGTTAGAAATGACCTTTCTCTGGTACTGACCTGCAAGTGTTTTATGACCTACCAGCCATTCGTTTGACTCTCTCTATCCCTCTCTCGTCTCTCAGCCTACAAGGAGAAAATGAAGGAGATGTCTATGCTGTCTCTGATCTGTTCCTGTTTCCACTCGCAACCGTTTCTCAACAAAAATTACAAATATGCAGGTTGGTGTTGAGCTCAGTCTGAGAACTGGACATAGGACAATAGGCTTTTTGTAAATGTGTCCTTTTGTATGATTTTGGCTTTTTTATTTATTATATATAGATAACTGTGTACCACATTGTATCCGTGCCGAGTTAATTGCAAATGTATCAAATCATCAATATATATATTTCTATCAATACACTATATAAATATGTGCTTTTGTAGAAGCACTTTATACAATACAGATATATGTATAACACACTTTGAATAAAGAGGGGGCTAGGTTATGTTGCTTAATAATGTCATTATAAGGCCAAAGTCAAATGTCTGTACTAAATGTTCTGCTTAGTGAATACTTAATTTTATGATATATTTGTGATTTAAAAATTGAGTTAATGACAGATAGATTACAATAAATCAATTTAAACAAATGGCCAAATGCCATTTTGAGTGCCATAGCCTATATATGGGGAGGTTGCCAAGAGCAGTACTTTCTTGCAGTGCTTAATTTGATAGATTTCACCATAAACGTGCCGCAGCACAGGTATGGCTCAATCAGGCAGTTGCACATTCGTATATTAAACAGCTGTAATTTACTATACTTCGACTGTCGTCCTCCTAAGCAGACATGGAGGTGAAGCCGATCAATAAGAGGGCCTCCGGCCAGTCCTTCGAGGTGATTCTGAAGGCCCCCGCAGACCTGTCCCCCGACCGCCCCCAGCCCCTGGCCTCCCCCCCGAAAAAAAAGGACATGTCTCTGGACGAGCTGCAGAAGAGGCTGGAGGCTGCTGAGGAGAGGAGGAAGGTGGGGCTAAACCTGCGTTCGTTACGTTCACATTGTACATTTACATCTCTCTTACAGCCTCTCTTAAGCAGAGGGACTTGCAAAGGAATATACCTGAGGGGAGGGGAAGTTCATGAATGCACAGACTGATGAAACTGTGTAGAGATCATCTGTTTGCTACATAATTTCAAACACTTTGACCAGCCCTCGTTTTAGTCAACTGTTCCAGGATAAAAAAACATAAAAACAGAAGCCATGCAGCTATAAACCACAAATATGAAATATGCAGTAAATTCCCCTTCGGGTAGAGTTAAATAATAATTAACAGATAATTAAAAAATGAACTGTATCTGGAACATAACTATAGAAACAACAACGTTGCTTCACTGTGCATTAAATTATGCAAATAACCAATATCAGTCAAGGAATTTTCAGTTTTAAATACAAATGTATCTGCTTGAATTCAAACCAATATTTAAAATTATTTTTCACAGGCAACAAGCTAGAATTCAAATGCAATCTACCCCTCAAAGCATACAGAAGCTTAATGACATATTAATTGGATCATTTTCTTGTGGTCAACTGAGCTTATTTTATCGATAAATCGCAGGTTTAACTGGCCGCAAATGCTGCTCCTCACTGCCAAATGGAAAATCTTCCTGCATCACACACAATTCAGAAGCAGGGAGAGGCACAGTGTCATGTGGTCAGCCATCTGCTAACCAGGCGGGGCAAAGAGAGCCCCCGAGAAGATGCTGCGATCCACTGCCTCAACAGCGCCACTCTGTGGCCAGAATTAAACCAACATTTATCCTGAACATTAACTTAACAAATAAATTTAAAAAATATTTTGTCATCACGAGCACAGCTTGCCTATTGTCAGTTTTTTGGATCCTTGAACTTGCCAGGAACCATGTTGAGGGTACCCTCGGATTACATGCAGGTCTCTTTCCTGAAGCCAGATGGCCAGGTGACCGGGTGTTGTAACAGGTGTGTCTCATGCCCCACAGTCCCAGGAGGCCTTGGTCCTGAAGCATCTGGCTGAGAAGCGCGAGCACGAGCGGGAGGTACTGCTCAAGGCCCTGGAGGAGAACAACAACTTCAGCAAGATGGCTGAGGAGAAGCTCAACTACAAGATGGAGGCCAATAAAGAGAAAAGGGAGGCCTATTTGAACGCCTTGAAGTTGCGGCTTCAGGAAAAGGCAAGCTTCCTCTCCTCCTCTGACTCTTTGAGTAACTACTGTTTCCACTAATGTCACTATGGACACTGAACGTCCCTATGTTTAGAGTATTCAGACATTCATTCCTCCCATGGTGACAGGTGGGGGTCACTGACCTACTGCACAGGCCTAAGAGAGACAATGGGTGTGTCAGACTGAGATAAAATTAATATCTAGAGTCTAAAAGCACCGGTTCCTGGTTTAGTAACTTAATCCACGGCCTGGGAACAAATCCTGAATTTGTCAGTGTCATTTCGTTTAGACTGCTCTTGTCCAATTGCACACTCGTGCCTCATGGTGTGTCTGTGCCTGCTGCACATGAAACGTACTCCTCCAACACAATGAAAACACAGCTCAGCACGCATGCGTCTCTGCACTTCCACTTTTACAAAGATCGTTTTATTAATGAAAGAGGCCTGAAAATACATTTGGGATTTCCAAATAGAGAAAAAACAAAGGTTTGAAGGTAGATAATGCTGGAAGGATGGTAGAAGGTTCCTAGAAGAGACCACTACTGCCAACCACCTAAAGACAAAATTGTGTGCGTGCACACACACACACACACACACACACACACACACACACACGCACAATTTATAGTCAATATAATGATTAGGCCACCTACAATACGGAGCAATCATCCTATAGGGGTAAGTATGATTTAATGCACTTTGCACTATGCTCAGACCTAGGTGGAAATACATTTCCGGGAAAGATACATACCAGAGGATCATTAAATGAAAGATCCTGCTAAAGATATAATTTATTTAATTTCCTGTTGACATTCCTTTTGCTACACACTAATAACAATGTATTTTATCACACTCTTGCTGTATAAATTACATTGAATGTTCAATGTGGTTATTGTGAGGTCTTAATTGTCTCATGCTGGTAAACTAGTACAGAAAGCAGACACGTAAGAATGATATATTGGTGAATGTGAAACTTTATTCTGCCATACTCCATCCAAAAATCTATTGTTTGTCATCAGCCCACCAGAACACTCTCTAGTTTGTGTTTATTACAGTAAGTCCATGCAAGGACCACCATACCTGAATATAAGATAGGTTGGAGTTTTCTTTTACTATCAAATTTCAGAATTCAGTTCAAATCAAAAATATGCTATGAAACCATTCCAGTCTCTGGTTTGTGTTTTAACTACTCAATAAAATGGCTGGCACACAATTATTCTGCACTGTTTAAAAGTGTTCCTTTCCATTCATAATGAAGGATGTGGGTTGCTGATGCTTCTCCCTCTCTTGCATTTTGTCGCAGGAAATGCATGCAGCTGAAGTGCGCAGGAACAAGGAGCTGCAGGCCAGGCTTTCTGGCTGAAGACCTTTTCTACGAATTTATCAAGAAAATCTATGTTTGAGGAGTTTTTGGCAAGGAAATGCAACTTTTTTAATCTTCCTGCATCGAAGGTCATCCATTGTCGTCCATTTACCAAGTTATTGAACTCATTCTTCATGCAATATGAAATCGATTTGCAAATAGTGTAATTGCAATTATACAACTCACCACGTTGATCTACCAGTGAAAGTTCAGTACTCTGTAGAGGTTTTCAAGTCTATTTCACTAGTATTCTACACGAAAGAGAGATTTTGGAGGGCTTTTTGTACATTTCACTACAGAATCTAGTACTAGAATTTGCCACACAAACAGTTCAGCATTTTCCTTTATTGTTTAAATAACAATTGTCAAATACTCATGCATTATAAAATATTTATGCATTTGGGTTTCGCATACAAATAACTGTTCTAATTTGCTGTGAAATTATATTGAAGCACAACTAGCAATCAAACAACTACTGGCTGAATGACATTATGAAACAAAACCAAAATAATTGTGTAGTGACCGTTCTCTTCCAAATATTTACAACTGTTTGTGCAAAAAAAAATTGCTTGAGCCAAATTCATTTTTTATCTTCATCATTTTACTGCAGTGATGCAGTGATTGTTTAAAAAAACATGCTGGCTTGAAGTTGAGCTTTGATTAGCTTCCTCCTCCATTTTAAAAAACAGAATACAGGTCATTTTTCCCTCATTAGGTTTCATTGCTCCTATAACGCATTGCATTTCCTCTCGTCTTTTTGGTCCTATATATACTACATATACGTCACCTGTTAAACCCATTACTGCAAGGAGGCTAAATTTGGTGCTACATACTGTAAATCTGTAGTTTCTCCCTCTCTTGTTCAGAGAGTGGCATATTAACATAATTTAGGCTTCAGCTATGTAATCTAGATCTGGCCCCATGATGTGGCCCCATGAAGATGGTCATGTTCTACCATTGTTGCATTTCACGCAGCACAGGCTCAAACACTGGAAGGCATGCGTATCACTGAACAGGGAAAAGCTATACGTATATCTGCTTATCTGGTATTCTGACTTACTGTATATTGCCATATTTAAAGGTTATAAATAAGAGGTTGCCAAGACTATAAAGTGAGAACTGACTACAGCAAGAAAAGTGTTGATCTGTGTGATTTCTCTCTCACACTCTCCCTTTCTAATCCGATGCCTTCTCTTCTCCGATGCCAACTTTTCATAACACGATATCTGTAAATGAATGCTGGGTGAATGCAGTAGGGTTCATTTTAGTACTGTGCCACAACAGTACAATGCGGACTGCATCTTTGATTGAAAATAAGAAATTCAGTCAAATTTAGCCATTGTTTAACAAAGAAATTAGATACTGTATAAATATGATGTAACATGGTTATTACTTCAAAAATAAATGTGTATGGACAGGCCAACATGCCTTCTCTGAATTGTGAACAGACAGCTTTCTGGTCTTCCATCCCTGCACTGACTAAGGCAACTGTACTTGGCTTCACAGTGTGTGATGTCCTAGTTTGTTTAAATTGGGCAGAGATGTGTTGTGCTCGTGCTTGAAATGGACTGCAACCTTGCCTTAAGACACCAGTGCCATCCACTGTTAGCATTTCCTCTCTATGTTACCTGAAGCCCCTTTCCTCCCCTCACCTGACAGCGAATAATTGAATAATTCCAGGTTATTTCACTTCTAAATTTCAAAACACAAATATTCTTGTTGCCATATCACATTTTGTAGGTTATTACAGAGCATCCGATCCCCACAGTCCAAAAGGATAACGCACATAGACGCAAGACAGTTGCAGTTACCAGTATAATCATACTCAAGAAACTCACCTCCAGTACAGTGTCAGCTCTGGATTGTTATTGTGAACAGAAATGATAATAAATAATAATAAAGTTGGTAACTCACCAGTCCTCTTTGATTGTTTCTGCTTCTGATGTAAACAGTGTCTGTGCTCTTATGATTTTTACAAAGACTGCTGTGTTAATTACCAAGGCCTACAGAAACAACCGGGCATTCCAAATTTGGAAAAAAAGAAAAATCAAAAAGTTAAAAATGTTAATTGTTTTCCTTTACTAGGATCAGTGGCTTTGATGACACTGATCATAACACTCACAATCCCATAATACTTCTTAGGTTTCATCCTCGCAAGCATGCAGCATTCATAATTCATTAACCACAAACTCAACACCTCAATTAATATTTTATTCTTAAAAAAATTAAAAAAAACAGTATACCATGCCACTTTAGTTATCTGAGAAATATTTTCACTCTTCAAGGGGGTCACTCAATTGAAAACCCAAAGTGTGCAATTGTTTCTTTTGAACTCTTTGGCATTCAAAAATAAAAAAACAAAAATGTGTGTCGAAGCTGTGATGTTAGGAGGCCACTGGTACATTTACCTCCATTCGTTTCAGCAGTTGTTTATATAACAGGCCTACTTTCCATCCATCATGGCAAAAAGATGCAATGCATACATATGAATACCGCATGCATTCCCTCAGAATGGTGCAATAATTTTCATCAAAATTCCAGATCAGTATGTATACAGACAAGCGACAAATTAAAGGAAAAACCAACATAAAGTAAGGTGTTGGACTCCCGTGAGCTGTACGAACAGCTTCAATGCGCATAGATTCTAAAAATCTCTAGAACTCTACTAGATACTACCATTCTTCCAAAAGATATTCCCTTATTCGGGGTTTTGATGATGGTGGTGGAGAGCGCTGTCTAACATGTCGGTCCAAAATCTCCCATAGGTGTTCAATTGGGTCGAGATCTGGTGACTGCAAAGGCCCTAGCATGATTTACATAATTTTCATACTCATCAAACTATTCAGAGACCTCTTGTGCCCTGTGGACAGGGGGGCATTGTCATCTTGGAAGAGACCACTCCCATCAAGACAGAAATGTTTTATCATAGGATAAAGGTGATCATTAAGAATAACTTTGTATTGATTTGCAGTGACCCTTCCCTCTAAGGGGACAAGTGGATCCAAACCCTGCCAGGAAACTACCCCCACAGCATAACAGACCCACCAGACCCCCTTACAGTAAGGGTCAAGCATTCAGGCCTGTACCGTTCTTTTGGTGTATGCCACACATGCACTCGCCCACTTGTCGAGAATATGGTGAAGGATGACTCCTCTGACCATATCACTTTTTTCAGCAATGAGACAGCAGGCATGGGGTTAGCTAACTGTAACAGCAGCTTTCATGCAGTCATCACAGTCCACCCTAGGCAGCTCATGCATGGTAAAAACACACTGAGCATGGCAAGTCAAAAATAATTATCTATTAACAGAACATTTCCATTACAGTAGTACCTAAGTGGAAGTTATTATTTGCCTATTCGGAAAAGAGAAAAGTACTGCATGAGGCAAGCTGGCTCTTACCTAAACGGTGGTGGTAAGTGTAAACATTAAAATATAACCTAGCAAAACAAAACAAAAATACTGTATGTGTTAAGGTTGTACGTTAGCATATAATATTGCACAATAGATCCTTAATTTCCACACACTTTTTTCCATAGGACGTATAAAGAATATGTCAAATAATTTAATAATATATTCTGAAAATCATTTGTCTGACCTTGTCAGATGAGTTCCTTGCACACTGTATGCAGCCTGACTATTCTGTGTTCATTTGCATGCTTTCACTTACCTCAGTGACTGAATTAAAGTGATTGTGTATTAGTTGTATCTTGCTGATTATTAACGTTGCTTGGGTTAGTTCCGAGTTGTACAGTCCAATCCTATTCTGTCTGACAATAGCAATCAGTATGATGTGACGCGTTGTGTTCAATGACCGCATTTACTCAATGATTGCAGTTGTAGGTTATCCATATCTACACCATTGCATGCACTTTAGAGACAATTTGGACAGGGCAGTGGAGTTCAGATTTTTGCGAGCAGCCCCCTTGCGGCCGACCCGGTGGGTGACGCGAGAACCGCAGTCTCCGCCCCCGTGCCAGCTCTGCTTTTCATCCTGCGTCACCATTTCAGTGCACAGCGCCACATCTTTTACAGCCACTTGATCAAATACGGTTGCGTCTCAGGTCTCCGAACCTAGAAGGTAAGATACACGATTCTTCCGTATGATCTGCGTAAGGAAATGGCTCTGATGATTTCAGTGCTTGAACGTAAGGACGTACACCCTGAGCTTGCCGTACGGACGGATACGGCCCACCGCGCCGGTGATTATAGAGCGTCAAGACGGCGCCCTCAGTACGATCTGGCGTAAACCGTGCGTCTGGTGGGTGGTGACAAAATATCTAGCGAGTGCACCACAGGGTGCTTTTTGTCCACACAATAACCGATCGAGGATCAGTTTACACAACTGTAACCCCTACTCCAAATATTGTCGTAAAAATCCTTAGCTGATCCGGGTCCAGTGCTTTGGGATAGACTATCTACACATCCGTGGTAGCTAGCTAGTGTGGGATAATAATCACTGACGGCCGGCAATGTTTTGCCACATCATGTCATTCTAAGCCAACAACAAAGCACGGAAATGGTTTATCCTCTTAAAACTGCATTTCAGGCCCCATCATCCATCCACATAATTAACATAACAAAATTAAGGGCACTATAACTGTTAATCTGCTAACTGGCTAACTTTCGGCTATGTTGTATTTGTATTATGGAACTCCGCTCTACAAACGGTAGGCTACTATTTGGACCCTGTTAACTTACAGCAGCTAAGCTAACTAGCTAGCTAGCAGGTATGATACATATTAAAAAACTCGAAGCTGTTTTGCGTGTAGGCTACCATAGCTGGTTTTCCAGCTAATGTAATGTTAACGAACATCATTGGTTGCATCTCGTCAGGCATAGTTGCAAGGACTAGCCTAGGAGAAGCTGCCACTTCCTAGTAGCTAGCTAGCTACGTTAGACTAACTTAGATATCCCTACGTTAACTGTTAGTCAACTAACTACACTTCTCAGCCAACTAGCTAATTTAGCTAGATAGCTAATGTTGAATAAGCCAACGTTAGTAAAACATTTTTAAAGTCTATAGGCAAAAGAAACTCTGACTACTTGCACTGCTCGTTAGCTCGTAGCTTACAAGTCAATTTACGTATTAACATTCGTAGCTCATGAAATATTATTGAAAGGTTTCTATTATGTTGATGTCTTACGTGCACAAAATAACTTTGTGGTAACAAATAACCACAAATCAGTCACAGTGGCTACCTGCATGACTGTTAGCTAGGAGCTACCCTGCATCGTTAGCTAAGTTTAAATCAAGATGTTCTTGTAACATTTTGCTGCTAGCTAGCTCCGAGAAAAAAGAAACATCATACAACTTATCAGGCTTCCCTTGTGTACAAAATAAGTTTCAGGAGGATGTTTTTTCTTGCAGCACATGTCTTTATTCACCTGAATTTACCTCAGGTGGGAAATTGAATCCATGGCTTACGCAGTCAGCCAGCCTGAACGTCGACATACGTCAAGAGCCAACCTTACAGTGATGTTTAGTTACAGTATAGATTTGTGAATGCAGTACTGTGGCTCTTCAGCCCAATAGCACGCCATGTTTACTTTTAACCCTCTTTGGGGTGAAGCAGACACATTTAATTCAATTTATTGCCTTTATTGAACCAGGTAGGTAATTTACAATGATGGCCTGATATAGTTCAGGTAGTTAAAAATTCAAAACACTCAATAAATCATACAGCTTGCTTACTACAAACCCATAAAAATACCTTGTCAGTTTAAGTCTTTAGGTTTAGCACTCAGTCTGAAATTTCTGTATGGTTGAGCTTAATGTTAACTGGGCTCCCAGTCCTGTCTAGAGTAGTAAAAGGACCTGAAGGTTCTTGAAATGGTCAGATGCTAACTAAGTAGCTTTAAAGTTCTTGACTTCTATTTATTTTGGTCTGCTTTTTTAAGAAAATAATAATAATTTCTTGAATTTAGGGTAATGATACATGAACAATACTTGTAAGATACTTGAATTGCTTGCATTGGTAATTGCGAGAATGTTGTGTTGAGTGCTTTACCTTTCTTTCCCACCCAGTGAGCAGCCCGGCTGACTGCAGCTCCAGCCATGGCCTCTACCGAAGTCAGCATGCATGTGGAGGAAGTGGTTGTCGTGACAACGCCAGACACTGCGGTGGATACAGCAGTTGTGGAGGAGGTGAAGACTATGCTGGTCACCACAGAGCTGGCCCAGCAGGGGTGAGTGTTTTAGTATGCCAACATGCCTTGCCTTGATATGAGAACTGCAAGAAGGGCCCTACATTTTCCTGCAGCATCGCAAACTATAGCTTGTCACTGAGGATTGGGTCTGCTATAAGCAATGGTCAGTGTAAGGTTGGCTAATGATGTAGCCAAGATTGAGGCTCAGATTGTCAGCGTGTTTGTGCTAGCTGGACTACACCTGGAATCTAGGCAGACTTGAATGACTGGCTTACTACTTACAGAAGGTGGCTGAAAAACAAACTCTATTTTCATCTGCATGATCATTTGCTGTGGGGAGCTGGGAGGCAGCCACATTCCATGTTGTCTTTTTCACTTGAGTTCACATTGGTATAAATGTTACATGGTGATCCATACAAAACAGGAAATGTGACTGACTGGGCCCAGTCTGAAAACAAACAACACTTATGACCCCAATCAAAATACAAGTTACAGTGAAACAGCTGTCCATTTAGTTAAAAAGTCAATTTGGGGAGACCCAACGGAAATTGTCCTTTACATATTGTAGAACAAAGATGTTGCCATTTTACATCTGAAATTTAAGCAACTGCATTTCAGGAGCTACAGTGATATATCAACGAATATCTTCTTTTTACTGGGCTATAATTTGAGCTACAGTATGTGGTGGAGGGAAGGAAAATGTGTCCACTAATGTGCACAAAGCTAATGTAGATTAAATACCTAATTTAAGTCATAAATATTTTTTTATATGACTGATGCTAATTTTATAAGTTACATGGTTTTATTATGCTGATTAAGGAAGATGATAAAACAGTATTTTCTGAGTTTGTGAATAGCCATTTTCGTGTGATATGGGGTATGCTGAGAAGATGAACAGATTTCAAGCAAAAACGCATTTTAATCGTTAATTTGTTAATAATAGTTCATTTGCCAAACCTGCTGCAAGTATTCAATGTTTTGACTGAGGCAAAATGCTTCTTAGTGATAGACTGCTTTATTATTACTACACATAGAATATTTAAATAGCATTTGAATTGGCATTGTCCCATGGATTTTCATTATTATATCGCAGGAAATCTTGAATCCAACATGCCTGCAAACGGGTTCTACTGTAATATAAATTTAAATGTTATGTACTTGTGTGTTTGTTTCAGATGAACTTTGAATGACTTTTGTATGCCCCTATCTTTATTGGTATGTCTCCTATATTTAGAAATATATCAGTAGTTAAAGTGAGATTGCCAAAATATATTTGTGAATTGGTTCAACTGTATATTTTGATAATATAAGTTAGAAATAAATAAGTACTTAAAGCAAAACCATTAGGTAATTCTAGACCTTGCCTAAATATATCCAGACAGTTGACAGTAAACATATTTAGATGAGTTATTTGTGTAAGAAACTAAGTATTGAAAACATGTACACTTACTTATGTTTTGTAAATTGGTCTGAAGGTAAATAATTTATCTGTTTCCTATCCTACCTTGTCCTCCATTCTGAAGTGCATCTCTGTGAATATGTTTGGCAGTTGACCAGTTTTTTTGTTTTTTTTTCATGGCTCTGAAGTTTTCGTTTCAGCCTAAATGATTGTGAAATGCTTTTAAATGGTTTGTTTCGTCTTCCTGTAAATATGTGGCATGGCCTAGATAACCTCTGTGGATTGTCTGCTATTGCATGCCTTATATAATACAGGAGGGAAATCAAACAACGATCGTGATACCTTTACACTCACAGAATATTGAAAGTACCATAAGAAGAATATGTACAATGTTTGCAATGTGAAAACCGGTTGGTAGTTGTCATAGTCGTCCAGTAACCACATTACTAATAATGCATTTGAAGCTGCTCAACTGTCCATGATAGTACAATTTGCGATAGTACAATGTTAATTTTCTGCTCATTCAACCAGATCTGGGCTGCTTAGATCCTTTTGCTAGTCATTATTATTTGTGTACCATTATTTGTGTGTCAAATTAAAGCAAATTCCAAGTGCTATTATTGAAGCGCCATTTATGCAAATTAAAACAAGTGTGAAAAACTAGCTTTTTACTTAATTTGTACATTCAGAGGTAACTTGGCAGCAAGAAAAAAAAAAATTTGTGTGCAGAGAGGTGAGATGAGGAGAAGACTTAAATATAAACTAATGCAGCACAGAAGATGAAACTTTGACTCTCGCTCAAAAAGTATCTTCTGAAGGCTGACGTCACGTGTTTCTGTGCTTGCTTAGTACTATGGAATTGGTGAACTGTTCTCTCTAACTATTTGGGTGTGGTTGCACTGTGACTTGAATTGCATTCATATATTAAAATAGAATTTCTCTTGACATTAGCATCAGAAATAATATATGCAATTCAGATACTGCAGTGCACAATACATTTCATTACACCTGCATACATACGTATGTTGATAAAAACACAAGCAGTGCAGTAAAATGAGTCCTTAATTTGACACGGATAGCAGTAAGAGGAATTCAGCAATGAGCATCACCAACTGTGCTTGGTATTTTTTCTTTGTGAACTGTAAATTGTTTTGTTTCCTTTAAGGAAAAGGGCGTCTCAGATTCTTGTATGACATCAACAAATGTTTTGTTGAAACACAATAATGCTATATATAGCACCTGCTGGCATAAGTATCATGAGTCCTCACTGTAATGTTTGTCTTTTTTTAAGGATTACAGGCAGTTCTTCCTGTGGTCATGTGGGTGTTTGTGATTGTTGTTCAGGGAAGAGATGGTGGAGGAGAACATGGAACATGAATCTGAAACCTCCACCTTCACCGCCACTCCCATCCTGGAGAAAGAAGCAGTCATAGGTACCACACTCAACTGTTTTTATGGGTACTTAATGTTGAACGACACGGTCCAAAAGCTAATACGCTAATATAATTCCTATTTAAAGTGTTAGCGAGAATCTGATTTATCGATTATTCCCCACTGTGTCATGGGGATTATTCCCCCCTTTGACCCTCCCTCCCTCCCCAACTCCACCCTTTCATATATCTGTGGTATATGATAAGCAGTGACAGGATATGTTGGGCTTATCTTGTTGGAGCAGTCTGCCTATAATGTTGCAGGATTGTGTTTCCGATAAACACTTGTTTGTGCTGTGTAATTCTGTGCCCGTAAATGATATCTCGTCAAATAATAAAACGTACGTTGTGTTATGCCAGTATGTTTGCTGCAAAATAATGTGCCTTGTCAGTGTGTCACCATTAGTCTCCTTTGACCACCTTCAGCAATGAAGCTGTCCGAAGAAGTCGAGAATATGGAAGCAGAAATTATATACCCCATAACCTGTGGAGATAGCAAAGCTGCCCTCATCTGGAAGAAGTTTGTGTGTCCTGGAATTAACATCAAATGTGTTCAAGTGAGTACTCTACGATGTACGATTTTTCCGTTTGTGGTTCTGAGAGACGTGTTAAGCATAAGGCTCCCAACCCACATGTCCGTCCTCTTTCTTAGGCATTCACATTCATTTTATAGACAAAAAATAATGCTGTGAAAACCCTGACCTATATCCTTCATGATTTTTTTCATGATGAAATGACCACTGGGGCAAGCTACCAACAACATAACGGGAACACCTCTTTCTATGACCTTGAAATTCTCTTAATATGTTATGTTTATTGGGGAATGGAACATGTTCTCCCAACCAATGGGAATCAAAATGGATTGTTCCTCAGTTTTCTTGAAATGTTTTGTGTTCGCTGGGATATTGACTGTCTGTTTTTATTACATGCAGTACCATGCATAGTAACAAAACATTTTTTGTCATTTAAAAATTGATGTCATGCATTTTGCCATCCTAATTGATAAATCTGTTTTTGGTTGTGTGTGTGTGTGTGTGTGTGTGTGTGTGTTTTCTTTTTCCTAGTATAATGAACACCTCATCAGTCCAAAGGAGTTTGTTCATCTGGCAGGGAAATCCACACTCAAGGACTGGAAAAGAGCAATTCGCTTGAATGGAATCATGTTAAGGTCTGTTTTTAAAGGTGCTCCGCTTCAACAGTAGTCACCTTAATGCAGACATCCCCTACGTGGGTTAGAAATCAGGACAACAGTCTAATTACAATCAATTTTTATCACTTTGCTCTGGAGCACTGTAGCACAATGCCTGCACAATAAACATGTATGTATTTTTCTAAATATCCTGGAATTTGTTTCTTTTTTGTGGGGTGGGGGGGTGGGGGAGGGGGGGCGGCGAGGGTATTGCCCTTTTGTATCTAGCAGTGTGCGAGTCCGTTTTCCCCTACCTTTAATTTAGCATTTTTTTGGGGTACTTACACTTGTGTGATAACCACATTTTGGGACTTGTGTACAAGGCGCAGGTTCAGTTATCTTTTTTCTTAATTCTTCCTGACTGTTCAGGAAAATAATGGATTCTGGAGAACTGGACTTTTACCAGCACACCAAAGTGTGCTCCAACACCTGCCGCAGTACCAAAATCGATTTAGTGGGCAGCAGGACATCGTTTAGCAGTCAGCAGTCCACAGAGTACATCCCTGTCACCCCTTCTTCAGCAGATGGTAAATGCCATTAATTCTGTCCGAGCCTTTTTCCATGTTCCAGCTCTCTGTGTTGTGATTGTTGCTTAAACTATTGTTGTTTGAAAATTTTTATTCATTATCTCTATTACAAAAGACTCATTCTTATTTGCAATAGATTAGTGGTTGTTTTGAAAACGGACTTTCTGTAACTATAGTTAGTAATTATATTAACAAGTAAAAAAGGCAACGACCGAATGTCTCATTCTGACCAGGTTTATATAAATAAATTTGAGATTGGATCCTAAGTCAATTTGTTGTACTCGTACATTAAGAGTATCATTTTGGTTGCAGTGAATGGATCACCAGCCACATTCACAGTGGAAACCACAGAAGAAAGCACCGAGTGGGTGACAACGATAGGAGGTGGGTCTTCGTTTCTCTAACTCCAGGAAATGCTGCATCAGAGCATGCTCAGTCCTGGGCTAATGAGCTACAGTATTCATTCAGCTGTAGTCTGTATTAGCTCTGTGGCCACGTTACATACACTTGATGGATGACCTCATTAATTGATTAGTGTAAGAAATTCTAAAGGATTAAAAATTAACCATGCCAGAATTATGAAAAATTAAAAACAAGAAAAGTGTTTAAATGCACATTTTCAATTGACCTTAAGTAATTATGGAGCAAAAACCAGCCCACACATGGGACCACAGGACTTGGGGAACAGTGTACCAAATCACTGTTAGCGACAGCTTAAAAATCTGCTCTTTTCATTTCTTGAAAAAAGAAGATACAGTAACTTTCTGGCGAGGGCTGAAGGACGCAGGACTCTTGGAGGAAGTGGTTGAGGAGTTTCAGAAGGAGGTGAAGGAAACATTGAAAGGACTACAGGACCGCATTCAACAACCGCCATTGCAAGTCACTGGTGAATATCGCAAACCACAAATGTTGTTGATTCATGTGCTGCTGATTCGTGTTAGATTCACCAAGAGGGAAACACTATTTTAAAAGGTAGTTTATTCACCCCCTTGGAGTGGTGGAAAACCTGTGTTTCCAATGTCCTTAATCTTTGTAGTGGCATTGACATTTTAGGGATAAAAGTCAAACAAATTGTACATTTTACTGCGGAAAATAGCCATTTTTAAAAACAGCAAAACTGGTATTTTTGGATTTTTATTTGGTTAATAATGTCTGCAATGGGATTTGTTACGCAAATTCTACTGCTTTAAATTTTAGAATTGTAGGACAGACATGGGACATGCTGATAGTTGTTCCGGTTTAGGTATTTCATCATTGCAGGTGCTGCTGAGTGAGTGACTGACTGACTGAGTCAGGGTGCGTGTCAGTCAGTCAGCCAGTCAGGCAGTCGGTCGGTCTTTTTCCTGGGCTTCTTGTTCAGCCACTGCCACAACCATGATTTTGCTAAATCAGATTACACTGGAAAACGTGTGGCGTGTTCATGAAAGCACCACAGCTGTAGCCGATTAGACGCTGATAGATATTCTGTCTGAACTGGTTAGATCTGTTTTGTTGCAGATGCAGTGCTGCTGAACAACATAGTTCAGAACTTTGGCATGCTGGACCTTGTGAAGAAAGTCTTGGCGAGCCATAAAAGCCAAATGGACCGATATCGGGAGCAGTATACCCGCAGCTTAGTCGGTAGGCGTAAGCACACCGGCACTCTCCACAGTGGACCCGGTGCATCGTGTGATTTAACGCCGGTGTTTTGCTTTTTTTACCGTTAGCCTTGGAGCAGCAGTGCGACGAGCACCGCAAGCGAGCCAAAGAGCTGAAGAGCAAATCTCAGCACCTGAACAACGTCCTCATGACCCTGACGCCCGTCTCCGCATCGACGGCCCCCAAGCGGCCCCGGCTGACGCGGGCCACGTCCGGCCCGGCCTCGGTGGCCGCCCACGCCGCCGGCCAGCCCGCGCAGATCACGCTGACCTCGAGCCTGCCGGTGGGCCAGCTGGCCGGCCTCTCCCTGGACAAAGTGGTGTCGGCCCTTCAGGCCTCCGGCATCAACAACTCCCAGCACGCGGCCGCCTTCACCGCGGCCGGCTCACCGCTCCTGGGCGGCTACACGGTGCTGGCCTCCCCCGGCGCGGGCATCCCCGGCGCGGTGGAGATCCAGCCGGATGCCTCCAACCTGACGGTGCTGAGCACGGCCGCCATCCAGGACGGCGGCACCATCGTCAAGGTGATGAGCCCCTTCCAGCTGCTCACGCTGCCGGGGCTGGGCGCCGCCCTGCAGAACGTGGCGGGCGCCGGGGGCACCATCGTCGCCATGCCGACCGGCAACATCGAGGCGGTGGTGGCGCAGGCCGAGGAGGCCGCCGTCATCGAGGTCAAAGAGGTGGATCAAATGGCGGAAAAGCAGTGAAAGGCCGAGCGGCCGCCGGTACGGCAGGCGCAGAGCCACCCAGAGTGCCCAATGTCTCGCCACTAAGCTTAGGGAGAGTACTCCAGCCGAGCCTGACCTGGAATGTGTCATGACTACTGTTTTAGTTTTGTTTTTGTTCGTTTAATTTAAATGTTTTTTTTTTGTCTTTTTGTCTGTCTTTCGTTTTAAGATGTCGAGATCAGACTTGGTGGTCACCAATACGCAGCTGCTCATTGGTCAGGTGTGAGGGATTGTTTGGTGGACCAATCAGGCAGTGGCATTGCCCATGTGGTTATCATTTTAAACCAATCACATTTCATACAGCTGACTGAAGTTAACAATGTAAAAGTTCATGTCTGCACTTCAGCAGCAACTCGTCTTAACTGTATGTTGAAATCGGTGACCCGATAGACATGGCATCTCCAGGATGACAAGGATATTGAGTATTGTTAAGCGATTGCTCGTGTGCAGTTAATTTTTTTCTTAAAAACTTCTATTTTAATCTTTCAGATTCCTTTTTGTGAAAACAATACAGGGTAATTTCCCGTTGTGGAAAAAACTTGAGTGCAAGGCCGGCTGCAGAAAATATCCCAGTTTCAGTGTTTGGTGTAAATGTAATACATGCCATTCTAAAGCAGTGCTGAGACATAG
The DNA here is from genome assembly GCF_018555375.3 of Anguilla rostrata. Taxonomy (NCBI): domain Eukaryota; kingdom Metazoa; phylum Chordata; class Actinopteri; order Anguilliformes; family Anguillidae; genus Anguilla; species Anguilla rostrata. Next base: position 15,502,183 of record NC_057945.1, read on the forward strand.
TGCTTGTGCCTTCTCATCCTTCATTTTTTTAATTGCGAGGAACTCTGGCTTACATACAGTGTACCTAAACAGTATTTTTTCTTCTATTTAAATGAAACAGTTTTACTGGTAAGCTGTAACGGCATTATGTAAAGGAAATAACATTGTTTTGTCTATGCTGAATTGGAGACGTGCTGTCTTCGCCGAAATATTAATTGCAACAACTCCCGTAAACACCCGAGCATTTGAACCCAGGATAGTGGTTTAATATTTTTTTGAACTGAACTTACCAAGAAACTGATAAAGATTTTCAAACGCTGTGACATGCTGCACAATTTCAAAAACGTCCTTTCCTAAGACATACTGTTAAATGCATTACGAATTTTAACTGTTTATTACAAGGTTTTTGTTTTGGGTTTATGTAAAACTGCCATTGTAGATAGTTTACACTTGAATAAAACAGTCTGTAAAGTTTACATTTTGCTAATGAATTGTACATTGTATAGTTATAAAATATGATCTTTGTTTGTAGCTATTTCATTATATCACATTGTAAAAAAATAATAAATAATTACTGCTGCCTTTGGTATCCAATTATTAAACAAAAGTTTGTTGAAAGTAGTATCCAAAATAGCTTTGTTCTTGGAATACAAAAGGTAGAACTGGTAGAACTGCTTTGATATAAGGCATTAATCATTTTGTTGTGTACATAGAATAAAAGTGTTGTTTACATTTTGAATTCTCAGTTTCTTTTCAGTGTAAAATGATGGGTAAAAGAAAACTCTTATGTTGTGTCACTACTGCTTTCAGTTTCACTTTCAGACAAGCGAAACTTATGTGTGCTTGCTTGGGAGGAGCCCGGTAGTTCCCTCTGAGCACTATAAATGTGAGCAGCACATACACGGAACAGCACAGCCGTCTGAAGAGAATTACATTACAGACTACCACAATGGCTTTGTATTGATATATCAATGAAATGATAATTTCACGTAAATTGCATCATTTCTGTTATTTTTTTAACAGTGATGGCATAGAGGTACCTAAGGTAAGCTATGGATTTTGGTTTTTACTTTTGTTGTGATGGTTTAATAACACTGATACTTATGACTGCATATATAGAAGTGTGTATCCTTTATTTTGTTTTTTTAAGTGGTTCTGTTAAATCCAGCACCAGGTCTTGGAAGAACAAACATTATATATACAGCATATATTTGGGCATGAGTGTTACACAGGAAAAATACTAAATGCAGAGGAACTGAAACATTTGATGTTTGGTTTATCACAGGGATCAAGGTATCAATGTTTGCAATGCAAATCCTGACCACTTGCCCTCTACAAAACAGATGCTATGGCGATAGTAGGGTTGTAAACAGTGTGGTACTTTGAACTCAGCTGAGACTCAAGTTTCACCCCTGTGCTCTGAGTTCGGTGGGTGAAAGGCATTCTCTAATTGACAGAGAAGATCATCTAACCATAATTTTAAGGATGCATGTGCAGTGTGAATACTTACAGTAGTAAGTAAGGCAGGTAATTAAGGTATTTAATTCAAAAATACAAGTGACATGAGACTACACCTGTAATGAGGGTAAATGTATGGTGAAGGTAAAAGAAATGAGGTTTCTAACATCTGACATTCCTTTTAAACATAGAAGACCTCAGTGGTCTGGCTAATTAGATTGGATGATTAAAATGATTGGGAAGATTATCATTGAAAAAATATGAAACTAGAATTTTCCTTGCTTGCGTTTTTTGATGTGACACTGAAACATGTCAAAAAATGGTTTTCATTGAGAAGATAAAATGTAAAAGGGCAAGTAGGGACTGTTACGTGTGAAAGAAAGACTCAACCAGATCACTGAAGTGGTGCAAGAGTATCCTTTATAGATTTAATAAAACAAGAAACTTTACTGCCGCTCAATTGAAATTCTTGGGCAAAACATGAACTTAAAGGGAACTGTCAATGGAAGAGGCATGAGCTCAAAATGCGGAGAACAGTAAACAAAGAATGTGCGCCCCTATTCAAAAATACATACTTTATTGTTATTCACGTTTAAAAGGCACAGGCCTTCGTTTACAAACAAATTGGAGCAATTCACATAGGGACAGTTGGGCTGTGAGGTCCTCTTTTTCAAAGGGGTGTTGACTGTTTGCAGTATCCAAGGGTGTAGTTATAATGGTTATGGATATCTGGATTTATGTATTTGCTTTCAACTGAGCGGACGTGTTTCAAGTGAGGGGTGTGTTTGTGTATGTTGGGCAGAGAGAATTCTCTCCTTAAAGTGACCAGGCAAAACAAGGTGTATTCGTGTAAGACATATATTTCTTCAGAAAGAGTCCAGCACCTATATACAGGTTTACATTATATTATGGGCATGTAGTAGACACTCTTAACCAGAGAAACCTACACAGATGTTGCATTTTTACATTGTAATATATATACTGGATATATACTGGAGTACCTTGCTCAAGGGTACAACAGCTGTAGCCTACCTAGGAACAAAACCTTTGGTTTCAAGTTCAGTTCCTTTCTGCCCAAATTTCCTTCTGTTTCTCTGTAAAGTGTTTTTGTGACTGTTCCTTGTAAAAATAACTATACAAAATGAATATAAATTAATTTAATTGAATTATACTTGGCTGTTACTGCTCTAGGCTCAGCTGATAAGAGTCAGGCTTTTGTGAACTGCCCTACATTAGATAAGACATGCCTTCCAGTCTGTTAGTAATCTCCTCACTTGTAAAAATCTCAACAAAGTAACTAATTAAGGGATCAGCAAAATCTTTATTCTTATAAAGCAATGCTCCTTTATTGCTGATAACCTTACATCTTCCTCGGCTTTCCTTTTCTTATAGTATTGAAAGATGGCCACTTTAGCTGCAGTAGGCTGCAATAATATAAGTTGTTGATACAAGTCAGTATACATTTGTGAAATCATTGTATCCAATGTCTTTATCAATGTGAGCAGGAAATGATTCTTTGATTTTCAGCTCTGCAAATGATTGGATTGCTCAGTGAATTTTCTTTTTCATAATTCTGTGCACCCACAAAGTAAAATTCCCATAAAACATGACAAAATTACCTACAGAAAAAACTACGCTTACCAAAATGGAAAAAAAATGAAGTATTGTTATATAATTTGCAAATGTAATTATTTTAATTATCACATGTAATTTAATGTTTTAGACAAAAAGTACCTCCTCTACTGTTTGCTGTTTTTATTTTAAAAATTTTGAATTTTTTTTTTTTTTGAATTTTTTAAAATAAATCTTTATTTTTTGTTTAAAATCAAAGATAGAACTTCATCATTGCTGATCCTTTTCAGTGTGGACAGTACGATATGTTTTAAAGGAAGTTGATAATGACCTCCATCTTTTTTTTAAATTTCAGAACATGTTTATATCTGAATGAACTGAGTGAAATCATCAACGATGATGGAACAATCTATTGAGCACAGCTTATTATGTGAAATATTATGGACACATGAGTTGCGTGTTGCTTGCAATTTGTGCTGCAGGAAACAAACAGAAATCACATACCGGCCTATTTTCAACAATCACCAGTGCTCTGGAGATATACTTCTTGCCCGACAGAAAGGTAGCACAGAAATATGGAAGCACATATCAAAACGACCAGAGTTCCCCAGTCCACAGACGTACGCAGTGTGCTGGCATTTTGTGGACGGACAGGGATGCACAAAGCACAATCACCGCTGCTCCTTCGCAAGAAGCGCAGAGGAGGCCGCAGTGTGGAACTTCCAAAAGCGCAGCAACCTGGAACTCCACCAGCTCAAACACCTGATTGGACAAATGCAGTTTCCAAACCACAGGACCCAAGTGAGGTCTCTCAGTGCAGTGGAGAAGATCCAGCTCCAGTTCCCGGGCGCGTTTTTCGAGCTCTGCAAACTCTGCTTCCGCAGTCGCCCTCCGGTAGCAAGCCTCAGGGGACTTTGCAGAAATGGGCATCCGTGGAGCCCTTTAATGGTTTTTTACCAAGAACTCGAGCGTGGACATGTGGAATGGAGCGAAATTCGACCTTTGCCCTCTTCAAGATTTTCCAATTACCTGTACTGTTTGTATGCGCTGAGAGAGGAGCCGTGCCAGCATGGGCTCGAGCGGTGCAATTTCGCCCACAACGCGGTAGAGATGGCGGTGTGGACGGCAGAGAGGCAAGAAGGCCTGAGGCGCCTCGAGCTGATCTGGCAGCCGCCGAACGTCTCGCAGCAGGTCGCAACTTCCCCGCCGCGGCAGAGACTCTACTGTAAACCCTGCAAGCGGGAATTCTCCTCGGAAGACAGGTTCATGAACCACTGCGCCTCCCTCGATCATGAGAGGATGATCCAGGAGGACGTGGTCACCGAGTGGAAATACCGCCCCCCGCCTGTGAACGTCAACCTGGTCTTACAGCTGTGCACAAGGTACAACAACCCGATACTTCAGTTCACAGCTAATGACACCAGAGATTCTTGATCAGAAAATACCGCCACACTACCAATTTATTCTCTCTGTTTAACAAGATGCACTACATTGCCAAAAGTATGTGGACACCTGACATCCAACATCTCTTCCAAAATTGTGGGCATTAGTAGGGAGTTGGCCCACCCGTTGCTACTATAGCAACCTCCACTTTTCTTTATATTAGATGTTGGGATTTGCTTGCATTTGGCCAGAAAAGCATTGGTGAGGTCAGGCACTGATTGGGTGATTAAGCCTGGCTCACAGTTGGCTTTTCAATTGATCCCAAAGGTGTTGGATGGGATTGAGGTTAGGACTCTGTGCAGGCCATTCAAGTTCTTCTACACCGTTCTCGACAAAACCATTTCAATATGGACCTTGCTTTGTGCCTGGGGGCATTGCCATGCTGAAACAGGAAAGGACCTTCCCTTTTCTGTTTCAACTGTGGGAGAAGCACAGAATTGTCTATAATGTCTAGAATGCCATTTTCACATGCCACATATGCTCTAGCCTTCACTAGAACTAAGAGGCCTAGTCCAACCATGAAAAACAGCCCCAGAACAAGGGGTTTCCAGATACTTTCAGTCATGTGGTGTAGGTCAGTTGTCAGCAACTTCCTATTTACAAATGCTGACTGAAGTAAAATGGGTAGGTAAAAGTACCCATGAAAATTATGATAAAATGAGATGCATCTAATTGAAAGCTGCATTTAACACTTAAACAGACCTGACCGTAAGGGGGCTTAGAATCCGCTGGGCATAATGCAACGGCATGCTTTTAATGCACTTGATAAATTCAGGTCCTCCCTATGACTGCCAGTATTTTTTTTTTTTACCTTGTGGGTTAATCATTCAATCGACTGCTTTTAGATAGTGGTAACATGTTGCTGGTGTGCAAATGTACGTATGTGAAATACTATAAATGTACTATAATGAAGAAAACCTTGGTTCCACAGCCCTTATACCTGTGTGTATGGAGACAACTGTATCCAGGCTCACTCGGTGGAAGAACTGCAGGAGTGGCGGATGAGGGACAGGACCGCGAGAAGGAAAGCTAAGGCAGCAGATGAGCAGGGCTTGCTGTCGTACCAGGAACGCTTGCTGAGGGAGTACAGGAACAGCCTCAACGAGGTTCTCATTGTAAGGGTCCGCTTGCTTCACCGCTCACAATTGGAAAAGAAACCCCGATGTGTTTTTTTGCCATGTTTAAATATTTATTTTCATCTCTCCCTCTGTTTAAGATGTCTGAGAAGGTACCTGGTGTCACTGTCAGCTGTGACAAGGATTTGACTGTTCTTGGCCGAGACCTCTTGCCTCTTAAATGGACTTTCAAAATACAGTCAGAGGTTGGACTTTTGTTCTTATACTCAGCTAGGATTTATGTTGTGATTTTTTATGTTTAGCCCATTGGTAAAAAAAGGGAAATGTTCTCCTATTTGAACAAATTACATTTTGAAATTGTAGAAAATCAGCTGTAGTTCAATGTTTTTACAGACATTGACTATGATATCAATGACTATTTGTTGAATATGAGGCTAAAAAGAGTTGATGGGCTGTTAGCTCTAACCCTAACCCTAACCTAAAACCACAAGTCCATGTTATAGTGATACACTTCTGGAATCATCCTGAATGGTGCTGAATGTGGCTTACTCCAAATTTACTAATATTGCTGCCTGAAAAATAGTGGAATAAAAAGCTGGCCCCCAGATGGTAGCCAAATTTGCAAGGTGTACACTCTGAAAACATTTAAAATATTTGAACATCTGAAATATTTTGTTCTTGTTTCTCTTCCAGAGGCCCCTTGTGGAAGTTGCATTGCTGAAACAAGATCCTGGCGCAACATTCACTCTGGGTGAAATTACCCCTGAAGATCCTTGCACCTACTCAAAAGGACAAATGTTCTGCTGTCCTGACATGTCCTATGACATTCCCGTGTCATGCAAACCCTTACACCCAGGCCTTTATGAGCAGTGGGTGGTGTTTGACTTTGACACGAGGCCAGTACTGCTGCAGAAGCTTGAGGTGAGGGTGGGTGAGCAGAGCTCCATCTGTCCTGTGAGGATGAAGGAGGACGTCAGGCCTCCAGGTCAGAGTTTGGAGCGCTGGCACCAGGGAAACAGAGTCATTGTTCCCTGTCTGAACAAGAGAGAGGCTGAGGGAAACCTTCTGCAGCAGTACAAGCCTCCTCAGATAAACCTGTTGTTTAACCCGAGATCTGAAGCCAACATTCCCATCACGGTTCATAACTACAGAGAGAGAATGCACCACTTCCTGTACAAAGAAGAACTGGCTCAAGAAGAGGTGGTGTCCAGGTAATGTAAATCAGATTTATGTAGTTATGTCTATAAATGTAACGGATGTGTGGCAGATAAAATTGATATATTTTAGCAGTATTGTTCTGTTTGGTATATATTCCCTGTAACTTGCACTTCATAATGATACATTTATTTGCTGTTACAAATTGACTTTAAATTGATATTGATTGTTATGATATTAAATTGATATTAATTACTTATTATTATAAGTGGTATAATCAGAATTGCACTTTCTGACTGTATTACGATGAAAGCAATCAGTCTTAAAGGTTTTCATTTCCTTTACCAAGTTGTACTGTTGAGTTGTCACTTCCCTCAACGTTCACTCTCTTATTCTTACTCTTATTCTTCCTCTGTTTCATATATTAAAACTCCAGGCTGAGTCTCAAAGTGACCATCTCCTTGTTTGCCAAACTCACTGTCGGCGAGTCTGAGAAGAAAGCTCCACGTGGAGCCCTATTTGCTGCTGTTCCAGTGCCTTACCTGCTGACTCCTGACACACCAGAGGGCTTTATCCTAAAGAGGGAAGTCAAGTCAGCTCTAGTTGCGCCTCCATCTGAGGCACACCAGTGTCAGAATGTGTATGAGGCAATCATCCTTCCAGAGGTCAATAAGGACAGAATGTACCTGCAGCTCTCAAAAAGTTGCTGCACCAAGCTTAATCTAAAGACTAACACCACCTGTGAGATGGAGGTCCAGTTTCAGCTGAACCGCCAACAATTCTGTGAGATGCACAAGGCTGTAGACCTTCTACCAGATGTAGAGTGGGTTTTGCCAGACCTGAAGAAGAGCTCTGTCCCAGTGCACACGGGAGAATACCCCAGTCTCAATTCAAAGCAGCAAGCAGCTATATCTTTCATCATTGGAGATCCAGATAGCATGAAGACTGTGGCGCCGCTCCTAATCTATGGACCCTTTGGAACAGGGAAGACCTTCACCCTGGCCACTGCAGTAAAAGAGCTGGTACAACAACCTGGAACCAAAGTTTTGATCTGTACCCATACTAACAGGTAACCATTACTTCATAAATTTAAATTTTAAGTGTAAATTAATGCAAGCTTTACAGTATTGTATATTTGTTGTATATTTAGTTATGTCAATAGTCTAGTCTAGGATGCCATTGGAAATGAGCCAGCTATTACTGGCTTAATGGGTAATCCTTGCACTCAATACTTTACAAATTGTTTCTCGTTTTAACATCTCACTTTTTACAATAGTCCTCCTTGTATTGTTTTAAATAAGTGTAGTTGTTCTGTTTTGTAATTTTTATATGATGAGTGCAAATAAATCAAATCAAATCAAATCAAATCAAACATTAAATTAAACCCAGTCCAGTTATATACAGTAAATCTGTAACTGGTCATCTGGTTGTCATTGCAGGTTTGTAATTTGTCCACTGTGAACTCTGACAATCACTACTGACTGACTATAAATAAGGCAAGTTAATCTCTTTCTACTTTCAGCTCTGCAGATTTATATGTCAAGGATTACTTCCATCAGTATGTACTTTCTGGATGTACTAGAGCAACACCTCTCAGAATAAAGACACAGAGGATGCATGTGAGGGTCACTGATCAGGTCACATTAAAGTACTGCAATTTGTCTCCTGATAAACAATCTTTTGAGTTTCCGAACATGACCACTCTGAGCAAGTTCAAAATTGTCATAACAACAACAGTCACGGCTAGGCTCTTCCACAACATGAATCTCCCAGCTGGTTACTTCACCCACATTCTGATTGACGAGGCCTCGCAGATGCTAGAGTGTGAAGCTCTGATGCCCCTCACTCTGGTAGGGCAAGGAACACGAGTGGTTTTGGCTGGAGATCACATGCAGATGGGTCCGAAGCTCTTCTCAGTGGACGAGGACCAGCGCTCCAACCACACCCTGCTCAATCGCCTCTTCCATCGCTACCAAGCCGAAGAGGACCAGAGCGTGGCTTCAAAAAGCAGAATCATCTTCAACGAAAACTACCGCTCCACTAAAGACATAGTGGAGTTTGTGTCTACTCACTTCTATGTAGGCAAGAGTGATGCCATCAAGGCCTGCGGAAATGTGCCCCCTCACCCTCAGTACCATCCTCTGAGATTCTATCACATTCATGGAGAGTGCCATTTGGACACATCAACTATGTCCTGGTACAATCATGAGGAGGTTGCTTGTGTTGTAGATGTTGTACACAAACTGATTAAAGAATGGCCACCTCAGTGGGGGAATCAGGAACAGAAGATGATATGTGTTCTCTCTGAAGGAATGCAGGTATTTCACCATTTTTACCTGTGGAGGCATTGTTTATGTGTCTGTCTGTCTGTCTATCAGTCTATCTATCTACGTATACATGCAGTGAAATGCCCAGTGTTAATTCAACTCTAATAGAGTACATGAGAGTATGTACATTGGTAGAGTAAATTGGGAGAGTTAATTTGGGCATTGTACTGTGGAGTTGTGTGTGTGTGTGTGTGTGTGTGTGTGTATATATATATATATATATACCGTATAAGTACACTCAAAATTACTGAGTAGGCCTTTAAATATATTTTAGAGTTTTAAGATTTCATTTAATTTATTGCTGACAGCATTGGACATCTAGACCAACTTTCAGATGGTTTGACAAATATTTAATAATCGTTTATTGTATCTTTTGTCAATAACAGGTTTTCCAAATCAGGGAGGAGTTATGGAAGCTAAGATTAGGAGCAGTAACTGTGGAGAATTCACAAAATGTGCAAGGTATTCATGCTCTTAAGCTATCAGTGTACAAATGCATAAGTCACGCTAGTCATCATTGTTTAAATATGTTATGTTATTTTGTTTCCTTAACAAACAGGCAAACAGTTTAGAGCTATAGTGATGTCTACTATTCATACTCGAGAAAGCCTGAAGACTTATGACATTGCTTGCCTGGAGTTCTTCAACGATCCACGGGTGATGAACACAGTCATGACCAGAGCACAGTCCCAGGTCATCGTGGTGGGAGATGCTGCAGCTCTCTGCTCCTTTGGAAAGTGCTCAAGGATCTGGAAGAGCTACATAGGGCAGTGCATCAAAACGAACAGCGCTGAACCGCAGCACCTCACAGAGGACTTCATAGAGAGTGAAGTGAGAGAAACTAAAAGATTCACCAAAAAAGAAGATGACGAGGATGACAGCAGTGATACTGAATCATCCACACCAGAGACATCTGACATAGATGACCCTATACTGAAGGAGCTCCTGGATGAGGGCAGCGATGTCCGAGTGACAGTTACCTCAGAAGGGCTCATGAGCATTTTCCATACGGATAACTCAAGTGAGACAACTGAATTCTACAGCCAGAAAGAAGAGGCACATCAAGATTTCTCTGCTCCTGATTTGCATCAATTGTTGATGACTAACCCTAATGACTACAAACTTTGTGAACTTGTTATGAAGAGGTATGACTCAGGATATGCCAGACCGCTAGACCAGCCTACACTGCATATCACCATCAATGGTAGAAAGAATGTGGGCCACTCTTTTCCTGGAGATCAGGTTGTTGTTGAGATAGACAAACAGAGCAGCCCTCCAAGTGGAAAAGTGAAAGGTGTGCTAAAGAGGGGGGGTTCATCTTTGTTTGTCTGTACCATTGATCAACATGATCCTCAGGTGATGGTTCCAATCAACAATTGTGTTTCCAAAATATACACGCCATTTTGGAAGGACAAACCTGACCACATCGCAATACGGAACATTGAAAATGATCGCTTGAGACCAGAAAGGTTTGTGAAGATAAACGAGGAAACAAAGAGGAATAAGCTTTTTGTTGTCAAAGTCCTGAAGTGGAGAGAGAGGTTCAGAAACCCTCTGGGAATTACTGTAGACGTTCTGCCACAGGTGACAACATTAGAGGGTGGACTGGAAGTGTTAGACATAGAATATCAACTGAGAAGGGCTCTTAATTCATCCGTCCAAGAAGAGCTGAAAAACTACAAGGGCTTTACCCTCAACGGAAAAGGTAGAAAGGATTACCGTAAATACATCACCTTTACCATTGATCCAGTGAATTCAGAAGACATGGATGATGCAATCAGTGTGAGAGATTTAGGCCAACATTATGAAGTTGGAGTTCACATTGCAGACATTGCAAGCTTTGTGAAAAAGGACAGTCCCATGGACAAATATGCTCAGCAACAAGGGACCACATTCTATCGCCCTGAGAAAGAACCTGCACATATGTTCCCAAAGGACCTCAGTACTGAATTTTTCAGCCTGCTACCTGGATGTGATCGACGGGCTATTTCTTTGATGGTGGAAGTTGACAAGAAAACATACCGCATCCTGAGACGCGAGTTTTCCCTCTCTGTAATATGTTCAGACAGAAAGATGTCTTATGAAGATGCAGAGAAAATAATCAAGAAGAAATGCAAAGGTAGTGAAAGCTGTGACAGTTTAGAGGGCTGCCTTGTTGTAGCATTTAACTTCTCTGAGGTTCACAGGAAAAACAGGATGCAGGAGGACAGTTGCTATAAGAGTCCGGACGAGGATGTGCACATAAGTGAAGGAAGGTCCCATAAAATGATAGAAGAACTCATGATTATGTTCAATCATGCTGTGTCTGAACATCTGATCACTACTGAGGCAACAAAGAGCTTAACTCCTGTCAGATGTCAAGATGAGCCTGATCCAGAGAAGATGCGCCAATTGAAAGACAAGTTCAGCTCCCTAATACCATTGTCAATTCACCTTTCCTACCAGTTTAACCACCTTGACGGAAACCAGGAATTCATAAGATCTGCGAGTGATCAAAGGGCAATAAGCATGGGCAAAACAGTCACAGAACACAGAGACTATGATGTCATTCCTGCCTCTGACACCTTCTACGTGCTTAAATCTTTGATAGAGGAAATTGAATCGGCAGCCCAAAGCAAAGATATTTACAAAATGGCAGTCCTTATCACAACCGATGATATTCATCCCCAGTTGCTACCAGTTGTGACTGAATTAAGGAATCTTTTCCAAAAGGCAAACATTCTACGCTCAAATTCAGTGACTCACTCCAAAATCGGACACTGTGATCTGCAGCTAGAGTCATACACCTGGGCCTCCTCCCCCATACGCCGCTACATTGACATAATCTTACAAAGATTACTGCACTCAGTCCTTGAAAACGCAAACATCAAATATACTGTTAAAGAAATCGACAGATTCTGTGTGGACTTCTCACAAAAGTATACAAAGCAAACTGAGTATGAAAAAAAAGCACAGTCTCTAAGGCTGGCATCGCAACTGAGGCAGCAGAGCACAGGAAAGGTGGCATTCATCACTAATGTGGCCTCAACTGGGACAAGTTTCAACTTGTCTTTTCCTTTAAACAGGACCTCAATGCCACACACACTCTCCATTATGTACAGCCACTTGCAGTTGACAGACCAACCAGAGTATGATAAAGAAAGCAACTGCATGACTCTGAAATGGATGCGACGGGTGTATTCTTTCACAAATGGAAAAATACGCACCGAGCTGAAGAAACCCCAATCTGATCTTCTCATCGCACCAGTACTAAGAGACGCATGGAAAGATATTCTGTCGGCTCTCAGAATGGAGAAGTGGAAGACTGTACGTGAGTCCATTCAGAAAATCCGCTCAAGCATCACTCAGGACGGTCAAGAACAGCCCAATGATTCAAACGAGGAATGGCAAACTGTGTCCAGAAATACAGACAGGGTGGCTAAAACTGAGCCAGAGCACTATGTCAAGCTGTCGCTGAAACTTAAAGTTGGGGAGATAATCCAGGTACAGCTAGGCACAGACTCTCTGCGGGGACTGTTAGTCCCTGTGGTGCAGTTAGTGAATGTTCATCCAAAATTTGAGATCTGCTTGGAACACATAAAGAACCCTACCATGTGTTTTTCCAAGTATGCAGTCCGTGCATCAAAGAAACAGTACATAGACTACATGGAGTACCAGAAAATTTGGAAACCCCTTTGTGAAATGGAATCAGCTTCAAATGCTGTGGCCGAAAATGACAGCATTGTCCTGGAAGATGTGAAAGTCACATGGAAGGGTAAATCTAAGAACACATATCTAAATGGTTTCTTTCAGTTGCCACTGGAGAAGAAGAAACAATGGTCCATTGAGTGTGATCTTCTGAACTGTTTCTTGTGCTTTCGATTGAGGGACCTAAAACAGATGAGCACTGATACACCTGAGGGCACCCAGCCTCCCTCAGAACTTGTGGACACCAAATCTTTCACATGGGTAGCCCATGGCATGACCACAAAAGTCACAGATGAGGAAACATCAAAGCAACTCTCCTATGTACAGATACATTTCAGCCTCAACCAGCTATCTATGGAAAACATTCCAGACATCGGAAGGAACACAAACCTCACTGTGGAACTGATCCCAAAACTACTGCCTGATGCGTAAGTTCTGTAGTACCTACATTATCTCAACAGAAACAATTGAGGCATATTATCCACTGTTTTTTTCATCAGTGTACATTATTCTGCTAAAAAAGAGAAAATAAAGGTTACTTTCGATGTTTAATGTCGCTGAATGATGCTGCCTTATTTTTAGACGCAAAGAGACTGCCATTGTCAACCTTACTAAAGCCAATCAACTTGTGAAGAGCATTGCCCTTGGAAAGACACCAAGATCTAGAAGTAAGTCTTTCAACAGTTTCTATGACAGAAGTTCATTTCTGGTGCCATCTGTAATAAATCAAAAAACGTTATAAAAAAAACACTTCTCTATCTTTTCACTTCCTCTTTGTATGAAAAAAAAAACAATTCTCAAATTGAAACACTATAAGGTATTGTCACATTGGGGCATAGCACAGTAATTTAGGAAAGCATTGTGACACATATTCAACATAAAGACAATGCCAGAAACAAGAGTTCAGTGACAGAATAGTGATGAACATCTACTGTACAAAAAAATAAGAAAATAATTAATCCCTATGATTTCCATCATCCATCCATTTAAAAAACTGCTTATTCCTGGTCGGGGTCATAGGGGGGCTGGGGTATCCCATCATGCAGTGGGCAAGAGGCAGAAATACATTTGGTTTGGACAAAGTTTTCAATCCATCAAAGGGGCCCTTCATTCCACACCATTCACTAACAAATTCACACCTACAGGCATTCATACCCCCCCCCCCCTTATTATTATTATTTAACTTTTATTACTTATTATTTCAGGTGGTGCAGCAGGTTATGGACTAAAAAGGTGGAATTCTGAGATCATAAATCAGTCCTTGGGTTTACCATCTCTGAATCCCAGTCAAAAGAAAGCCATAAATGAGGCACTGGACAGCCCTTTCACTCTAATTCAAGGACCACCAGGTAGGAAAAGTTGTTTCTGCTTCATTTTCACCTACGGGTTTATCCCCTCTTTCTGTCAAATGTGTAAGTATATAGACAGTGACAGAATTTTTGTTGTTTTGGCACTAGAACATTGGATTTGAAATGAAACAATGAATATGAGTTAAAAGTGTAGACTGTCAGCTATAAGAGTATTCACATCCATATCTAGAGGTCAATGTTGGAATTACAGCCCTTTTTATATTTAGTCCTCCATTTTAGAAGACCAAAATTAATTTTACGAATTTATTTAATATTAAATGAAGTTTTTTTTAATGTAGTAAATGGTTGCCAATCCTTTGCATTCAATGACCGACTGAATTCTACAATGCATAAACATTAGCAGACATTGGGTATCTTCCCTGGTGATGCCCTGCCAGGCCTGTACTGCAGCCATCTTCAGTTCCCATTCGTTTCTGGAAATTTTTACCTTCAGTGTTGTCTTCTGTAAATGAAACCCATGTTCAGTTGAATTCAGATTGGGTGATTGACTTAGGCAGTCTAGTATATATTCCACTACATTCCATCCTGAGTTTTGAGGCATTTGGTTGGATCTGAGCAGATAAGATGAGCAGTTCCTTTCTTTCTGTACACTTTTCTTTATCCATTAATTAGGTACAGGTTAATACTCATCTCATCTGTCCATAAGTGTTTGATCCACTTTTTGCCAAATGTACTTTCTCCCAAAATCTAACCGGGCCATTCTGTTCTTGAGGCTTACCAATGGTTAGCATCTTGCAGCGAACCCGAGGTTATGCTGGTACATACATCGTGGAGAGAGTTTTTGATCTGTTTGACAGTTGAAAAGATTTTCTTCACAACTGATAGTCTTTGGTCATCGTACTTCAGTGGTTTTCCATAATCCACCAGTTGGATGGACTGCATTTATATATTACAGCCCTTTTTATATTTAGTCCTCCATTTTAGAAGACCAAAATTAATTTTCCGAAGTTATTTAATATTAAATGAAGTTTTTTAAATGTAGTAAATAAGAGCGGTTGTCTGGCAGTCGGAGGGTTGTGTGGGCAGGAGAAAACGGGCCCCGGCCTGGGCCAGGAATGCCGAGGTCGCTCTCCTCCACACTGTTGAATGCTTCTTCAAAAGATGCACACTTCTCAGAGTCTGATGTAACTGGGTTTATTGTTAGTGAATCAGAGATTACATAGAACCCGGGCTGATCTGCGCAGTTCAGTACAACTAACAGTCACTCATAAGTAAAGACAATACATCCAATCACTCTCCAAGCATTCCCGAGACACGCTCTGAAATCCCCTGGGGCCAAATGCTTCTTTTATCCATTTTTGCTAACTCCTCCTGTTGTGGAGCTTAAATTTAGTACTTCCCATTTCTTTTGTTAATCACGTCCTGTTTTTGACACCATTATTTCCCAATTATTTGACACCATTATTTATGAGCCCCTTCCTTCTTTATTTTTAAAAATGATGGTGCTTATCTCCCACCTGAATCTCCCTCCCCCTTCTATCACAAATCATATATTCTGACGATGTGTTTTTTTGAGTACATATATATTTATTTCCCACAGTTGCCGGTTCGATCCCCCGCCATGGGCGTGTCGAAGTGTCCCTGAGCAAGACACCTAACCCCTAATTGCTCCCAACGAGCTGACTGGTACCTTGCATGGCAGCCTTTCACCGTTGGTGTGTGAGTGTGTGTGTGAATGAGAGGCACCAATTGTAGAGTGCTTTGGATAAAAGTGCTATATAAATGCAGTCCATTTTTACCAGGTTGTTTGATATTACTGAGCTCACCACTGCATTCTTGCTTTTGAGAAATATACCAAAGAGTTGTTTTTGACACACCCAATGTTCCTGCTGTATCTCCAATTTATTATGCTTTTTTCCACTTTGTGATGGCCTGCTGTACTGGCATTGACAGTCCATGTGTTGACTGTCAATGCCTTCTTTGGTCCACGTGTTGAGAGACACCAGCAACAGACTCCAAATGCAAATTCCACACCAAGAATCAACTCTAGAGCTTTTGTTAGCTTTCCTGTGCATGAACTAATGATGCAACAACACACAGCTGGCCAGTAAACAGCTGAGCAGCTAACTGTCCCATTACTTTTGGTCCCCCAAAATGGGGGGGGGGGGGGGGGCTATGTGTAAAAAGGGCTTGGATGCCTACATGATCCACCCCATATGGATGTAAATACTTGCCAATTAAAGTTGGCAGTCTGCACTTTAACCTCATATTCATTTTAATTTCAAATCCATTGTACTGGGCCAAAAAAATGGTGTCACTGTGTAAATACTTATATACTGCACTGTATATTTATATACAGTGTCAATCTCAGAGTACTGTTTCCAGCTATTAAAATTCAATATTCTTTTGATTGCAACTCTTGATATTTCCAGATATATTTCTGTTCTTTGTTAACATAAGCAACCATAACAACTGGAGATCATTTCCCTCAGGAACTGGGAAAACCGTAGTTGGAGTTCAGGTCGTTTTTTTGTTTGTAATGCGGAACAAACAAGTCTTAACCTCGTCAAAGAAAACAGACAACAATGGAGAGAAAAAGAAGGATGGATGCATTCTTTATTGTGGGCCATCAAACAAATCTGTGGATGTTGTGGCTGGTAAGCTCACTCCTTTTAAGCTTTGGCTTTGGCACTGGAATTTAAACCACATTGAAAAACTACCAATGTATTACTAATTCAATAGAAACGATTACCATATATTTCTCACATAAAATAGAATCCAAATATTCTCTGCATTTTACTTTCAAACAATTCATACGCTGCCATAATGGAATCTTACCTTAGGTCTGGATGCAGTTAACATAAGAACCTTGTAACTAAGTAGGAGTAATTTTTTTTCTTCTTCTTCTTCCACAAACAAATCGCTTAGTTAATTTAGATGATTGTTGAACTTTACAAAGCTCTACAAGATAAAAAACGAGGCTAATGGCGGCAATTAATTGCTAGCGGAATAAGCAGTTAAGGGAAAAATCTGTCGATGGAAGCCAGGCCCTAGTTTGTGAATCGTAATCGCTTGTCGTCATGTTCCAGAACATCTCGTGAAACTGAAGGAGGAGCTGAAACCACTACGGGTCTACAGCGAACAGATGGAGATGCTGGAGTTTCCTTACCCAGGCAGCCACCTGAAGCTCTCTCGCAAGGCTTTGCGTGAGGAGAAGCCTAACCTAGAACTCAGGTAACATTTAGCAGCGTATGCTACATTTATCTCAGTCTTACATTTTTAAAATTCAGCCGACACTCTTTATCAGATTACTTACAGTAAAACATAATGCATAATAGTAATAAAGCCAGGTGACCTTATTAAATTAGGGCATTTATTGTATATTCCATCTATAATATTTGTCACTGTTGAGCTCAGAATTAGAGTATTAATTTTTTTCTTAGGCTACATACTATGATGTATACAGACTCTAAGATGTGGTTAAAAATTCCAAATTAAATCATTTGAAACCTAGAATGTGTATGGTGACAGCCACCCTGCAGTCATTGTGCTGGAGGTCCTCAGAACTCACGCATATGATACAGACAGATGTCAGACCAACAATCCGACCAGAGAAGTTGCAGAAAAATTGCTAATGTCTGGAGTAGACACCTTGAATGAATGAAATCCTCTCTTTCTGACAGAAATGATGGGCAATTATGAGCTGCCCTTTTGCTATGGTTGACAGTGACATAGTCAGAATTCCATTCCAAATTGTGGGGCATGATTATGCACTGAAAACAGGTGCTGGATGGGTTATCCAACCGCCCAAAAAAATTGTAATATGTATGTGCGTTTCAAATTTTCAAATGCGCTTGAAATAACTGAAATAATCTGATTTATAATAAACTGTGACCTCATAAGGATGCTTTTCAAAGAGACAATAGTTCTGTCTAATGGTTAAACTCAAGCATCACTAAATCCACATATTTTCTAGATCCATCACACTGCATCATCTGATACGGGCACATGGTAACCCACTGGCCAAACAAATTCAAGCTTTTGATGCAAGGATTCAAAAAGGAGAGGAACTCACTGATGAAGAAATTGAAAGGTAGTTTTTAAAGTTTAAAACATGTTTGATTTCCATTGTGTCTCTGTACAGCCGTAATTCTATACTGGATTTTAATCAATATTTTCACCTTGTAATCATAAGTACGAGGACAACCAAATTTTCTACACAATTTTCATTTTTCTGTAGGCTGAATCAGAAATACATGTTAATTTGTCTTTCATCTCATGGGCCTTAATTAATAAATAAAAATATTATGTGTAAAGTGCTTTATTTGTACATATTGGTTAGGTTAGTTGTATTAGTGTTGTTCTTAACTAGATGTTAACTTCTCAACAGGTTGTTATTGCTGCAGAAATAACCATTATAAATATTTATAAAAATATATTTTTTTCAGCTACAAAAAACTCCTGAATCATGCTCGACAGCTGGAGCTGGTGAAACATGATGTCATTCTGTGCACCTGCACTGCAGCTTCAAATCCAAATATAACCAAGATGCTGAATTTGCAGCAGATTATCATTGATGAGTGTGCCATGGCAACAGAGCCAGAGGCCTTCATACCGCTTGTCAGCCACAATCCTAACCAGGTATTTTTAGAAATATAAACAAGAAGTTGTCAGTCATGATACGTTTTTTTCTGGTATACATAATCTCAACAGCCAATGCATACAATCTAGAAACAGCCAACTGTAAATATACATTTCAGAAGATAAGTTTTATACAAAATCATTGATATCGGACTGATGCCAAATTACAGTACACACTTTCACTTTTATATTTCACAAAAAAAAACTTGTAAGGCTATATTTCAAAGCATTTCTTCACAAGCATCCTACATTTGTTCACGTAACTTGAAGTGTCCAAATCATGCAGTTGACTACGATAAGCATATTCTATTATTTGGGGGGTTGGAACATTTTTAATGTGTCATTGGTAGGAAAATGAAATCTTAAAATCTGTTCATGTGTTTTAACATTCTGTGTAATTTTCTCCCTCCTAGATTGTTTTACTTGGTGACCACAAGCAATTGCAGCCCATTGTACACTGTGATCTTGGTAAGAGATTGGGCATGAGGAAGTCATTGTTTGAGCGCTACATGGAGAAAGCTGTGATGCTCGATACACAATACAGAATGGTATGTATGTATATCGTTGAAAAAAAAAAACAGTCCCTCTAAGTCGTGTTTGTATATATATATATATATGTGTGTGTGTGTGTGTGTGTGTGTATATATATATATATATATATATATATATATATATAGTATAGGCCAAACATATTAGGCCACCTGTTTTTTTTTTTTTTTAAACCTTTGGTAGAGAAGAATTCAGTTAATATATGTGCATTTATCGAATAACAGCAACTATGATCTGCTTGTTTAAAAAGATGTGCCTCTGCCTTTTTGGTCTAGCATTGATGGTGCTTGGCCCACTGGAGTTTTTTCTTCGTGTTAACAGCACATAACAGGGGCTTTTTTTCTCACATACACAAGTCCATAAAGTCATTTAATTTAATCGCAATTAATCCAAAACTTCATAAAATGTATCTTTTCAGCATGAGTCCATTTGCGAGTTTCCCTCCATGGAGTTCTACGGAGGGCACTTAAAAACGGGGGTGACGCGTGTGCCCAGTGCCCTGCTGACTAAGTCCAGACAGCCGACGCCCATTGTTTTTGGCCACTTGGAAGGGAAGGAGATCAGCCTGCTGGTCTCCACAGAGAAAGGGAATGAAAACTCAAAGGCAAACACGGAGGAAGCTGAACAATCGGTGAGCAGAATGGCTCTTCGTTACAACACTGCATTTCCTGTTGGCTGTTTAATTTGTGCGTGTTCAGCAGTTGTCTACGATCATGAAAATGCACTTTTGTACGTCGCTTTGGATAAAAGCGTCTGCCAAATGAATGTCATGTAAAAATGTAATATTTAACTCACAAGCTAAAGTGAAGTTGTATCTGTGTCAGAAATTAAACCCACTCTGTCCTGTATTATTTTGACATTAGAAACCAAATCAAAATGCTAACCCATGTAATGTTTTTAAATATAAAAAGTGCAACCAGTCTCATTAGTTTGTTGGTGGTCCTTGTTATTTATTTATTTATTTATTTACTGTGTTTGTTTTGTGGAAACTATTTACATAAGTGTTGTAATACCACAGGTCAAGAACAGGAAATTAGACACAATGTCCATATGAGTGTGCGACCAAATTTAATATAATAACATTGGAGATATGGTTACGTGGCCAGTAAGGTACACGCAAGTGTAAGCACTCTGTTTCCTTACTTGTTGTTCTAGGTCCGCGTTGCTTGGCTTCTGATCTCTCATGCCCAAGTAGCTCCGAGTAGCATAGCCATTCTGACGCCGTACAATGCCCAGGTTGCCAAGATAAACGAAATTCTGTCTGAGAGGCGCATTCAGGATGTCAGCGTGAGCACCATCATGAAAAGTCAAGGTAGGCATCACCCTATGTGTCCCTCGGAAATCATGGAGAAGGAATGTGTATGGTTACGCTGGCCTTTATTCAATACACTAGGCTGTGCTTTGACATTGAGTGAAACATTTAAATATTTAAGTGAGAATATTTTATTTATTGAGGCTATGATTAACAAAACATTTTTTTTTGCTGGAGGGGATGCATTCACTACTCATTTTTAAGGGTACTGTGGGAAATAAATATATATGTACTCAAAAAACACAAGCCCATTGTATTGGGAAAGACATGTAGTTAGAGAGCACAGGCCTAGTGTATATGGGAAAGGAATGTATTAATGAGCACCAGCCGTCTCCTCCCTGATGTATCATCCGGCTAGTAAAGGAGGAAGGATGCAGGTGGACCATGGTCAACCTGAGCCATAAGATTAACAACCGGCAGCAGTGAAGTGCTTCATACTAAAAATAGGTGCAATTAGAAGAAACACGTAATACACACATAATTTCTGCCCTGCTAATTAAGCTGTATACAAGCATATCTGTGGAACGAACGGAAGCTTCTGCCTTTTACGGAAAATGTATTGTCAGAATATATGATTTGTGACAGAAGGGGGAGTGAGATTCAAGTGGGAGACAAGCACCATCATTTTTAAAAAAGGAAGGAAGGGGCCCATAAATAATGGTGTCCAAGAATTGGGAAATAATGTTGTCAGAAACAGGACGTAATTAACAAAAATTAAGTGAGAAGTACTAAATTTAAGCTCCACAACAGGAAGAGTTAGCAAAAATGGATAAAAGAAGCAGGTGGCCCCAGGGGATTTAAGAGTGTGTTTTGGGAATGCTTGGAGAGTGATTGGATGTATTGTCTTTACTTATGAGTGACTGTTAATTGTACTGAACTGCGCAGATCAGCCCGGGTTCTTGTATGTAATCTTTGATTCACTAACAATAAACCCAGTTACATCAGACTCTGAGAAGTGTGCATCTTTTGAAGAAGCATTCAACAGTGTGGAGGAGAGCGACCTTGGCATTCCTGGCCCAGGCCGGGGCCCGTTTTCTCCTGCCCACAGTACTGTGATTAGATTGCATAAAATAAATGTGCATTCTGTGTAAATCAGGATAAGGGCATTTGCTAAATTGCTAAAAGACTGAATTAAATATAATGTCGGATCCTGGGCCACATTTCTTGACAAGGTTGGTGTTCTTGGGCGTGTTTGTTCGCTTCCACAGGAAGTGAGTGGCGCTATGTCATCCTCTCCACCGTGCGTTCCCGTCCTGTTTCGGAGATTGACAATGAACCAACCAAAGCGTGGCTGACGCGCCACTTGGGCTTCGTCATGGATCCCAACCAAGTCAACGTGGGCCTCACCAGAGCGCAGGAGGGACTCTGCATCATAGGTAACAGCATTTAGCGCCTTTCATCTTCCTGGTGGCCAGAATCTACCACAGCACAATTATTATTTGCTTATCTTCTTCATATGTCATGAGTCATGATTTAAGACCTGTTGACATAGTGATAATAGTACAGAACATAAATTCTGTGATATGAATTTGAAACTGCAAAACACTCCTGATATTAACTCTCCTGAAACAGTCCGGGGCATTGGCCCAAAGATGTATTATTGTTTCCGGAAATTAAAATAGGGTGGCACAGTGGTGCAGTGGATAGTACTGTCGGGTTAGAATCTCGGCTTGGGCCTTTCTGTGTGGAGATTGCATGTTCTCCCGGTGCCCATGTGGGTTTCCTCCAGGTACTCCGGTTTCCTCCCACGG
This sequence comes from Anguilla rostrata, assembly GCF_018555375.3. Classification (NCBI taxonomy): domain Eukaryota; kingdom Metazoa; phylum Chordata; class Actinopteri; order Anguilliformes; family Anguillidae; genus Anguilla; species Anguilla rostrata. The sequence goes on from NC_057945.1 coordinate 15,524,443, forward strand.
TCCAAATACATGCAGGCAGGCTAATTGGAAACTCTAAATTGGCCATAGGTATGAGTGAATGGTGTGATGGTGTGTGTGCCCTGCAATATATTGGCGGCCTGTCCAGGGTGTATTCTTGCCTCTCGCCCAATGCATGCTGGGTAAACGGGTATAAACAATGGACGGATGGTTGAAAATGGAAATAAAACTGTTCTCTGTCAGATTAAAAAGGTTGAATGTTAGAGCACTGGGTGCTGCTTAAACTATATGATTGCTATGTGCATTGCAGGGAACAAGAATTTGCTGCGCTGCAGTGCTCTCTGGAAGAGATTGCTGAGGCATTACCAGGAAAAGAACTGTGTGATGGACTGCGCAAAAGATATTCAAGTTCAAAAGCCTGGTGCAAAAACGTTCAAACGTTTCTCCAAATCCAGATCTTAGCATTAAAGTAGGCTAGTTCTATCTGACACTCAAAAATGAGTTGTGCACATGGGAATAGTTTTTGTGCCTTTTTGCTATAAAGATTGGGCTCCTGAAATTACTTACATACTAACATTGTTATAATACACCTGTTTGACTATATAGAGAGTGCCTATATAGAGAGCCCCCTGAGATTTTAAATAAAAATTTACTGAACATAAATCCTGTTAAAAACAAATCCACGCTGCATACAACTAAAGAACATGTAACACAAGATTGGACAGTACATTCCATTTGTGGCATATGTTATATTATGTTTATGTTATTTTTTATTATTATGATTACATTATGTACATTCTTAACTGAAAAATGTAGCATGTATGAATGCAATTTCAGCGATTAGCACCACAGAGTGGGTGCTTGAAGGAAAGTGGGTGCTTATCTGTAGTTTTGTGAATCAACAGAAAATGTATAAATTGAACAGACTTGCATCCAAATCTTAATGCACATTCCTAATTTAGAAAAAAGTAATAATAATTTTAAAGGTAAAAATTGTCTTAAAATATATAACTGTTTATGTTACTCTCAAACAAACTATCATCCATGTATCTAATCTGTGCAATACATAATTAGAAAAACCAGCTGAAAAGCACTTGCACTTTAAGACAGATTGTGTAAATTTATTGTGTAATTAGGCGATGTATTCCTTTCTATGGGTAATTTTGTTTGTATCTGTGCACTGAACCTCCTACCTGAAGCAGCTGGACATTAAACATTTACTGTAAGAGAAATATTTATTATGCCAAGCTCAATTGACATAATAAAAGTTTTGTATGTGCTTTATTTTTGATTCACAGTATAATTGTTTTATTATCAATGTTTGTGATGTTACAGATAGTGAAAAATGCAAAAAAAAAAAAAAAAAAAAAAAAAACTAGGTAAATGAGGAACACCAATTATATGCAAGCCAGAGGCTATTACACCATTGTGGCTGTCATTTATTAACCAAATAACATCCCTGGGTTGTGTATGAAAAGATTTCACAAGCATTGATTTAAGTAATGTCAACAGGGGAAAGACTTTGTCAGCAAAAAGGCAGGAGCAACAGAGATTCATGCACTTGTGAGATTATGAGACTTGTGCATTAATTCAAAGTGCAAGGCGTTGTGGGAAAGAAATATATTTATATACTCAAAAAAGCACAAGCCCAATGTATCGGGAAAGAAATGTATTCAAAGAGCACAGACCCAATGTATATGGGAAAGGAATGTATTCAAGAGCACCAGCCGCCACCTCCATGATGGATTACATGGCCAGCAGAGGAGGGAGTGTGCAGAGTGGACAGGGGTGTCGCCAGAATATATGATTTGTGATAGAAGGGGGAGGGAGATTCAGATGGGAGATGGGAGCCATCTTTTTTTTTTTTAAATAAAGAAAGGAAGGGGCTCATAAATATTGGTGTCAAAAAATCTGGAAATAATGGTGTCAAAAACAGGACCTGAGCAACAAAGAAAATAAGTGGGAAGTACTACGTTTAAGCTCCACAACAGGAGGAGCTAGAAAAAATGGATAAAAAGAAGCATTCGGCCCCAGGGGATTTTAGTGTGTGTTTTTGGAGTGCTTGGAGAGTGTTTGGAGAACGAGTGGATGTATTGCCTTTACTTTGTGAGTGACTGTTAGTTTTACTGAACTGCACAGATCAGCCTGGGTTCTTGTATGTAATCTTTGATTCACTAGCAATAAACCCAGTTGCATCAGACTCCGAGAAGCGTGCATACTTTGAAGAGGTATTCAACAGTGTGGAGGAGAGCGACCTTGGCATTCCTGCCCACAGCATACTGGTGAGCAACCACAGATGATTCATTCAGCTTTGACTATTACTATCTCGTATTGTATCTGTTTGCAAATGTTTTACTTTGTTGTTGTGCTTTGTTTTTCTTCATTAAGCCTCTTTAAGTGGAATATAGTAGCAAATACAGTTTGGCACACTAACCTTCATCGGGTCATGTGGTATAATAAACTATAATATGTTTTTTGTTAAATTATATTAGAAATTATAATGATACATTATTTTTGCTAAATTATATTCTCATCCCATTACTCCTAGTTAATACTCAAGGAAAGTTTTGTGGAAGGGAAGTGCACTTAAGCTTACAGCCATCACCACGATGATGGATCATATCATTGCATTAACATTACTTATTACTTATTAGAGTTAGAGTGGTCAGACCGTGGTCAAATTATAAAAAACCAGCGCACAGGAGGGAGGAATTGCCAAGCAAACTCGGGGTAGGGCTCTCGGGCAATTAATCTTTTGTACAAGTATTTGTATATCCCAAATTACCTAATTACTTATTCTAAAACTGTGGTTGGATATTATGGTTTGGAAGTGCTAGAGAGGGCCCCACAACGCCCGCATCAGTAACCACGAAATGGTGCAAATGACAGCTGAGCTAGCCAATTAAATTATAGTCATCATCATCATCATCAACATCATCACCATCGTCGTGATGTCAGTTGAGGATGTTGCAGATTTGAGCTTTGCTTAAAATTGATATGGATACAATCAAGTTAGTTGCGTATGGGGCGGAGCTAGCCTGTCATACATATTGGTGCGAGGCAAGATGAGAAATAAAGCATCCACGCTTAGAATATCTTGAAGTAAAAGCGAATCCAATTTAAACATATTTCACAGTTAAAATATGATTTTAAAATACGTTGGCCTATATGTTTTTTTTTTTTTCAACGTAAACGATACAGTGTTACTTGTCAACATTCATTAAACAATGTTTTTCATATATTAGGCCTAAGTTAGTTTCCATGCTTAGTACTCTGGGGGACCCCCATGGCTGCTCATATGGATGCCCCGCACCCACAGTACGCGCGCTAATTCCGCTTCTGTCCGTAGCCAAATGTTTCAAGGCGGAAGCTTTAGCTTATCCTAAAAGCATATTTAAGTTCAGAGACTTTTTTTTTTAAAACTGGGACTGAAACGTTTCAGATAAAATATTAATATCGTCTATGTATGTGGTTTAATATCGTCTATTATGTGTTTAAAAACGAACCATAATCAACCGTTCGCTTTGCGCAATTGTGAACACAACGCCAAAATCTGGTGATATTATTTCGTCATCGCAAACTGGCAACTCGCGGTCTCAAGTTGTAAAAAAAAAAAAAAAAATCTAGTTAAACGGGAAAACCAGAAAGGGATTTCATAAATGTTGATAGACTATGCAATAATAGCCTATAAGCCTCTAATGGAATTCAGGGAATGAAATGATGTGAAATAAGATTCATTAGCCAACACAATCGCTTTTGGTGGTGCGCGTCATCTCACCGAGTCAAAAACGAAACTCAGAAAGCTACAGACAGGAGAAATGATACCTAAGATGAACTACACGACCGGATAGCATCCGTAGGCTAAATGTGAAGATACGTTTTCTTAAGTAGGCCTATTTATTAAAATATCCGAATTTATTTGTTAATTTTAGCGAAACAGTTTTGTCGTAACGAAAGGATATGATAAAGTGGGATATGTTCTATGATAAAAAAGGAATGCGGATAAAATAGCTAGACCGCGATAAACAGGTTCTGGCCAAATGTCTTGGCAGCTTCTGGAATTGTGTCGGAAGAGAATAGCCTAGGTTTCGATTCTGAATTAACCTCATTGACAGATCGCTTATTCATTTCTGTTGTATTAAATAAGGTAAGTTCATAATTGAAACCTACAATACGCTTGGGTACATAGATTTTGATGTTGTTTGTAGTGATGCTTCAGTTAATGTTTATATAGGCTACATAACAGCAATAAATTGCAGTAGCCTACAGATCACTAAAAATTCACTACCGTATGCTATTCCCAGAAATCGCTGGTGTGTTGAACGACTCATTCCGAGTATCCTGAACAAGTAACGAGCTCTACAGTGCCTACTGAGAAGAAATATAGCCTAGAGCGTATAAACTTCTTAAAGTTCTTAATTTTGAGTAATTTGTTATGGAAACCAGTATTGACAACAGCAAATACTACAATATTGCTGATTTATGTATCTGTTAATTATTTGCTTATTAGAAATGACAGATGTTGCAGAAGTTTTAGGCTATGGGTAGATACAGAAAATGCAGGTTATCAGTACATAGAGTCGGAGTCTCCAAGGGAATTTAAGGTATGACGCTGGTTGACTATAACTACTCTGTAGCAGTCGAATTCGACATATTATTTTAGAAACATATATACTGACATAATCACCATCACACACAATACACAGCAAGTTTTACAAAGTGAACTATGCGCCAAAAGTGCATTTTACCCCGCATACAACTACTTGCACACACTAAACAAAAAGATTTCCCGTTCCAGGTTGACTGGCGCGTCGGGCCAACTTCAGGAAATAGGGGTTGAGGAAATATGAATATGATGCACATATTCCAGGATTGTGGTTACAAAAAGGCCTGAATTTTGTGTTCAAATATATACAATTTTAACACATTGTATATATTTGAACACAAATACACATTTTTTGTGTTACTTTCAAAGCATGCGGTAGTTACTACGTTTGTGTTACAAATAGGCTATGCAATTTATGTGTAACAAAGGTAACACTTTTAACAGCAGTGTGAAGCTAGCGACAGTAAGGACTTTCGCGCGGGTCTGAAAATTTCAAAATAAAAGTACGACGATAAAACCACTGTTACGTTCAACAAAATGAAATTAATTCAGGACAAATCGGACTGCAGTTGTCCTAAAATATGAACTATTCGTTTTCTATTTGTACAATGTTAAAACAACTTCGATTTTAAACACAGACATTGTAAAACTATTCACAACACTAATATTAATTACAAACAAATCTGTCTTTGCTTTTGTAAGTCACACAAAAAATGTCACTACAAAAATTCTGTTCACTGTTTATAGTTACTGCTTAATGTGAAGGCCAGTTGTACTTCACATCCTGTTACAAGCCCAGGTGTCCAATACTGGCTGTTTCCTGCTATGAACTGTATCATGACTAATGACTATGTGTGTCATATTCTGAGTTCATAAAGAGATTGTAATTAATTCAAGACTGTTTGACTTGTATGTGCACTTGTTAAAAACTGTATGCATTCAACAGTACTAGCAGAGGATAGGAATACACTATTTGCCGAGAAATTGCATGTTTAAACCCCAGCCACATCTTCTACGACGCTTATTTGATATAAGTGACACCATATCATTGAGGCAACATGTCCAGGGGAGGCAGCAGAGCATGTTATCTGTTATAGTATCAGAAAGCAATTGTAACTTAATTGAATGATATTCGTCTATGTACTGCATGTTCAAACCCCAGCCACATTTTCTATGACGCTTATTTGATATAAGTGACACCATATCTGAAGAGTGGAGGGTCCAAGGTATACAAAACACCCCCATATCATTGAGACAACATGTCCAGGGGAGGCAGCAGAGCATTATATATGTCATGCTACCAGAAAGCAATTGGGATTTAATTGAATGAAATTCGCCTATGTACTGAATGTTCAAACCCCAGCCACATTTTCTATGACGCTTATTTGATATAAATGACACCATATCTGAAGAGTGGAGGGTTCAAGGTATTCAAAACACCCCCATATCATTGAGACAACATGTCCAGGGCAGGCAGCAGCGCATTATATACGTCATGCTATCAGAAAGCAATTGGGATTTAATTGAATGAAATCTGCCCTATGTACTGCATGCTTATACCCCAGCCATGTTATTCTGTGTGCGATGTTTTCACCTTTACAAACAAGTGTTAATACTGTCCTGTTCTCCTTGCCATTCTAGTGAAATATCCAGCCACATTTTTATATATATATATTTTTTTTTTTTAGTTGCATAGTTGATGTTACAAGGTAGCACAGAATGTTGAAGTAACGCATTTTAAATTACTCTAATTCTTCCCTTACCATTCAGTTAAACTCATGTACTGATGTAATGATGTATTGGATATTGCAATAATAATTAAAAGTAATGGGTGTATTTTATCTATTATTCTCCATTTAAAATTTTGGATTGTCATTGTTAAAAATGTAGGGAAAAAAATTGAAAAAATGAAGACAGATTTGTTTGTAATTAATATTATTGTTGTGATTAGTTTTACAATGTCTGTGTTTAAAATCGTAGTTGTTTTAATATTGTACAAATAGAAAACGAATAGTTCATATTTTAGGACAACTGCAGTCCGGTTTTTCCTTAATTCATTTCATTTTGCTGAACGTAACAGTGGTTTTATCGTCTGACTTTTATTTTGAAATGTTCAGACCCGCGCGAAAGTCCTTACTGTCGCTAGCTTCACACTGCTCAGACAATAGCATTAGGTTGGTCGTAGAAATAGTGTTGTATTACTACTAGCTAGTGAAACCGAAAATGTCTGAGGACGAAGGAGATTTTATTTTTGATCATGGGATTGTTGTGCCCTATTGATTCACGACGGAATACACAGAAGAAGAGCTGGCTAATTTTCAGGCTGATCGTGCGAGAGCGAGTCAGGAGCGGACCGAGATTGAGGAACCACAGGCTATTCCCAGGACAAATGGCAACTGGTGGTAGACATCCTATCTATCACAGACAGATGCGATAGTGTTAGCCAGCCCACATAGTACCTATCTCAAGTGGTTTGACCAACGATGAGAAAACTGTGGGTACAGCTCCAGGCTTAAGACAGTCGCCTTGGTAGTCGTTGCCTTCAAAGTAGTCGCTGCATACCCTTAGTCCTCGTTTGCGAACTTCTTCGGCTGTTGTGTTGGGGTATCTGATTACATCCAGCCATGTCTGGCACAAAGTTGCATTGCGTGGAAAACTAGGAAATGTGCTTTCAAGTCAAGTCTAACGGGGCATTATAACAACTGGGTACATGCACCTCATTATTGCACCTCATTATTATACCAATATTGCATCAAACAAAAGCTAGCAGACGTTAGTTTGTTCGATTTCAATGCTAAGTTAACGGAATGTTTTGCTTCTCGCTTCTTCTCGATTTGCTGCAAAACGAAATTGAAGAAGAAAAAAACGGAAACCATGCTACTATGTGAACTTGCGCTAAAAAAAAATAGGTCTTTGTTTCTAATGTTAGACATTTAAAATGAAATAACTAATCGAAAAATGAAGGGTGACGCGTTCATTAGAAGGACAATATCAGTCATCAGAAGCAGAAGTGTTATAAAGTGTAATTCCCCTTTAAGGGTGTTTATACACTTTGGTTTCACCATATTGAAATTAAAACACTTTTTATGCATTACCCCCCATATCAGGGCACCATAATATTGGGGACATATTCATGTTGTATAAATGAAAGTAGTCATGTTTAGTTAGTGCTTTGTTGCATATCCTTTGCATGCACTGCTTGAAGTCTGTGAACCATAGACATCACCAGGTTCTGAGTATCTTCTTTGGTGATGCTGTGCCAGGCCTGTATTGCAACCATCTTCAGCCATTTTCAAATGCCAGTAAGACTCGAAAAGCAATCAAAAGCCTAGAATCAAGACTAGATACTGAAAGCCCTCTTATACCTGCACTAAAGAAGCAATTGAACTCACCAGACTAATCAGAAAACACCTGTGAAGTCATTTGTCTCAAACATTATGGTTCCCTGAAATGGGGGCCGGTGTATAAAAAGTGCTGTAATTTCTACATGGTGAAACAAAAATGTATAAAAATGCCCTTTAATAAAAGCTGAGAATCTGCACCTTAACCACATGTGAATTGTGGCTTTGAGATTGATCACAAATGTAACATTGTGGAGTACAGAGTCAAATCAAAAAAATATATATTTGTCCCAAATGTTATAGAGCTCCCTGTATATATATATATATCCTCAGTAGCCATAATGTGGACAAGCATGCACAGGCACACAGTGTTATAGTGCAATATGGCTTTTCAGCACACATATTTTATTTAAGCCACTGTGGAGAAAAACTTCTTGAAACAGTTATAGTTATATATACTTTAATATATATTTAATATCAGTATACAGTACAATATACAGTATCAGCACGCTTCCACTGTAAGCAAGGGCTAAGAAAAATGCTGTTTGAACTTTTTAAAGTAGCTATAGCGTATACCCCATATACTTCACTTGCAAATGCATAGTACATACACACTACCTAGTCCTTTGTTTATTATATCCCAATTGAAATTTAGCTACATAGCTTGTGGAAAGGTTAAGATACAATTCATGTATTATAAATATTCCAAATTAATATGTATTCTCCCTCTAGCCGGTGCTGCAGGAGAGAACATTGAATGTGTTATTGAATTTAACCTGCTATCTAATCTGCAATCCTATCAAACACACCTTGTGTGCTTTCAGCATGCTGCGCATGTGATGTTACGATTCACTGTGACACGGTGATGTGGACAGACATGTCAGGCAATGGCATCCGTGGATCCAAACAAATCCTCTCTGAGTGAGATTTTACGGGCATGCAACCTGAAGGTTGGCTGTTCTCTCTGTGTCGAGAAAGAGAATGAAGTTACTTATTCCCTGAAAATCATCAGTCACAAATGCAATGGAGACCTGCTGCTGGCCAGAGGCCGGGAAAAGGGGAGAAAGTGGAGGCACGTGTCTCGTCGACCTAAAGTACCGAACCCAAGCAAGTATGCTGTGTGCTGGTTCTTTGTGGAAGGTTCCGGGTGCAAAAAGCACAAAAACCGGTGTACATTTGCCAGAAGCATCGAGGAGGCTACAGTGTGGACCTTTCTTAAAAAACACCGCATGGACATCAGCACTTTGAGAGCTCTAGTGTCAGACACCAGCAGGGCAGCCCCCAGACAGTTGGGGACACCAGAAAAAATCCTGTCTGAGTTTGGAGGGAAGTTCTGCGAACTCTGTGAAGCTTGTTTCCACGGCAGCCCACAGGTGATCTCCGCCAAGAGGTGGAACAACACCTGCATGTCAGAGGCAGCTCATGCCTGGAAGCCGGTGTTGGTTCATTACCTGGCAGAAGGGCCAAGCAAGAAGGTGTACAACGAAGTCCGGCAGCTGCCTCCTAATGCGAAGGACAACCTGCGGTACTGTAGCCACGTGGCCCAGGGCGCCCCCTGCTGGCACGGACACGCCCGCTGCCAGCTCGCCCACAGCGAGGTGGAGATGGCCGTGTGGAAGGAGGAGGTCGGTGGCGGGTGGGATCGCAAGGAGCTGCCGCTGCTGTCCCAGGGGAGGGGACCTCCAGCCTCGGCTTCCCCCAGCACCCAGGTGGAGATCTACTGCAAAGCCTGCCTGCTGACCAGCACCTCTAAGGAGAGCTTCATAAAGCACTGTGCTTCCCTGGAGCACGCTCGGATGATCTCCGAGGGCAACACCGTGGATTGGAAACACCGTCCTCCGCCACACAGCCGCAAGCAAGAGTTTCTGCTGTGTGACAGGTATGGTATGGCTGTTAACCGACTGTTATTTCATATGGCCTCTCAGCACTGTGTGTCAGTGACTGTTAAACAGCCGAGCCAGTGGAGATTGTATGACATATGAGGAAATGTATTTTCCAGGTGATGTTAGTCAATATACAAGGACATCATTATACTGCATAGCATGACATGGACCATGATCATGGTCATACTGTAAATACATCTGGGCCAAAATTTGCACTGAGTAACTTCCACTATCCACGATGATAATCCCACTCTCACTGCAATATTCCAATAAAATAACTTTCTCTTCTTTCCCGAAAAAGTGCAGTCTTCACATGAACAATTCAGCAGTTCAGTTAGAAAAAATTAGTTATTTAGTTATTTAGTTTACACTTTATACTTACAGACATGACCACATGTGCAATCACAGCATCTATCATATTTATGTGGTACATACAGCAGTGCCTTTTCACCTTCCACCTTTGATTTATGTGCATATGAATGTAGCTCCCTTCAGTTGCACTGCTTGATGTTCTGTAGGAAGGACTCTTTGTACAGGAAAATATTTTGTTTACATTTCCTTTCACCTAGAAATATAAATTGCCTGACATAAATACTGTGATTGCTACTTAAAGGGAGCTCTTGCATTCATTTGCTACATTAAGCACTTCATTCCCAACCTCCCGCTTGCACCCAGCTAAACTTGCTTTGGGTAAGAGTGCCTGCTAAATGTACAAACACTCACACACGCACTCATACACACACACATATATCTACATGACATGGCCAAAAGTATGTGGACACCCAAATATCACACCCATATGTTCTTGTTGAAAATCTCATTCCAAAACATGGCCATTAATATGGAGTTGTGCAGGCCAGTCAATTTCCTCCACACCAAACCATGTCTTTATGGACCTTGCTTTGTGCATGGGGGCATTGTCATGCTCTTGCCACCAAGCTGTAAGCACGCAATTCTCTAGAATGTCATTGTATTCTATAGCATTAAGATTTTCCTCACTGGAACTAAGGAGCCTAACCCAAACAATGAAAAACAGCCCCAGACCAAGGGGTGTCAAAATACTAATGGGGTACTGTCCATTTTTTTCATTACTAGCACTGTTTAATCTTTTATTTTTTGTGTCCACCAGCACTCATGCCATCCCATCCCAGGGGTCCATTGCATGTCAATTTGTATTCATTTATTTGTTATATTCTTTTACCCTTTTGGGTCTGGTAAGGATTATTGTGAAAAAATTTTAACATAATAAGGAAAACATTTAGATGCTTTGGTACACATACATATGTACATACATACCCATATAAATACATAGATGCACACATATACATGCACATATACCAGCATACTTCTACATACACATGCACTATTAGGCAGACAAAAAAATCTGAATTTAGGCCATTTATGTGAAATGAACACGTTGAAAGAAACGCGCCATTCCACGCCCTGTTACTCTTTCAGTATCGTTCGATGTTACTCACTAGTTAGAACTGCCTCCAGCGCTCGTTTCTGATCTGAGCGTGCTGATGTGACCGTTTCTCTGCAGGCCTGAAGCATGCGAGTATGGAGACAGATGCTTTCGGGCCCACTCTGTGGAGGAGCTGCAGGAGTGGCACATGCGAAGCACAGAGGCTCAGCAGATCCAGCACACTGTGCAGGCGCAGGGCCTGGGGTCTTACAGGGACCGCCTGCTGCAAGAGTACAGGAGCAGCAGTAATGTAGTCCACATTGTGAGTGTGTCTCGATAGGACCAGTAATAAGTGTAATGGAACAGGGCTTCCCAGGGCTTCCCTAAATTTGTAGTTACGTGCAAGAGATGTTTTTAAGAGTACAGTCTAGTTTATGGGTATATAAAGAAACTGTCATTAATCTTAACCATAAGACAACAAATGATGATGTATTTTTGTGGTTTGAAAGATTAACCCTTTAAGTCATATTGTATTAGCTCCGTTAATTTTTAAAGTTTCTATGATACAGAATAATATTGCATGTACTGATAAATTTAGCATACTTTGTAGATGTCAGAACAAGTTGATGATGTCACTGTCACCCATGATGAAGATTTAAGTGTGGAGTGTGAAGAGACCAATTCTGAGCTGAAATGGATTTTTCAGATAAAAACAGAGGTGAGACACTTTGCATCTACGGTAATACACAGTTTAACTAACTTATTACATATATAGGTTCACTATAATTTTGTTTGATTTTCCACAGCTGAACTGGAAAAGTGCAGGTTAAGGGGAACTTTTCAGTGGCTTCATGGGGACTTGTAGGGCTAATTTGGTGTGTCAAGCCCCTCTTCAGTTTTAATAATGGAGCATCGCGTAGTTCTGGCAGGCCACGAGAGTCAAGCGCTCCGGCTGAATCAGCTGATGGCTCAGCTGAGTGATGTTCGCCTATCACAGTACATTCACTTAACAGGGCGGTCTACTTAAACAGCCTCCCTCTACTCATTCGGCTGCTCCTCCTGCATGCAAGCTGCTGCACGTTGCTTTGTAAATCCCCTCCACCACCCCAGCTCCATCCCTATGTGTCAAGAATTTGCATTTCTCCATTCATATGTGTTAAGAATTTGTATTGCTCCATCCCTATGTGTTAAGAAATTGCATTGCTCCATCCCTATGTGTTAAGAACTTGCTTTGCTGCTGGATCTGTTCTGTGTGTACCCCTCTAGGAGGGTTTGGCTGCTGGCCTCCTGACCTTATCCACGTGGGCTGCGTGGTTGGCGGGAGAGCTCCAGAACAGAGCCATACCGCCAAACATAACTGTATTGCCTTTACTGTCAATAAAGATCTACTTTGATGACAGTGCTCCTGACAGAAGAATGATTTCAGAAAATGACAAGGAACTGTTTCCCACAGTGTCTAGCTAGTAACTTGACTAACTTCTGTAAGCTAAGGACAGTAATGACATGCAACAGCACACCTCAGTAAAGTAACGTGTTGTTGGTCCTGAGATGAATATACTTCGGCACATTGTGTCGCCATCAGTAAAAACAGGCCAAATATCTATGTAGTGAACTGAATGGAATGACCGAATTTCAGTTGTAATTCAGTTATAAAATGTTTTGTATTTTCAGAGATTACTTGCCCATGTCGCCTTGCTGAAACAGGATCCTGGAGCTATATTCACTCTCGGTGAAATTACTCCTGAAGGTCCCTCTACCTACTCCACAGGAAACAAGTTCTGCACTTCTGACATGTCCTATGACATTCCTGTGTCATGCAAACCCTTACACCCAGGCCTTTATGAGCAGTGGGTGGTGTTTGACTTTGACATGAGGCCAGTGCTGCTGCAGAAGCTTGAGGTGAGGGTGGGAGAGCAGAGCTCCATCTGTCCTGTGTGGATGAAGGAGGACATCGGGCCTCCAGTTCAGAGTTTGGAGCGCTGGCACCAGGGAAACAGAGTCATTATTCCCTGTTTGAACAAGACAGAAGAAGAAGAAAAGCTTCTGAAGGAGTACAAGCCTCCTCAGATAAACTTGCAGTTTAACCCAAGATCTGAAGCCAACATGTCCATCACCTTCCATAACTACAGAGAGAGAATGCACCACTTCCTGTACAGAGAGGAACTAGCCCAGGAAGACATAGTGTCCAGGTAATGTAAATATGATTACACTCTACAGTTTTATTTATGATCAGTAAAAAAAATTTGGATTTAATTCCAGCGGATGTTTTTATTACATAACTTAGTAATTGTAGATCTTACCATAGATGAGGTGTATTTGCTCTTGGTATTAAATATTATTTTTAGCCCACTACTAACACATTCAATGTCATGTGCTAAAAAATACAAAACAGATAGTATCCTTACTAATCTTAAAGTGTCACCTAACATAAACTGCATGCCTTGTTTTTGTTTAGTTTAGCAATGTAAAATTATTTTGAAAAGATTGCTTCACATAGACTATTACTAATTTGACTAAATCAAGAAGAAATTAGTAATATATACTGTGAGCTTCATAATATTTTGGACATAATGTTCCAGAATTTTAGATTTGTAATCAAACTAATCACACGTGGTTAAAGTTAACATTCTCAGATGTTATTTAAGAGTATCTATGCTGTGGTTTCACCAGGTATAAATTACAGTGCTCATTGTACATAGCCCCCTATTTCAGGGCGCCTTAACGTTTGGGACAAATGGCTTCACAGGTCTTTCTGATTAGTCATGTGAGTTCGCTAGCTTTCTTAGGTCAGGTATGAGAGCTTTCAGTATCTAGTCTTGATTCTAGGCTTTTGATTGCCTTTGGAGTTTGTTACTGGCATTTGTCAAAATGAGAACCAGAACTGACCGATCCCAAGCCCTGCCTTATTTTCTTGACCTCCAATCACAACTTGACAACTGTTGCTATCTGTCATAACCTCTATCAAGTTTTCAGGACTTCAGCATCCATGCCATTGGTTCCTGTAGACAAATTTCATAATTTAAGGCTCTGAACATAACAGAAGATGCAACTGGGATCCTAGCAGTGTAGCTGGTGTTTTTTTATCCACTTACAAAACCCAAAGCAAAATTACTTCAGTGTCAGCTTTGAATCCCTCTCCGTGGAAGACCACACCATCAGATGAACAGAAACACCATTTTCTTTTCTTTTCATTTTCATGGTAACGTTAATGTAGCCAACAGTTGGCTATTGCATGTTGTACAAAAACAAACTTTAAAGAAATGAAAAGGGACACATGGTTTCATCACCCTGTTTCACTAATGCAGTTTGAGCATTGCGGGAAAAACAGGTCCCAGCCTGGGCCAGAAGCGCTGGGTGTTCTCCTCACACTGTTGAATACTTCTTCAAAATATACACTTCACAGAGTCTGATGCAAGATAACATGCAAGAACCCGGGCTGATCTGCACAGATCAATACAAACACTCCCCAGTCACTTCCACAAGACACTCACAAAACACAGACAGGACACACTGAACTCCCCTGGAGCCAAACACTCCTTTTTATCCTGTCTTGTCAGCTCCTCCTGTTGTGGAGCTTAAACTTGGTACTTCCCACATGCTTACATCATTTTAATTGACTCCTTCCAATACACCATTGTTTCTCATTTTCTGCCCAGATTGTACACTATTATTTCCAAGCCCACTTCCTTTCTTATATAAAAAATAAGTGTTCACCTCTCCTTTCTTACGTGAGACTGGTAATCATCTCATCTAGACCCTGTTGGTTCTATCACTCATAACATGGTCTGTTTGAAAGGCCAAGTGTACATTATAGGAGACTGTACTTACATTATGTGGAGGTTTCTGCTGGTTGTTTATACTTTGACCATGGTCTGACCACTCTTAACTCTACAAGTAATGTTAATGATATGATCCATCAAAGTGGTGATGGCTGTAAGCTTACGTGCACTTCCTTTCCACAGCATACTGTTTCTTACAATGTTCTGTCAGGGACAAGAAAGCATGCTCTTTCCCTGATGCATGAGATCTAAAGATTGATTAATGTTTTAAAAAAAATAAAAATAAAAAAACACTGTGATTTAAGCCTCTTTTAGTTTTTCAGGATTTTCAACAACTTGGCTGTGGCTGCTCAGGGACTTTGCCAATATTTTTTTTTACAAACACCCAGCGTATTCATAATGCTCCTCTGATTTGGAGACTTATGTATTGTATCCAAAACCATTGCATTAATACTAAAAACTGATAAACAACTCACCCGATACTGCAAGAGCAACGCTGGTTTGTAGTGTTTTCTTTAACTGCTAGCTGACTGGGCTTTATTTGCAATGTGAGAACTAACTAATATTTCAGCTCAGTTTTTCTTTTCATGTTGCCATTCTCTCATTTATTCAAATCCTTTCAATTATTTTCTATATCCTTTTAAAGCATACTGAAGGCCTTGCTGCCGGCTTCTAGTTGATACGTTACGATACATCCCAAAAATCGATCAATTGTTTCTTGTGGTAGGTGGCTAAAGTGCATAGGCAGGGCATGGGATCGATCGATTGTGCCAATGAAAGTCAAGGAAGCCATTATTAGGCTGAGAAATAAGAAGGAAAAAAAACTGTCTGAGACGTAGACCAAACTTCAGCTTACCAAAATCAAATAAAAATAAAGTGAGCGCTGGTGAGTAATCGCAAAGGGCCTGGTAGGCCAAGGAAGACCTCTACAGTTGATGACCAAAGAATTTTCACCATAATGAAGAAAACCCCTTGAACACCTGTTTGACAGATCAGAAACACTCTTCAGGAGTAAAACATGCATGTGCCAGTGGTTGCCAGTTGTAAACCACTAGTTATCTGCAAAAACAGGGTGAACAAGTTACAGTTTGCTAAAAAGACAGCAGTGTTCTGGAAAAATGAAAAGTGCTGTAATTTGTACATGGTGAAACCAAAGTGTATAAAGGCTGAGAATGTTCACTTTAACCACATGTGTTTCAGTACAAATCTAAAATTGTGGAGTACAGAGACAAATCAAGAAAAAAATAGAACAATCTTTGTCCCTAACATTATGGAGCTTATTATATATATGAGCACTTTATTCAAGCCATTTATTTAAGGGCTGAGACAAATGCTGTTTGAATCCAGGTGTAAATATTTCTCTGTTTTTCAACCTCCAGACTCAGCCTCAAAGACAGCATCTATTTGTCTGACAAAGTTTATGAGCCTCAGTTTGGCATGAAGATTGCTCTTCCAGAAGAACTTTTTGCCTCAGTTCCAGCACCGTCTATGCTCACCCCTGACACACCAGAGGGATTTATCCTAAAGAGAGGTGTCCGGTCAGCTCTGGTAGCAGTTTCTTCATTTGTGGAAAATCAGCATCAAAAAATCTATGAGGCAGTCATTGTTCCAGATGCTAGCACTGAGAGGAGAATGTACCTGCAGCTCTCCAAGAGATGCTGCACTGAGCTGGATCTCCAGAACAACACTACGTGTGAGATGGAGGTCCAGTTTCAGCTGAACCGCCTCCACTTCTGCATGATGCACAAGGCTGTAGACCTTCTACCAGATGTAGAGTGGGTTTTGCCAGACCTGATGAAGAGCTGTGTCCCAGTGCACACAGGAGGATACTCCAGGCTCAATGCAAAGCAGCAAGCAGCTATGGCTTTCATCGTTGGGGATACACATGACAACAAGACTGTGGCACCACTTCTAATCTATGGACCCTTTGGAACAGGGAAGACCTTCACCCTGGCCACTGCAGCTAAAGAGCTGGTACGGCAACCTGGAACCAAAGTTCTGATCTGTACCTATACTAACAGGTAACCACGACTTCATAAATGCTTATTTCATTATTAATTATAGATATGAGTGCAAATTATGTAATACAGTACCAACATGCACAAGCCTACACATGTGTATATGTGACTGGTTGAAGTCTATTGTAATTTTATTGTAACTGATAGTAATTTGTCCTATAGTCGGTGAGCATCCTCTGGCGATGTGTTCTGACTGAGTAAAACTGCGATTTAACACAGATCTTTAGTGCTGTTCATTTTTACGGTTAAATTTTTTTTTTAAAGTTAATCACTTTCTTCCTTTAGCTCTGCAGATTTGTATGTCAAGGATCACTTTCATCATTATGTAAATGCTGGACATGCTGAAGCCATACCTCTCAGGATAAAAGCCAACAAAAAGGGAGTGCCTATGAGTGCAACTGATGACATCACGCTGCAGTATTGCCATCAGGATGGCCAATCTTTCACATGTCCTGGAAGACCCACCTTAGACTCTCACCGAGTGATCATAACAACAGCATTCATGACAAGGGAACTCTATAACCTGAATCTTCCAGCTGGTTACTTCACCCACATTCTGATTGACGAGGCCTCGCAGATGCTAGAGTGTGAAGCTCTGATGCCCCTCACTCTGGCAGGGCAAGGAACGCGAGTGGTTTTGGCTGGAGATCACATGCAGATGGGTCCAAAGCTCTTCTCAGTGGACGAGGACCAGCGCTCCAACCACACACTACTCAGTCGCCTCTTCCATCACTACCAAGAACAAAAGAATTCTGTGGCCCTGAAAAGCAGAATCATATTCAATGAAAACTACCGCTCCTCTGAAGAAATTGTCGATTTTGTGTCCTCTCACTTTTATGGCAAGAGTGGTGCCATCAAGGCATGTGGACATGTGCCCCCTCACCCACAGTTCCATTCCCTGAGGTTCCACCACGTTCGTGGAAAGTGTCATTTGGACGCGACTACAATGTCCTGGTACAATCTTGATGAGGTTGCATGTGTTGCAGATGTAGTGCAAAAACTATTTGAAGGATGGCCACGTCAGTGGGGGAATCAGGAGCAGAGAACAATCTGTGTTCTCTCTGAAGGAAGTCAGGTATTTTTCCCTCACAGGAAATGTGCTTTTTTGAAAAAGTGCAGATATGGGTAAAATAAACCATGCGTGCAGATTCTTAAATGCAACAAGAAACTGTGTTAGGTATGGTATTTTAATGTTAACTTATGTATATGATTGTCAGTGCGCAAGTAACCCCATAATTATCTTCCATTTCCATCTAAGGTTGTCCTTATCAGGAAAGAACTGAGAAAAAGACGTCTTGGCAGAGTAACCGTGGAAAATGCGAATAATGTTCAAGGTATCATTCAAAATCTAATTTTAACAAAAAGGAGCTAATGTTTAATGTTGCAAAGGGTCTAAAAGAATCAGCTGTTTTCCAATCTTTTTGGTCCAGTGTTGATGACCCACTGGAATTTTTCTTCATGTTAACAGCACATAACAAGGGCTTTTTCACAGATACACAGACCAGCAGATCGTAGTTACCGTTTCACAGGACTCAGGGGAACTGGTTTCTCTCTAGTTGCATTGAGTTCTTCCTGTAGTTGTACGATGGTTTCTCCT
Organism: Anguilla rostrata; assembly: GCF_018555375.3. NCBI lineage: Eukaryota > Metazoa > Chordata > Actinopteri > Anguilliformes > Anguillidae > Anguilla > Anguilla rostrata. The sequence goes on from NC_057945.1 coordinate 15,543,030, forward strand.
CCTAGACAATACAAGATATTTGTCTTCTGCCTGGTCTTCTCCTGTTAACATTACTGTCCATCAGGTGGAACATTCTAGGTGTTTACTGAACACCACACCTGGAAATCTTAAGCTTCTTTTCAATTTCTCATTGGGAATAACCTTCTTGCCACAATGTTTACTTGGCCCCACACATCTAAGCCTAACTCCTTTGCTATATTTATATGCTATATTTCTTGCAATTTTAGTACAGGCTAAAAATATTAGGGTACCTGAGGTATTAAAGAACTTAAGGTAGATAATATTTCACTCAATGTAATTACCCCTCTGCCTCCCTCCCACTCCTCTACCTCCAACATTGCAAAATGATTGAATAGACTTCCAATAATTAATTTAATTGTAATTAAAGCCAAAGGAGGCTATTTCGAGGAAAATCGAGTATAAGTTTATTTTTAAGTAAAAGTCATCTTTTTGTGTTATTATAGGTAGAAATAAAAAAATGTTTGTACTTTGGTTTGTTATTCAATAAATGTGCATATATTAACAGAATTCTTCTGTACGTGAAGTTAAAAAAAAAATTATTTTGGCCTTTACTATATATATACATTTATATGTATGTATACATACGTACATACATATACATATACATATACAGGTGTGTGTGTGTGTGTGTACACGATATAATATTAAACACTGGCATGTTTTCATTTCCTTGAACAGGCAAGCAGTTCCGGGGAATAGTGATGTCAACGGTTCATACTCGAGAGAGTCTACAGTCCTCTCACACCACTTGCCTGGAGTTCTACAACGATCCACGGGTGATGAACACAGTCATGACCAGAGCACAGTCCCAGGTCATCGTGGTGGGAGATGCTGCAGCTCTCTGCTCCTTTGGAAAGTGCTCAAGGATCTGGAAGAGCTACATACTGCAGTGCATCAAAACGAACAGCGCTGAACCGCAGCACCTCACAGAGGACTGCCTAGAGTATGAAATGGAGGAAATCTCAAGATTTATTAGGCCTGAGAGCAAGAATGTCAGTGATGTTGAATTGGTCACAACCACAACTGGGGCAAATGGCCATGTGGATGAGATACTCCAACAGCTGATAGAAGATTACAGTTCTGTCAGTGGTGAAGCAAATGAGGCTGAGCAATCAGAGGATGAGGACCGTCCAAACTTCAGTGAAGAAAAGAGAGCATATTACTCTAATGCTGAGAAAGACGCTCTGCTGGAAATGGTGAAAAAGCACCCAGGAGTGTACAAACATGGTGAACTGGTAATGGAAAGATTTGACACTGGCTATGTCATGCCATTTGATAACCCCACTGCACATATCGTAATCACAGGAAGAAAGAATTTGGGCATGTCCTTCCCTGGTGATGAGCTTGTAGTGGAAAAATCAATGAGCAGCAATGGTCTGGACACCTGGAAGGTTTTAGGTGTCACCAAGAATGGATCTTCTCAGTCCTATGTGTGCACCTTTGAGGGAGATAACAAAACACAGGAAAATGACTATGTCTCCATGGTCATGGTACCCCTTAACAAGAATGTCACCAAAATTCGAATTGTGGTTCGCAGGAAAAATCGCAATGTGATCCCAATATTTAAATATGATGATGGAAACTGGGAGATTGAAAGGTACAAGAAATTAGATGAAGAGTCAAAGCGGAAGCATGTCTATGTTGTACGTGTGGTGTGCTGGAAAGAACACTGTTGGTTTCCATTAGGGAGGGTAACAGAGGTTCTACCCCTGGGAACATCCTTGGATCAGGGGCTGAAGATTCTGGATGAAGAATTCGATCTCAATCGGCCTCCCTCTGATTGTGTCCTGAGTGATTCACAAAATTGTGCTTTTACCAAATTGGACGATGGGAGCCGGGTGAATTTCCGAAATGTAACTACTTTTACAGTTGACCCTGAAGATGCCAAAGATCTTGATGATGCAGTTAGTGTTCAGGAGTTTGATAACCATTATGAAATAGGGGTGCACATTGCAGACGTGGCAAGTTTTGTAGTTAAGGACAACCCATTAGACGAACATGCAAGAGAACGTGGAGCTACTTTTTATCACCCAAAAACTGCAAAAAAAGAGCCAAATTACATGTTCCCAAAATCAAGTGTGAAACAATGGAGTCTTCAGGAAGGGTATGACCGCAGAGCTGTTTCATTGCTTGTGACTGTGGACAAAGCGACAAACAGGATTATTGCCAAAAACTTTGTGCTGTCACTGATAAAATCAGATAAACAGCTGTCATACGAGGAAGCTGAAGACATCATCTCAACACATAGCGGAAATGGGCTCCATTTTGACACATTGAAAGGTTGCGTGGCTGTGGCTTATGAGTTTTCTAGGGCCCACAGGAAAGCCAGGCTTCACGGTGACTGGCTGTATGCACAGCCCAACAACAGGACATCCATTGGGAGAAGAAAATCCCATCAGATGATTGAAGAACTGATGATAATGTTTAACAACTTTACTTCCGAGTTTTTGATCAGAAACAAAGAAGCTTATCTTTGCACTCCCCTGAGGTGCCAGGCACCCCCCGATGTCATGGGTGTAAACGCTCTGAAAGACAAATACAAAGACATTGTACCACTGTCTGTGCACTTGACACACCACATTGGCAGTGTTGAGCAACCTTCTGGTGGCAAGAGCTTCCGGGTGTTAGCTTCACTTTGGAGGAAGCTTCAATCTGCTGCTGAGAGAGGGGATTTTTCTAAAGTGGCAGACCTGATCACAACTGATGACATCCACCCACAGCTTGTGCCTGCTATGTCAGAGTTCAGGAGTTTGCTTGGCAAGTCCTACACGATTCGTTCCAACTCGGCACCAGAGGCAAATGTTGGTCACTACTCTTTGCAGCTCAAATCTTATACAAAAGCATCTTCACCCATCCGCAGGTACCTGGACTTGATCCTTCAGAGACTTCTCCATGCAACAGTCAGTAAAACTCCGGTCCCATACTCTTGGCAAGAAATCGAGATTTTGTGCGATAAAGCTGTCGAAACAAGCAAGAAGGCAGAAGAGTACCAAATTAAGGCTGAAACCTTCTCCTATGCTGTAAACCTGAAAAAACAAAATTCTCCAAAGCTGGCATTTGTCACTGCAATGGACCCAGAAGGAGACCAATTCAGGTTGTCATTTCCCTTTGACAAAGGTACTTTGCCTGATTATATACCTGTTCTGTACAGAGATTTGCAGCTTGAGGATCAGCCACAGTATGACAAAGACTGCAGGCACATGAAGCTAACATGGAGAAGAAGAGTGTACTCCATCAACACCACCAAGACCTATGTGGAGCTCAAAAGACTACACCAAAACAATCCATGCACCGATGTCCCTCACCAGGCTTGGCAAGACATTGTGGAAGCACTAAAGATGGAAAATTGGGAAATGGCAGTGTCAATCATATTGAGCACTAACACAAACTATGCTGCCACTGAAAAGAATGACAACATAGATGTCTTGACAGAAATTGAGACAGAGCATTATGTTGACCTCACACTCAAGCTCAAACCCGGAGATACCCTTCTGGTTCAGATGACAGCAGAGATGCAGCTGGGGCTTCTGATGCCCGCCATTCAGTTGCTGAACATCAACGAAAAGTTTGAAGTGTGTCTGAATCATGCACACAGTCCTGTCGACTGTTTTTCCAAATATGCACAGCATAAAACAAAGTCGTCCTATGACAATGTTGAGGACTATGCAAAGATCTGGAGACCACTTTGTGAAATGGAGTCTGCTTCCACTGCTGTGGATGAAAGTGAGAGCATAATCATTGAGGACTTGGAGCTGACATGGACTAGAGTACGGGAAGGCAGTTTTCTTCTTCCCATTGGCTTTCTTAAAGATTGGGCCATTGAATGCAACCTTGCCAAGTGCTACTTGTGCATCAGAAAAAGGGACTTGAAACAAACTGTGGCTATTGATCAATCTGAAGATGTGGATCCCAGCAATTTTACTTGGGTAGCCCATGGAGTCACTACTGGTTCTGCCGAGACAAAGAAGAATTCAAAATCCAAAGAGGTGAATTTCTATATTTTGCCTATGGACACAATTCCAGATTGTGTGTACCAGAAAAGTACAAAGTTCACAGTTGAGATCATCCCAAAACTTCTTCCTGATGTGTAAGTATTATCGATAGTCACCAGGTAAATGAGCTTTCTTGTTTTTGAGTGTTAATGGTAGTTATCTTTTTGATCTTCATACAGCAGTCCCTGGCTAACCATGGCTTTGTCAACTGCAGATTCCATGTATCCGCATTTTAACTTTGTATACCATTTCACCAAGTGTGCCATTAAATTTTATGTATCTGTGGTTCAACTAGGGATAATGAAATACATTAGATATGACCACATTAGATACGAGTAAATAACAACATTCTCATCTTTCAACCACCGTTATTTCCAAGCCCCCATTCCTTTCTTCTGTTCCGTTCTCCTTCCCCGTCTTGGCACAAGACATGTATTCACCTTATCTAACTCCTGCTGGATTCTATCATTCACAACATGGTCTGTGTGAAAGGCCTAGTTTGCATGCAGGAAGCTGTGCTTACATTGTATAAGGACTTCTACAGCTGTGCGTATATTATGTGCAAACCTCTACAGATTGTTAATACTTTGACCAGGATCTGGCCATTGTTAGTTCTACATGTACTGTTAATAATATAATCCATCATGGTGGTGATGGCTGTGAACTTAAATGTACTTCCAACCACTGAACAAACTAAAGCAATTCTGAAATCATGGATGTCCATATGTCCAGGTTTATGCTCCTTTGCCGGGCTATTGTCGTTTTCTGTGTTTTGTGCGGAAATCGTTGTTAATTCCGTGTTTTCTGATCACAACCACAGAATCTGAATCTGCGCTCTCCACTAGCGTGGAATGAGATTTTATTAGCTAGTTTCCAACAGTTGTTAAATCTTGTATCTTCTAAAAGCAATACATATTTCATGTTTAAATTTGAAGGTTGCTTTGTTGTCACTTTCAAATAATAATTATCTTTTGAGCAACTTTGTGTTTTCTTGTTTTAATTCTTTCTCTTTCAGGAAATACCATACATATCTTCTAAAGTAAAAATTGAAAAACGTGTTCTTTCCTGCTTCGTAGGCGCAAAGAAAATGCTGTTAACAACCTCATCCGCACAAATGAACTTGTTCAGACAATTGCGCTGGGACGTGGAATTCCCAGAGGAGGTAAACAAACATGACGTCACATGAAAAACGTCAGTTATGATGTCTTATTTGCTGGAATAATATCACTGTTGACTTCTTATGCTTCAGCTCTCTAAGAGGCCTGTTTTGTTCTTGTTGTTGCCCTGTTTTAAATCGGCAGCTTCTGAATCTCCGGTGCCAAGGTGGAAAATCATGAGAGAAATCCCACCAGAAGGCCTTCCAAAACTGAATGAAAGCCAGTATGCTGCCATTGAACAGGCCATGAAAAACAACTTTACTGTCATCCAGGGACCACCTGGTAAGACTAAAACCACAATGTCTAATCCATATTTGTTTTTTTTATCTTGATCTAGATTATTAATTGCAGTTTTTTCCTAAATAAACACAGCTTTGACCAGTTTAGGGAATATAATTCAAAAGGTTTGCAATAGTGGATGGCATACTTGCCATCTCCATTGTTATTATCACTAGATACAAATATGTGGTTCACATTGTGACGATAAATCTCTGAAGAAAATTTACGCATACATTTTAATATGTATGCTAACAGTAATGGTAGTAAGAACAGTAAGTAATTTACAGTACTTGGTTTCCATAGTACCTAAGGTTGTTATTTGAGGCTGCCAAACATTAAGACGTTGGTTAGATGTCCAATCAACGTAGGTCTTGGTTTTTTAATGCCGGTAATTCAGTGAGTACAAAACACTGACAAGTGGTCACATCGCGACTCCACATCAATCAGCCTCGTAGCCACGGCACAGGTCAACAAATAGTTTGGGGGGAGAAGTGTAATAATTCCTCATAGAAATCCATTTTATTTTCAGGCACCGGAAAAACTGTGGTGGGGGCTTACATTGTGTACTGGTTCCTCGTGCTGAATTCTAAGAACCCCAGGCAGTGTCAGGATCCTGAGGAGGGCAAGAAGAAAGAGGTTATTCTCTACTGCGGCCCATCCAATAAATCGGTAGATGTTGTTGCAGGCAAGTTCCTCCGTCTCCTTCCATCAGCAGTAACGTTTCTGCGGTGGCACTCCAAATTGAATTGGAGGGTGAGTGGCCCCTCTGCTAAAGCACGCCATTTCTGATTTGACGACAGAGTACCTGCTGAAGTTTGGGGACAAGATGAAGCCGCTCAGGGTGTACAGCCGGCAGATGGAGATGCTGGAGTATCCCTATCCAGGAAGTATTCTCCAGGTTTCCCGCAAGTCAATGCGGCAAGAGAGGTCCAAGCCACAGCTCAGGTATAATGGATAGTGAAAATGGAAGCAAAAGATTTCTTTAGAAGGATGGAGATTATCGTTTTAAGCTTTTTCCTATTTGTGTTCTCAGTTTTACACGATTTCAGCTTAAAAATCTGTATTTTCGCTTCCTCTATAAACTCACCGATTTACATGTTGGCAGAATTTTCTGTGATTTTTTAAGGGGTATGTCTGCTTCGGCATACATGCTCACAGAGTCCTTCACATATTTTAATTTAATTTCATTATATTAAACATAATCTGTGAAAGTAATCTGCTTAATGGTAGAAGCAGCCACAGTAGCATGTATCTTTTTTCCTGAATTCTCTTATGGGATACTGATATAACCATTGCATGTACACTACATGGACAAAAGTATGTGGATACCCAAACATCACATATATGTGTGTTGAACAGCTCATTCCAAAACCATGGGCATTAATATGGAGTTCATCCCTCCATTGCTGCTTCCACTCTTTTTGGAAGGCTTTCCCCTAGATTTTGGAACATGGCTGTGGGTATTCAGTTCTATTCAGCCACAAGAGCATAAGTGAGGTCGGGCACTGATGTTAGGCGATAAGCAATAAGGCATGGCTCGCAGTTGGCGTTCCAATTTATCCCAGAGGTGTTCGATGTGGGTTGTGGTCAGGGCTTTGTGCAGGCCAGTCAAGTTCTTCCCCACTAAACTCAGCAAACCATTTCTTTATGGACCTCGCTTTGTGCAGGGGTGGCATTGTCATGATGTAATAGGGAAGGGCCTTCTCCAAACTGTTGCCACAAAGTTGGAAGCAGACAAATCTCTAGAATGTCATTCTATGCTGTAGCATTAAGATTTCCCTTCACTGCTACTAAGGGGCCTTGCCCAAACCATGAAAAACAGGCCCAGTCCGTTATTCTTCCTCCACTGAACTTTACAGTTGGCACTACGTATTCCGGCAGGTTGCATTCTCCCGACCTTTGCCAAACCCAGATTAATCTGTCAGACTGCCAGATAGTGAAAGATTCATCACTCCAGAGAACGCATTTCTACTGCTGTAGAGTCCAATGGCGGTGTGCTTTATACCACTCCAGCCAACGCTTGGCATTGCACATGGTGATTTTAGCCGTGTGTGCGGCTGCTCGGCCATGGATTTCATGAAGCTCCCAACAAATAGGTCTTGTGCCGTTGCTTCCAGAGGCAGTCTGTAACTCGGCAGTGGGCGTTGCAACCGAGGACAGACAATTTTTACACAGTACTCATTTCAGCACATGGAGGTCCCATTCTGTGAGCTTGTGTGGTCTACTGCTTTGTGGCTGAGCTGTTGCGACTACTAGATGATTCCACTTCACAATACCAGCACGTACAGTTGACGGGGGCAGCTCTAGCAAGGCAGAAATTAACAAACAGACTTCTTGGAAAGGTGACATCCTATGACAGTGCTATGAATGTCACTGAGCACTTCAGTACGAACCATTCTACTGTCAGTGTTTGTCTATGGAGATGCCTGATTTTATGCACCTGTTAGCAATGGATGTGGCTGAAGTAGCCAAACCCACTAATGGGGGTGTCCACATAATTTTGGCTATGTATCTTTTCCCCTATCCCACCCCCCACACCCCTGCAGATTGCTGAGAATTTTTAATAAAACAAAAGAAAATAATTTCAAATGTTCTGTCATATGAAAGAATATTGTTCAGAAGTTTGATGGAAATGTTCTCTGCAGGACTTTTACTGGTCTCTGAAGAGTTATGTTTGTTCAGATAACAACTGTGTGTGTGTGTCTGTGTGTGTTATACAACATACTTATTTCAGGTCTATCACTATGCACCACCGTATAAGGGAACCAGGCAATCCACACTGGAAAGAGATCAAACAATTTGATGAAAGAATCAGACTGGCCAATGAATCAAAGGAGGCGATGACCGATGCAGATATTGAAGCGTAAGTTAAATACCTGGATTAATATTTGCTGTAACAGTGCTGAATAAGTGGGGAATTTCCAATGGGCTCCATGCCGCTCTTACTTGAGCTATGTTTTTGACAACACTCACTGCTTTCCAAAGTGGTACTGCACAGCACCTGACCTCATTTCAGACAAAATGTGCTCACCACTCATCAGGTCAGTGAGGATTCAAACTTACTGCTGTACAGAAGACTGCAGTACTGAAAAACAGAACATGGATATTGTAGATGAGGGGCCCTCAGTCTCATCCAGAAAGGGCTAGTGTGGATGTAGGCTTTTGTTTCAATCAAGCACTAACACACTTGATTCTGTTAATCAAGGTCCTTAGCAATGGCTCTAGTGGTTATATCTGGTGTGTAACTACTTGGTTAGAAGGAAAGCCTGCACCTACATGGGATAAGATTGAGGACCCGTGTTCTAGGTAATGACAACTACAAGAAGCATTGCATCTATGCATGGAATTAATCTTGTTTACTTAATTCTGACTGGCTGTCAATAGCAGATGCTGCTTGGAAACAGATCGAGACTATTGGGCAGGTTGATAATTGGCAACATCTGCTATGCAGTTATGTTTAGAATTATTTATTTTATGAGTCACTTCCTGTTCTCACAATTGTTTGTTATTATTTTAAGTCTCTATCAACATTATACGACCTCAGTATTAAAGGCAAATCATTGTTGGGGGTGCTGGGTGGCTCTCTCGGTAAAAGCGCCACTTGCAGCACGTGAGTGAGCACCACAGTCTCAGATCGAATCCGACCCATGCCAGTGCTGACTGTGGCCAGCAGCCCCACAGGAGTGCCACATAATTGGCCACGTCACTCGGGGATATGGGAGGGATACAGTCGGTAGGGATATATAGCATTGGTAATTTTTCCAGCTACTGCTGCTGGCTGACAAGTTGCCCGTAGCTAGCTCTCTGCACATGCGTATGAATGGGTCTCCCCCGCCCCTACTCTGAGCATGTGCAGCTTGCAGCTACTGTGTGAAAAGAAGCAGTTGGCTGGCAGGCACAACTGTTCTGGAGAAGTACCGGGGAGTGCCGTCACTGTCCCGATCTGGCAGCAGGGGCGGTATATGAGCATGCTTGCAAATAGTTTGCAAATTGGACATTCCAAATTTTGGTTAGATTGGAGATACCAAAGTTTTTACAATTTTATTTATTTATTTTTTTAATTATACAATTCTGGTAGGAATTCCATACCTGCTGCTATTCCCCAGGTTGCCACTGCAAATGAATTGAGTACTTAGTTGACCTACGTGGTTGAATGACAGTGTTTGTTTAAAAATGAACAGTAACATGACTTGCGTGTATAGTTACCTAACCAGATTTCCAAGATAAACACTAAATCTATCCCACAGTTACATGCACCACATTAATAATGTTTCTTCTTTCTGTGGTTGGATGTGCCTTTTGGTTAGACCAGTGGTCTCCAATCCTGGTCCTGGAGAGCTACAGGGTCTGCTGGTTTTCATGGTGACTCTGCACTCCATGAATCAATTAGAGCAGGTGATTACACAGTTAACTCAACTCACCTAGTGTCTTGGATCTCAATTGGGTGCTGATTTTAAGGTGAAAACAAAAACCAACAGACCCTGTAGCTCTCCAGGACCATTGTTGGGGACCACTGGGTTAGACAATGTGGAAATTACAAACCTCATTTTATTTACAGTAAGTTGCCTGTTTCTTCCTTGAGTCAACCCTCAGACTGAATTAAATTGCAAATTTATAAGTATTTCATCCTATTTAGTTTCCCTTATCACATTTAGTTTGTGCTTTCAATGGAAAACAACAATTGGCAGAAGAACCAAGGAGAAGGGAGAACTTCAAAGCTACAATGTCTGATATGTGCTCTGAGTACACATATCAGCATTCTGTGTGATGGAGGCTCCAGCTTCAAGCTTTAGCTTGGACACACACAACCGCGCATACACACGTGCGCATTGTCGTGGTTTTGGGTGTTAACACCATTTCTTTTCCAGCTGCGTCATTATTTGGTTTATTACGGCCATTGGTGTTTTTGTGCGGCTTTTCTTTAGTTATTACGGCCTTTTAGTTTTCTTCATTTCATTGATTGAATGATATGCGTGCAAATCTCTTTTTACGATTTGCACCTGTTGGCGTTCTATTTAAACCCCTAGCAAACCGATAAGCTTTGCTTTAGTGTCAACTTGCGTTACATGAAAGCCGGTAACTTGGTCTGTTTTGGTAAGAGGTTTGCTTGTTCAGAACTAGATCAGTCCCTCTTCTGCGTCCTTTGACTTACGCGAAGAGTTACTGCGGAACTGAACTTTGAAGTTATTGGATTGTGGATTACAAAGTTAGTTCTACTACCTACTCATTTCTACAACTCTCTTGTGGTTATTTTGACAGTCCTCTGTGCGAGGGCTGCTCTCAAAGTTCTCACGTTACCATTCTTTTCAGAATGTTGTGTTTTGTTCTAGTATACGCAATACTCCCTAAGCCTTAGTTCTTTACCCTGTTCTCGGGTCATTAAAGCTTTTTCTTTGGGATAGTCTCCCATCGGAGTATTTTTTTTCTTTTCGTTTATTTTTTCCCTTTTCCCTGTCTATCGAGACTTCGTGGTTATTCCGCCCAGGTGGATAACTTAACGTATCCTGCTGAGCCGCGTTTGGTCTCCCTAATTCCCCACTCCTTCGCACGCATACACGCACACAAACACACCGCAACAAAATTAACGCAAGTGATCCAATTTGATCAAGAAAGAAGGTCAACCTGAAAACTTGTTTACCTGAGAGATCCAGTCCACCTGTTTGTTGAAAGACTACGCTTTTGTTTTGTTTTTTATTGTTGTGTGTAATTTCTTTCTTGTTCTTTAATTACATTTCAACTATTCTAAAATACTAAATTACTAAAACTAAACTACTGAACTAAAATACGAAACAGTATAATTCAAGTATACTTCAGCATACTGTTTCTACACAGATTCTCTGAAAGTGTACTATGATGTAGTTACCTTTTCAGTTACATTTCCCTGAACTAGCAGACCGTAACTAGCATTCATAACAAACTGGAATGAATAACAACAAACACAATTTAGACAGTACATTTTCTTGATAAAAGTTTTTGCTAAATTTGTTTTGCAAAGAAGAAAATGCACAGCTGGATTTAATCGTGAACCTGGATTCAATCAGCATACGTTTTCCTTTATTTTGACATCAAAATAAATGCAAGTGTGAGTTTTATTTGCACAGTTTGGAGAGCTAAGCAACCAGCAGAATTAACTCTTCAAACAGAATTTATTTGCATATCGAACATGAGGGAAATTTTTTGATTGAATCCTGGTCTGTGTATGTAATGAAAGTTTTGGAATGAATCCCCAGATACAAAAAAGTTCTGAATCAAGCACGGCTGCATGAGCTGCAGAAGCATGATGTCATATTGTGCACCTGCACGGCTGCTTCCACCCCTAACCTCACCAAGACCGTCAGCGCACGGCAGATTCTCATTGACGAGTGCGCCATGGCAACTGAGCCCCAGGCTCTTGTCCCATTGGTCAGCTATAAACCAGAAAAGGTATGTCTGTAGTCTTCTGACAGATAATTCATTTATGACGTTGAATGTCTTGGAAAATTGTTGCTTGGAACATTTTTTAGCGCAATTCCTCTGAAGCACCATGATGCTGTCTGTGTTACCGGTGATATCAAGACAGTCAATTTCATAAGTAAACGAAAGACTCTATACAATCTATATGAAAAGTAGTAAAAGCCATTGAAAAAAAATGGCTTTTGAATTTCTCTATTATAGGATGAAGACCTCTGTGAATTTCCATACAAGTAGTCTTCCTGAGGTTGTAAAGTAGTGGGTTATGATTCTGTAGTTAACTACAGAATGGCTGGTTTCTGTTAAACTTTCTTTTTAAGAAATGATGAGAACGGGCCATTGTGTATTCAACTGGGGCTGAATGGCCTGTTGTGAATAAATGACATGTTTTGACATTGAGGACCTAAGCTGATGCCATTCCAGGAGCTCCTCCCTGCCTATTTGCTCAGACACCATTTTCCCATTAAGTGATGCATCTCGTAAGTCTGCTTGCTGTGCCACACGTACGGTTGTTTCTCCTGCACTTCCGGTTGATCCATAATCAGTTTTTTGCATGGGAATACCAGTAACCCCCAGTGAAATCCCATTGGGAGCATGTTGACTGAGAGCATTAAAGAGTATTTTCATTGTTCTTCATACCCTGAGCTCTCTGAGCTCAACCGCGAAGTGTCAGCTAACTCGCATCAAGGGCAGGGTGACTAATGTAAATCCCATACATGTTTTTTTGGGGGGGGGTTTTTTACACAGTGCTCAAAATCTGAATCTGAATTACTCCTCTGATGTTTTTTCAGGTCGTGCTGCTCGGTGATCACAAACAGCTCCGGCCCATCGTCAAGAATACATTTGTGCGAAATTTGGGCATGGCAAAGTCGCTGTTTGAGCGCTACATGGGCAGGGCAGTGATGTTGGACACCCAGTACAGAATGGTAATATCGCATGCACAGGCGTGGCATCATTCATGCTTGTATTTTCTATTTATTTCCATCACGTACTCCTCCAGCTATTGATAATGGAATTTGCATATCTCCATCGTAGCATGAAGACATCTGCGAATTTCCATCCATGGAGTCGTACGACGGAAAGTTGAAAACTGCCGTGCTGGGGCAAAACAGTATCCTCCTTCTTGCCAATAGAAGCACCCACACTGTTTTCGGACATGTGATTGGACAAGAGATCAGCCTGGTGGTGACGACAGAGAAGGGAAATGAAAATTCCAAAGCAAACAGAGAGGAGAGTGCAATTGCTGTGAGTAACTTTGAGATATTTACTGAGGTTCCAGTTGGCCTGAAAGGAGTTATCCATCCTGCAGTAATTAGCTGACACTTCTTATTGTTCCAGATTTTAAGTTTCAAATTTGATTTGCCTTGTACAACAAGTACAAGTGCTAGTAAATTGGAATTCTTATTCCGAATCGTCCCACCAAATTCAAGTATAAGGATCACACAATGGGCCTCATTCACAAAACATGCATACGATCACATTTCTAAGAATATTTTGCCATTCATCATTTTTTTTCTTATCAGTATTTGTTCATGGCTGTTTCTTTATGTAAATCACATGAACAGGATTGTGCAAAAAAATGTACAAACAGCCAGCATTCATCATCTCATACACCTGGGTTATGTACAAAAACAAAGGTTGGCATGTGTGTCATGAATCTCATATCATTTTTTCATAACATTTTTAAGAACAAAAGTAAGAATAATTTCAGAAAAGTTTTGTAAATGAGGCCCAATAAGTCTAAAGACACAGTGTAAGTATAAAAATAACAATACAAATATTAGTTGCTATAATAGGAGCAATAAATGGCATTAAATGGCTTGTGCAGTGAAATGTCCAAGGCTGACCGTTATCCAGTAAAGTGGTTAGTGCCATTGCCCTTGACTAAGGCACTGGCCTCAGAACTGAAGTTGGTCCCCGGGTGCTGCACTGTGGCTGCCCATTGCTCCTCAGTAACTAGGATGGGTGAAATGCAGAGGACAAATTACCCCACAATGTTCAATTAAAGATTAGTGCAGTAGGTATCAGTGCCTAGGAGTGGTAGGTTGAGTCCAGAACTCCAGCGGTCCGAATTGAGGGGCATGTGGTGCTGGCGTGATGTGTCCCAGGTGATTGTGGAGGTGGGAGGAGAGAGTCATGGGGGTGCTGCAGGTGTGAATTGTCCATGGTGAATGAGGGGGTGGTGGGTGTGGGTGGGGGTGGGGGTGGGGGTGAGACCCCAGGGGATGGTGGAGGTGTGAACTGTCCATGGTGGTTGTTTGGGGAAGCTGAGAGAATCCAGGGGGTGGTAGTGGCTGGATTGACAGAGGGAAGGAAGGAAGGCAAGTAGGTAATGCGTGGGGGAGTGGGGTGGGTAGTGGTGGGTAGGGTGGCAGTTGGGCTACTGATGGTTGTTCAACATGTGGATGGTTGTCTTGTTGAGTCATGAGTTGATAAGTGCTTTTTCTCAACAGGTTGGCATTGCTGTGTCACTTGTAAATGATGGCAGAATCCGTCAGGAGCACATTGCAATTCTTTCTCCCTACAACGCCCAGGTCTCTGAGATCAAAAAACTTCTAAGAAGAAAAGACATGGATGAAATCACAGTCAGCACCATCACAAAGAGCCAAGGTTCTTTATTTCATCCCCCACTTGTTTTAACTGTTCTGCAGTGTTCTCTTGAAATGCACTCTTGTCCAGTGTGATCAGTGTCAGAGTATTGCCTTCTAATCCTTCCCACTGTACTGACTGACTGAAAGTTTCTTCCTGATACTGATCTACAGGAGTTATCTGGTAATAATGCAAACAGGTGTTTGGCCACACGTTTTAGCATATTACCAATGACAGCTGTAAGATTTTTGCTTCTAACATTTACTTCTAAGCTTTTTTATCCCTCCCACTGTGCACTTTTCAGCCACATAAGTTGCTGGATTAAATTTGACATTTTCGGTTGTATATTTTATCAGTGTGTGAAAAAAAAGCACTTACAATCAATCTACATTTTAGACATGTAACAGAAGCTAGTGTTCAGAACGATTCACACAGCTTAGATTTTTTTCACACAGTCCATTTATACAGCTAGATATTTACTGATGCAAGGTTAAGTGCCTTGCTCAAAGGTACTGTGGTGGTGCCTAACCTGGGAAACAAACTTATAACCCTGATCTCACAAGCCCAGTTCCGCAGCCGTTATAGCACACTGCTGTCCCTTTCTTCATCATGGTCTTAACTGAACGCAACACTTTAACCTTTCACTAAAGTCTGTAGTTATGTCTGTGCTTACTTTCTTGGGGGAAGAGACGGCCATGACAGTACTCCTCCGTAATCAGCAGCGTTGTGTCTTCCAGGAAGCGAGTGGCCCTACGTGATCCTGTCCACCGTGCGCTCCTGTCCCAGTGCCGAGATCGAGAAGGATCCCAGCAGGGCGTGGCTCTCCAAAAACGTGGGATTTGTGGGCGATCCCAACCAGATAAACGTAGGCATCACCAGGGCACAGGTGGGGCTGTGCATCATTGGTAAGTGAGGCCTGACCTGTCCCTGCCCTGTTTATGAAATGCACGTCTTGAATTTGAAGCTCAGATGATACAGCTGTGTGTGTTCTGTGGTGCTCAATGCATTTTGTTTTATTTAAGGAAACCAAGAGCTGCTGAGGTGCAGTAAAGCCTGGGACAGACTGCTCCAACATTACAGGTCGAAGAACTGTGTCACCACGGCCGATGACATCACAGTGCGTAACGTGACTTAATCCAGTTATTTGATTAAGTCACGTGAAAAACAATAAACCAAGAATAACAGCATTCAGTTCCCAGAGCACCGTGATTCAACTGAAAATGGCCGTATGATTATCGGCTCAGCCAAAATAATTTTGTTTCAAACTATTTTAAAGGGCCTGGATTTCTGGTTTGTTTAGGCTAATTCAGGCATGTGTTAATGTTTGTGTCCGTTCTTTTATATGGTTCACAAGTATACATGTACTGTCCTAAAACCTGTAGGTGAGCCTGATATTTTTAACTATCTTTCATAGAAATGACAAATTTAAAACTTTCCTCTCAAGCACAAGATAGCGTATTTTCAGTCTTGTCTTTGAAAGTATCTGTTGACGTAGTCATCTGGGTCATTAATCGCAAAACGATTTATATATTAAACTTTCTGTGGCTGTGAAGTCTGCTCTTTCAAAATTTGTTCAGAGTCCACATGTAAGAAAAGACCTGGGATTTGCTTCAGGCGTACATATATAGATTAAACACACTGCATATGAATTATTTTATTAAGTCTTAATGGAGAGAAGCTCTTAAGTTTAAAATAATATTTGTAGAAACTTGACAATGTGTAATCATCCAGTCAGTCAAAGGATGGACACATTAGTAGGGTTAGTAGATGATAAAATATATTTGTAGACCATATGGTTTGGCTCGTATGTTAACTATGAATTAAAATCCTAAAGCATCACTGGGCCTTACAACAGTAGTACAGTTTGGATTAAAGTATCAATAATATTAGCACAGGACATGTAAATTCAGACAATTCATTCAAGTGTCATTAATGAGTGTCATCTCATCCCATGTAGACCTTCTATTTTTAAGCTTCTGTATTAAGATTACTTTTTTGTTCCCAATATGATTTAGATTTTTTAATGCATTTTTTAAACTTTAATACGTTTTCATACGACTGAATAAAGAAACAAACGTAAGCCTTAAATTTCTATTTTCTAAATGTCTAGCTGTAGTTTTCTTATGTAGTGCAGTTGATTCACACATGAATGCTGTTCAGCTATTTCAGCCAGTCCTCTCAGCTTATGGTTGCTTTGTCTTAATTACAAATGTCATTTCAACTGCCGTAGGATTTGTTTTAATTATATCTTGTTAAGTGACAACTACAGGGTGAGTTGTATTGAATTTTTAAAATTATTCTCAAAGATGATTTGTGGTTTTATTTTTCTACTTTGGTACTTACGATAATTTCAAAGATACATTTGAGTTTGATATTCAGAATGTATATTTAAATATCCAAAGAGATTTGTAAAACACATGCATGAACAATGTTTTTATGAATGTGTCTCATTCTGTGAGTTATACACAAACAGTGTGATCAAAGTCCTGTGGAAGTTAGGTTAGATCTGCAGTCTCTTCACACATGAGAATTTTCTAGAAATTTGATATTTGATCGTATTCAAAGCTGTAAAGCATCATGTCTGTAATAAATCAGTTTTGTTGCAATCATTGGCTTTTGTGAAGTGGTTGGTTTTCTTCCCACAAATTTGAAGATTATATGCACATACATGTATGTAACAACAAACAGAAAACCACTGGTGGGGCACAAACACACTTAGACGTAAGAGAAGGAAAATAGATGGTGGGCAACTGTACGAGAGCAACAATATAACGATTCACTTTTATCGAATCATATTTGCAACCAAATCAATATTGCATCCTAAAGTAATGTAGGAAGTGAGTTTCTGGAGTTTGAACCGATTGTTATAGAAAATAGAGAAACAGGCACTTGGGCTCATGTGCAAAAGCACATAGTTACAAGGCATGTTTAAGGCTCACAAGTGCCCAGTATGACCGGACCAACTTTTGTCCAAACTGCCACAATGTCGTCACTATGGTACCAATCTGTTTATGTGCCTTTACTGACAGAGCCCCTCGGAACTCGATGTGCAGTGTTAAAGCATATATTGTAGAAAATGTTTTATGACAAATAACACAATATACAGGCTACAGTCTGCACATTATAGTACAATAAGTGACCAATAATATATAGGTATATAATTAATGGTTAATGGTTTCTCAGTTTCATTATTTACTGCAGATTGTCATGTACCTTATGTTGACAATATGTAAATCCTTAAATAAAATCCCAAGATATTGTTTGATAGTTCCCTAAGAAGTAGAAATTTCTACTTCAATGTAAGTGCTTAAAAATAAAAGTGCATGCCAGTTACCAAACATGTTCCAAACACGAATCTTAAGGATTATTAAAATATAAAGGACCACCAAATTGTTATAAGGTAGTGGACTACATTCAATACATACTGATATTCGAAGATCACGCCACAGTGTTTTGTTGATCCGCAAGAGGGCGCGAATGTATTAGATTTCACGTTGCTACGTAGCGATACCATTTCAGTCGGTAGCCTACACACTTATTATATAGAGTCTTATATAGAGTCGTCATATGGGCACATCTTAAATGTTATTTAACTAATTTATTGTAAGGACGCGAAGTCTTATTCGGGAGCAGCTCTAACCAGAAACGGGGCAACAGTTTAATGTTTCTACAATGCACCGCTGTGTTCTTATTTGGTTATAGAAATTGCGTGATCCCAATCAAACTGTTAAAAAAACGAATTTACTTTCGCTCCATATGTACAGCTGTAGGCATACACTACCATATTCTATAAAATTGTATTTGTTTCCAGTGAGGACAATTTGCAGTGCCACAACTGGCGTTGCTTGCTGAAACAAACCTAGCATAGTATGTCACTGACTATAGGCTACGACGCTTTTTTAGCTGAGCTGACTGGAAAACCTCACAAGTGACAGCGGTTTAAAACAGGCGTCGTTTTAAACATCTTGCTATTCTTATTTTAAAGTTCAATTGACTCATTGGTTTCAAATGTAAAATATATTTCAAAGGTTAGCAAAAACCTACAAATACCGCAACAAATGCACATAATATTTTAAGGAAACGTGGACTTTTATAAGGACAATTCAGTAAATAAAATCATTGTTTTTCTTTCGCTGTGATATTTGATTAGAAGAACTATAAATACAACGAAGTCCATTGGACTGTACTTGTTTAAGCAGAACAGTGTGTTGTGTCGGAGTCGGACATAAATATTATGTCCATCCACCATGAATCTGGACTCAAATATTCCTTCTTAGAGTCCACCAATCCTGCCTAAGAGCATCGTCATGCAAAGTGCTGGCTGCAGTCGCCAAACCATATTGCTTAGAGCATTATACATCATAAATGTCTTTCTGCTTACTTGTGAAACATGTTGCGTAGTCATTTTGATCGTATACAGACTATTCACTATCTGATAAGTCAGTAGGATTTTAGGTGCTACTTATTTTTCCTGTCTGGTTTGAACTGTATTCCGAAATCAAATTCACAATACTGTGACTATTTTACTTCACAATACTTCACAATTTTTGAATACTGGACACAGAAACTATGCATTTGTTTATGTTTATTGTTCGTTTAATTTTATTATACAAGCATTTCTGATTAGAAATAAATAACATTTTCAGGTACATCAATGTATTATTGGTTAGTCCCCAATTCAGTAAAAGGTGACTGACAAAATCAGATATCATTCTAAATGTGCCTTACAGCAATATTACAACTGCCTAGTGGGGCCTGGTAATCAGAAGATAGAATGGGGGAGAACGGATAATGAGAATTCCTGTGCACTGGTGATTTAAGTTCCAAAGGTAATCTATAGGTCAATGACATCGTATGAGCCTGGCTCTTCGTCCGATCGAACAGATATTTTAAAATGGCGCCGCAAAATGCCCCCATATCTTTTCTGGCTGTCCCACTTGAGTTTCGGCCGAATTCTCCGCATGAAACCCCCATAACGTTTTTGTAACTCCTCTTGACTGTTTTCGTCCGCCGAGTTGTAGCTTCTCTTGGGGCCAAATTTCCTGAGAAAACCTCCATAGCGCTTCACTTCATTGATGGGAGTGTCGTCGCCGAAGACTGTCAATTCGTCTTCCGAAGTTCCATCTTCCTGCTGGGAATCCTGCTCCGCCTCTGGGATGTCTCTTTCCGACAATTTTCTGAGAGAGTTGTCATATTTCGGGGCGAAAAACCGTTTAAGACTAGCAGTGTCACGTGGGAGAGCAGTAAATATTTTGTTTTTGTCTATTTTCTTGATGAATCCGCCGTATCGCTTTACTACATTGCCAGTAGTTATGGTCTGTGGGTTTCCCTGCTGAGGGCCACGTAGTTCAGGGTCATTTCTTTCGTTTAAGGCATTCGAACCACCAGCGTATGACCGAAGGACATTCTCACATTTATCTATTTCTTCTGTAGATGAGAGGGTACCTTCACACTCTAAAGTGCAAGTCTGAAAACGAATTTTTAACAGTATGTGAAACATTTTAAACCATAAAAGCACAAGATTATGTCATTAATCGTGAAGTGTTGAAGAACGTATCCACATTACAAGACAATTATTTCCAAAAATACCCACATTCATCCCCGTTGAACAGTTACACTTGTTCATACCATCTCTCTCTTCATAGTACGCAGTTCTCTTTAATTCATTCAAATTTCGGGCAATATAGAAAAGTCACTGTCACACCAATAACACAGCTAGACAAGCATTTGGATAGATAATTAAAATTGAATATTTTCCAACTTACTTAGTCATTGCTGTACAAGTTGCACTTTCTGTGATTTAAGTGATCTCTCATTGCTCGTTATTGCATTTCATTTGTATAGCCTACGTATAGCCTAATATGGCATATTTCATGGAGATAAAGATTCCGATTTCTTTTTGACATAAAATGTGTTCCTATCTGCACCTATTTATGCATTAAGTACCTCTGTGGATTGTTTAAACAAAAGCGTATGGGAAATACACAGCCTATACAACGTGTACTGACCGGCTTGAATCTCCAGCAAACCACGAGCGCTTTCCGTGGTGCTGAACTCTGCACTTGATTGATAAAGTACCGATTTTCACCAGTAATTCGTATTTCACTATAAGGCACTTCACTATAAGTAGGATATCGACATTTTCATTATGAAAAGCAGTTTCTGTCAACTGATACTAAGCATGTGTCCTGAAATGCCAATAAATGTGCGAACACAATCTTACCAGACTGTTGATGAGCGTGTCTAAATTGGGACTCCGTTGCGCGCAGATTAAACAGTGGGTCGAGCAGTCTGCCTGGGCGGAAGATGGAAAACTCAAGCAAAGAACCAGCGCCAGTGGGTACCACTCCATTTCGGTCAATAACTCTCTGACGCGCTGAAATGCAAATTAATGATTGTACAGAAAATTACGTATCGTTAATCACATTGTAATGATCAATTATAATGCACATAATTACGGATCATTCATTAAATAAGAAAAAGAAAGAAAAAACACAAAAATCACCGTGTTGTGTCGAGATATGGACACTTCCACAACTGTAGCTCATGCACAGTTTGCTAAACGGGAGCGATTCAGTCCCTGAGATTGTCCCTAGATTTATCGTCAGGTAGATGCAATCTGTCAAATCTATCTTACTGTTTAAGTCGAACACCAGTAAACGGGCTTTGAAAGTTTTAAGTCTGTATTGTGATCATTAGATATAAGCATGACAGATACGCTTTCTGAGACAAATAACATTTTACTTGAATTTTCTCGTCATCTAGTTTTATCAATGAGCTACAGACGACAAACTCAGTTCGGCAGTATGGAAGACAACAATAATATAGGTCTGCTGGTGTTGGGGGCTGAACAGAAAATCCATTTAATTTTGAGCAATATAAAAGTCTCATAGAGGTAGAAACTTTACGATGTTAATTTAATTTGTATTTAATTCGCTCCACTTCTCAATCAGACATAATGTGCACGATTCAAAACCAAACACAAAAGCACACAAACTGCACTTTAAAGTGGATAAGCCTCCATTTCAAAATGATTTTCCAATGAGCACAAGTAGCTGGTATAATATTGTTGAGTATTCCAACAGTGAACATAATAAATACTAAAAAAAAACTACATTTTACCTTCGCAATATGAAAGTGTTCTCCGACCACTAAGAACGGCAATGCAGTTTTCCTTTTCCGTTGTCTCTTTGTGTTCTTTTCTTTTTCAAGTGTCGTCTTCTAGTGCATTTTAAAGCAGAACCTTCGATGCAAACAACTTTTGTTTTCCTTTTGACTGGCCTGGTATAGCTCGCATCGTGTCTTTTTATTGACGGAGACTTCGTCATGTCACCGACGTACATCAGAATGGTTAATTTCATGGGGCCAATAGGAACGATCGTTTGTATGAACAACACCCTGCTCACTCTTTCATCACAATTTTCGTCTCAGCACCTCACACAAACACCCACACAAGCCCATGTAGCCTACACACGCATTTGCTAGGCAAGACACAGTTTGAAAGCTGGCCACTGCAATACAATGCGATCTGATAATCTACTGTAAATGGAACTAGCGTTACTGTAGCTTGTCAGGAAAGTAAGCGGGTTTATTGGGTGTGAGTGTCTGTGCGCGCGTGTGTTTACATGTAATGTGTTTGCATGTGCGCATGTACCAATGGTTGTGCGTGTACATTGTATGTTGAAGTAACCCAAAATGTAATCTTCAGAAAAGTGACTGTAATCAGATTAATCACATACTTTTGGCCGTAATGTGTTTGCGTGTGCGTATGTACCAATGGTCTGTGCGTGTACATTGTATGTTGAAGTAACCCAAAATGTAATCTTCAGAAAAGTGACTGTAATCAGATTAATCACATACTTTTGGCCATATAGTGTATGTGGACACTTGACATCCAACATCTCATCCAAAATTATGGGCATTAATATGGAGTTGGTCCACCCTTTGCTGCTATAACAACCTACGCTCTTCTGGGAAGGCTTTATACTAGATGTTGGAGCATTGATGCAGGGATTTGCTTCCATTCACCCAGAAAGGATTGGTGAGGTCAGGGCTCTGAGCAGGCCAGTTAAGTTCTTCCACATTGTTCTCAACAAAACCATTTTTATATGGACCTCGCTGCGTGCCCAGGAGCATTGTCATGTGGAAACAGGAAAGGACCTTCCCCAAACTGTTGCTACAAAGTTGGAAGCACAGAATCATTTAGAATGTCATTGCATTAAGATATGCCTTCACTAACCCAAACCATGAAAAACAGCACCAGACCAAGGGGTGTCCAGATACCTTTGGTCATATAATGTATTTTTTTAAAGTATCCTGGGCTGATTACAGTTACTTCATTTTTTGTAATCTGATTACATAATCAAGATTGCATGTAATATGTTCCTACTCTATATCACACCTGTTTAAGATCACTTTTTAAAATCTTTATCTGTGAATGTCATGATCTAGTTCTTATATTGCAGAAATGCCAGGCAATGTAATGTTCAAGCAACAGGACTATATCTCAATAGGATGCAAATTGGACATGGCTTAATAACCAATTGTTTACATTTTTCAACCATTTTCAGAAGACCATTTGTCTACTTATTACGTGCACTGCAGAATTATGTGTTTGATTTTGTTTGTGTAGGCCTGCCTCAGTCTTCTGGGAAAATTAAATAAAGAGTGCTGGGCCATAGCATGTGGCCAGTACTACCTGGATGATTGATGGCATAGCCCAGCAGCACCAGGAACTCTGCAGAAGGAATACAACCCAGTGCTACTCAATTCGGTCAACCCACACCGAGTTAACGGGAATGGAAAGTGCTATCTCACAGAATGTTCCAGAATGTACCATAAATGCTTGATTGGGTTTAGATGAGGTGAATGAGAAGGCCATTACATACGGATACTGCTAATGTCAGGCTCCTCAATACATTGGGTAGGTACTTGTGGACAGCAACATATTTGGAGGTAAGGACAAATTCTGATTCAATCCAGGCCCAAGACTCAGCCACAACTGCTTTTGGATTGAAGGCAATTGCCAGACACACATGGACAAAGTAATGCTGGACAGATTCAGAGCTTTACTCCTATTGGCAAATATATGGCAGCTTGCCACTTATTCTTTGTTACACATAAAGCCCATGTGATAGCACCTCACAGTTCTGACATAGGCACACCTTCTTTCTAATATATCCTACGGTAGTGTAGCTACAGCACGAAGAGCATATTTTTATGACATACATGCCTCGCCATTGTCCATTGAAACACTTTCCATCTCTTGGGATACTTAGTTCCAATGGCACTATGGGCATTAGAGCATACAAGAAATCGCTACCCTGTCTCTAAATCTACACTACGTGATTCCACTGGATTAACACATCTACTATGTCAGTATTAATGAACATAATATCCTGAACCTGAACATGTTTAATGTTCTGTGAGTAAGGACTCAAACATAAACAATAAAAACAAATATACTTTTGTCCTTGAGAGGAACAAAGGCATTCGTACTATGGAAAGTGTTACTTTTTATAAGCAATGTGGAAACTGGTTGTGCGTGTTTTGATTAGTGTGACCTCTTGACTTAGACCGACTGGGGGCTTGGAACCTTAAAAATAAGCAGTTAGCACATATCTGAACTGCTTGGTGCTTGTGGTGGAAAGCCAAAGGATTTTACTCTCCTGCTGTTGTTGATGCCAAATCTAAACACTAAGCTGTTCCTTAGCAACAATGAATAGGAAATCTTCTTTCTCTTAAGATCTGCGCAGGCAATAGCACTTTTGGATCCGCTCCATTGCTTTGTATGACAGATTTCCTAAATTCTGTTCCCTTGCCGATGTCATGTCAATGTTATCAAAGAGGATGGTGGGGGAGAGGCCACTGATCCATGCAAATAATATCTGTTAAGACAAAAGGGCTCAGGCTCCACAACTGATGAGTCATCAGGAGCCACATAATTAGAACTGATCTGAAATACATCTCTAAGGGTATTTAAACTAAGGGGTAGTCATGGTACCAGAACTTCTCCAGAACTGTCATACCTTAACTGTTGCTTTGAACAATCCCTTGTAAAGCATGGAACTCCAATTCCCATGATTCCTAAACTGGGATCCGAGGAGGGAGCAGAAAGATGGCAGGACAATTTGAACACTCAACCAATATTCAGAATTGGAATCAAGCTTAAATACAGCCAAAAAGGAAATCTGAACACGCGTAGTTATGGACTCAATCAGCATCTCTCCCTGATTTAATTGCTTTAGTTTTATTTTGTTTTCTGTTTTTTTTTGTTGTTTTTTTTCCCCCACAAATACGGTTTGGCAAGTTAACTTCTGGTGTCAGTTTGGTGAATGCTGAACTGACGCTTGCATTTCATTGTCAAACGAACAAAAATGTTGACTGCGTTTTGGTAAAGGTAGAGGTAATGATTAGGGCAAAAGCCTGTGCTCAAAAAAAATCTTTGTCACAGCAGCCATTTAATCTACTATTTTGCACTTTGTCATCATTATCAAGCATTAAACATGATTGTGAGGGCATCTATAGAACTCCAATGAAAAAATTAAGTATTGTTACTCAGAGTTCTGAATTGTGTCATTAAGCAATGCTTTAGCAGCTTCAGTTTCATCATGACTCATCTCTGGTACTATAAAACCTCTTTCCTAAATGTTAAGAGGCAAATAGTTGCCATGGATATGCATCACACATAAATGAAGAACCTTTAAACCTGAAACCCTCCTCATATTAACCCTATGAAGAGTAGGTTTTTTGGATTTTTTTTTTTTCAAAATTCTAATTCAGTGTTCAAGAACTCCTATGCTTTTAATTACCAGCAGTGATTGTTACATCAGAAGTAGAATGTTCAGTTAAGAACACTGTATTCACATATTTGTGTTCTTTCATCTAAAAGGGTCCTTAAATCCCTGTTCAGCTATACATAGCGATTCAATGGAACTGGATTGTGTTTATGAAAAAGGCAATCAGTGACACATTATTTGCTGAATTTAAAGTGAAATTCCAGTCACAGCTGAATTTTAGGTTCATGTCTTCTGAGTGCTACGGATCTGACACACAGTGACACAGTGAAAAGGACCATGTCAAAATGAAAACGATGTCCCAACATCTATTGCAGAAATTATTTCCATGCTTTTTTGTGCTCCACAAAATATTATTGCGAAGGCCTGAAAAATGTCGAAGACACACTATTTGTGTGGAGCATTGTCTCTTCAGCAGATCTTATATCAGAATGTACATATGAGAGCAAAAAACTTGCTTATTTTTTTCACTTAGTGCTAATCTGTCATGGTTAGTTAATTTAACTTGAATTCCTCTTTTTTGATGCCTGTATCACACCATAATATGCACATTACGGAGCCATTTCTTTACATTTTGATGCACTGATGACGCTTTATTACAATATGTGATTAATTATCTCTATGATAATTAATCAAGTTACATGTTAAAATTAAGTTACTATATATAGTCTAGTCTTTCTAAAGATTTAGCTTGAGTTTGTGTGTGCATTGTGATGTCAGCCGACTCATCAGTATGCATTCCAAAAACAGTGATCAATATTCTCATTGACCTCGTTCTGCATATTAGTCTCCTCAATTAGACCAACACAGTTGAGGGTTAAATATCTTGACCCTAATTTGAGATAACATGTCTATTTTGAGATGAACACCGCCAAAATAAAAGCCAATGGAATCTCAGTAGTCATGACTATTAATTTTTTGTAGCACTGCATCCAGCAATATGGCATTAATTGCTTTATGCAAATACACATGGATTAACCGGTTTGCATGACACAACAGAGAGCAGTCTGCATAAATGCCAGATGATTCACTTTATCGCAAAATAAAATATTCAATGAGGCTGTCATCCCCAGACTTCAAATCATGCATCATTAGAGAGAGAAAGAGAGAAAACTTTATTAGTTCGTTATTGAAGAATATGCAAATTGTATGAATGCATTCATGTACAGAGGAAGTTCTGAGATTCTCTACTGCCAAGGGGAAAGAAAGAGGATAATTAACCTCTTCAAGGAAACGTTTGCCCCTTCCACCCTAATCCTTTCTATCGTATTTTGAGGTCAGATTTTCCCAGCTTTGGCTGTGAGCATTGCCTTGTGTCAATCTTTCTGTTGGCCAACCCCTGGGGCATCACCCCTTGCAGTTCTTATCTCAGTCAAGTTTTGCTGTAGTGTTTTTTGTTGTTTATTTTACTTTTTCCCCCTTTTCTTCAAATTTAGAATGCCCACCCAAATAGCACTGGACACTTCGCCATCAATTTGCTATCCATTTGGGAGGGTGCAGGTAAGTACGTACAAGTGCTTGCTGTCCTTCAAATTATGTGATGTCAAGTGCCACTCGTTATCTGAGCTCACCACAGCTGGCAAGCAGGGCTTGCACAGACAGGAGTCGGAGAAAGACGCTTCATGTGCAGCTTAACAGGCGGGCGTCACCCTGCGACGCCATTGGCTGCAGTCAGCTCCGGCACACTCGGGATTCGTTCCTGGATTTGACTGATGGACTGGACTGGACTGGCATGCGATCAGTGCCATCACTGGATGAGCCTCCCAGCAGCCCCATTGGTATCGCTGTTGAAAACATCACTGAAGATGCTTTTCAGTGCTATTCAGTGTCTTTAGTCTGACACGCCACAGCAGTGTGATCAGTGTAGCTCAGTGATGTCAGGCTTTAGTGATCTGGTGATATGAACTCAAATTTCACTGTTCCCCGGAAATTAAATTGCACTGGGATTTTTTTTTATTAGCAGAATCTTTTGACATCCTCCACCTAGGTTTGAGTTTTAAATAGCTAGCAAGCCATCTGAGGAGATTGTTTTGTGGAAAGGCAAAAAAAATTTCACCTCAGTAATTCAATAAGGAGCCATCTGTTAAGCAGAAATATGAAAAACAGAGATGGCTGGCTAGGGCAGGACGGTTCCACATTATAGGGTCAATTTGCACACAAGGGAATAGGAGGTTCATGTAGATCCAAGAAAATTAAAGGTGTCTGCTGATGTCAATATCTCAAATGTAATAGATTGAAGTAACACAACTTCTGTTTATAACATTTATGTAGTTCAATATTTTTCTTTTAGACACACATCAGCTGTTCATATTGATATTCAGAAATATACTGTCTACCCTTACACATGTATAATCTTATGCTTTTTATATTTGTTGCATATATGTTTCAGTCCTATTCAGTTTACAATTCAGAAAAACATACCACATTACTTGTATAAATGCATCTGTAAACTAAAAATGTCCAATACATTGCCAATTGAAATAGTTGCAAATGAAATCCAATCAAAGGAATTTTCTCCAAAATTCACCCAGACTGGGTAAATATTTCTCTATCAATGAAACTCATAAAAGCTCACAGGTCATAGTCTACCCTTTTGTGTAATTAATGTGAACTACGTCTGTGTCAAACCTTGCTAAGGCAAAGACACACAAAATCAAAGAAAGAAAAAAATCAAGAAACAAGCCTACGTAAGTCAATAGATAAATCTTAAACCCCCTCATAATGATCATTTATAGTAGTGTCATGTCTTATCTGCTGCCATGGCAACAGGACCTCCGCAGAGAGGATAAAGTTCATGCGGTGTCCTTGCACACACACTATGTCTGTATTGCTGGATCTGAGTGTATTGTTGGAAATGTTAATTGGCTCAGTAAATGGTGAGAGGGAGGCGGGGTCAGTGCCTCAGTTTGTAGGTGTTGTGATACCAGAGCTTTTTGACAGGGGTTCATGACAGAAACTGAGCAAGGCTTCGATACTGACGGAGGTGCATAATGTGCCACGCCCAAACTATGGGAAGAGAAGCATGACAAAAACAGAAGGAACAGAACGGCAAAGAGATTCAGCTCCCTTCGAAAGGTAGTCGTGCTGCAAGCCTCTGTTGACCCTTTAACTGTGCACCGTGTTTATCAATGGTGCAGGCTGATTAACTGCACGGGCTGTGCTACCAAGAAGTGAGGATGAAAACACTTTGCGCTACCTTTAACTGCAGTGACAGACAAGAACTAGAAATTTCATTTTCAAAGTTCCTTTGGATGACAGGAGTTAAACGCTGAAGCTGAACCCACAATGAGGTACTAATAGTCAAATTGTGTTTTTAATACCCCCATGCACTTTAAAGGGTGACAAACCATACCTCTGCTACTGTCAATGTGACATTTGACCATGAAAACTGCAAGGAAGAAGGTTTTCTCTCAGTCAGCCTGAAGATGTATGAATGGCAGTGGATAGTGACATTATGAGTAATACATAATTTGAGATATATTACAAATTCATGCACACGTCCCATGGATATACCACTGTGTGAGTGTATGTGCTCAAATATGAACACACGTGTGTACCACATTTACAGTTTGTAAAGTGACTGTAATCAACTCAATCAATCAAATATATTTCCATTCCAAACAAATATGGTTTGCAATATCTTAGAGCTACAATGATTAGATGATACAAAGCAGTTATATCCACTGTATGTGTTTATGATTGTGTATGAAAGAGAGAAAGAGAGTGTGTGTGAGTGTTTGTGAGAGAGCACAAGAGAGAGTCATTATTTTAAACTTATAAACACAGCTCCAAATATATTTGCATTCCATGCTTTTTGCAATTTTTTATAGCCACAAAGTTTACACAGTTCGCAGATTAAAACAAAAAAATTATGCATTTTCTATTAACTTACCTCATGCTTACTTCATACATTTTTATTTCAACCTTTGTTAATCCATTTATAGCAGGACAACTAATGAATGAATGACTGAGTGTACAAATTTATTAATGAGGAACAAAATGATGAATTATGAGATTAGATTCTGAAAGGATGTCAGAACAAATGTCTTTATATTCTTAAATACAGGCTGTGAAAGAAAAATATACCCTTTTAAGGTATAATGATTTTGTGGGGGCAGTGTAATTGAATATCAAGAACTGGCTATATAAAGTTTGTATGACATAGAAATCTGGTTAGACAAATTATTCTTTGGTTAGCATGCAAGCCAGTTTTAACAAGAGGCATTTGCTATATTTACTGGTGAGAGTATGCTTAATCCCAGGTATTACTGTCTATTGTTGGTGCTCATATGTTTAAAGATGAATGGACTCTGTGGACATTGGAAAGGCTTGGCTGTCAGGTGCAGTCTCACTGCTGATTTCCATGAGTCATTATCTGTGCATACTGCATACTGAGTCATATCTGCGCATACTGCATACAGAAATGTGGTGGCACTATACAGAAACAGAGAAGGCAGCGTGCGTTCCGGAAAGACGGATCGCATTAGACATTAACAAACCATGCGATGAGTCACGTTGCTATTTACTTTGCAGCAGATTGAAATGTAAACAGGGCGTGGGGTCTTTAAGCAAAACCGTTTCAGAAACCTCAAGCAAAGTTCTTATGAACTGCTTTATCTAATACCTTCCACTAGATAAAGTATGAGCTGTACAAGTAAATATGACTCTCACAATAATGTTGTCTGCAATGCACACAGAAGAAGTTTGTAAAATCTAATCTACTTATAAATAAAAAAAATTACTGAATGTTTTGATTATTGCATATTGTGGAGTTATTATTATTATTCGTAGTAGTAGTTATTGTTGCAGTTGTCATATTACATTATTTGTCTTAGGTCTTGCAGTACTTCAGAAGTACAGAGGGAGGCGCCAAACCATTGATGGGTTTCATTGAAACTCCGGTGTCTTGGTTATTAGGCATAGGGAACAAAATACTCTTGGAGTAGAAATCAAATGTGCTAACAGTGATAACTTTATGAAATATGATATGATGTATAGATATATATTTTCTCTTTTTTTTTACTGGCACGTGATTGATTTCATAGAATTTAAACATTACAAATTTGTAATGAAAATGTAGATGACAAATGTTATCCAGACTATGTATGGCAGATGACATGTTCTCTATGATGCACTGAGTCTGGAATAAATAATTTGCCCATATTTTTGTCACTTTAAAGGGTGTTGAGCTACTGAGTCCATCAGCATGGCCTGCAACTGCAGCCACAAACTACCAGTGCTGGGAATTCTGCAGGAGAAATATGGCTGTTGAAAAAGCTGAAAGCTGCAAGGTGAAAGCAAGGCTAAAGGGTGTGTTTTAAGTATGTAAATATCAACTGCTTGTGCGGTCCTTAGTTTTTCGGGTAGGCTTTAGCCTAGGACCACAGAAACTTAAACTGCCACGTCTTACATTTTGGTTCTGGTTTGGGGCACGACTAAAAAACCAGAACTACAGGACCTAACTGACCTGCATGGAAAGTACCTTAAAAATATGCCAGAAATGTACTCAGGGGCAAGCCCATGTAAAGACTTTAATACTAATAAATGAATCTTAAAGTCACTTCTAAAAAGGACAGGAAGCCAATGCATACACTTGGTAATATACATGCTCGGCAACGCAGGTAATGCACATGCTCTTCCCTAGCAGCAGTGTTCTGTGCACAGTAAATTGCTCCTACTGCACTCACATGTATTCTGTTTGAGTTAGATTAACACTGGACATCGTACTGTGTACAAGCTGTAGCTGACCTTCTTGACTTTTTGTAAAGACCACAGAAGAGAGTGTTGCAGAAACACCTGGTTGTGATAAAAGTACGCATTAAGTTCTCTAAGTGTCAGCATGAGAGAGCAAGTATCTGACTCTGGCAGTACTCTTAAACTGATAAAATGCAGTCTCGGACACATTTCTAATATAAGCATCTAAGTTCACTCTTAAAGATGAACCTTAGGTTTGTTGTTTTTAGATGATGACTCAGCTTAACCACGGCCACAGTCTCACTGGAACGTTTCAGCGGCATCCCAGCCTTATGGGAGCATGTACAGACTGAACAAAACAGGCTCCGGAATTCAGCCCTGTGGCAAACTGCATGCTATACCACTTTCACAGAATATAAAATATTTTTAACCGGAAAATACAATGAGCTCCATAAATGTTTGGGGCCTTTACGGAGACATTTATCTTGATTTGGCTCCGTACTCCATAATTAGTTTGGAGTACAGACAATTCACATAGGGTTAAAGTGCACATTCTCAGCTATCATTTAGGATATTTTTATACATTTCGGTTTCACCACGTACAAATTACAGCACTTTTTAGCCCCCCATTTCAGGGCACCATAATGTTTGGGATATTAACTGCTTGAAGTCTGTAGCCCATGGACATCGCCAGGTGCACCAGGCCTGTACTTCAGCCATCTTCAGGCTATTTGCCTGAAATTTCCTGTTCAGTTAGTTTGAGATCAGGTGAATGACTTGCCCAATCAATAATGTTCCTGTTTTTGGCTTTGAAAAACTGTTGCTTTAGCAGTATGTTTGGGATCATTGTCTTGCTGTAGGATGAAGTGGCGTCCAATGAGTTTGGAGACATTTGCTTGAACTTCAGCAGATAAGATGCTTCTGTACACTTCAGAACACCCCCACCACCATGTTTCATAGATGAGGGGGATGCTTTGGACCCTGGCCAGCTCCTTTTGGCCTCTACAATTTGCTCTTGCCATCACTCTAAAACAAGTGAATCTTGGTCTGATCAGACCTTTTTCCAGAACTCCGGAGGCTCTTTCAGATACTTCATAACAAACTATAACCTGGCTGTTCCGTTTTTTGCAGCTAACTAGTGGTTTGCAATGATCTGTCACACGGGTGCTTGGGGGTTTTCCTTCATTATGATGAGCATTCTTTTTGAATTTGACCTCAACTATAGAGGTCTTCCTTGGCTTACCTGGCCCTTTTGCGATAATTGAACAGTTGATTGTCTAATTTCTCTGCCTCATAAAGGCTTCCTTGACTTTCATTGGCACAACTCTGGTTTTCATGTTGAAAAACAGCAATAACAACCTCCAAAGGCAATCAAAAGCAAAAGAATCAAGAGTAGATTTACTGAAATCTCTAAGCAAGCAATTGAACACACCTGGCTAATCAGAAAGACCAGTGAAGTCATTTGTCCCTAACATTACGGTACCCTGAAATGCGGGAACTATGTATAAAATGTGCTGTAATTTCTACATGGTAAAATCAATGTATATATATATAAAAAATACACTTTAATAAAAGCAGAGAATCTGCACTTTTACCGAACGTGAATTGTTTGATTACAAATCTACAATTGTGGAGTACAGGGCCAAATCAAGAAAAATGCCCTTATTTATTTATTTATACATTATGGTATTGACCATCACAGTTTTCCCTGTGTCTGTGGGAAAATGTAAGTTGTTTAAACATATCAAACAGGTAACTGTATTGGCTTGGAGACTGGCTGAAAATATTAAACCCATCCAACATGCATTTTTTACTTTAGCTTTTTTACATGCAACACTTAGTTTTGTTGCTTCAACATCTGATGCTGAGATATATAACACTCTGTAGTGAGATAAACAAGAACTGGGGGAGGTGCTGCTGCAGGGTCTAAAACAAGCATTCTCTCCACAGGTCCCTCCTCTCACCTTTCATTATGTCCATGAACGTGAGTAACATGCAAGCGAATCAAACAAAATACACCTGCTTATGAAAATCCCTTCTGTGGATGTGTGGATGTGTTTTCAGAATGACATCCTCAGGTGAACACCATTTCTGATGAAATGGCATATTTCAGCTTAGTACATTTGATCTGTACATGGTCAGAGCGAGACAGAAATGTTTTTTTTTAATTATCATTTTGCTTTAATTGACATATTGTATGATGGCTAGGTACATTCATATATGCCATCTGCTTTATGTCAACCAGAATGTGTCTTAAAGTCTTCCCTCTTCATATACAGTCTTTCCTCTCCCTTGGCTGTTTTTTTCCATGCAGCCATTGAGTTTCGTCCAAAAAGAAACAAACTCTTTTTGATTCTTTAATCATCTCCTTGTTTACTAGGAATTTATCGGTTGTTTGGCATGTGCTGTTATTATTTTTAAGTATAATTAGAATTCTGTCTGCCAATTCAAATAATAGTTAAAAAATTAATCCAGTTCATTGCTGGCCCTCGTTGAGTTGACTGGTCAGTATCCACACAGAATTCACACAGTAATCATCATGCAATGAGGATCCCAGTAGTCTCGGGACTCTGGTCTGCTGGGACCAGTTACACCCATTCTTTAGTCTTAATGTCATATGCGAGCAGCTTGGCTGTGGGACTGCGCAGAGAAAAGAAGTGTGCGATAAAGTAATGGGAGTGAACGGGAGCTGTCATTATGATTCGCCATTCCAAATTTTGTAATAAATGGGGATAATCACAGCAGAAAATGAAATGGTACAGAAGGGCTGACCGGGGAATTGAACAAGCCCATTGCTTGCGAATAGTCCCACAATGAATTTAGCGGAATCTACATTCGAGGGCAAACCCCACCACCTCCTCCTGCTTGCCTTTGATGACCCATTATAGCACAGGGCTAAATATATGGCTTTCAATTAGGTCACAGCAGATCCTGTCATCCACTGCCCTACTATTTGTCCCTCATTTACGATGTCATATTCATAAATAAATAATGAGCCATCGGGTCAACGGTCACGTCTCTGATCTACTACACACACCGCCTGTGCTAAGAGCCAGCTTTGTCATGGCTTGCTGTCTTCTGTAATGTCTTACTGTGCGTTGTCATGGCACCAGGAAAGCACTCCTACACCTTGCTATATATGCCCACTCTGAATGAAGGCTGTGATTTGGCTTCAGCCAGTGGGTCCCAAACCCCAATCTCATGTAAGAGTTATTGGAGTTTCACTGGGTCTCTTCCCTTCCGAAATCGCGTAACGAAAAACTTTTGGTCATGTAGTGTATGTGGACACCCCTTCTAATTAGTGGGTTCGGTTACTTCAGCCACACCCATTGATAACAGGTGCATAGAATCAAGTGTACAGCCATGCAATCTCCATAGACAAACATTGGCAGTAGAATGGGTCGTACTGAAGAGTAGGCCACACAAGCTCACGGAATGGGACCGTCAAGTGCTGAAGCGCATAGCACGCAAAAATCGTCTGTTCTTGGTTACAACACTCACTACTCAGTTTCAGACTGCCTCTGGAAGCAACTTCAGCATACAAACTCTTCACCGACAGCTTCATGAAATGGGTTTCCATGGCCGAGCAGCCGCACACAAGCCTAAGATCACCATGTGCAATGCCACGCATCGGCAGGAGTGGTGTAAAGCACACCGCCATTGGACTCTAGAGCAGTAGAAATGCGTTCTCTGGAGTGATGAATCTTTCACTATCTGGCAGTCTGATGGACGAATTTGGGTTTGGCGAATGCCTGGAGAACTTTGCAATATTGTATATTGTGTATACATGCTTGTGTCGTATATTTGTCCATGTCTGTTTTCATTATTTTACCATGCAAGTGATGGGGCTGAACGATAGTTTCCATTTAATGTATATTTAAAGATAAATATTTTTTAAAAATACTTGTTTTTCCTCACTCTGACACTCTGTTCAAAATATTGACTGTTCTGTGATGTATTGAGGCCCCCTTCCTGATGGTACAGCTATCCAGCAAACACAGTAATCCTGCATCATGAAACAGGGCCCTGACTGTAATTAGCTGGAATAGTCATAGAATAAAGAATAGCCTTATAGTTTACTTTAGCATTGGAATCCTATACAACTGTTTGTTCCATCACAAGCATAATTTATCATTAACAACTACAACATCATCAACAACAACAGCAACAACAACAACAATAGCCGCAAACGACAATTAACAGGGCAGTATTGGGAAAATGGTACACAAATGTCTTATGTATCATCCTGTCTTAAGTATCATTTGTCGTGATGTAATGAATCACAAAAAACACCTCACACAGATGAATCTTTGAATGGAAGGATTTTGAATGTGGGCCAAGCAGTTGAGTTAGAGTGAAAAATATGAAAAATGCATGCTTAATCTGATGGTGGCACAACAGAGCACAGCTATTTGTCCATGATATATATTGTGGATGTCAGACAAACAAAGGAATGTGAGTTTCATCCAGGTCATACGAGTTATTCAAAGGTTACGCATCATATCTTTTTTATCCATATTCACCAGAAATTTTGAAAGTGTTTTGTAGCCGACCACATTGGATTACAATTATTATATTCATAAATTCTCGGCATACTCCAAGTGGTCAAAATCCTGTGTTTCATGAATAATGACCCACTGGTCTTCGGGAGTTCATTCAAACTTTTCATTTTCAGCCCAAAGGTCATGACAATCAGTTAAACAGTGTAGGGTGAGTTTGAGGGGGAAAAAGTTTTTCAAAAACCACAAAATTGAGAAAAATCCAATATGGCAAAAAAAAAAAAAAACATTGAAAATTCTGCATGCCTCAAGGAATTTTCCAAAAAAGAGATCATGTTTGTAGGCCTTATAGTTCATGAGATACAGGCCAAAATGTAAAACAGCTTGTTATAGCGCCAAAATGTGGTCAAAGAGGATGGGATTTGGTGACTGATTAGTGAGTGATATTTGCAGGCTATTCACCAAATTTAGTAGCTCTATGCCTTACGGCAAGATCCAGATACTTTTAGGGCAGACTGCTACTACTACTACTACTATTATTGTTGTTGTTGTTGTTGTTGATGATGATAATAATAATAATAATAATAATAATAATAGGGACCCATAATAAGAAAAATAATTATCAGCATCATTACCATCTCATCATCCCTCACATGAATACTTCAAGAGAGAAGGTGTAAATTATTTTTTAGAAAATATCAGGAACCAGTCAAGTCTGCATTCGATCGCATCCAAGCAAGCCGTAAATCAGTTGCCATTTCATGTGCTACCACACGTGATGTTCTCAGAACATGGCATACACGTGAGAGGCCATGCAGGCATAGGCAGGAGAAACCATGTTAGAAACCCAGGAAGTATGGGGACATCAGTGACATTAGAAAATCAAAGATATATAGCATTCTTAAAAATGCATTTTGCCTTCCATCATTATCCGCGTATTTAAACGCGGATAATGAAAAGGAAGCACAGAAACAAGCACAGAAAGGTTGAAAACACTCCAAAACACGTTACTATTATTTTCACTGATTGTGAAAAGAACAAAGGGGCATATTGATTATTGTAGTTTGAATATGTAGCCTAGTTTTCGGATGTACACATTAAAATGATGCTGTTTCGTTAAACTAGGTACACATTGACCAGTATTAGATATGTACTTCTTGATCAAAACAGCTATTTAGCACGTATATAAGTAATGTTACGACTACCATCTGGGTCAGTCTCAATAATAGCAATAGCGGAGAATACGTATATGTGAGCTTTAACTTGCATTTTCAGTTGAGTGCAATGTTAAATATGCCTGGCAATATATTTCAGTTCAATATAGTACCCGTTTTATGCTTAAAATATCGTGCCATGTGTTGATCTTTGTGGTTATATCTAACTTCATTATATTACAATCGCCCCTGCTTTAAGAATGGTGCAGTCGCAGCATGCCCTCCCCCTCGTTCAATGGTTCAGACAGTCATGTCTATTTAGTTCAAACAATTTGAACGTCGAAGAATGCCTCCTGATGAGAAGTGAACTTTTTTAATGAGTACCAGACGGAAGTTCTCGCTTAACCCTCTTTCTGTAGAATAAATAATCGAAGCATTTTAATGAGTAATGTGTGGAGAAAACCCTTCTTTTCTTAAACGTTTGGTTATAACCTGACGAAGAAGCCCATGGATACAGGTGAAAAGGGGAGGAGACGGAAACAAAGTGTGCGAGCCAGCGGCTCGGTGCTAGGGTTGAAGAATGAAAAAATCAAAAAGGAAGAGGTGCATGTTTTAAAATCATTGACTGTAGCGAATACAGAAGACAATGACGTTCTAATGGAGGATGACCGCTATCCCGGCAGCTTTCGTAAGAGCGGGAAATTGGAGCGTAGGGTAATGGCACCGAGATACAGTTTGTTGCGAGAGGTGGGACGAGGAAGCTATGGCGTGGTGTACGAGGCCATTGCGCGGAGGTCCGGTGCAAGGGTAGCGGTAAAGAAACTTCGCTGCGACGCTCCTGAAAATGTCGAGCTTGCGCTCGCCGAGTTTTGGGCCTTGACAAGCCTTGAGAAGCGACATGAGAATGTGGTGCAGCTGGAAGAATGCGTTTTGCAAAAGAACGGTTTGGCACAGAAAATGAGCCATGGGAACAAGCGATCCAGGCAGTATTTGCGGTTGGTGGAGACTTCACTTAAAGGTAAATTCTTAAAAACAATGGCCAGCAATCTGAATCTGTTTGCTACTCTCATCGTCACAATTGATTTCAGTTGTTTTAATGAGAAGTGCTGGGAAATCGTTGTAGTCCCTGTCTTATCAAATACAACGGTGACCATTTGAGTTGTACTGCATATTTAATCGAATATAAACTGAACACAAAGTCTAATAACTGAACTCATATGTCCAAAGATTGAACATATGTAACTGTTGGCTACTTTCAAGGGAAATAAATGGGCAGTTGTATCTGCTTTAATAAGCCACGGTATGCTGCTGAATACTTGCTGTGTCACTTAGTATCACCCATTGTTTAAACGAGTCTTTAATTTTACTCTTAGTCTTATGGTGTTCGGGAATTGCTGTTAAAAATTCCAGTATTTATGCAGATAAATGTATTAAATCTGTGGTTGTAAATATGTAGTCAATGCTGACAGTGGTATATCCGTTTTTATTTTTTAAATTCAGAGCATGCTGGGATAGTGGGGTCTCGAATTATGTAATTTTCTGGAGGGGGATGGGGGGCTTTGTGAGGGTCTTGTAGAAGTTGACTCGGTATGGAAGCGGCTCTAATGGCGATTGTTACCTTCTTTCATTTGCAGGCCTCCTCTTTAGTTGGTTATATAAGTGTTCCAATCCGGCCACAACACTTGTCAGCGAATTAAATATTTATATTGATGTACACAGAGGCGTTGTCCTAAAACAGGTTGCGTTTATTATCTGTCGCTTCTATCTGTTTTGTGTCTTAAGAATTCTTGTACCCAGGAAGCTTTGTAATGCGTTTGGCTAACGCTCTTGGCTAAGGCGCTTTGTGCAGTTCTAATCAATGCCGTCCCTTGTTCGGGCGTTGCGTTTAAGTTTAAATAGGTCAGCATTTGAAAACATACACTGATAACAAATGTACTTCCATTATGACGAAAGCGTCGTGTTACATTTATAGACTGTGTAAACCTCATTTATGTTCCACTGAGGCTGTGAATTTTGTGTCGATTTAACCCTGTTTAAAACCATGTGTATGACAAGTCATCGAGAACTGGTATAAACAAAGTGAATAATCCCCGGTCACTTCTATTGTGTTGATGTGTTCACTCACAGCTGACTTCACTTTGTTTAGGAAATGGCTCATATTCACCTGTGACCCAAATAATATTGAAGAATAGCTATCTTTGGAGACTCTTAATTGTTTAGATTGTTCTGCTGTATGAAATATGTTGGCAGGCTGAAGGGTAAATTTGGACTGACTTGGTGATTGTTTATATTTATTGGAACAGTAGCTGCCACACATACAGTTTCAGGATCTTAAGCTTAAATGTCTGGAATAAGTAATGTGAAGAAATTAAGTCCCTTTGGTGCTCTGCCTCTTATCACTGCTGCATCAAGAATGAATTCTAGCTCTTTCAAACTATTAACCCACTTTTTTCCAATTTGACACTACTCTCTCTAAGCCAAACTACCAAGCAGGGGAATAGGAAAATCACCTATATTTGCAATCACCATTCAAAAACCGCTAGAAACACTGAACCATACAAGATCTTTGTATGATTTAGTGACTAAGAATTATAGATCCATATCTTTTCAAAAACTCTTGGTTTTAAATGGGTATTGCTTTTATTGCTTTTGTGCCATGTTTTGATATGCTGTTGTCTGGAATTTAGCACAAACTGACAGCAGTATGAGTCTGCACAAATTAAAAACGTTAAAGCACTTTGAACCATTTTGCTGACTAGCTAAAGACCGCAGATTTGATTATACAAATAGAGCTGAACGATTGAGCCAGTATAATCTGCATCGGTTTTCTGCAGCGTGTTTTACGGGTATATCGGGGTCATGTAAGAGAAATCTGCTCACAAGTTGAAGGCCCATTTTGTTTTTCTGAGCTAGTTATGAGTAGAAATCTTAATTTCTGTTAGCACAGAAGGACTTGTGTTCAAAACTACTGTGATTGTGACACTCCTTTAAACTATGGAGGTTTTGAAAGCAAAGCACATTTAGGTCTAGGAGAAACTGGTTCTTCCAACTCTAAGCCCACAGGTAATTGGGTGGAGGAGTTACAACTTGCTGCTGAGTCCGCCCTCGGCTCCTTCAGGAACACCTGCACTGCTCAGGGTGGTTAAACTATAATCGCACTGAGAACAAGATAAAGCTGGCATGCTATGTCCTGGGAGACTGACCACTTTTGAAGGGTCTTTATGAGTGTTGCAGAACCATTAGGCTAACTGTTGTAAGACCAGGACTATGAGCATCTGATTAGACCTTTCCAGGTTCATAATTTTGAGATGCTTAACCCTTTGACCTACAATACAAGACAAACTATTCATACAAGTAAATGTGGCCAGAGTTTTGGACCTGGATTTATTATAGCATATTTATATATTATATATTTATTATCTTTGAATAAATTAATAAAAATCCCAAGTAACTGTGGCACATTTTACTTGGGAAAACATTTGGGGAGGAGTTGCCAAGCTATGGAGGAATTTTGTGTTTTATTTACAGTGGGTTTTCTAGTGTTGTAAACCCAATTTAAAATGAGACTCTGTGCACACAGGGCAGTCTCATCAGTGATATATCTTATCTACCTGAACGTGGTCCAGGTTTTTGACTCCAAAGCATCTTTGTCAGTCAGTGACTGCTTTGTCTGATCCCATTGCAGGTGAGAGAGTTTTGGGGTACCCCGAGGAGCCCTGCTACCTGTGGTTTGTGATGGAGTTTTGTGAGGGCGGGGACCTCAACCAGTTCATCCTCTCTCGCCGTCCGGACCCCCGAACCAACAAGAGCTTCATGCTGCAGCTCACAAGTGCGGTGGCCTTCCTCCACAAGAACAACATTGTCCACCGGGACCTGAAGCCGGACAACATCCTGATCTCAGAGAAGTCGGGCGCGCCCGTTCTCAAGGTGGCCGACTTCGGCCTGAGCAAGGTGTGCGCGGGCCTGGGCGGGAGGGAAAAGGAAGGGGAAGACGGGAGCAAGAACGTCAATGTCAACAAGTTCTGGCTGTCATCGGCCTGCGGCTCGGACTTCTACATGGCCCCCGAGGTGTGGGAGGGCCACTACACGGCAAAAGCGGACATCTTCGCTCTGGGAATCATCATATGGGCCATGATCGAGAGGATCACCTTCATCGACGCCGAGTCCAAGCGGGAGCTCTTGGGCACGTACGTGCGGCAGGGGACCGAGATCGTGCCAGTCGGGGAAGCGCTCTTGGAAAACCCAAAGATGGTGCTCCACATCCCCCAGAAACGCAGGACTTCTATGTCTGATGGGATTAGAAAGCTCCTCCAGGACATGCTGGCGGTCAACCCCCAGGACCGGCCCGACGCCTTCGAACTAGAGAACCGAATGGACCAGGTCACGTGTGCCGCGTGAGGTTCAGAAGTTGAGTGAATGCATTCTTTGTTTTCCAGGTACCAGTATGATTATTTATATATTTTCAGTGTTGTCGTCGTTGTGGTAAATCTTTATGTCATTCTCTTGTGCTTGCCTTTGTTTTTAATGTACTGGTTTTTACTACTTTTAAATGTTCCCCCCCAGTGGTTTATTAAATGTCTTTCATTATACTATATGCTAACCTTGTGAGAGTTTTGTTTCCTGGGTGACAAGGGAGTGGAGGTGTTGAAAGCAATTAGGAATGGCAATTGTTTAATTCCCATTACAAATGCTAAAAATGATTTTCACCAGATTGAAACTAATCTGCAATACGCTGGCTGTCAGAAGGGATGCTAGGAAACAGACTGGCGCACTTCAGTATGAGGGCGAAGGTTGCGGCGTAAGCGGCCCCTTACATGGGAGGCTGCCCATGGGGACGGGATGTTCTGTGGCTGCCAGCGCACGAGTTCATTGAGGAGGCTTAATTGGGCGTCTGTTTCTCGGGCTGTGTTGGCTACCATGCCGCCGTGAGCAGATGTGCTCTCTCTCTCTCCGTCTCTCTCTCTGAAACCATATCCCAGGAGCACAGCGTTCCCCATTGCAGCTGAGGCCCCGCCTCTTAGCCTACATTTCAGGGTTTTTTTTCCTCCCCCTGGGGCAGGGGTGGGAGCCGACTGTGTGCATAATCTAAATCGGCTGTGCTCTGCACGGTTTTGGATCCTCTCCTGCCTTCCCTCCCTGCCTTGCCCTCATCACCTGTAACAACCAAACCTCCCCGAGCACCGATGCTAATCAGGTCTCTGGTGCGCTGAACGTGCTTCATCTGAAGGCGTGAGCCCCACGGGCCTTATTTATTGACGCAAGCGCAGATGTTTTATTCCCATGCAAAAAATTTAGGATTTGTATAAACTTGATTTATCATTTTATCTGATTTCAGTGTCAACTTTTGGGTATTGAAAATGTTTTGCAGAAACCTTTAATATCAGCATAAGCAGCACTTGTAACTTGTTGCATTTGGTGTAAGAAAGTGGTTAGTCCAATATATGTGAGGAAAAATGTTTTTTTAAAGTGTTTCTGCTAGCATTGCGTATGGGAACACGCATTCAAGGAAAAATAGGCTAATTGTTTTTATTTAACCTTTATTTTACCAGGAGAGTCCCATTGAGACAATCTCTTTTACAAGGGAGACCTGGCCAAGAGGTGGGGATAGTTGAGAACAAAACTAAGACAATGTCTTCAAACTGCCAGAAAACCACCCTTTGAAAAAATGTGATCAAGACAGTTAAGACTCTTATGAGGCTGAAACCCAAGATGGTAATTAGGCTCTGTCTATTGTATTGTCTTCTGCTTTCATTCCTTGCATCTTGATGGCTCATTAACCACACCCTGCCATCATTCAGCCGCAAGGGAGTGTTCGTATGTGTGCTGTGAAACGTGTGTGAATGTTCCTGCTGAAAGTTTGCGTTCGATGCATTGTTTACGCTGCACGCTGTTGACCATTAAATTTGTGTGTACGCTTGATAAGTAAGGCCCTGGACTTGACAGGTGTTGCTGGAAGTGTTATCCAGAAACCGGATTTCAGGGATTCCAGGCAGCCTGTGCCAAAGCGTGGCTTGTTCACATCTAACTAATGCTGTGTTTGACAGTTGGCTCCCACCCTTA
This sequence comes from Anguilla rostrata, assembly GCF_018555375.3. Lineage (NCBI taxonomy): Eukaryota > Metazoa > Chordata > Actinopteri > Anguilliformes > Anguillidae > Anguilla > Anguilla rostrata. The sequence goes on from NC_057945.1 coordinate 15,585,721, forward strand.
AACTCACAGGAACATTAAGCCTACTTGTTGAAGAATTGTGTGTGCTTGTGTGTGACTTCCTACTACACTGAACATTTGCTGCTGCAGCGATTAACGTAAAGGGTGATGCCGCGTAAAGAACTTGTGCGTGGAGTTAAGTAGCGAAGGGCTTATTTCTGTGGTGGGTCTCAATGGCGATCTGCAATGCAGTGTTCTTGCTACATTCAGAACACTTGCTGTATTGGGGCCAGCCCTTAACTTCCTTCTGGCTGAAACTCTCTGTTTATCATGGCCATTCCAGAGAAACAGGAGCTTTGTAAAGTGATGCAGATCACTACAGAAGGATAACCCGGCCAGAAAAATGTGAACTCGAAGTTTTAAGCTCCTGGCACTCAAGAAAATTACCTTTAACTTTCAGTGGTTCTCTAGCAAATTTTAAAAAGGTGTGTGGCTGTGGCTGTATTTTTCTAACCACCAATAAATTAACTTAAGTTGAATGATCCTTTTCCAATGTCTGTTTACCATTTTTTTTTATTCTATGATCATTGAATTGGCAGAAAATATCCAAAATTGAATGAATATCTCTACGTATCTTTCTCTCTACAGTTTTGTGTCATTCTAAATTTTATTTTAATATTTATTAAAATGAATGTGTTTATCCACCAAAGAGTGGGAAGGGGGCTCCCTGTGAAGGGGGTGTTCTGGGTAATCTGCTCTCCATTGGCAGTAAGCCTACACGTGTGCCTCCCACTGCTCCTACAGTGTTTGTACAGGAGAGAGACCCTTGTAACTCTTCTGGTGACAATTTTTGTACGGTTTGTGCCTTCCAAGAAATGGCCTACAGATTTCACACCGGAACAAATTATCACCATGCCTCGCATCCATTTTGAAGTGGCCTTACCGGAAGTACGGTTCTCTGAATTATTAATTAGATTTTTTTAACCTAGGGGGGCAGGGTTATATAGACTCCTTTGTGTAGTAGGCTATACGTTTATGGGGTTTTTTTTTGGTAAGGTTGATCAGTGTTCTGGTTTTACTTTTTTTTTCTTTCTTTTTTTTATATACTTTTATATACACATTTTTATTCCAATGTCTGTAGCTTTATGAAGTGTTCATTAGCTTAAAAAAATCATTGATTTCAGTCATTTATTTGTGGTAACTGTTTCTGGTAAAGCTGTCATTTTAAACAAATTGGTCCATGATGATAGTTTGTGGTCATTTGACATGTTATTGCACTCCGTGACTTCACTCTCTTGGATTCCATGCTTGTATGTGATTGTGCATAAATGCCATACGTTTGAGAATGGCAAGGTTTATTTATGACTCAAAAAGGTCGTGTTTTCAGTAAAACAGGTCGTGTTTTCAGTGGGGGCTCTCTGGGGTGTGTTCATGTATGTGGGAAAAGAGCCGGGTTGTCTGAGGAACAGCAGGCGGATGGGGTGAACCAGGGCAGGGCAGGGCAGGGCAGGACAAACCACTGGCGCTTAGAAACACAGGCCCAGCATTGCATGTCAGCAGCTCTGTAATGTGAAGCGTCATGCTGTGTTCTATAGGGACGTGGGGGTTAAAGCGGAACGCATTGCAGCAGGTGTGCAGAAGGCCTGTGTTTGTGTCAGGCTTGTGCGGCGCAGCGCCATGAAGTTGTCACCAGTCAGTATTTATTTGGTCCGTTTATTTGCAGTTCGAAATAGGTCAATTTGATTTGCAGTGTATCTTCTTTGAAGATTTGGAAACTATTTAGGTAGCATTTCACTCACCCCCTTTTTCCCCTTGTGGTCCCATTCATAAGAATCACTTGTTTCTACAGTCCACTCTTGACACAGCTTTTGAGCAATGGGAAAGGGAAGGATTAGTTCATTTCTGATTTATTTCTTGGTGGGATGTTTGCTAGTTTCAATGAACTTTGCAACAGATTTAACATGACACAATTTAAGCTTTTTCTGTATTTAGTATGTGACTATACCCTCTTCACCTCATTTCCCCAATTGCCTTCAGTTTCCTTAACAGAGGTCCTCTCAGTCCCCACATCACACTGTAGGATATCATTTTTGTGATATTGTACTATCCTCAGACTTGCTGTCTTTCTGCCACCAAAGGTAGTTGGGAAGGGGAATTTGGACCTGACCTGACAGAAGAATTTTCAGAATAAACTTTTAGGAGGGTTAGTTCTATTTGCTATGAAAAGGGAGAAAATGGAGTGTATGTTCTTACATTAGCTCAATGCGAAAGCTGTTGTCTGGACAACATTATTTCCAATAAAAATACAGCCGCTGGATTTATACAATGGTCTCAGTCATTCCTAGGTAACACATTGAGCACTTGTTGATTCCTGGAATAATGCTGCAAGAAGCAAAGGCAGTTGGACCGATTGAAGCAGTTTCCAAAAAAAAAAAAAAAAACCTTTTCATGGATCTGTTTTTGAGGCTGTTTTGTTTCTGACACAGCTCCTGAGCCAAAGGGTTTTCAGTTTGTTTGATATCCACACTTTTGGCATTTTCTAACCACATCTGAATTGCATAATGCTAGACATTTTGGAGTGTGTTGACCCAAGAGTATGTAAGAACCTGTAAACTTTACAAAGTGAACCAAACTTCACACAGCAGGTAATGGGGCTTCAGTCTCTTTATTATAATGGAGGCTATTTTTTTCATTGTCAGCATGCTTACTGAAAAAACTTTGTTTATGATGTGTGTATTTTTATGCAAGCCTAACAACCTATACGCTGTTATGAGCACAATTTAATTGGCTAAAATGCTTCACAGTCATCACTATAATAGCTTACCATTGGCTGGCTGTGTACTGGGGAGACGTTATGACAGATCCCATTGGCTATACTGAGGAACTGCTTAGCCAGTACTGGTCAGAGAACCTCGTATGTGGGCTCATCTAGGTCCAGAGAGTATATATAAACTGGAGATGGTGACATTTCATATGTACACAATACTCTTGGCGTGTATGCAGTGGCAAATCATTCAGCAATGATAATTCTTCCAGAGAAGTGCTAAGTAAACAATGGACATTCAACCAATGTTTATCTGAGTTGGCATGTTTTTGAGGACCAAAAACTACTTTGGATTTCATGTACTGGGCCCTTGCTGTGATAAGGATACTGATTTTTCTGTGATTCGTGTCTGGATTTCCGAAATGCATAGGTGAGGACGCCCCAACCCTGCTTTGTCTCCCCAAGTTACGAAATAAGGAACCATTGTTACTGTTTCTAGAGGGAACCATGCGTTTTAAAACCTTGAAACGGTATACTGTGCGACCAGATTGATTTGAAAATTTCACTGTTAAAAAAATTAGAATTAAAATTTATGAATGCAAATAAACCCACTCCTTACACAACCTAAGGGGGTTAATGGACTGCCAGGAGAACTGATGGTAAACTCAAAACACTTGCACATGATGTAATCATAGGGCAGTTCATGGAAAATAGATTTCTTTGGATTTATGAGAAGCAATTATAGGACTTTACTTTTATTACGTACCAGAAATTCTGTTAGCCGATTGTTGGGTTGGTTTTAGTAGCTAGCAAGAGGAAGGTCTGAAACCAAACCAGGAGTGTGTGGCAGGACAGGTGGGTGAGATGACTCAACCTGCCGTCCCTGTGGACGCACTGTCCCTGCAGGAATTCCACTTGCAAGGTATGACCCCTCGTCTATTTTTCAACAAAGATCTGACCTTGTTGCCACGCCAACACTGTATGTTCTCCCCAGGACTCTAATCTCTGCTCTGCAGACAGTACAGGGCGAACTGTGCGTTGGTAATCCTCTGAAGAGGTGCCCGCTATGCCCCGCTCAGTGCTGTGTTATGATGCACCCATAATCACTTGGCCTGTGTTCAAGTCTGGGTAGGGTGAAGAGTCTACACAGCAGTTGCTTGCCTAGCCCACTGCTTCACAGATACGTCTATGATTGCTGTAGTGCCATTTGCCCCACTACTTGGTCAATGTTCTGTGCCTTCACAGAAAACTAAGCTTAAATGTAGTTAGACCAAAAACCAAAACTTTTCCTGACTTCCTTGGGTGGGGGGAGGATAGGGCTTTCTCCATTGAAGCCCCATCTCTGTTGAACACTCTCCCAAAATATCAGACACTCAATCACTCCCCACTTTCAGAAAGTCTCTCAAGACTCGCTTGTCAAAAATAGTAGGCTTACTACTTTTATTGCCTGTTTCTAGTTGCCTAGTTTTATTGTCCTTATGTTGTATGATTCTAGTTTTTCATGTCAATGGTTAATCTTCATTTAACCATTTCTATAAGTGCTTCAGTGTTTGAGTTTTTTTTCCCCCTCCTCTAATTGACTAGCGTAGTCATGAACTTTAAATGTACTTTTCTAACATTACTTTCTAACATACTTTTCTTTTAAAGAATATTGTCTTTGCCATTTGTGCTCTGACTTCTAAAGCCCTGGCATTCTGCTGAGGTATGCACATTGTCAAGGAGGGAGGCCATTTTAAGTTGACGGAGATATCTCTGTTTCTAAAATGGGGTTGTACTGAGCTGGGATTTTCCCTAACCCGCAGACCACCTTGTAGTGAATTTGCTGATTCACTGAGCTTCTTGAGTGCACTGCCTAATTGGATTGGAGGCCTCAGACAGCACACATCAATCCACAGTGGTGGAAATAATCAGTAACTTCCTTTTGTGTTCCTTCTGAATATCCACTATGCAATTGTGGAAATCCAGTTTCGGTTTGGGGCCATCGTTGGTATGCAAAGTACGAGTGGCATGGATTATTCTCTTATCATAATGATTGCTTGATCTTGAGGAGGCTGGCTTTAAACTCATCACAGCTTGCACTGTTATCACTTGTTTTGTTTGACTGGCAGACATGCCAATTGTCTGATCATTCTGTCCCCATTGGCTGGTAGTTCCGTTTGCCTTCATTGTCTTGTGTGGTGGTTTTGTTCAAGTCATGTGAATGAATTAAATTGGTAAAAATCAATGAATCAAAATCAATGTTATCAGCGCTTCGCTAAACGTTGTACAAGGCAGGTTTGATTCCCCAGTAGGACACTGCCGTTGTACCCTTGAGGAAGGTACTCAACCTGCATTGCTCCAGTATAACTGTATAACTGGATACAATGCAAGTCGCTCTGGATAAGAGCATCTGCTAAAAAAATGCCTGTACAAGCTTTGAGAGCAAAGTGCTACAAAGGTTAGGGAACAAACTGCTCAAAGGAAAGTGCTCATGGATTTACTTTACCTCAACATTCCTTGGTTTTGGGTGCAGTGAAGGAAGAATAAATCCATCGACTTGACCAAATAGTAAAAGTACAAATTCTGCACAAAAAAACAAGCGCAGTCCTGTCAAAATGGTTCCACTGTTGCTTTTCTTAATTTTGAATCAAGCAAAACAAATGAAAACGGTTTGAGGGAAATTTATCTAAAACATTTAAAGATCTGGGATCATCTTTTGCATAATGGCAGTTGGTCACCTTTATCTTTGCTCTACTACTGTTCCACTGAATTAAATATGTCCGTCTGGAGAGCCAAGCCTCCGTTATCTCTGTTTACTGAGAAGAAAAGGGTATAAATTATTTATAAATTTTGCAAACAAAGCATTATTGAGCATGTGATATTCTATAAATGTATTAAGATGCAATAACTGAAAGGGCAAAGAATAATATATAATGAATTATGGGTTCCACAGAATATCTGAATGTGGAGAAACTTAATTGCACTGAAGCGTAATTGCTGAGTGTCACTGGAGAGAGGGCTATTGCATCCCTGCCGTGTGGTCATTTGCATTGGCCACAGAAATTAGTTATAGGCTACATTTGAACTTTTAATTTTAAGGTTCATTTACTGTTAAATATGTACAGGTGTAAATGGAAACCCATGTGCTTTGCTTCAAATTGAAATGCGAAGAAGGCCTTCTGTGATAAACAAAGACCTGGCGCTGGCTGAAACTGAGCTCACTTTTGGGGGGTCTGCGGTTGAGCCAGGCGAGCTGCCTTGGCAGCCCTCCATTTTAAAAGCCAAGCGCACTGCAGTTGTTTACGTCCAAGGCTTGTGCTTAAATACAACAGATGTCAGCCTGGATTCGGACGCGTTCTTTGTGTCGCAGTCTCACTGAACCCTTTGAACTTACGCTGTGAGTGCTTGGTTGCGCAACGCTGAAAAAGACCCAGCGCTCAGGCCTGCTTAAGCCAACGGCAGCCTTTTAAAAAAAAAAAGGGAGATCTATTCATAGCCCGTTTCATTCAGAAGGTAGGGAAAATCTGGGAGTTTAAAGCACGTCGGCTGAGGGTCGTGGCGGAGGGGAGCCGGAGTGAACTGGAACCCGCCCGGGTCCTGTGGGTCTATTCCTCTGTGAGAGGCCCAGAGCTTATTCTGCGCAGAGCAAATCCCATCCTTAAAATGCTTGCCTGTCCTTTGAGTGCTGCATAATTTAACCCGATGACGGTAATTACATTTGAGTAGCCCAACAATAAGGATTATTATCTCTTCTTCCTTTTTTCCTTCCACAGTGAAGATGTTCACAGTGGGCCCCCATTTCTTACACTAATCAGATAATCTGTGGTAATGAGGTAATGTGTGTGTGTGTGGGGTGGGGGTGGGGCAAAATGCTATTACCACCACTAGGTGAATGTAGCTGCTCATGTTCCAGGTTTCTGTTTGTCCTTGTTCTCTGGAATCGTGGCATTTGTAGCTGAATTAGTACATTTTTCTAGCTGCGTTTGACGCATAATGGTCCTCGGTTATCCTTGTTGCAACTGCAGCAGGTTTTCCCCCTAAATCCTTCTCCCCCATGCATTATCGCATAACATCCACGGACATTGACATTTATCCTCCATTTGTGCTTTTGTTACACTCAAGTGTTTTTTCTTACCAATGTCTTTTTTCTCTCCACAGATTTGTTTACGTCCATTGCCTGAGGTTCTGCTTTTTTTTTTTGGGAGGTGGAAAAAGGGACTGATCTTCTGAACTGTGAAACTTCCACTGTTAAATGTGAAGAAAAAGGAAATGGAATAGCCTAAATGGAGCCACTTGAGCATACATAGGACACAGGAAATGGGATATCCTATGCAATGCATTTGCACAAAGTCAGGTTTATGTTTTCAAATGTGCATTTTTTTCAAAGCCTACCTAATTAAAACTGCTTTTTGAAATTTGTTTACCTTATTTAGCATAGAACTTATTTGTACGTGGTAATACTGGAATAGCTATGGATAACCTAGGGATTCATTTCTGTGATTATGTTGAAAATTGAGATTTCTTTTGTTTGTGTTTTGCCATTGGATATTGTTTTATTTAGGCCAATTCATAAAAAAGTCCTCTGCTCCTATGGGTGGGTTGGCTTTTGGATTGAGCCAGTTTTAACCATTCTCACCAAGGGTTCTCAGAGCAAGGCCACCTAGTCACATTGTATATCGAGTCATTGTCCCTGTATTCAACACCTCAGGACCAATTTTGTCATTTTCACCAAGTTTTCTAGTCTTCCCATGAAATTATCCTTTCATGTTCTTGTTGTCGAGAAAAAAAAAAAAACACTTTGATCATTTCTGCTTGTAGATCTGTGGTCTCAAAAGCCGTTACTGAAGCTCATGTTTTTGGTGTATTTTCCAAGTTTACAGAAGTATGATGCCCAAGGTAAAATTTCTGATTCAGTCTGTAGCAGAAAGGAATTTATGAATGTGAACTGTTGAACATACATGTGCCATTACCTTTATTGTGATTTTGGTAACAAAAGACATTCGTATTGAAAATTGAAATTAAGCATGGCTTCTGTTTTTACCCCTCTAACCTTGGTGCCTTGGAACATTTATTAGTTAGATGAGTGACTAATTTGTCAATTTTTGCATGCAGTAAATGCTCTTTTCACCATATTTTGCAGTTTTTTTGTTGAAGGTGTGCATTTATTCCCTCAGATGCTGTTTTTAAACATGAGAGATTAAGAATGATGAATGATAACTCTTGGATGCCGTATAATGATGGATCGACCTGTAGAGATTTAATCTCGATTAATTCTTACCAATTTTTATGTTTATTGAAACAATTCCTTCCAGTTATTCATTCATTGCATTTGCCCACAGATTACAGTACGGTACAGACTGTAAAGGGATCCGCTAAACTGGAATACTTAAGCTTGTTCAAAGCTATTATAAGTTACTATTAAGTGTCCTGCTTGCAAGTATGTCTATATGCATAATGGAACACATTCTTTTCCAAGTGGGATGTAAAAATGTCAAAGGCAAGCAATCTAACTGAGTTGGGATTCAATCAACATTTGTTCTTTGACTTATAAATACATGCAAGTGCCAGCTCACCCTTTTTTTGGCTGGACTGAAACAGCAGGGCAAGCCCTACAAACGCGAATGTCTGTGACTGAGTGACCGAGTGATGAAGTCACACCATTGGTCGGCCAGATGAAGTATGTTAGGTCCAGCCATATACTAGGTTTTGACCAGGTCTTGTTTTTTTTTTTTTTTAGAATTTTATTTTGGTTTGATAGCTGAACTTGCCAAAGGGTGTTTGTAAAAAGAGAAATAAATAAAAACACTTGCATTTTAACTATGATTCCAAGTTAAAGACAAATTTTGACCATTGTTTCAATACTCCAAAAAGGAAAAAAATGCCTAAATTGAATTGTACAGTGTATATCATAACTGGTAATAGTAGAGTAGGTTCACTGAAGCAAGCTAATATCAGTTTGAATAAAAACTGCATGGTGTTATAAAACGAGAGCTTGCTATCGGAACTCTTAATATAGTGCTTTGGCTTGATTTCGTCAGTCTACCCCAGTATCTAAAGGACACAATTATCTCCTTTGATTGGATTGTACAGTAGGATTAAGTTTAACGAGCGGAACACTCCTACTACTATATGGGATCAGTTTCAGTTTGTATGGTCTTTCTCATGTTTGTATTTCACTTCCATTTATTTAATTGCCTGTACACATTTGCATCAATGAACTGTGATGGTGGATTGAGCTCATTTGTATTTTACTCCGTATAGCCACTAGACCTCTCACGGCAATGCCTCAAGGAATGTTGAGTCGTAACTTGTGAAGATATTTCAAAATGTAAGCTGTTTTTCGATTCCTAAACCTTTTTCTGCAGTTAGCCCTTATGTGCATTTGTTTGCAGTAGAATTGTTTACACCCAGACTATGTGCTGTTGATCACACTAGGCTGAAATGTGCTTTTGTCCTGCATCACAGCTCAGAACTATGTGATTTGCACTTTGAATGGACATGCGTTTTCTTCAGGACCACAGACACGGATCACTCCAATAAAACAACAGATATTGTTATACCTCCCTGTTATGTAACACTACTAACTTAACAGTACTACATGTATGTCATTTATCTATTTGTAATGATACCTCAGGTTGGAGCAGTTGGAAGTTTTGGCTTCTTTTTCTCCAGAGTGACTGGTAAATGTAATGCTATTAAAAATGTCTTTCTTTCCTCCTGGTCGCTTCTCCGGCTTGCCTCGCATGCCCTGCTATCCCAACATGCCTTGTGGCCACAAGAAATTGCATTGAAAATGAATGGAGGCGATGTAGTCACCTGACAAATTTGCTTCTCGTTAGAGGGTGTGTGGCTTCACCCTTACACCAAAAGTGGCACTCCTGCAAGGCGCAATTCTTTTGCTTCGACTACCAAGTCTTCCATAACTAATTTGCTTTATCGTGTTATGTTCCAGCTTGGATAGGTAGCTAGCTAAACAAGCTGAAAACCTTTTTACCCAAATTGCTAACTAGCCAGAGTTACGTTCTATTTCCCAACTCCATAGCCAACAGTTTTTAGCAGATAACTGGCTCAGTTGACTTACTTAACTAGATACTTGGGTAGCTAGTTCAACACTCTGTTAACTACTTAGTACATTACATTATTCCTTATCTGGTACTACCTCATGGACCATGCTCCTCACAAGATTTACTTTGCTTAAGCTATCGAGTGTACTTCAGGTATTACATATTGGCTGAGGATAGAGTGGGCAGAGATTTAGAGGGAACCACAATCCTGTTGTGCTAATCTGATTAATGCAGCTGTAATGAAAGTATCAGACTGGTAATGGGGTTCGGTTTCAGATGGGTCAAACTCAACAGACCAGTATTTTCTGAAGTTCCTTCTGTAGTTATGAACCTGACGGTGCTGGTTCACAGTTGCATTGAACAGATCTGAAAGACTGGATTTGAAGTCAGTGGACAGAACTGTATCTAATTCATGGGAGCAGTGGTTTTCACTTGCTCAGTCTGACAGCCATGTTCTCGGTCTCAAAGCTAATTTGGTCTGTGTACAGTTTCTGTGTTGCTGTTGATTGTTCATGAAGCTTGGCTTTTTGACAACATTGCTTTGTAGGGGTGTATTTCGTGTGGCGTATTAAGAGTGCTGTGTTTTGGGAAGAGCTCTTTTGCATGAAGTCTAACAGGAGCCTACATCTGCCATTGTAGAACCATGAAACACATTCTCTGTTAATATTTGGAGATATTTGTTGCTTGTTTTGGCCATTTTGATTTGCCATGGGTAACATTTAGTTCATCATTCAACTTTTAAGGATAAACTCATTCTAATGGCCACCTGTTTTCCCAAGCCTCTTTCCAGTTTATTGTGCTCTTTAGTGCATTTGCATATAGGCTATACCTCATAATTCAGACTTTAGTGCTCACGATTCTTTTCCGATTAAGACCGAGAAATGTCTAGCATGGGCTTCCTATTGTGTGTCTTTTACCGAAAGGATCGGTGCAGATTTGGCCTGTAGCGTCTGCTTGTTTAATGATAAATCTCTACTGTGAGTGAGTTGAGGTTGAGAACGGTTCTGCTCTTTGTGATTTATGTGGAAATTATTCAGGTGGGACTCCGGAAATGCATTTACTGTTCCTATTTACTTTTCAGTTTATGTTCACCAACTGAAAGCTTACTTAGAGCTCAAAACCCTTGCGTCACAGTCTTGTCCTTCCTGACCTTGTAGGTTTTGTGTGTTGCATGACCACTAAAGTGTGTGTAAAGTACGTGCTTTAAAATGGCTCTCTCCCGATGTTTTGTGAATTCCCCATTGCTGCTGGTATTTGACGTCAGTTTTAGCAACGGTCTGAAAGGTGAAATGCGTTTGACTAGCACAGCACTCTCTGGTGTCATTTCCTGTTCTGCAGGACGCACCAGTGACCTCTGACCTCTGGCACAGTATTGGGTTTTCTCTTGCTCCATGTGGAAAATTAACTTGACAAACTCCTATGCAACCTCCTCTCACTGGAAAAACACTGTGCAAAGCTTTTTTTAATACTCAAGCTTGTACGCTTCTGATCAGCTTCACTTGGTTTGGAGGAACACAGTATATTACAATGTAATGTGACATTCTCCTTTTAAAAGTCTAATGTTATGGACAGTTTTGGCTGAAGAACTGGAGCCAAAATGTGTTGGTGATCAATTTTGTTGTTTTTGTGTTTGTTTTCTTTCTCCTGTGTAAATAAGTTGACTTCTGTTTGTCTTAATAAATGATCAGAAATGAAACTGGTTGTGTATAGTCATAATTGCCGTGACTGACCTGTCTTTTTCCCCTCCAGTTTGAAATTAACGGCCCATTAATATGGAATGTAGAAAGCACACACAAATAGTAAACCAAAGGGGCAATTTCAGTTCAACGTTTTGTAGGCTTTGCTTTGTTAATCAAACAAATCAAAGCCTGGCGCTCTAGGTTTTGAGCCCAGCTGTGCTGTCTGCATCTGCGTGAAAGTAAAGTGGCGTACTGCCTCGTTGTCTGAGGTAACACATGCTTTTCTGCACTTGGTTTGGAAGCTATTAAGGGCCGCAGTGCCACGGGCGAATGGGAGGGAGAGGGATGGGGGAGGGAGAGGGGGAGGGGTGGTGGTGACGTTGCTGTGGCATGACCCTGGAGAATCCCACGGCAGGTCAGACAGAGGACAAGGCTGGAAAAACACGATCTCTGAACTGCAAGTCATCGCCTGGTGTGCAAACCAGGGCCATGTACCTCTAAACCACACACATTATTTCTGGAATATGTAAGAGAACAGGATCTCATTTGGGGGGGGGGGGAGGTTGTCTCATTTCATGGCTTTTATTTATATTTTAAACAAGTGATGTTTTCCCTTCAGTAATTTGTTTCATGCCTTATTACTTGTGGACAGTTTTTAAATCTAAAGTATATCAATGCAATCTTCGTATAGAATATATTCCTATATTTTTTTTAATAATTAAAAAAAATGTTCTTATTTTTTTTAATGATCAAGCTTACTTGGTGATGAATTGGTGATGGTTCCTTGTATTTTTCTCATCTGCAGTCAGGCTAGTGAGCGGACGTGCTCAGCCAAACAGGCTTTATCGGCTTATCCGGGTGTTCTGAGCCAATCGGCGGTTCTGTCCTGTGGCCAGCGTGCGCTCCAGTACTAACTGTGCCCGGTGTGTCGTCAACACTTAAGCGCAGTGGGCATTGGGCGACTGGGGAAATACGATTTACACGAGAACGTGCAGTGAGGTTTCACAGGCGTGCACGGTTGTTATGAAGAAGGGATTCCTGGACCTTCGTGGGTGTGGCATGATGGTTTCCCCCTCTGCGATTATAAACCGAGAACCATGCGAACGGCCTCAGTTGTTCAGGGTTTTACTTCAGCGAAATCCTGCTGACTTTGTGTCAGATGAGCGTCTGTGTCATTGACTGCTTCGGGCCAAAATGATCAGATGTAAAGTTAGAAAATTCAATGCATATTTTATATGTGGGGGGAAGGGGTTGGGGGGGGAGTCTAATTGTAAAAAAGTGCACCTACTATTAAATGAAGTAACATGGATTACCGTGTTGTTTTGGAAACCCCGATTGTAAGAAAGGAGATGCCACAGCTCTGTTTCTTCCCTTTCCCTCTTCGGCTGGGTCATCTCTTGCGGCTCCTTCAGCGTAGTTCCGCGTCTGGGCCTTTAACGTGTTGTTTAAATAACAACACTTGGTGGCTGAGCATTGCTTTGTAAACAGCTGTGCGAAACGGGAGCAGAAAGGAGTAAACGAGCATTGGCTCTGCTCCAAAATATGACACAGAGCTTTATTAAGAGTCGCCATTATCGATTCACGCACAGTTCATAAACAACCCGTGAGGCACAGCTTCATAACTAACATGTCTGCACGCAGAGAGCTCTGTATTCATTTCATCTATGCCTGTACTTTTGCGTGAGACAAAAAAGCAGTTTCACACACCAATGACAGCGGGCGAAATGAACGCCTGTCGTGCCAGGCTTGCGCCGCGGACAGCAGCACATTAAGACTTTGACGCGGGCAGTTTTCCAGATAGACTTTAACACTTAAGCGTGTAGCTTATGATTGGACGCGCAGCGTTCATTTAATTGCGCAATTCAAGTGCCGTAAAAACGGGGCTCGTGGCACGGGTTCATCGGCATGCAATCGTCGGCGGCTGTACCAATTATGATCTCGGGCCTTGGGAAAGAGAGTCCCCTGGAGTGAGTTGCCTCAGAGACAACAGAGACCGTCATTAAACTGGAAGACGTCTCATTGAACGCTTCCCAGAACAGTGGGCTACTTGTTAATAACGCCCAAGGTCAAGCTTTCAATGGCAACAAAGGCCTTTGTGCTCGCTGAAGTGCTAACTTACTGCAAGGGCTCCGTCGTTAACGTCCAATAAAAATAAAGAGTACGTTTGAAACCGCGACAGCGGTTCATTAACCACGTGTAACATGGCAGCACATTGACATTGTTCCCAGCGAAGAGTAGGCCGTGACATATTTGAGATGACAACGTCCCATGGTCTTATGGCGAGGTCAAATGAGAAGAAAAGAAAGGGGCTGTCCCGTTATGCTGTAACATTACCGTAAGTATAATATGCACTATATGTGGTGTGTCTCCCTTTCTTGTGCATGATTGCAAGCACACTAAAGTGACATTAGAGTCAGGCCACTGTGAGACTTTGTTAAAGTCTGCGGCTCAGGTCCTTGCCCCCTGTACAGTAGCACGAGAGCTAACAGCAGTCTGTGTCGGGAAATCAAAAGCAGCTGTCTAATGGGATTATTGTTTGCTGAATTACCATGTGCAAGAGACTAATACGCAATAATGAAGGTGCAGACATCCAACAAGAACACTGGTAAGTAACACGTGTTCAGTAGATTACCTGGTTTAGGCATTATGTACCTTTTATGTGTTTATTAGTTTTCTAGTTTTATTAGTTTTTTTATGGTTTATAGTTTTCAGAAAAATAAATAATACTATAAGTATATACTGTATACAGTGCAGTCCATAAGTATTTTGACAGTGATACAATTTTTGTTGTTTTGGTTCTGTACTCCACCACATTGAATTTGAAATGAAAAAATGAATATAAGGTTAATATGACCTTATATTTTAAAAATCGGATCGTGAGCATGTTTTGTCAATGAGGCCCATTGTCTCTACTGTTGAAATGCCAATGAAAGACAAATCCAGTCCATCACAGATATACACTTGCTACAAATGAGCTGTGGGTAGGGTCTGTCCTCTGCAGCTTTCTTTCAATAACCCTGACAGACAAATGGCCTGAATTGGATCTTAGCAAATGTACCTGATTTCCTTACAGAGGAACAGAAAATGGCTGAAGAAGGAGGGAGCCAGTGCGCTGGAGTGGCTGTCCTCCACAATGCACTCATGAAAACACACTCACCCGCAAGCTTACAATGAAGTGCACAGAAGTGGTTTTCTCAGCTTTTTTACCATTTAGATAGAAACAGAAACAATTATTGAATTAATCATTTTTATAAAAACCAAGCTAGAAGTACTAAGCTATATTTTAATTCCCAAACATGGAAAGTACACTAATTTCATAATGACAAATCAAAACTATTTTTATTTTCCTCCCCAACAATCATAATTTATTTGTTTGTAACCATCTCCTGACTTGTGAAGGCAACGGCCCTTTGTCTCCTCTCTTTGCTTCTTCCATTGGTGGTGGATTTTACGTGTGTGCCACATTATTTGGCTACCATCATGTTAACGCATATTTATTTTTGTTGGATTCAATTAACACAGATGTTAGGAGTGTGAATAATTTTGATATATGTTTTGATAAATATTACTTGTTAAAAACAATCTTTTATTTTGAGCTATTGGATTTGTTTAAATAATATAAATTTTCAGCACACATTAAAGCTCATTACCAGTCTCATTATGTTATAAAGCCTTTGCTTATCCTTATATACATGACCAAAAGTATCTGGACATCCTGCGGCATAAAATCACATTCTAGATGACTCTGTGCTTCACCAACAGTTTGAGGAAGGCCCTATCCTGTCTCAGCATAACCCCCCGCCCCCCCAGGCACACAGCAATGCCCATACAGAAATACTTGTTGAGAACAGTGTGGAAGAACATGACTATCCTACACCTTTGGGATCAATTAGAAAGCCAACTGCGAGCCAGGCCTAATCACCCCATCAGTGCCAAACCTCACTAATGCTCTTCTGGCTGAATGGAAGCTAATCCCAGCAGCAATGCTCCAACATCTAGTATAAAGCCTTCACAGAAGAATGGAGGTTATTGTCACAGAAAAGGGTGGACAAACTCCATATTAATGCCCATAATTTTGAATGAGATGTCAGGTGTCCACATACTTTAGGCTATGTAGTGTATATTTTTATGTCAAATATTATTTGGTTTATTTGTTTATTTCGTTTATTGTTTTGTATTGTATGCATTTTTCTATTTTCTTACTTTATGATTAATTTATTTTAAAAATATTTTTTAGATTTTTCTAAAATAAAACGATACAAAATTATCTGAAAGTAACTAATCAATAAAGGAAGTAAAGTTCAATTACATTTTTTTATTTTAGCATTTTCAGGCCACTCATTTTGTGGAACCCTAAAGAAATTCCCAGCATGCCCAAGGAAGAGTCAATACATCATTATTATCTATAAATGATTGATTTCTTCCTGTGTGCCAACATCTAAAGCTTTTCAATCGCTGAAAGCCTTTTGGTTATTGACATTAAATTAAGTATTAATTATAAATCTGTAAAAGTGTATGAGCCACATGTTCTATTTCCAGTAACTGAACTTTCATTTCAAACAAATTAATCTGCTGAGGGGGTGGGAGGCATTTACTGCATTGGTTACGCAAAAAGGCACCTCAATATGAGTCAATGTGAAAATAGCAAGACGTCACCAGGTGCTGAGTAGCTTCTCTGGTACTCCTCTGCCAGGCCTGTTCTGCAGCTATCTTTAGCTCCTGCTTGTTTTGAGGGCTAGTTGCCTGAAGTTTTCTCTATGTTATGAAACACATTGTCGTCAGATAGGGTGAATGACTTGGCCAGTCAAGAATTTTTCAGTTTTTGGCTTTGAAAACTCTTTTGTTGCTTTAGCAGTATTGTTGGGATCATTGTCCTGCTGTATGATGAAGTCTTGCTGTTATCAACAGTTACATCATCCACAAAGACAATTGAGTCAGTACCTGTGGCAGCCATAAATGTCCAAACTACCATGTTTCACAGATGACGGGGGGGAGGTGCTTTGGATCTTGGGATATTTCGCTCTTGCCATCACTCTGGTACAAGTGAATCTTGGTATCTCAGTGAATCTGTCCACAAGACCTTTTTTTTTTTTTTTTTACAAAGCTCTGCAGGCTTTTAGGTACTTTTAAGCAAACTGTAACCTGGCCATCCTGTTTTCTGGTTAAATAGTGGCATCTTGCTGTGTAGCCTTTTTGTGAAGTCTTCTGCAGACAGAATGTTCTTGTCTGTCACGTCTCCTGTCTGTTCTGGCCCCACGATGGTGGAATGACCTCCCCGTGGAGGTCAGAAAAGCTGAGACACTGACCCATTTCAAGCGACAACTGAAGACTCACCTCTTCAGGCTGCACCTCTCCCCATCCCTCCCTACTTCCCTGTAATCTCTTAAATGACCGTAAGCTTAGGGTTGTAACTAGGTAGCTGTTTCGTAGGTGACTTAGTTAATGCACCTGTCTTAACTACTGCTTGTATTTTTCCATAGACTGCGTTGTTGCTGTTCTCGTTTGTGTTAGTGTTAATCAGTTTAACCTTCAGGGTCCAATTTGAACTATGCGGTTGTTCCCTGCACTTGGACGGATACTTCTCTCTAGGGTTTTCGTCATACTTGTTCCTGGTTATGGTTATACACTTTGTTGTACGTCGCTCTGGATAAGAGCGTCTGCCAAATGCCTGTAATGCAATGTAATGTACTGCTTTTGTGGCTGAATTGAAGCAAATCCCAGCAGCCATGTTCCAAAATCTAGTAGAAAGCCTTCCCAGAAGAGTGGAGCCTGTTATAGCAGCAAAGGGGGGACCAAATCCATATTAATGCCCATGGTTTTGGAACAAGATGTTAAACAACCACATATGGGTGTGATAGGTTCAAGTGTCCACATACTTTTGGCCGTGTAGTGTATATAATGAATACACAAACAAATACCACTATAAACCAGGGACATGCCAGCATTGTCAGGAGTTTGTTCAAGCCTCATTGTTTGAAGAGAAACGAACATAATGGCAACTGGAGATAACGAACATCAAAAATACAAGTCCTAAAATCTGAGCTACTCCAGCCACCGAGGACTACACTTAGGAAAGGCGTCGCCTAGTGACCCAACTATGCTCTATCAAGCGATCTGCCCACCAGCTTGCGCTGGGGCATCTCCATGGTTGGAGATGGCGGACATCGAGCGGCTTGGCTCTCTGTAACGGCACTGTTGTTGTCCGTCCTCTGGCCGTGGGTTGAGGAAACAGAAAGTGGAAGTGCACAGAGCCCGGGGAGGTCCCTAGTGTGTGTTCAGAGAGGAACTATCAGCACATTTTACAAGAGGTGCAAACTGGGACCGGTACAGGAAGCAATGACTGAAAGGAAGCTCATACTTCAGAGAGCGATAAACGCTTCTGGCTCGTCTACTGTCAGGGCAGATTCCAGATTGGCAAGCTGCCGAAAATTGTTCCCCTTACTTAAAGGATGATGGATGGATGATGGATAAAACACATTTATTTATTAACTTCATTTTTTCCCAGTTTGGGGAGCTCATCAACTGACAAAGTGAACTTTCATAACTGCATTTGTGAGAAAAAAATTAAAGCTTGTATTAAAAAGCTGTTTACTAAGAGGTTAATGGGTGGCTCATCCTGTTAAGGCACTGTCCCTAAGCATGGTTGGAACCCACTGTGTGGCATTGAATTTGGACCATGCTAGTGCCAACTGTGTCCAACAGCCCTACAGGGCGCCGCACAACTAGCTGTAGCATCGCCGAGGGTTGGGAGGGTTTCAATCGGACAGGATGACACCAGCGACCCCCACTGGTCAACGAGGCACCTGCAATTCTACATGTTAAGCTGCACAAAATGTTCAACCTGCAAAATGTCCTGTGATAACATGGCAGCTGATATGAGAAAGCGCATGCTTGTCTGTCTGATTCACAGAGTCCACAAATCACATCTTACACCATCGCCACTCATGAAACAATTAGCTTATTAATTCCGATATTAGTAGATGCACATATGCTATGCACATACATGAGTAACACCAGCCTTTGTCTACAGCGGGGTCATTCTGCTTATATTACAACCTTAATACAGAATTTTAAAAAATCAATAAAATGTTTTTTTTAAAAGCAAATGACAAAAGGCACAGGGCAGCTGAACTAAAACTCATGAAAACAGTGGAACAGCCGTCCTTGGCTGACCTGACCTCAAAACATTTCCAGCCTGCTGGGAAAAAAAAAACATTTGGAGAGGGTTTTACACATCCAGCCAATGTTAAGCCAGAGAGGAGATGACAGGGTGTCCCAGAGACAGAGTTACGATTTTGCCCCGTGCCCGTGGGAGGGCAGCTGAGGGCTCTTCTCTGCCTGAGAATTTCGGTCTGACACTTGTCACAAAGCCAAGAAGCTTCGAGATTGATCTGAATCAAAGGGACGGCATTCCGCACAGCTTCATTCAAACAACATTCCGCTAATTTACAGGGTATCTTCGCTTGCATAGACTGATGGCTTCGAGTTATTGGAATGTGACGGGTAATCACAGTGCCACAACAACCGAATGCAGCCTCCCATCACAGCATCTCACATCTGGGACAGTCCCATAAAAAATAATAGCCGTGGCCCCGGGGTAATGTCCATTAATAAAGGCAGGATGCCTTGTGTTCTGTACATCACGCTTTTTGCACACTGAGTGAATGAGACCTGCATATTTCTCTAATCTACTCCAACGACTCTGATGGCTCTGAAAATATTATTTTATTCATGCGCCAGCCAACCCAGATTTAACCGATCCCTGAGGGTAATTGCAGCCATAAGTAACCTGGCTTCTATGGTTTATTGAGATGCAAGACCGGTCTGTGTGTGTGTGTGTGTGTGTGTGTGTGTGTGAGAGAGAGACTGTGTGTGTGTGTGTGGGTGGGTTGATGCATGCAGAGTGAAGGCAATAACTCTGGTTTTTCACTTCAGCGCGTGAAGTATATCAAACAAATGGGGTGTTTCTCAATACCTGTTCTTGCGTTCTTGCAAACTCAAGTGACGTACTATTTAACGGCCAACGTTTTATTATAAATGCACAAATGCAAAGAAGCGAGAACAGTTAAAGATTCCAGAAGTGGTCTTCCCCCTAAATATTAAGGATGCATTCGTTGCATACTTGCTCAACGAAAACGGACTTAATATCCCATAACTCAATGTGTGACGGCAGACAGGACGAAACAAGCTCACAACTAAGTTTTTAGTTCTCTTTTAGTTATTTTCACCAATAAATGTCCTTTTTAAGAATGAAAATGAGGCCAAAAATATGTTACAATAGCTACATTTTAAACATACACCTAATGTATAACTAAAACAGTTTAATCTACTGTCAGACAGAGGAGGCTCACCAAACTCATAGCCAGGAACCTCTTGGTAGCCAGTACTAGCCTCTGTTCTAATGGCGTGCATCAACTTGAGGCAAGCGGAGTTGTATGCTACAGAAAACACTAGCTAGATGTTAACTGGTACAGCAAGTAAGCAATTTTATATCCTGCTAGCAGGAGCAGCAAGCAAATGCATAGAGCAGTGCTCTTTGTCCGTGCGGCCTCGCAAGGAAACTTGGTAAGAATGTTCTTCAAAAGAACTCTAGTCCAAACTTGATGTTCTTGATATTGAGAAACACCCTTGCTTTATGCAGCAGACTCTTCAGTCAGGTCTTCCATTCTGTCTCCAACAGGGGCGTGGCAGAGGTCGATGGCAAAATTACACTAATAATATTAACATGATTCAAAATAACAACAGTAACATTTCAGAAGACAAACTCAATAAAGGCATGTTTCCACACCAAGACTGACCACTCTGGCCCTGAGCTTTTTACAATGAAGGCCTGATGCTGCAGCTGCCTGATGTGCATGGCCTATGTGCTGACTCCACACATTAAGTGCCATTACTCTGCTTCAGTGTGCCAGAAAGCCTGTGATGTGAGCCATCATTGAGGAGAAGCCAGGCCTATATCCACCAACATTCCCTTTAATGTATTGTGCGAAAGTAGCTATTGTGTGGCAATGCAAAGGAAACTGGGTGCAGTTGCTTTGTTTCTGTCTTATTGTCTAGAATACTTGTGCTTCCCCTCTAAAGAGCTTGTTAGGCAGCACTCCAGCACAGTCCTGTATATTTTTCTTGTAGCTCCAATCATATTAATCCTGATCCCCTGAGACTAATTACATTGAGAGGGTAACAGAAAGCACCTGAGGCTGTCTTCTCAACTCTCCCAGACTAGCATTATGAAACAGTCCCCATCCTTAGCATGATGTGTGTCTAGCAAGGTATTTGCTACCACAGTACTCTTTTGGATGAGAAGGTCCAGATCGACGGAGGTCCTTCAAGATCCCATGGTGAGCCTAACGCTAGTGTGACAATTTGAAGCACAGCAAATCATGTGTGAATGAATCAATGTCAGACTTTCTAAACTTGCCTGCCTAATAACTCCATCCCCCTCCAGTTTAACTGGTGTAACAATTCCTTTCCCTCCACCTAAACTGAGAAGTGGGGAACATTCTGATGGTAAATGGCACTCAAACATTTACTGTGCATTACAGGTGGTTGAGATGAAGATTAAAGCACTTTGAAGTGGTTGAAATAGCAATATAAAAGCAATAAATAATAATAATCATCATCAATTACCATTATTATTACTGCCACATGGAAACATGTAAACAGACAGATACTGTACAGGCTTCCAAATATATAGCGCAAGTGGTATGCTAACTTTCATAGCTTCAAAAGATTTGCAAAAATGACAATAATTTGATTCTAATCAATTGGCCGGCTGACAAACAGGGATAGATCATGGTTGCTTTTACTGTGGGGAGCCAAAATGATGAAAATTGGGTCACTGTCCAAATACTTGACTGTATATAGAAACTTCATGCTAGGCTCATCTTCAAAAATATGTGCATCTCCCATCACTGGCTTCCAATTGCTGCTTACCTCAGACTGACAGCGTGTTTACCTGTGCTAGTAGTAAATATATTTTTTTTGTTAAAAAGCACCTGCATGAACCGCACTTGTTGGTCTTCTAGTAAAAGCAGCAAACAGTTCAGACAGGCACAACTCCAGCCACACCATACGGACAGTTGCATCGTACTGCTTATACGTACAAAGCAGAATTATAACTGTTTATTAAATATTATCTAGAACACAATAATGTAACTTAGTATTGAGTGTATGGGGTTTACTCGGCCAAGGAGGACAGCCCTGCAGAAAAGGCTTAGTGAGACGAGCAGGTCCTTGTTTTTTTTAACTTGCGGCTGGAGCACACAGGGTACAGGATGTTCAGAGAGCAGACCACAGAGAGGGACTGTGTCTGTCGCAGCGATCACATGGACAGTTATACCAGTGGCCATTCGTATGCTGAGGCACACAAGCCGCAACAAAGGAACACCGCGTTTTCTGTCTCTCTCAGGGAAGTATATGCAGTTGTCACACCTCCTTTTTTGTCTCGTCTGTTTTTTTCAGTATGATGTTGAAAGTATACGTGCAGTGCTTTTGTTTTGTTTGTATCTCTGCCATGTTCATTTGTGTTCTGATAATGAATGAAAAGAGCAAGGTACAAAGAAAGATTTTTATGTAATCGCGTTATAATCAAATACAATACGCCATTTTAAAAACAATATATTTATATTGCAGTGAGTAGCACTGTCGCCTCACAGCAAGCAGGCAACTGAGGGCCTTTCTGGTGTGGAGACTCCCTGTGTCCCTGTAGGTTTCCTCCAGGTTCCTCCCATAGTCCAAAGACATGCCATAGGCTAATTGGAGACTCTAAACTGCAAGTGAGTGTGAGTGAATGGTGTGTGGGTCCTGTGATGGATTGACGACCTGTCCAGGGTGTATTCCTGCCTCTTGCCCACTGCATGCTGGGATAGGCTCCAGTCCCCCTGTAAAATGGATGGATGGATGGATACACAGTGAGCTCCATATTGTTTGGGACAAAGACATATTTGTTTTACAAAGACATCTTGATTTGGCTCTGTACTCCACCATTTTAGACTTGTAATCAAACAATCAAATGTCATTAAAAGGTACAGGTATTTTATACATGTTGGTTTTACCACGTAAAAATTAACAAAGGCCCCCTCCCCTCCCCCATTTCAGGGCACCATAATGTTTGGAAGAAATGGCTTCAAAGGTGTTTCTGATTAGTCACATGTGTTCAAGTACTCCCTTACTGCAGGTATAAGAGAGCTTTCAGTATCTATTCTTGATTCTTGGCTTTTGGAACTGCCCTCACAAGGAGAGAGGATGCGGGAGGCACAGCAGAAACTTCTGAGGCACAGCTAGTGGTTCTAAATAGAGAAGAAAATAAAAGCATGGAGGCAGTTATCACACCTGCTCACGTGTGGGTGGTTATGTTTGGAGGAATTGTGTCAGTGCAATGAGTCAGATGTGCAAGCAAGGGAACAATGTTTTTTACTGTTTTGTTTTATTGCAATTACTTTCTTTTTTTTGTTTGTTTGTTTGGTGGCCAGGGGTGTTATGTCTGGCATAAGATGTAAACAGTCTGACAATTTGGCATCAAAATAAACGTTCTGTTTGTTTGACAGAGGGATTCACAAAAACTAAACAATTTTTACAGCACAGATGCCATTTTGGGAAGTGACGGAGAATTTTGCCTTTTATTCATTTCAATAATAAAAAGTGTCAAGGATGGAGAGAATGAGTTTTCACTAACAATAGATTTTCTTTAATATTATGAGCCAACAATTCATGGGAAAAATATCCTTTAAACTAAACTAAAGCCGAATTAATGTAATGCTTGTTTGCTGACAAAGCTTGCCATATAGCAATATTCTTATTTGTATTATTATTATTGTTGTTGTTGTTGTTGTTATTATTATTATTATTATTATTAAGAACAAGAACAATATGACAGTTAATTTTGACACTAAGAACTTCAATGCAAAATAAAAACTAATGAGCATGTTGACTTGCAGGCTTGAAATAGAACAAAAGGATGGAGAAGTGGCCAATCAAACTGATCCCCATCATAGGTATATGGTCTGCTTATACTGGTCTGACCAATCAAGGGTTACCTTGTTAATGAAACAGGGTAGGTGCACTTCTGCTTTCCAAGGGCTGTGTTCTTGGCTGCATAAAAATGATGTCAAGGAAACGGATCAATATGTATCCCATTACAATATTATTATAGTGCTGTGAGGATAATTTGTGGCCTCGTTGCTCCAGGAGGAATGTTTAACCTAGCTTTCTTCAAGTGATGGTGAGCACGTCGAAGATCAAGGGGGTACAAGTAAAAAAAGCTTGCAAACATGGTAGGAATCTAGAAGTTGTAAATAACTTGCTAATGTTATGAATACCATCCAGAAGATGACACCTCTAATCCTCTTTGCCATTAAGCTCTTGACTGCTTCTGCACAAAGTTCAGCTAAAAGTTTTGGCTTATTTGAGCCAAATCTGAGTTTGATGAAAAAAAGCACCTTTTTTTGATCTGGTCCATTGTAAACTACCATACAAGTTATGCTGTGTACTGGCCATTTATGTACCTCATGTTATGTTTTCATTAGGGTCCATGGGTGGCATGGAGGAGCAGTGAGTACCACTGTTGCCTCACAGCAAGAAGGTCCCGGGTTCGATTCTGGCCTGGGCCTGTGTGGAGTTTGCATGTTCTCCCCCTGTCTGCTAATTGGAGACTCTAAATTGCCCATAGGTATGAGTGGGTGAGTGAATGGTGTGTGTGCCCTGCGATTGATTGGCAGCCTGTCCAGGGTGTATTCCTGCCTCTGTGTGCATTCAATGCCTGCTGGGATAGGCTCCAGCACCCCCTCTGACCCTGCCCAGGATAAGCTGGTATAGATAATAGATGGACGGACTATGGTCCATATATTTCGTTATATTTTTTTGTGTTCATATTTTTATTTACGACATATTGAACCTCCATATTCCAAAGAGCACATTGGTATTCAGTAATAAATCCCCAGTCTGCACTTTAAGGTTTATATATTTCATTGATTTATTGAGGAAAATGTGAGGTACTCTTAAGAGCTGCTGTTATGCAGAGATGGGAAGTGCCAGTGGAAACAAGGCTTTGCTGAAGGTAGGAAATGTTTGCAAGTTGATCTCATATCGCAAAATAGCACGATGTATTGAACAAAGAGAGCTGATTATTGACCGAGGTGTACAATCAGGGCTGGGGCTCTCTATGCTAATCGAGTAAACTAATCAGGAGGAGGAGTGAGCACGTGCACCTTCTGGCTCCATGAGAACCTTGGTTTTTGTGCAAATCATGGTAATGTGCTCCATTCGGCTGCTTGACTGCATGTTTGCTCTTTATCGTTCTGACTCACCAACAAGGTATTGCTCATTATCAAAAAATGAGGTTATCATAATGACAAGTTTCAAGAAAGTCAATCGCTGCCAAGGTAAACACACACTTTTAATTGCATAAGGAATGACAGTGCGAGAATGGATAATGTCAAAATGTCAGATTTAACACTGATGTGGGATCCTCAGCAACAGGGTAATCAAGTTAGCGGTGCTTCAGAAAAATAAATAAATAAATAGTTAATGGGAGCCCAGTAAGGGACAAAAGATCGTCAACAGTGCCCCCTAGTGATAAGCAAAAAGAAAACACGCAACTAAAGGCCATGACAGTCAGAGCACAGATGTTGTATAGATTCTGAATTTTAAATAACAAAGTTGACCAGTGATACTTTTTGTTTTTGTGTGTTAATGCTCCTCAGAATACGATCTCGACAAGTCTTATGTGGGAAATTCTGAGTTCCTACAGATGGAGGTGATTCTGTTTAATCCGTCTATTGTGTTACTTCACTGTTTTCACGGTCACTGAAATATTTTGTGAAGTAGATAAGACAAATGAATGCTTTCCAGAAGAAAAATATCACTCCACTGTATCACAAATTTTGGAACCTACACTTTCTGCTGCTGTAAGATTAATCTATTAAATATGTATGGAAGCAAATAACCTCTTATGCAGAAAAATAGTTTAGCCTATAAAACAATATGTTAATTTACATTTATATTAAATTAACACAGTTTTTACAGAATACTAGAATCCATCTGCTGTGTTGAAGGAATTATCTTGTCTCTTATTTTGAAACTATTTTTATTCAGTACAATCAATATCAGGAACTAATGGAGCAGTAACTGAGGGAATTTAAGCCCACTTTACTTCAGTCATGTACCACTGCAGCAGACTTCCATTCACAGTCAGCTGAAAACAAGGCCGAGGCTAACCTGTGACTATAGGACCCAGACTTGTGATGGACGCTCAGACTGAGCTACTTAAGAGCGTTCAGACTTTTTAATGAACACAAAATATTGGCCAATATTGTTCCACATGAGTAATCTTCCATGGGAATGTCAATGTGAGAGTGAGGGTGTGAGTTTGACTGTGAATAAGTGTGAGTGTGTCTATGTGAAAGTAAATGTTAGAGTGAGTGTGAGTGCACCAGTGTGAGTATGAATGTGAGTATGAATATGAATGTGTGTGACTGTGCGTGTGAGTTAGAATCAGATACAGAGGGACAGCCACTTCAAGCTCGAAGCAGGTTTACCCTGAGGGAGAGTGTAAAGTGCCACAGTTCAGTTTATAAGAAGTTTATAATGGCGTGGCGTTGCTGAGGGTGGCAAATACAGCGTGAAGGATTATCCAGCCTGTCGGGATGCACACCCGTCCCTTTGTAATCCTGCAAAATTTCTCATGTAAAGCGCAATGATGAGTGATAGAACGATGCAAATTTATTGCAGGGTGCTCCTGAGTAATAAAATGGGCGAAGCAGCAATAAAGCAACTCTGGATCGATCCGGCAAAAGCCGGGGACGGTGCCTGCCGAAACGACAGGCAGGAGACAGACGGCTCTCTGAGCTTCACTCAATCAAACAGCAAAACAGGACAGCGCCTTCCACAAGCATTTCCTCGTCCTGTGAATCAGCTGATCCCCACATCCGTTTAGCATTATCCGAAAGCCCAACACAATTACAGCAGAGCCTTGAAGATTACAAGGCTGTGGATGTATGCTCTGGTGTGGAGAAGCTGAAGAGATCCCTATGATTTCTTAAAATCTCTTAACATGGGTAGCTCCTATTGTGGATTTAGGAAAATTGATTTTCCCCCCCCTTTGTTCGCAGTATGAATTCCTTTTTTATGTGGGCTCAGGCAAGCGAAAATGGTTTCCCTGACTTCATGAACCACAACATGGGTGGAGCTACCGTGTGTTATAAATTTGACCCAATCATAACCTATTCCTATGGAGAGAACAGCTCTTTGTTCGATTGGAACTAGAATTCACTGACAGCACAAGGCAGCTCCACACATTACGGGGTTAATGATGCCCCCTTCTGCTGAAGAGCTACCTGTGGAATCTGTACGTTTAAGCAGGAGCCTCTATTGTAAGACACGATGCAGTGAAGAACTATTCATTTAATTTATGTTCAAAAACAAAACACTCAAAATGATCTTATCTTCAAATAGGGAGGACAATGAGACATCCCGTATTCACAGAAGAGAGTTGGCCTTTCCATTTTAATGTCAATTCATTCTACAAAGATAAGGACTATCCAGCAACGCAAACAAAAACAATGGCCGTCATGCAGAACCTTTACGAGAATCTGCCGTGTGCTTCCCCTGTGAGTCCTTTGGGGATTTAATACATCGGCTCTCTATAAATAGCTTCATCATTTAGGGAACGGCAGGGCTACAGTGTGTGGCACAGAAGATAATTAGCATTAGACCCGAGGAGGAGAGTATCTATTGTGATTAACATAAGTAAATATAAATTGGGTTGTGGGCGCATTAGATGGACATGCCCCTTGGGAGAAAACTTGTGGGTGCTAGTATTTGTAAATTATTCATTGTTAACACATAAAAAATAAATAAAATTTAATTATGTCAGCATTTCATGTCAGTAATGCATGCGGATGTCAGATCACACTGTGCTTTATAAACCAGTAAAAGTATCTTAAAATCAATTCTAGAACTAACAGGCAACCGGCGCACGGCTGAGAGGATAGGGGAAATGTGGGCGCTCGCTTTTGTTTTTGTCAGCATTCTGGCTGCTCTTGCAGCCGATCGATAGTGTGCTTGGGAATTCCGCAGAGCAGTGCATTGCAATAATGTCGCCTGCTTGCAACAAAAGAATGCAGCATCTGCCTCTGTGAGAAAAATGTAAACCTTACATTAGAAATATTTATTAAATGAAAGTGCACTTTGTTCACATTATTAACATGAGCTTGAAAGTTCAATTCAGAATCTAGAAGAACACCCACATTTATGACTTGAGATTTACTACTAGAAACCAGAGACCCATTTTACAGAGTTAACTGTCCTTGTGCATTTTGTAACCAATGACCAAAACCTCAATTAATGAAAAGTTTTAGATATCCAAAGCCCGTGAGGCACCTTTATAAAGAGCTGACAGCACAGTTTTCACCAGGTAAGACAGAGATACACAATTGGGTGTCATCAGTATAACTGTTTAAGGTAACACCATGTTAAAATTAACTGACCCAGGGAAAACACGTACTGGGCAAACATATCTTGATCCATGAGGTCAACTGGAGAAAATGTCACAGATGCGCACTTTTACGAGCAACGCTATCAAACCTGTGTGTGTGTGTGTGTGTACTTCCGTTTGTTTAAAATTCAGTGATTTGTTTCACATCACAAGTGTGAAGCTTCTTAATCCAATTGTAAAGCTGACGCACATGTATGTGTTGAGGACTTACGTAACAATGAGGTATTGTCTAACAAGTTGTTTTTGTCCTCACGATCGAGATGGCTCTGTGCAAACCAGGTGTGTTCAACTGTGGCAGGATGCTCTTTGAATACGGTAGGGTCTGTCGCTTTAACAACAACACGTTCGTACCCATGTAGCACGTCTCATTAATTTGTCTGAGTGTACGAAGGGACAATGGAGCCTCTTCAAAACAACAGCTAGATAGCACTCCAAATTAACCTGTTTATACCTCCAGGGAATGAAAAGCGGTGTTTGCTAACACACCATATAGAGATTAACGTGTAACGGAGTCATAAACCCTGCTTAAAATAATGCTGGTAAGCTTATCGACAATGTGTAATCCTTACAAACTCGGTGTGGACTATATACTGCATTGAGGACTGTTTGTCAAATTGTATACAGTATGTTTCATTGGCATTTCAAATGTTTCATTGCATCTTTTTCCTTCAAATTTTTCTTTCACTTCAGATTGCAATACATGTTGCAAATATACAATGAGCTTATGGAGGTCTGGTTAGTCTATAACTCTGGTGCTCTTAAATGCTCCCCACTTAGAATCATTGTTTAGATGAAACCACTCCAATGTCTGAAAACCTATTTCAACCTGACCGCAATGCATTTGTCCTTAAAATTTAAATTTAAAACACATTCCTATGACTCAAAATTATTTTTCAATAGCCTCTTAAGCATTAAGTATAACCAACACCACTTCGAGTAGTCAGAACAATGGCTACACTCTAGCTGTGCTGTAATTTCATACTTTTTTGGTCAACACACATCGTAACAGCCTCTCACAAGCAATGCCTTGCCCACAGTTCTGCACCGTGGTTCTATTTTTTTATATCACTTGCTATGCATTACGACAATTCAAACTGCCCTCGCTGAGTCAGCAGTCAGAAATAACTGACTATCCATTCCCAAACAATGGACGATCGAAGATAAAAAAAAATAATGTCCCATTAAAAGCCTCTCCTCCTTGTCAAGCAAAATAACGTATTATGAATGGATTTCATCTCGGCCTGAATTATCACCAAGACCGTGCGGCAAAATAATTTATTAGTAATTTTTTTTTTAATGCTTGAGATCAATTGGCTTTCAGCACGAGCATTCATATATCGTCTTGTCCCCTGTAGTAACCCCTCTGCACCTCGACACTCCACACTCAAGCTTCAGCAGGGATGATCTAAAAACAAATGGAATGTCGCAATGGCGGAACTGTCAAGCGCGTCTTGCCGTTGCATGCGGCGTAAGCACACTACATCATCCCGTTTGGCGGAGAAGTGAGAAGAAACAAAAGAATGTTCTCTGACATTTTTTTGGCTGGACCGCAACAGCGGGGCCAGCCCTACAAGCGCGAATGTCTGTGAATGACTGACTGACTGAGTGATGAAGTTACACCATTGGTCGGCCGAGTTATGAAGTTACACCATTGGTCGGCCGGATCACGTGTGTTAGGTCCAGCCTTATACTAGGTTTTAACCTGGTCTTGTTTTTCATTAGCCGAGGCAAGGCGCTGAAGTGGCAGAATGCAGCTTGATGGACGATCCTTCCCCGCAATGTAAAATGGCAGTGTTTTAGCCGCCCACTCAGTTGCGGAGTGGGACGATGTCAAAACCCAGGACACCTATAAACGATCTCCCGACTGTGAACAGAATATATGCGTCTGTGCCTTAACCATTAAATCACAAAAGATCCCTTGTGCAGAGAATATGGGGCTGCATACAGTTAAATGCAAAAGTATTGGGACAGTCATGCCAAAATGATTGTTTTTCCTCCACTACTGAAATTAGTATTTCAAACCAAACAACGGCTAGGAGGCTAAATTCACGTGTCTGCATTTATTTCATGTGGTTTTTTAAACAGAAATTGAACAATATTACAATAATGGCATTCAATTAGCCAAGTTCAATGAGCATAAGTATTGGCACAAATGACCGTCAGCTGTTTCAGATTCCACACACCATATTACGCTAATTATTTATAATTGGATAGCTGTGAGTGTCAGGGCATTGGCTACATCCTTTGGAAGCATCTGTAGAGTCCACAAGTTTGATCTCTTGGATTGCTCTCACCACAATTCTTGACAGTTAACATAACAATTTCCTTAAAAAACTAAAAACAAACTGGCTACTGAAATTTACAAAGTACTTATATGTCTGCTAGTGAAATGACAGTTTGTTGGTCTGATTAATGCACAGGCTATAATTTCAGCTCTCTAATGACTCTTAAGAGTTG
This sequence comes from Anguilla rostrata, assembly GCF_018555375.3. Classification (NCBI taxonomy): domain Eukaryota; kingdom Metazoa; phylum Chordata; class Actinopteri; order Anguilliformes; family Anguillidae; genus Anguilla; species Anguilla rostrata. Next base: position 15,616,093 of record NC_057945.1, read on the forward strand.
ACTTTACAAACACTGCTTTCACTGTGAAAGTAATGTAGAATAATGGCAATAACCTATTATTTAACAGCCATCCCATAAATTAACAAGATTTCTACAGGGTTTTCCCTTCATAAAATGGTTTCTCATGGTTTGCAACATTGACTTTGTGTCATGGTTCCATATTTCGTTTGCTACTCGGCGTCGTGGTTTGTGCTAATCGACACCTTTTCGTGCTAATCGGCTACTCAGTATCCCTGTAGAGGAAACTGAGTGCTTATTCAGGGAACTGAGTGTGGTAATCTTCAGGACCACCTGAGGGCACTCCGTGATTGCTTTTGGTTATGACCGATTGTTTGCACCTGATTGAGAGAGCTTATATACGCTCATATGAGATCTGTTCTTCGCTTTAGTGTTTACTCACATTACACGAAAGCCGGTAACAGTGAAAAGCTCTCTTAGAGAAAAGTGTGGTAAGGAAAAAGGTATAGGATTTTGAATATAGCTTTTTGTTTTGACTAGTAGTAAGACTTTGGTCCCACTAGTCACTTAGCTTTATTCCTTATTTTCCTTAATACACCTTTTTGCCTTCCTCGTTAAGAGGCACCTTTTCTTTTGCTTTTCTCCAGACTGCAATGCAGTCTTTATTCAATTCTACTCACTCCTTACACATTAGTTCCATTCTCCTGCTGAGACATTTACTTTGTGTTGGGATATTCTCCCTTAGGAGTCGAGTCTTTTCTTTTCGTTATCCCCTCCTTAAGTCTCTTACTGAGATCTAGTGGTTTCCACTTCGGTGGTTAACTTAAAGAAACCCCCTTTTAAATTCACTGTAGTTGCGTGTGGTCATTAACACTTCCCCACCCTCACACTTTGTTGGCAGTCTTTTCACCGTTTTCACAGGACATTTCTTTACAGTGGTTTGAAAGCCCTGATTTTGATTCATATTATAACTGTGTCACCATTTATATTAAAAACTAATATTTTTTCCATTCACTCATTAATTATCAAATAAATTAAAAAGACAATTTGTTTCAAATATTACATAAAATTCTCCTTGCAAGAATTTCTGATTAGGCAGCTACATATGGAAAGGCTGACTTGGAAAGCAATTTCCTCACTTCAGTGGCAACACCTTCCCCGAGCACTACACCACTGAGCAGATTTAGTGTTGTTTTACAGAAACGGAAGGGTCCAAACAAACAGGGCTTCAGAACATTCTAGATTTAAAATGATTTAAACCAGAAAGGATAGGCCTAAAGGATAGGCCTCCTGTATGAGTGCACAACAGTGCAATATGCAACTTTCAACAAGTAACATATATAGTGTATGTCAGTCATTAATTATAAACATATAACTGTGTATCAATGATGGATTATAAAAGGAAAATATTTGCAGTATTGATTACTGACTCATAAGAGTCGGTTTTGAATGACTGTTCCAAAAGCACATTATAACTTGTTTTCTTAAAATGAACCTTTTAATGTAACCACAAATGAAATCTAAAAGTAAAATGTATTATTTTAGACATCATATATGCACTATATATTAGATACAATTATAGCTGGATGCAGATAATGGCATAGATAACACACAAAAATGGGTTTTGTGTCTAAAGTAACACACCAGCTAACTACATTAGTCTAACAGGAAAACTGTGTGTAGATGCCCTTCTGTTCTTTTGACAGAATGTACTGTGAGGAAAAGGCTATATTCTCAGAATGTAATTAAAGCTACAGTAATTAAACAGTGTCAATCAAAATACTGCATGAATCCTGAATGAGCCCATAAATGGCTGCCAAATGAAGAAGCGTATTAACCTCAGATGATTTCGAGGAGCACGCCAGTGTCACTCCATGAGCTCATTTTGAGGTTTTTAACAATGTAAAGACTCTCCAGATTTTAAACTGACTGAAAGCAAATGTGTCTGGTGGTAGCCAGCGCGCAATACTGAACAAACGTAGCATTAAGCAGCTATAGTAGTGCTTTATTAGCATTTTTCATCCTTGAAAACTAAAGCCGGTCAGTAACAGAAACGCTGATTTCTCTCATGTTCATCATGCCTCCACCTACCCTCTACAGCACATTGTCACCAGTCTCAGCCACAAGGCCTGTTACTGTAAGGTATGTGAAGTATCCAAACCCACTTGTTTCTTGTATTTAAGAAAACCACTGAAACAAAGATGTAACACAGTTAACCAGTTATTTAGCAGGTCTACAGTAAATATACCTGTTGCCATAACTACAATTGGCAACTGCTGCAAGCAGTATTCCAATTTTGTTCTCTTTGTAGCAAAGACTTAAACATACAGCACAAAAAAATATACCTCCAAATGGTTAAACAACAAAAAATGGGCAATGTGACTAACGGCCACCGTTTGAATTACATCTGAGGTTAATCTTCATGTTAAACACCTCAAGTCCCCTTTCTTCAATTTTCACTACAGACAAGTTGATACCATCTACATTATTGAATGTTGTACCAAAATAACAGGCTTAGATTTTATATAGATTGCGGATTTAGGTATTTGTATTCAGATTCATGCCATATTGAAAGCACAGAACAAACTAGTAAATACAAGTAGCTGGATTAATAGTGTGCGAAAAGGAAGAACAGTACATTCAACAGCTTACTCCGGATGTATCCATGCTAAAAGAGGGCCCAGCTGTACAGTGTGAAATTTATTATGGAGTGAATTGATATGTAATATGAAGGGAATAAAATACATTGGGTGTCCTGCCGAACTGTCTCGGACAAATTTCTTTTGGGAAATGAATTCAGTTCTCTGCCAATAGGAACATTGGGGGAAAAGGTTCACATTGATTTACATGTACCTTTTTCTGTTTCTTCATCTCCTAAATGTCACTGCATATATTTCATTGTTGTTTTTCCAGCAGTACCTGTCCATCAGAGACAATTGTCTTTTTTATTTAAGAAATGTAGCCTACATTTGTAAACAAATAAAGAAAACCTCATGTGTAATAAAACAAAATATTGCAATGTAAACTTGTCGCTTCAAATTAAGGATGAAGTAACATGTAATATAATGCAATATTGGTTAAGCAACACCAGCAGCCAGATTGAACCACTTGTCTCCTTGGGTCACAGGATTGCATTATTCATGATTGCATTGGAGCAATATGGATACTACTTAACCCTCTGAAGAGGGTTTTTTTTTTTTTTCAAAATTCAAAGTCATTGTTCTACAACTCCATTGCTTTTAATTAACAATAGTGATAGCCACATCAGTACTAGAACATTCAGTTAACATTCTAATCACATAAAAGGGTTAAACACAAATGAGCCCAAGATGGAATCTGCATTTCAAAATGAAAATGTATGTCACAGTACATTTAAACCACATGGTCATCTGCAATGCTGCCTCAAGGTGGCAGCATTACACTACGTGAGATGATATAGCCACTTTTAATAAATTACTGTTCTCACTGGACTCTGCAATACATTGGCAGCCAGTCCAATCTAAACAAGGTGTAAGTTCAAGATGAATCTAAATAATTCACTGCCTCCAATTCCGGCCTCTCACCCAGTGCATGCAGGGATAGGCTTCGGCACCCCCGGCAACGCTGTCCAGGATAAGCAGGTATAGATGGTAAATGGTAAATGGACTGCAGTTATATAGCGCTTTTATCCAAAGCGCTTTACAATTGATGCCTCTCATTCGCCAGAGCAGTTAGGAGTTAGGGGTTAGGTGTCTTGCTCAAGGACACTTCAACATGCCCAGGGCGGGGTTTGAACCGGCAACCCTCCGACTGCCAGACAATCGGTCTTACCTCCTGAGCTATGTCGCCCCTAGATAATGGATGTTCTCATTGAGCTCAATAAATAAAACCACAAAAGAAGAGTGGGCCTAAAATGATGTGATTAACCTGAAACATCATACACAGTATCCTCAGACATTGGCATATGGTATATATTGGTTATACTTCTGCATGGTATTAATATAATCAGGTTATTCTACTTGCAAGGAATTCATACCACAGGTTACATTCTATTTATTCTACTCTTGCTAGGTAACAGATATGCTATTCTACTCAGACTAGGTACTCAACATATTCTGCTTATTCTACTGAAACCAGATTTGTGACATATTTTCTGCTAGTTCTACAACTCAAGAAAAGCATTGATTATCAGCCCCATTGCTTTTCAGTACATAAGACAAAGGAGGAGGGAAAAATCTGAATACTTCCTATTCATGAGCTCATAAAACAGCAAGAAATAGACAAGCTAGTTTCCCTTCAGACGTACACTACAATGGTCATTTCACATTGGAATTAATTATTTAAAATGGCAGCATGTTTACTTAATCACAGGACTGTTGAGCTCCTGTTCCAGCACTTAGCTTGACAGAGGTTGACACAAAATATGAGTGCCACCAATGTCACTGAAACTAATCATTCTCCTAAGATCCCTGAAATCCCACTCGTGTATACTCCAATGCCCCATGTACTCATAAAAGACAGACATTTAGGACATGATTTTCTTGTCAGTGCTGGGGCCACTTCAATTCTTTAGAGACCACCGCAAACAAGTACACATGTAAAAACATTGTGGTCTATCACAAAAAGGCGCATAACTCCCGAATGGGTTCACAGATTTGCACAAGATTTTTTGGAAAGGTTAGTCATGAACCAAAGAAGAGGGAGTGTGCATGAATGCATGCGCGTGTGCGGTCGCAGCTACTGCGGATTCGCGCTTGTTCTTGTTGTTTCCATGTCAACCGCATGCCTGGAAGATGTCACTGCAAAGAGGAGAAAGGGGCCTGAATCAATAGCCTCCTGCTCAAGAATATCGAACATATTTCATATATTTTATCACTGTATTCAATTATTACAATCTTAAGTGGCTCTGACATGGGACACAGTCAATAATGATTTTAAAAGGATGTTTTTCAACTTTACAGTTTCTAGCCATTTCCTTTGCTAACTTATTGATGGTGGAATTACGGGATTAGTTACCTAGGTTTACAAGTCTTCCAGCTGACAATATACATCTGCAGAGTTTAAGTGTGCTTATCTGAGAATTACTGTCCAAAAGTGTCTATATAAAGAAGCATTAGTGTTTCTTTTGGTTTATCTCTCTTTTTATCCAGTCAACACTGAGACAAATATCCAAGAGTAGGAGCCTTTATATGACTTCAAGCATCGTTCTAATGCTCTCATCCTTCGAGAGCTCAAGCTAGTTACTGCTGTTGTATCTTGCATGTATTTCAGGGAACAAATTATTGCAATACATAACATTTTATGTTCTTTCATCTATTTCTTGCATTCAAGCTAATTCTGGTGACACGTATGACTAGGCTCAAATGGGTGTAGTAGTATATAATGTTACAGTGCAATTTGCGTGCAAGTTATTACAATATTATACCAAGTTTGCGAACTACACCATGTGAAAAACTAGTATGCCAATAGTACCTTAAGTACACTACACTATTTAACTAACCTATACGTAACGTAGCTATAATGAAAGTAAATACTTAAAGTTTATAGAATTAAAATTCTGTAACGTTAGCTAGTTAGCCAACGTTAGCTAACATCAACATGGTCTGTACTCATTTGGACAAGAACATTAACAGTTAATGATTAACTTGCCCATCTTTCTTATGGCTGTTGGACGTAGTCGTAAATCGGAAAAATCGTTTGTTGAATAGCGAGTTGCCACGAGTTCGCTACCCAGCTTGCCGACTTTTGTCAAGTTACTTGACATAGATAGCTATCTATCTAGTGAAACCTACTTTAAATGTAGTTAAGAGTTAATTCACAAGCTTTTTTTTTTTTTAACAAGTCAGTTTTATATTTCTTTCCCCTGCAAAGTCTGGCAGTAGAGGTGGTTGGCTTAGTAAATGGTAGTTTGTCACCAAGATATGCTGGCTGAACACAGATGACAGCATAGTAGCTAGCTGGCCAGTATATTACGCTCAAAATGGCGCCAAAGTTTTCAGTTAATCTAGCTATTGCAGGTCACAGCGTAGTCCATATAGCAAGCAGTTCACGATTCTGATATGTGCATGTAAATTAGGCCTATTACGTTTTAAAATTTTATTTTTTTTGCTTTTGTTATAACTAGTTTAAATATATAAACAGTATAGCCTAAAATGCAAGCAAAGTAACATCGGTTGGGAAGTATAAGGTTGTGCTATTTGGTATAACTTCGCTACCTTAAAACTGAGTTCGATTAGGAAGAAGAACACAATAGCTCCATCCATTTCAACCAAATCTGCAGTCCAATGACTGCTACATTTTTCAAATCAAACTTCCTGCAGAAACGTTCGATAATCCGTTGTATCAGCTCACAACAGACAACGTGCAGGTAGGCTAAGCGCTGTAATACTAGAACTAGGCTTAATGAATGTGTTATGATTGATTGAGGGTATTTTAGCTAGCTTACTGTCATGCTCTTTTGATATTTTTTATTTATTTATTTATTGTATAAAACAAACTATAAATGAATAGCTTGTTATAAAGCATTAATGCTTATGTGAACCATTGCAACGCTACATGTTTTGTTAGTCGTTCTTCTGCTTTTATATTTCCATCTTAAAACTAAAAGTTTAGTGCGATACGACCTGTTAGCTATCATAGCTATGTACTACACACTCCCATTGTGTAATTTAAAGGTCATTAAGCGCTTTTGCGGAGCTTGATCGAATCCTGTATCATAGCCGGCTGATTGCTGTTGCATGGAATGCAATCAGAATGCATGGTGACGGCGTAGGCCTGCCTAATTTACGACTGTCATATTTTAAATGTAATGTAGTTCTGAGATATTTCCACCAATGCTACATTATTTTAAACTAGATTTAGAGTTTAAGACGAAACTGAATTGGCATGCGATTGCACTTGCCATGTATAATGTGATTTGTATTAATGGGTCCTATGTGTACTGTATAATCGGAAGAAAAACACGTTTTCAGCTAACAAAAATGCCAAGGTACTCACACATACTAAGCACTGCTAATAAGTCATTAATTAAAACTTGCAAAATCAAGGCCTGGCATTGAAAGTACTGACATAAAAATTGGGCCAAGTTACAAAAGGCAATATTTTGCTATCTTAGCTCACACAAATTAAACAACCTGGCTGTATTCCAAGCAGTGCTACGCAATGTTTCCTAAATTATTTCAAGTAACTTGGCCGTGTTTTTTCATCTTACCATCTGAAGAGAATGTGGTCATTAAAATTTGTGTGACACCAGTGTCAAATGGCAATAATGTATAGTGGAAGTAATCAGCAATTCAGCTGTGTTACACCTGAAATGTTTTTAAATGACTACACACGACAGTTACACTATACATATGTTTGAACAATTGTCTGCATCCAGTGTTGTGTGTATGAAAAGAGCATCATGAGTAAAATGCATTATTATTATTGCTGTTAAGAACATTGTGTTCACAAATATTATTTTTAAAATTATTTTTCATTATAAAATAAACTATACTATTGTACTTATATGGCTAAACTTTATTTGACTCTCAAGCATACAGTACCGTGGCATACCTTTGGCCTATTGTTGGCTTTATCTTGTTGCTATGGCACAATGTCAGTTTTTGGTGGTGAAAGAATATTTTTATGAACTCGCAGATGGACGCTATTGTCCAGTGTGTCATTTGTGGTGTTGTAGTTACAGGTGAGACTGCAGGGAGGGGGTGCTTGTTAAATGGACAAACTACATGACAATGTTGACACTTAGAAACTGTATTTGGGGTAGTCGTCGTGTATCATCTAGGCCTACTATTAAATCTCGAACACAGAGAACACAGATTAATAGTTGGTTGCAAGAGCTCTGAATTTTTGAGTTGAGCAATCTCAGGATACCGGCATTCCCAGCCACTAGAGGGCTTGTGTCAAATCATACATTCTGACAGCTAATATGCCAAACTAAGATTGCATATTTGTTCAGAGAATCGAAAATTGTATGCAGACACAAAAAGGGGTAGGGAAATGTTTCTTTGTTAATTTCACTGCCCGTGATGACATGACTTACAAAGAAAATAAATAAAAGATATAAAGAAGATTCCTTTCATATACATAAATGTCTAGGTTGGGAAATTATATTTGGTAACTCCCATAACAACGTAACAGTATAATTTTGAAATTCTTATAATGTTGTAGTTTGTGTGTAAAATCATATTTGTTGGGTGTGGGTGCGAAAGCAACCAGTCCTGAAAGCTTTACAGATGGGGCATGCCACTTGAATAACTTGTAGTTGTGCAGTTTTCCTGACACTTCAATACGAAGATGACAAAATAGTGTCCTTAGATTTGGAAATATTTCAAGTTTTTATTTTTATTTTAAAAAATATATTATTTCAGTTTTACTGTATGTAGGCCTAATTGATTGGCCCAGACAGTTTTTGTGTGCGAAGAAGGATTTTTTTAATATATGAAAGTTTCTCAGGGAATGCCAGTTTCACAATGGCTGGTGTGCTGGCATCAATGGGTTTGTGATTTTAACTGCACTTAAAGTAAATCCAAAACTTTTTGTACAGTGACATTTGGTTTCTTAAAATGACATTTAATCTCAACTTTGTTTGAAAATCTTTCCTATAACGCATACGGCCTGAGACTGCCGCATTCGGTGGGAAAAGTTGCATAGCTTCCTGTTTCACAAGAACCACTTCAAAGCAGGAACTCAACAGGACTGAATTATTCTAGTGTATGGTGGGAACATGACAATAAGTTGTTCATGTCAGATCTCTTGAAAATTTCAAGCAGGATGTCAATACGTGATTTAACCTTTGTTTTGTCTAGCACGATATTTTCTGCTACGCCACATCCGTTCATTGAGACTCAAAGCAAAAACAAATTCCAGGCTCAAAGCAATAACAAATGTCAGTGTAACTGAAACTCTTCTCTTTCATAGTCAGACAGAATTGTAATATTTCTGCTATCTAAACCATGCCTCTGTGGTCTTTGGGAGTGAAGAGTTCGCATTTTTAACTTTAAGGAAAGATGTACTGGCGCAAAACAAACTGGTATATATATATATATATATATATATATATATAATATTGAAGCATAACATTGCTGGACAAGTTCCTTGGAGTTACTTAAAGTGTATGCATTGGTACCACTGCAACAGGCATTGTGGAGATGGCAAAATGGCTAAAAGTGTAAAATGTCCTTTATCACACACAGAACAGGCCAATAAAAAACAGAAAACAATTTTTTAAAAGCTGTATATTAATACATACCCCCCTCGCCCCCACCTCCATATTGTTTTATATGAGTTGTTGCCCACTAAATAGAACCTTTTGTCTCATATTTATCCAATAGAGAATGAATGAACTGAATTCAGCTGGATTGGACTCTGAAGTGAAGGGCCAGCAACATGAGGAGAAATGCGACGGCCTGAGGTCCAGCTTCCAGAAATTAGTGTCCTCAAAGCTGAGTGACGAGGCCCTGAGTGGCTACCGAAGGAAGCTGGAAACCCTGAAAAAGTGCTCCTTTTATGTCAAGATTACCTGCAAAGACCCGCCTCAGAGCGACCAGGGCTCCACCTTTTCTGTCCAGAATCTGATCGACCGTGGTAAGTTCCAGCAGCTGAAGAAATTTGGCAACGGCCAGGCAAAGATCCAGCTGTGCCTACTGGAGGAGCTCTTGGAGCAAGTCTCGAGAGAGAAGGACGAGGTCGTCGCCATCATAGACACCTACGATGAGGCCACTTTCACTCGGGAGCATGACGCCGTTCAGAAGAAGCTGGCCCAGGTTAACGCGGCCCTCCTGGACTTCAACTCGGCGCTCGATCCTGGGCCTCTGCACTTCAAGCACCGGCTCATCATGGAGCCGGCCAGCACCCTGGCTCTGCAGATCCAGCTGGACCTCGTCACCAGAATGCCGGTGTTTTTCGACCGGTCCACCTCGGTGGCGCTGACAAAGACCGTCCGGCTCTACTGGCACGTGGCGGGACCAGAGCGGTGCGAGGTTGGGGTGAAGTATGAGGTCCACTACAAGCTCTGCCCAGATGAAGCGGCGGACACTCCAGCATGCGAAGATGAGCATCAGCCAGAGGAGGAGCCGGGCATGTCCACCGGGGAAGTTTCCGGAGGACCTATCATTTCAGAAGAGGCCCACCAGCTGGTAATTATCACTTGCTCAAATAGCGTTAAGATCAACGGCTTGCTTCCAGACAGGAGCTATGAGTTTACTGTCAAAAGAGCCGATTCCTTCTGCTGGGTATATGGCTCATGGAGAGATACCATTGTCCTCAAGACTTTACCTCGTCCTGCGGGATCTACCAATCATAAAAAAAAGAGGTGGGTTTACTACTTCTAAATAAAAATTACATTTATAATAAAATAATAATGAACTGCATTTATATTAATTTTCATCTGTTTGAAGGACCTCTAAAATCATTGTATAGTGTAAGTGAGATTGAGATTGTAAAAACACACAATGAACCCAGAGTTTTTTTTTTTTTTTTTTCTTCCTTTGTAAAACTGGCATATATGTTTTCTGAGGAGAACCCCCCTATTGCATTACATGGAACGAAACATTTGATATTGCCTCCATGATAAATACATACAGTACTATTGAGAGGCCCAGAGTGTGTTTATTGATAAAACGAGTGGAGAAAAGTATTCGGTTTGGTCTTTTATGCATTTCAAATTATGCTGGTGAGGAACGTTGACTTGTCATCCTGGACGATTTAGCTCTATAGTTTCCCTGGGGTTGATTACGCAAGATGGTACAGCACTGTGAAGGAAGGCCACACACTCATTGTGTAAATTCATAAATACCCACGCATGCCAGGTCCCAATACTTACTAAGGCTTAGTCCTGGGTGAAAGATCAATCTTCATTGCTGACGTGAATGCTCCCATGTAGTAGAGTAAACATTTGTTTGAGCAGATAAACAGAGTACTTCCCTTTCCATTCCATTTATCTAGCGTTGTATTAGTGCAGCGGCATTTTTATTTTATTTTATTTGCTTTAAATTTTGTTTGTAGCACAAATGTGGCATAAGCAATCTGTCATTACATCACGCTTTGTCCAAATAAGCTTTTTGGATTCAAATCCACACCACAGCTGTCCTGCCTGTTTGCATTTTTGTTAGCTTCCATGGAAATACCCTTCTGAATTTACAACCCGTTGTTACTTACCTTATTACCTTCACACCCATTTTACAATCAACGTTTGCCCCTACCATAAATTCTTTGGTCAGATATTATCACACATTCAAATTCAGTCATCTAGATGCAGCAATAGTTTTTCTTTTCATTCTTTCAGAACATGAATTTCTAACATAATCTTGAACTTTTTTCAGAAACTGAAGAACACATGCTACTACAGACTTACTGAAGGAAAGTCACACTTATTTGGAGTTGTTTGTGAAAGTGTTCACTAAAAGAATGTGCTGGGCTCCCTCAACACCATTTACAGTTGAGCCCCTATATGTTGCCCAGCACCAGTTTCTAGACAGTCTTAGCTTCCATGATTCATGTTATAGTAAAATAGGGAGGTGACTGCAATCTTTACTAGTCATATACACCTACATGTAGGTGGTTTCAGAACTTGTTCAGAGTCATGAGTAACATTGGGTTAGGTATCTGGGAAATAGGCTTTTTCAAGAAACGTATCAGCATCCACCATTTCCTTCTAATTATTCCAGTTTCCTGTTTTCTACAGGTGCAGATTCCAATCTACCCTAATGCAAAATGAAAGTTCATTGTGAAGCTTATCTTGATCATTTTTTATGATCATCAATCATAAAGTCTGCATGAGGTGTTGTTTTGAACTGTAGATATGAAAAATAGTAGGCTATACCGATAACAAGTATAATGGGGACATTTTCTCATTTAAAGAATGTACTGCAATAGCCCCCTGTCCCCAGAAAATTTCTTATTTGTGTTCTTTCATTAACTGGAAATCTTATGTGCTTTGTATATTACACATTTTAGCACATTCACTTCCATAGACAATAAAGGGACAGCTGATTCAGTTGCATTCAGCTGTATTGTGGAGTCATTGATCACAATGGTCCATTCTTGCCAAATCAGTTATTTCCTTGTACTTACCATGGACATAGGTGGAGCATTCTGCAATGGGAGTGGCTGCAGGACTTCAGAACAGAGTGACAGGTCATGTAATACACATGCTTAGGAAACAGCTGCCTAGGGCAACTTACATATCAACACAAGTACCCAGCTTCCTGACCGTAAAACACTGCGCTTACAAACCAGATAGGAGTTTATTTTTGGTACATGTTCAATAAGCTGTCCATTATGGCATGTGCATAGTGTATAAAAGCCGCTGTTACAGATTAATCATTGGCTTTCATAAGTCCTCTCACTCTCTCACTGAAGTTTTGCAAACTTGTCTGAACAAAGGTCACCTGCTTAAGCACTGAGATCTTTTAGCACACCACCTGGCCTCGACAGTTTGTTTACTAAAAGATACTGAAGCTTGCTTAAGTGTCTTTGATGCGATACCGCAACACATTACATTGATATGGAGCAAAAAACATGTCATGATATAGGCATGCCTCTGGGGCATACAGCAAAGTAGTCTTAGAAATGCCAAAGCTGTAGTTTATTGATGATTTAGCACAGGTTTAACACAAGTTCCACATCACGTAAACATGTCATGCTATATGTACAGTTGACTTGAATAAATACTGGTATGTTAGTGGATGGAACAATGATGTTACAGTCAGTGTTGGGCAGTAGCGTCGCTACAAGTAGCGGCGGTACTAGTTTAACTACATTTCTCAGTAGCGTGGTGTTTTCTGAATCAAATAGCTTTTCAGTAGTGAAGCTCTTTTATTGATCAAGTAGTGTGGTAGCGTCCACACAAGCTACATTTCCCCAAGCATTTCTGAAGCTCAAGCACAGCGGCGCTTTCTGCTATGGAAGGTCATTTGAGCTAATAACGAAACGTTCTTCCATACTTGCTGTGGTCTGAAATAAAACTGCTAAGGATCAGTAAATGACGCCACCGCCATACACGGACCTTTATGTGTAGCCGACAGAAGCACTTCTGTATGACGGTGACATCACGTACCAGTCCTTGGGCTGATGCCTGGAATACAGACACATGCGAGCTTGAGTTTACTTGATGGAAAGATAGGTATGTAGCTAGGTAAGTTGTTTATTAGGGGTCCAAGCAGCGAAGCTGGTGGAACCCTATTGTATCTGTTAGAATTATTATTATTTTTCGCCGCTAAAAGTGTCTGAGGCTCAGCAACCATTAGTCCTAGAGCAACCAAATTTGGTAGGTGGATTCCTATGGCCCCCACTACTCAGGCACTACAAATCACCTATGCCGGCCAGATAGTGGTGCTATAACAAAGGGTCATACTTTAAAAGGCCATAACTCCCATACCATAAGTCAGATCAACACAAAACTTAATCGACCGATGCATCTGAATGTGCTCTACAACTTTGCTGTTGGGACCACCTATGTCCGCGATATTGTTTGCTCGCCACTTTTTTATTAGTTGCAGTGCGGAAGAGCTGTAGCTCAGCATCTAAAGTGTTGCGACATATAGTAAACTCCTTTACGGCAAGCAGCAAGAAGACATCCATGGCGACGCAATTAAGTTATCCGACACCGTCGGGTCTAGTTTTTATCAGTGAGAGGAGGGTCTGAACTTCATAATGGACAATATTATCTATCTGGACATTCATAAAAATATTCTTTCACCACTCAAAAATCGTATTCCGTCATAGCAACAAGATAAACCCGACAATAGCCCTAAGATACGCTAATTCGGCAGTGAAAACGCTACTCACTGAATAACGAAATAAACGAGACAAAGTTTTCAGAAATTATACCATGTCATTCTACAGTCAATATCTGGGACTAAATATTGAATAAATATACAACCTTCCCATTGGTTTTATGCGTAGAGATGTCCCTTTTGAGACTGAGTGGTCATATTGTCTTGGACAATCCGTTTGTGAAATACACGTGCATTTGTGATGCCTGGGTACCTTCCAAAATAGCTGTGTGTAATACCACACCTGTTGTTTACGGCGTTGTCACCCTTTTTAGTACAGTCTGTTTTGATTGACAATTAATTTATTCAGTAGGTGAGAGTATAAGAGCTAAAACTAGAATAGAGACTAGAGAACCATAACCGTAACTATATATATATATATATACTATTTGCTGAGGATACACGGTTCAATTATGTTAATATTAGGTGGAAGTCAGGTGGATATTGCTATGGTAGTAAGGTACATGATTGTCCATGGATGTTAGAATTAAGTGTGCATTGATACTTGAATTAGACAATATACTAAATTGTAGAATTTTATTTATTTTGTAGAGGATCCACCCAACTAAAATGGCCTCCTTGGAATTAAGTTGGTTCAATTAAAAAAAATAAATAAATAAATAGCTTTGATGTAGTAAACTACATTTGCCTTGTTGCTGTAGCTTAGCTTGCTACATTTCTCTGGGGGGTAGCTTCAGTGTAGTGAAGCTTCATTTAATGTAGAGTAACTGGTAGCTTAGCTCACTACGCTTTCCAAGTAGCTTGCCCAACACTGGGTACAATGATGAACATTCTGTTTACTGCCAGGAAAGCTGTTTGAACAATCGACTATCCATTTAGAAATACATTAAGTGTCTAGATCTGTCTAAATCAATATGGTAACACAATGACTACAATATGTAATTTTTATTAATCAGAGTATTATCTGAGATCCACAGATCTTTCATGTACAGTCAGAGGCTGGCATTAATTTTTACTCTTTCTTTTACACGAATGCATGTACAGTCTGGGATCTGATGGGAGGTTTGGACCAGGCAAAATGTGTTAAGGGATTTTCTCAGCGGCCTGTGAATGTATCAGTTGGTTGAGATATGCCCTGCCTGGGAGTGAGGAAAGCCCAGTGAGCTTTTGGGAACAAAATACCAGCTGATATTTTCAATTGTGATACTTCAGTGTCCAAAAAGACATGTGGACAGAAGCACATCTTTCTTTACCTAATGAGCAGTGTTGAAATTACTATGAAACCTTTCCTTTATATCTAGAACAGTAATCATTTTAAATTCACGTATCAGAGCCTGCCTTTATGATAACCTAATATTTGACAATAATATTAAAATATTAAAAATTAGCTCATATTGTAATTAATCAGTGTAAGTATATGGCACTTTTTTTTTTTTTTAATAAATTTGTTTTGTGAAACTAAATATTAGTTGTTTTGATTTAAGTGTTCCTTTAATATGCAAAATGAATTTCACTTACTGTACTGAAAGAGAACCTACACTGTAAAATTGTTACAGTAACTGGTTGCCAGTAAATTACAGTTAATTAATTTACAGTGGTATTACTGTCATGTGAAACACAGTAACCACTACTGTAACTACAAAAAGAGTATAACACTAATGGCTCATTGTAAAACACAAGACTACTGTAAAATCTGCGTAACAACCAAGGACCTAACAAGGCTCAAACTGAGGTCTCCCAGGTGAAAGGCAGCCATGCTAACCACTGCGCTAGAGACAAATTCAGGTAGGTGGTTTGGTAGGAAAGTTTCTTCTGGACTTTCTGTCCGGTCCAATAGCTTGATATGGGCCTTTGAGAAACACTTCTTCAGTCAGTTTTTCAGTTTTCTTTCTTTTTTTTTTTTTTTTTTTTGGTCGGTTTTTCGCAGTTCACCAACATTTGCTATGAATGGTTTCACAGTACAACCAATGGTATTGTGTCCCATGCAGAGACTGTAAAAATATGGACAAAGCTACTGTGACGTCACCCATTGACACTCCGAGGGTCTCTAAAACACGTTTTGAAGCTCAATGGCAGACGCAGCCATGTTGTTGATTTGGAGCCAAAACCATAGAGTTAAGCGGTCTTGTGATTTTTACAATGTGATTTACAGTCCGGTGCGGAAAAGCCCATCAACCTGAACGAACTTGAGGCTGGCTGACTGTCTGCCGTTATGTTTTAAAATATATGCCATGTATACAAAGTAGTTGCCCATAATGCATTGCCATTCACAGTAGTAAACCGTAAAATTATTTCACTTTATACAACGGCTTGCTGAATACTCGATTCTGTCCAAAGCCAAGGGTGTGCATTATTTCTCAGTAAAGGGACACATCAGGCCTTTTAACAGTTATAAACTCAACGTGCTACAAAATTCAGCATTCTAAAGCAGTTAAAACAGCAACATTATTCTTTCGATTTTCAATTGTTGTTACGTCCCGTCCCCTTTTCAGTGTCCAATTTCGCAATTGATGGCAACGTTGAATCATGGTTCTAGTTGCTGGCTTCATTTAGGAATGCCAACAATCCGGCAAAATACGGAATCGTCCCTTATTTTGACAGTAGAATAGGCATTCCATATTTAAGTCATGGCTACGGGGCGCATTTTCATCCGTATCTTTGTAAACGATCACATTTGTAGTAACCGCTGTTATGAATACAGTTCAATAGTTAGCTAGCTAGCTAGCTATCTGGGATAACAAGCATGCTGTGAGATCATTCTGACCTAAAACCCAGAATTTTAATATTGGCTAGGTGACAGGTGACGGCGAAACTATCATAAAGTTAACTGGCATTCAAACCCGGTTTCAGAGTGTCTTGGAAAAACGAATGTCTACACTGCGAGACCGCAACATTTTAAAAAGCAAGACAGAGCTAGGAAGATAAATTTGATTGAGTTATGGTTTCATGTGGTTTTCTTAAATAATGTAATGACAAAAATGACCAACATTGATGCTAATTGTAGGCTATGGTATGAAACGAGAAGGAACTATTTCTCGATGGAATCGTTGTTTTCGTAGAATTAACGACCAGAGGTTTTTGCTTAACAACGGTGCAAATAGAACTAGCCTACCAACTAGAGTTTTGCTTGACAACGGTAAAATAATATGCCCAAACGGCCGCGGAAGAATATTTCACTTTCAGCCGATTAAGTCGATAAAAATCAATAAATATTAAAGTCACCATATATAGTTATTGTTGGCAACCCGTTGTATAAGTGGAATAAACCCCTCCGGGCTGTCCCGTTATTGGAAAATAATGTACTTCGGTGCTGGTTAAGCGACCCTCGGCTTCGCCTCGGGCGCATCACCACCCCAGTAGTAGCATACATTATTTTCCAATAACGGGACAGCACGTCATGGTTTATTCCTTAGCCTACGTATCATATACTGCCCAATATAATGTTAAACACTGTGCCATTTACAAAAATTGCTTACCGTGTAGAATTCTCCTCTGAAAATGGAAACTGCCTTGCAAGTGTTTGGGTGGACATTATAAGCATTTAAAACCGGCTTTGGTGATGTCATCTGTTTGGCACATCCATCCACCCCTTGGGTTTAATATCAATCACTGCTAGGTTTTGGGAAATTTGTTCAGAAATCACAAATTTTAGGAAATATTTTGCCCGGATTGCATAATCCACACTGAACGTTTTACAGTTAATGTCACATTAAGCATGTCAGGATTATAACCACCATAAGAAAAATATGATTTACTTTTTCTAGGCCATAAAAAAGTCAAACTGATAAGTATTTATTTGTACAAGGAATTCAGTGGCATATGAATGAAACAATAGCAAAAATTAGATGTCTTTCAATAGCATTTTCTCTTATAAATCAGACTGGTGTGCCAAATGATGTACATGAATGTTTTAATAGTCAGAAATTGCCTAATAAATTTATGACTATGTCAACACTTATACAGAAATACACCCTCATCAAAGAGCTAACATGCACTTCACCAACTAAATTTATTTTAGAAAATAGAAATAAGCATTTATATTACAAAGGCCTGAAGACAGCAGAAGCTTAAGCCAGCAGAGACAACTGAAAAAGGACATTTTTCCTTTTAACAAACAACTGACAGGCAAACAATTTCCAAGCACTTATTAAATGTGTAGCTACTTAAGTAGGCATCCTTGTGTGCTGACTTTGAAAGTAACTTCATTTCAATACTATGGTTACTCAATACATATCAATAACAAGCATGGGCTAATACAAGTGCTAATTCCCTTTTTCATTTTTGAGTCCTTCAATAGAATACAAAAAATATTGTACAAACATACATGGGCAAACAATGTGACAAAGCAAACAGTTGTTTTTACAAAATCATTACTGCAATTTTACATCAAGTAGCAATCTACCATTATACACAGAGATTGGGATGGCAGGTATGCCATCCCGCCAAGTTACGCTATACTTAACTATGGTTCACTTATATCATAGTTCCTCTGGAATCCATCGGGATGAAGTCAGGCTCGTTTGGTTTACGGTAGATAATTACACCAGCCATGTGTACAACAGACCTCCTTGCTCGTTTACTGATCTCATGAAAGCGCAGAAGGAAGTCGTCGTTGCCCACTAAATAAATTAGCGGGTTGATGGCGCTGTTCATGCACGCCAGACCTCGGCTTACTTGGTAGGCGATGTAAATGTCTTTAAATCTTTCATCACATGTTCCCTCGTTTTTTAGTATCCGTGTCTTGAGATTAAGGTTTCTCAAAACGTGGTAAGGGATGAAACAAACGGAAAACAACACAACGAGCATAACTACGAGTTTCTGACACCGCTGCTTCAACAATGCATTGACGTTCGCTTTTGAGGCCAGAACCACAGCTACGTGTCCGTAACACCCCAAGATGATGAGCAAGGGAACGCAAAATCCGGTGAATGTCCAACCAACGCTGTATGGGAGGTAATCCGTGATTAGGTAGTCGGCAGTGGTGTCATAACATTTTTCGGAAGAATTCCCCGAAGTCTTGTCAAAGAACATGTCTGGAAGGATTTGAATGATAACTAAGAGCCAGACAATTATACTTATTACCATGGAATGTCGAGTGTTAATTCGTCCCATAACTTTCAGAGGATGAACAATCCCCAGGTATCTGTAAATGCTAATGCAAGTGAGGAACCCGATGCTGCAGTACAGGTTCAGATTGAATAAAAATCTGGTTACCTTGCAAAACGAACGTCCAAAAATCCATTTGCCCTTCGCCGCGTAATAAACAACCAGGAACGGCAGCGTGAATACATACAGCAGGTCGGCAACTCCCAGGTTTAATATAAAAATGTTTATGCTCCCAAGTTTCCTCCAGCTCCGACACACAGACTTTAAACCAAAATAATTTCCAAATAAACCAATTATGAACACCAGAACGTACACCGTTGGCAAGAATATATGCGTAAATTTCGTGTCTATCTTTCCACAGTTGGTGTTGTTCATTGTGGTCGTCCCAGAAAAGGTTTAATGTTTTTCTTCATTTATGGAGCCGTCAGCTAAATGCGTTTAGGCATTACTTCTACTGCTACAGGAAAAAGTCCGTTGGCAATTGCCAGGTATTCGTCAAGACTGTAGCACGACCAACGCCTAACTTCCATGATTAATCTATGAAGCGCTTGCTGATGAAAATGAAATCACAGTGAATATGCTACGCCCACATCCACAACTTAGAGTGCAGGACCACAGACAGTAAAATATGTTAATTAAATTCTTGCCGAGTACATGTGAGTCCAACCGGGATCATTCGTACACTGTAAGATTTGATTCAACACTGAACATTTTACTGTGTGAGGAAAAGTTACATGTCAAAATCAACAGCTTAACATTTCATATCGGGGTAGTTAAGTTAGCACTGAACATCAGTCTCATAATTGCTAACGGCTGACAACCCACATCCTGTCACTGTTCATTTATGAGCATAGCCTACTTACGGGAGTGAAATAAGTCAATACTTAAACTCGAGTTACAGGATCTGGTCGGATTTCCCAGAAATGCTAACGTAGAGGTCACACCTTAATGCAAAACCGTCGACTGAATTATTGCTCTTTTTCACCTGGTAAAATTCAGTCTAACAGTTCCCCTTCAAGTGACTGTATTTGTGATATTTATGTTTTTAGGAAGAAATACATTGACAATTTGATATTTTATAAGAACAAATTTTTCTTAGGGAAAAATGTCTTTCTTGCGGCAGGTCATTGATATTTTATTGAATCAACAATGGAAAATATCAGCTATCAGTACGAAAATTGCATATGCTTAAGCATACATTTCATATAAATTGTAAATGTATATTAGGCATATTATTTGTTTATCTAAGCAATATATAATACAATACACTTTATGTGGATATGTAAGCATTTGGAGAGTGACACAATTTTGGCTCCAGCACAGTGGATTTGAAATATAACAATGAATATGAGGTTAAAGTGCAGAATGTCACCTTTAATTGGATGGTATCTCCATTCATATCGGGTGAACCATAGGAATTGCAGTCCTTTTTATGGGACCATAATTCCTATGAGGATCATACCCTCAAAGTAGGGTTCACAGGCTGTGTGTGTCTGGCATGATTGCAAATGTATATACATGTGTATATATATATATATATGTGTATATATATATATATATATATATATATATATATATATACACACACACACACACACACACAGTCTGTAACGCTAGCAGACACCGGGGAAAAAAAACAGTACGCCGCTCACACACAAGTGAGTTCAAGAGCGAGCCTGTTGCGTTAGCTCCGCATACCCTCTCTGGCGGACCAACCACTGATGGGTGATGGAAAATGCGTCACTAACTATGCGCCGCTTGTGATTTTTTCCCGGGAATGTCGCCACAGACACCCAGTTCTTTAATCATAAATTATTATAATAATAATAATATTAATTAATATAATAGGTAACACAATGGTGATTGAGCCTAATTCAGCGATAGATAGTGACTTAACAGACATTTATTTTAATGAAAATCTTTGAGATTATTACTTTAAGTACCTTGCTCAAGGGTACAATGGCAGTGTCTCTCTAAAACATATTAAGTCATTAAAACGTAGGCGTGGGTGTTCAGATTGAAGAAAAAGATTTTTAACTATAATAGTGTAGGAACTTTATGAGGAACTTATTTGGAAACATTATCTTCCATGTAAGTTGGATTGAAAATTAACTGTGCATTTCGAGGTGTTCACTCTTTACAAGGCACTAGTGAATACACTGTAATTCAAAGTTTTTTTCCTATTTGGTTTTTGTTTTTCTTTTACGGTACAGGCATACATGGATGATGTAGTCCAGGGGTGGCCAACTCCGGTCCTGGGGAGCCGCACGGTCTGCGGGTTTTTGTTTTGACCTTAAATACAACAACCACTTACACAAAATAAACCAGGTGAGATGAGTTAACTATGTAATCAACTGCTTTAATTGATCAATTAAGTGCCGAGTAAAAACAAAAGCCAGCAGACCCTGCGGCTCTCCAGGACCGGAGTTGGCCACCCCTGGACTACATCAGCCATGTATGCCTGTACCGTAAAAGAAAAACAAAAACCAAATAGAAAGCTTGGTTATAATTTTTCACCTTTTCTCATCTTTAAAAAAAATCGTTGTAAACATTGAACATGAGTAAAGCTTAAAAACAACAAAACTAGGATGGATCATTTTAATGGTTATTGGTGCACTGTGTTAACTTGTTTTCACTGCTTAAACAGTATTATTTCCTCGCTGGCAGTGTGTATTCAGCTACACAGGAACAATAATAATGCATGTTGAGGTCAAAAGGAGCAAAACAGACATAATTGCTTTGAAGCTCATGTCAGGCCTTTCATTTGAGTCACATATTGATGTCTTATATACTGTAGCATGTAATGTCCCTATGCTGCTCAGAGAACTGCATTGTTTATTGCCTTAACTTACTAAATGCTAAACGTAGACGTACAGGAATTCACCAATCAATAATTGGTAAATTGTCAGACAAAAGCTTATTTGACTACTTAACCATGAAAAAATAAAAACACGTAAAGATTTGAATTTGAACACATTGACAAGTTTGTATTATCATATTATATCATATTGCAAGTTCATATTGTCTGAAATACCAGAAAACATTTACAGAACATTCATGATGTGCTCACCTGCAGGAATGCTTGGCATGTAGCCTATTAGTTGCTATGAAAATGTTATTCTTCATAACATGTGTGTTAACTTGCATGTTAGTTAACCACATTTTTGTAGCAGCTTTTGTAGCAGCTTATGACTTGTTAGCACCATAGTTAACTTGACACTAAATTATTAAAAGCATTGGCTTTTCAAATAGCCTAGTTCTTCTGCCCTTGCCAGTTCTCCCCTGCAAAAAACTGTAGTTACTCTAACAAGCTTAGTTGCATCAGGATTCACCATTTTCCTTAAGCAAAGAATAGTGTGAAGGACTGGCCCTTCACTTGCTTACTAATTGTTTCATTGATTTAATTTAATTGTTTAATTGAATTAAATTTCTTAATTTGAGGCAATTGAAACCAGGTGCAATTGATTGGCTCAACCTATTTAAGGACTATCAGTAGGGGCAGAGGAGGGGAGGTGAGCCACTATGATCATTTGTTCTGCTGGTGCTTTTTAAAATCAATTATTAGTCTTTTTCAAGTCCTTGGTTTTCTCAGTTGTTTTTAAGCCTTTTTACAAATAGAATGACTAATACCAATATGTATTTTTGACGGTTTCCACATATGACTCAACAGTCATATGCAGGCAGTATATTTGAAAACAGACACTTCCTCTTGTAATGTCACATTCTAAAAATGCACAGAACATTAAAACCAGTCAGTAGAATTTATGAACAGTGCTTATTTTAAAATGTAGGCCTATTTGCTAAGACAAATACAACTACTAGACTGTCTATAAAACCTACTGGATATGCATAATCACTGGATGGGCTGTAGGGCCTAAGATATGCTTGACCCAGGACTCGTGATTAGTGTATCCATTTCATGTGAGATCAGGAAAATGGAATAGTATTCTATACATGAATGAATGTAGTAAACTCTGTCACACCAAATGGAAGCTTCAAGTGAAATACTTTGAGCAACATGGTCAGTTGCCTCAAGTCCTATATCTTCAGGGCCCATAAGGACTTTCCCCCAGGTTTATTCACTTATGTTGCTTTACATATTTTCTTTCAGGAGAAGTTTTACAAAGATGGTTATCTTCTTGGAGTATTTTATGCAAGGCAGTTTGCTGAGACATTCCGGTTCTGCAACCTGGTTCTGCCACCCATGCTATGGTCTACTCCTGAACTTCTTTCCTGGAGCCTGAACTTCTTACTTCTAACTCTTTTTCCCTCGCATTGTTTCCGAGTGTCTGCAAAATCCCATTTATTGACCCTGGCAGTCTGACAAGGGGCTTCCGAGACCAGGGGGTAAGACCCTTTATGGAAGGTGCCTTGTGTCTGGAGACCAGGGCTGTGGTAGGACCTTTTGAAGGAAGCACTCCTGTGTTTGGGGATGAGCAGCAGGGGTTTAACCCTGTGTTGTTAAGGGACCTCCTTTGTCGAGGGACCGGGGCCCTCTAAAAGGGTTGTGTGGGGCCCCTGGGGGGCTACGCGAGCCGGGGTGTATGGACGGGGGCAGTTTTAGTGGCAGGCGCAGGACTCGATTGCCATAACCGTGTGGCGTAGCAGGCGCCCCCGGGGGCAACGGAAGGCCACCGGGATGGTGTGGGTTCGGCGGGGGCTGCAGCAGCGCCCCTCAGGGCAGTGGCCGCAGTACCGGGGCCTGTACAAACGCGCGCTCAAGCAGCCCTGGTGCTCCAGCCTCACGGGAAAGGCCGCCCGGTAACTAGGCTCACACCAGCCCGAGGCCTGCAACACACAGTTAAAGCTTCTATGTACCTTCACTCAGTTAGAGCTGTCAGTTCATAGTACAGCTTGTTGGGTCATGTTAGCAGAAGCAGAAGGTTGTTTTAGGAGAAGCAGTAAGAATACAGCCTCTTAAAAGTAAAAATGGCATTTCGCTTGAAGGCAATCAGTCTACTTTAATGAAATTTTATGTATACATGCTCACCATGAAGGCTATTACATGTAACTTTAATGTTGGAAATGTTATGTTATGTGCATGCATGTAAAGTATTTCAATGAGTCCTGTTTGTTCATAATGTAGAACAAACTCATTTTAAGGACATTAAGGTTTTCTGCTCTATTGAATTCAGAACCAGTCTTGTCCCAGTGCTAGATAATCTCTCAATGGCATGTATAAACAGCCTGTTCTCATCAGCAAAAAATATTATATTGTTCTTAAAGAAGTTCCTATGTTCTTGTGTGGCAGGCATTTCTGTCCAAAGTGACTTCCAAGGCCATTATAGCAAATAAGTGCAAATAAACCAGCATAACTGTAATACTCCACAAGTGTAAAGCTAATCAGGTGCAGTCACTACACAAGTAAAATGTGATAAATCTGCCAGTGCTTGATACAATGTTTATGCATTGCAATTAGGGCTTTTTTATTGTAATTGTCATAAGTCATATAAGGTTATGTCAAGTAAGTTCATTTCCTTGATATGTTGAGGCCTGAGCTGTGTTACAGTTCATACCCTCGATAAATTTGTAATGAGGTTGCACCTAATTTTAATATCATGTCAGATGCCTAGGTCCTCAACCAGCTATATTTCAAAATATTCATCATTTATTTTCCCATATTTATTAAAAAGTGCAGAAATGAATAAAGCACATGGGTGTTATTGTACTTTTCATTTAACAGAAAAATAAAAATGAATACTTAGCATCAAACTATACTCAGCTCATGCTATTCAGTTGGCAAATCTTGTGCTTTTGCAATACACTCAATCAAACTCAGATGGGTCCTTCTTTCTCAGTGTCTTCCTTCGGCACTGCTAATGTCTTGCTGAGAAATTACGATTCTGAGCTCCTGCCAGCAAAACTGGGCTTCTGTCTGCCACTGGCACAAAACACTGTGAGAACACAGCCATGTTTGTTTCACGGACACAGTCACTCAACCTCGTATGTTAAACTAGCGCATATGTCAAACGTATTAGCCTCACCCTTTTCTCTCATCTTAAAAAATAATAATCTCAGAAAGTTGTTGGACAGGATTTAGGATGCAGAGGAAGACGTGGTCGCTCACCGTGGGAGTGGCCCGGGAGAGGGCATGGCAGACGGGTCTGTGTCTCCAGGCGGAAGGCCGGGTTTCCGTTAGAAACGCGGGTCGAGACCCCTGGGCCGCAGCTGTGAGAGCAGGCGCCCCACAGCAGGTGCTCTGCTCTATGCAGTCAGAACTGGTTCTGATCCATCATCTCCTGTCTATAGGCTGAGGAAATGACATGACATGGAGCGAATTCATAAAAAAGTTTTTAAAAATGACTTAGGCTTAGATTCAATTCACGTATTTCCTGAACTTTAACGTATTTAATTAAATGCAAGCCCTAATTATTTTTCCTTCACAAATGCAAGTTCTTTTTGGTAATCGCAGAATTTGCCTATGCTAGTAAAAAACATTTGCATTTATTTGTAAGTCAACCGTTCTACAGTTGGGACATCAGACCCCACATTGTGCCCATAGAGTGCATTATTTCTTCACTGCTTCAGTCAGGGACCTTTATTGTGTTTCAGGAAGTGTGGACAAGTATCTGGAAGCAGCATAGTGCATGACTTGTGAAATCACTTCCTATGAGTCAACAATAACGTGATGGTAATAAAATTCCATGCAGGTGAACACAGAGATGCAGATAACGGCAGAGTAAAATGGAAAGTGCTGTATTACTGAAAGCAAATTATTTCCCAACTAAACATTTCACATGATGATGTAAGAGAAAGGCCTGCATTTATTTGGCATCTGTCAAAAGCTCTTAACTCACAATTATAATAAGCAATGTAGCTGCAAGCAGCAATGAAGGGGCCAAGCATTATGATGAACAAGGTCACTGGGTACAGTGGCACCTTTATTATTATTATTATTATTATTATTATTATTATTGTTGTTGTTGTTGTTCTCCAGGCTTTGTCATGCATGTAATTTCAAGTTTGACTGATGCAGGATTTATGGAGCCAGAAATACAACTAATTAGGTTTTAACAACTAGATGGATTTACTGAGTTTGCCAAGTTCTGTCTGCACACCCCTAGGGCCTCTAGATAAACATATACATAACGCTTATTAGTATCATAATAAAATTTTAAGGAATTATTTTTTATTTATTTATTTAACCTTTATTTACCCAGGGTAGGTTCACTGAGCATGGATGCTCTTTTGCAGGAACGCCCTGCTTCACACCTAAATACATGCACAAATTCAGGTGTGAATTCACACCTAAACCTCACTTCCTGTTTGTGCGTCTTCACCAAAATGATGGCAGGTGAACTCATGCCACTTTTTTTGCTGAGAGGAGGAAAACAAGCCATGTTTTATCTCTACAAGCAAAATGAGATAAGAGATTTGGCCATTTGAAAACTGCACATATGTGGCACTATAGAGCACCCCCAGCTGTAAAACTCTAGAGCATGGATCGTGGGGGAACAAGGTAATCTGGTAATCCAGGGGGGGCTGGTTTTTATTTTAATTTTAAAACATATTCAGATTGCCAATAGGTAATTTTCAACTGTCATTATCAGAACATAGTAAGAGGGTTGATATGCTATGTGTTCCCTCTTTTTGTCTTCATTGACAAGGCCAAAGGGTAAGGGTGAACTGTCTTTTCTGTTAACTTATTTTCTTCTGTTAATGCTGAGTGTAGTCAGGTTGAGTTGTTTGTTATTTTTATTTAATTGTTAGGATAGTCTCTTTCCTTTCTAGGTATGAATAATTCCAACCATAGCCTGTTGGTGGCACTAGAGGGATTAATGTACTGACCAAATTTGGCAAGTTGATACTTTGGACTGTCCTCTGTCTGTATGCCAAATTTCACAAAAATCCACAAAGCAGTTCTAGGGGCTGCCATAGACTTCCAATGATGGAAAAACGGTGCTTGGCCACAAATAATAATTTTACATTTACATTTTATTTTATTTATATGCTGTATAATTAGCAATCACAGTGTTTTACATTTTTTTCTCAAGCACAATTTCAACAGGTGAGTTCCATATTCACCAAAAATTAAGGGTAGAAAAATGTACTTTCGGTGCAAAACAAATAAAAGCTACAGCTACAATGTTGGCTTTTGTGGTTTGGGTAAGGGGGACAGCATGGGGCTTTGTCAGGAAGTATCACAAGTTAACAACCAAAAGGATCCTCGACTTTTGCCCTTTTCAAATTTGAGTTTTGTCAACACTGCATTGTCAAAATGTGGCTGTGTGGTCTTTGTAAACAGAACTGAACATACATTTCTGTGATATTTCTCTTCCAGCAAGGAGTCCAGAATGTTATTTGCTATAGATCAATCAGTTTATTTTTTGTAGTGACACCAATGTATTTTGGCAGTAAAGATCTTCAGTGTAATGAAAAAATAAATACACAAAACATAATGGATCTATTTGATTAGCAGATTTCTGACTAATAAGATCATTACCATCAAACAGTGTACCATAACACTGACATTCCTTGGCTGTACTTCTCTCTGAAGTTGAATAAACATCTTTTCTTTGGATTCAGGAATGGTCGGAACAAAGTGTTCAGTCAGCATTGACCTAACCTTGCTTCATAGCATTTTATGAAATCCCAGAATTTCTTTTTGAAAATTCCACAGCTTTCAGGCATTTTCCAATTACGGGTTTATTTTTCATTTAATGGTTGCATGGCACAAATATTAGCATTTCTGAAAATAAATCAAATGTAGGAGTGGCATTTGTTTATTCCATGTCAATGATAACTATAACAGTACTGAAAGTAAAATTTGAATGTTTTTGCACATCCAATTACCCCCACAGGTGTTTAAAATCTTTATGACTCATTTTTCAAAACCAACATCCTTTCCGCCCACACAGTTGCCTAGTTACTGCAGACGTGCTTTACTCCTATTTAAACAGATGAATCTGTGCATCCGGTTGAGTAATATTACATGAAGTCACAGCTCAAAACACTGCTTTATAAAAAATGGACTTGTCTTCAGATACTAACTCCAAGATCACAAATTTACTATGAAAGATAACGACTGCACTCTAGAGTATGTTGTCAAGTTCTTCATTCTTTCTGCAAAAGACGTAATCCCTAAAAACAAATTTTTTCATTATATCCCAAAGTGAATGATTTTCCTAACTGAAATTCTTTGCCTTATCAAATCCTAATACACAAGAAGAATACCAAAAGAAAAAGTCTTATGAGCTTATCTTTTCAAATATCACAGTGTAACTTGGCTTGAATATGGAATTGACATAGAAGACAGATTTTTTTTATCTAATTTATTTTGATTGCCTTTTTCTTTTTGTTATTAAAAATTCTGTGATTTGGTATTTCTTCCCTTCTAATTTTTATATAGTGATGTTTTATATTGTGCTGAATCCAAAATAATAAAAATTTAAAAAACCAATGGCAATCATTTTGGAAGCAGGAGCATTAGCATATTTCTTATTGGCCACCATGTGAATCTGCAATGGAATGGCACCTCCTATGCCAGCACGTTCACCCCAGAGCAGCGCGATACGAACCCGCCAAAGCGCCGTGTAGCCCTGAGTTTTCACACACCCACTCCTTGCAGCACTTCCCCGCTAGCTGAAGGTAGCGGGGGTTGGGGCAGTCCGGGCTGGGCAGCCTCAGGCCATCGCTACACAGGTGCACGCAGGTCACGCCCCCTCCCGCGCACTGGCACCGGAGGCCGCAGGAGGGCAGGAACACCTGACCCTCCTCGTACGTCACACCGTTCAGCTCGCAGCCCAGCTCGTCTTGGCCTAAGACAGAGACATCTTCAGTGCTTCGTCTCACATCACAGCACACGTATCAGAGGTTCCTGGCAGAAGCTGTACAGCAAGTGTGCTGCTGTAAATAGAAACTATGTGGCCAGTTCACACTTCTGTGAACTGCACAGATTGAATCTCGTTACACCTGTTACGGATAGCACATAGCATTATTCTGAAAGGTTGTGGTGAAAAACATTATTTTAGCAATGTTTCTGATGTTTCTTTTTACCCATACCAAACAGCAACATTGTGAATTAGTCTAGGTTATACTCTTTTCCTGTCTGCAAACTAGCATAATGATGAATCCGCAACATTTTCACAACTTTCCACAACCTACAAAAGCACAAAAGGCCAAATATTACTGAATCAGATTTCTAGGCCCCTGCATTTCACAGAATAAATGTGAAGACCTATCCTGTTTGAGGCTCTAGGGCGCTTTGGAAACTGACTGCCCAGCTGTCAGTGTTCTTGTTGAGAAGCTCCCTACGATCCATCATGTGCACAACATGGAAATGCATCATGGGTATACTCTGTACACTTACTTCAGATTTCAGTTCAAGACCTGCTTTGGCCCATTTAATTCAGAATTGTGCAAGGATTGTTTAGTTTATTTTCGTTGTTTCGTTAAGGAAGTGATTTAAGCACATTTGAATAACTGATACCACAAGAACAACGGAAATAGGGCTCGGTTTCCTGTCAAGGTCCCAACGGCACTTTTCACGTATAGCAGGGTTAGCTGATTTCGCTCGTAGCGCTTTCCTCTGCCGGTTGACTACAGCAGCGTCGCATGCACGTGCGAGGTACCCACCGACACACTGCCCGGGGCCGCCAGGATAGCTGGCGCTGTGGTCGCACTGCAAACCCCGCCGGGCGTCGCACACCAGCTTCTCATTGCAGGCCTCGCCACGCTGACTGGCACACACCTGGCAGCAGCCACACCCATCCAGGACCCGCGGAACACAGGGCGCAGACAACGGGCAGGAGCACGGACCCCCGCACTGCTGGCACAGAGCCTGCAGGGGGCAGCGTTACAACGGTAGCACAAAGCGTCCTCGTCATCTTTACAGATGGCAGCATCGCTGGTTCCTTAATCCATTCGGGAATTGTAGAATTACACAGCATTGCGGGTCTGCCACTTCTGTTTCCTTTCAGTTTGCACATTGAATTATCAAGCAGGACAGCTGTGTGATCGGACTGCCTCTGATCACATTCTCTGGCCCTGTGACTTATTAAATTTTAAATAATCAGTACTAGATTTACAGTGCTATGTAAAACTTCATACAACATTCATTATTATGCAATGGTCCATCAGGCCAAGCAAACTTGGTAAACTGAGCAGTTGGCATTAATCAATTCTGAACGTGTAATTAAGGCTTAATTGTCAAAAAAACATTTTTTTTTTGACAGACTAATTGTCTATGGCTGGCTTTGTTTCACCAGTTCTACATTAGACATTACAAAAAAAATATGCCATTTTTATTTATTTCAGGAAATCACTCTGATCTTTGATGTTGTACCTTACATGCTGTGCCAGTAGCAAAATATTCTTAGAATATAATTCATTGTTTTATTTCCCTTTTCCTTTCAATATCTGATGAGGAGTGACATGTAAAGCTTTATTTAGCACATGTAAATAGACAGAACAGCCACCTCTGAATTCTGAGCAGTAAACACACGGCTTACTTCGGCAGAGAGGGAGAGAGAGAGAGAGAAAGGAGGCAGCCCTCACCTGTGAGAGCGAGCAGAGCAGCAGAAGGCAAACGGACGCACGCTCTCCCACTCGCCTCTCCATCTGCCGCAGGCCGGCCACCTGTTTCTCCCGCAGGAAGTCTGCCATTCTGTTAGGTGCGCTGTTGGAAAAACTGCCCGCTGAGTTCATACATTTATAAAGCCTTGAGCTGTGATGTCACTGACAGGCTACTGCAGTGAAAACATCAGTTGGACATGGATGGCAAATGTTTCTAATTTCACATCCACAGTGCCTGTTGCCATTCTCTCCCAGCAATGTTTTTTTTTTCCTTTTCCTTTTCATTTGGACTTTTACAAAGACTAAAATTTAAAGCAGTCTTGCATGAAAAGTAAAAAAGAAAGCGGATTAAATATTTATTGCATGTACACAACCCCACAGGGCACCTCAGATCTGCTGCTAGGGTCAGGAGTTGACAGGGATGGAGGAGTTGAGATTTCAGAAATTTTGTGGTCTTCCTCCGGCTCATGCCTGTGCAAGCCCGATTTGAGAGCTGCAGTGTGATAGGAAGCGGTGGGTGACATCACATGCTGCACAGTAGAATACGTGCTTGTCTGCACTGCCCTGAATTGAGAGCAGTGGTTGACTCAGAATGCTGATACAATCAGGTATTGCAAATTCAGAAGAAAAGGGAAGGGACAGGCATAAAAAATAACAAATTATTCAGGATCACATGATCCTGAATCACATCCATGACTGTGATTACATCCATCTCAGAATATCTATCTTGTTATACATCTATCCAAATATATAAATAATAATGATATTATAGCAAATTACAGTGAAATCACCACAATTCATTCAAGTTCCTTCTGGCAAATCACTATGTACATACCTGTTTGAGAATAATGTAATGTAATATGTAAGGTAATTTATAATGTAAAATTGTATCAGCAAATAAGCAACTGCCATGAATGTACACAATTTTAAAAATAAAATATAAGAACCAGTTCATAGTTCATACACAGCTATAGGCACACACTTATATAGGCACACACCCACTCACACATGTGCATGCATGTGAACACATACACACACACATACAGACACATTCATCTGTAAAAAGCCATCTGTACAAAGCCACTAAAAACCTAAAATTAGCTTTCATGTATAGTCTATATTATTGCTTTGGAAACCTATTAATAGATTTCGTAAGTATACAGTTGTTCACCAGATGTGTGTGAATTTACCCTCTGAATTCTCTCTGTGCACAGTTTGCTTAATCACAGATATGAAGTTCTTTACGTAACGCCAGATTTCTGTGGTTGCCAGTGTGAACTGTACACAGAATTAAACTTTAGCTATAACATTAATTAATGCAGTCAATAAAGATAAATGTTACATTATAAACTGTGACTCAATGTCGTTTAAATGTAGAAAAGCAGAATATTTATAGAATATGCATTGAGGCAAATGTCTAGAAATGTAATACAGAACTAAGTTGCAAGTTATTTTAATTTTTTATGCTAAGACAATAGCTCAATATTGCAGACTGCACATTCATTACTTATAACTGCTTCATGATTTTTCTCCAACTCACCACAAAATTTAGATTTCAAAACTGTAATTACTTAAATTATTTATATCTTCATAAGTAGTAATTAGTCGTATGAATCTTCTTCCAGCACTGTTAGTAAAGTGATGTTGAACAAGCATCTATAATGCTTTGTAGCTTCACTTGCTCATATCAAGTCTTAGCAGTTCAATATATTATTGTATTCTGTATAATTAGTATTGCAAACACAGACAGATATAAATTGTTGTAAGCCGCCTGACCCAGGAAAGCCCCGGGCAACTGTGTCGCAATGGAAACATGGCCTACACGTCTGGACGAGAACTCGGCAGGCAGCGGTGGGGCACTGTTGCCCGGGGTCTGGAGTTTGACCCAGAAAGCTGTTGGTTTTTCTTGCCATTGTGGTGTACGGAATTCAGCTTGTCAGTTGCATCAGCGATTGCATCCAGATTCATTTTGTTAGTAGGTTTTGTGAAAGCGTTCAATTAAAATTTTCATCTTCTCTTTGCTTTGTGATCTGACAGTTTCAAAACAGGATAAATGGACATTACACCCTATCCTCTAATGTATTTGTACCCCAGACTCCCCAGTGTATTATGTGATAAATGTGATACCGCTTGCCCCAATTTAGATGTTCTTTTCCAAACTAGTGTGCCATATATCTCTAATATGAACAGTTGTTTAACTATATCATGCACTCTTCTGACACCCATTTTAGGTCTACATATTTGTCTAAATTAGTTAAACCTAGAATAGGCTGCACTGAATGCTGTGGTTGCCAGTTTGAACTGCCTACAGATGATGTGGCTTGTTCTGGCATGCTTAATAATAATTCAATAATGCAGTAATTCACTAATTGCCTGTACATTAGTGAATTACTGCATTATTGAATTATTATTAAGCACGCCAGAACAAGCCACATTATCTGTGTAATGATCATCTGTGACAATAATTCAATAATGCAGTAATTCACTAATGTACAGGCATATGGCGTACCATCTTATCCCACTGTTTACTCAAATTTTACTCACAGTGGAGTTTAAAAGCTTTCAGTATGACCAGAATAAACACCACGTATCCTTTCAGTGATAATAGTTCAGTCACCAGTTGTAAATAGCCAAATTCACTTATTTTCTGTTGGAATTAGGCATGGGTGAAAATGGAAGAGAAATTCATGAGTCAAGGGTAACAGTTTTATTGTTAATTGCACATAAATATTTGTGAGCACTTCTGAATTCTAAAAAATGTCTACTAAAACACAGACACACAGTCATACACAGACACACACACACACAACAATGATGATTGTCTAGAAATACAGTTAATTCTCTGCAGCCAATTTACTGAATGTTCACCAATAGCTCCCCCCCCCCTTTTTTTTATAACACCAGCAGTTGACATCTGGTAGTTCAAAAATGTGTGCTTTTCCTGCCTCACAAAGAAATAAATCTAAAATACCCATCTGTTCAAGCCAGAATAAACCAGAAACCACAAAACAGGTCAGATTTTATGGAGTTATTCCCTTTCTAAAGCAACATATGATGGTATGACGTATTTCTCTCCCTGGGTGCGTTTTTCACAGGTGATCAAAATCTGAAAAGCAAAGTCTAAACTGTCCACTGATCCTGACAGGTTGAAGAAAAAGTCAGGGAAGAAAAATAAAACTGAAGAAAAAAAGGAAATGCGTATCTGTCTGATGCGTGTTTGCTGACCACACGCCTGAACATATAGTCCACAATATGTTTTAGTTGATAACCTATTAAATATCATTTTGTCCTTTACAAGTAAAAGAAGATAAGGAACATTGTAGCAAGGTGAGTGCCACCGCTCGCGTATAGAGAGAGAGAGAGAGAGACGAGTTTGAAGTAATCACTTCTTTTTATTGTTGCCGAACACCCGGCTTCTCGTTTAACTGGTTACATGGGTTTACACAGTACTTTCGCCCTGGCGCCGTACTTCCTCCGTCACCAGTTCCCCCGTCTGCCTCGGCGAACGCCTTTTAAAACACCCAGGCTCACTGTCAAGGTAATCAGCACATCGTTAAACAATTAAACATTTAAAGAGCGGTGCTGATTAGCAACCTCTAACAGCTGTGGCGCAGAGTCCAAGAGCTGCCCCGCCCACTCTCTCTCTGCAGCCAACGCACAAACCACGCCCCCCCTACCACATACCCCCACCACCCGACTTAGGCTGGGGAGCCATCCGGCCGATGACCGACCCCGCCCCCCCCCCCCCCCTTTCGGGGCAAGAAAGGAAGTCTGCCACCACCATCTGCGCCCCCGGCCTATGAACCACCTTGAAATAAAAGGGCTGTAGATCCAGATACCAACGGGTGATTCGCGCATTGGCATCCTTCATGCGGTGGAGCCACTGGAGGGGAGCGTGGTCCGAACAGAGAGTGAATGGGCGACCCAGCAGGTAATAGGAGAGGGAACCGACCGCCCACCGGATGGCAAGGCACTCCTTTTCAATTGTGCTGTACCTCGCCTCCCGCTAGGATAATTTCCGGCTGATGTACAGCACCGGGCGATCGACTCCATCCACCTGCTGGGTCAAAACGGCCCCCAGCCCTCTGTCCGAGGCATCGGTCTGCAGGGTAAAAGAAAGAGGGAAATTAGGGGTGAACAAGAGTGGCTCACCACAGAGGGCTTCCTTTACCCTCTCAAACGCTCGCTGGCATGGCTCTGTCCACTGGACGGGATCTGAGGCACCTTTTCAAGTTAAATCGGTCAAGGGGCTGGTCAGCTGCGAAAACGCCGGAATAAACCTCCTATAGTAGCCGGCCAACCCCAAGAACCTCCTCACCTCTTTTTTGGTTTTTGGTCGTGGACAGTTCGCAATCGCTGCTGTTTTATCCACTAGAGGTCGCACCTGTCCACTTCCTAAGTGGTACCCCAGATACCGTACCTCCACTCGGCCAATTGCACACTTCTTTGGGTTAGCCGTGAGCCCCGTCTGCCTCAAGGACTCGAGCACCGCCCCCACCTGCTGCACATGCTGCTCCCAGCTGCTACTGTGGATGATGACATCATCCAAATAGGCAGCAGCATACGCAGCATGCGGACGTGGGACCCGATCCATCAGCCAGTTTTAGATCTTTTGTAGTTTATATTTCACTTACAGATTTCATCCAGATGTGTAGCACTATTTAAACAGACACACACTAACGCATACACACACAGACACATAAACACACACGCACACACATATAGACACAGACAGACAAACACACGTCAGGAGAAAAGGGCTGCAGAACATGCACGGAACAGTCGATTGGCCTGGGGTGTGGAATTGTGGGAGCAGTGCTGATCTGCAGTGACATGGCGATTGGGACAAATGGAAGGCATTAAAAAGGGTGGGGCACTGGCAGTCTCTGAGGTGAGGAAAGTTTTCTTGTGTGGAGCCAGCTGCAAGAATGCAAGCATGCAGGAACAGCAGCTGGGTTTTGTTGATAATTACATTTTGGATATAATTAAACCAGGCTGGGCCAAGGCTGGTGCCCTAGGCAACTGCCTATGCTGGCTATGCCATGAACCGGCCCTTATTTTATGTGTGAAATTATAATAGCTCACTGGTAATGTGTTGGTTCTCTCTAGGCTGGTGGACACCTGGTATTGTGGATACCAAGTATTTATTGATGAATGTAGTTGACCCACACACACACTAACACACATGTACACAGACAAGCACACACACACACGTGAGCACACACATGCGCACACACACACTTATGCACACACACGTACACAGACAAGCACACACACACTAACACACATGTACACAGGCAAGCACACACACACACACACACACACGTGAGCACACACATGCGCACACACACACGTACACAGACATTACATTACAGGCATTTAGCAGACGCTCTTATCCAGAGCGACTTACGCAACTTTTTTACATAGCACTTTACATTGTATCCATTTATACAGCTGGATATATACTGAAGCAATGCAGGTTAAGTACCTTGCTCAAGGGTACAACGGCAGTGTCCTCTCCCGGGAATCGAACCTGCGACCTTTCGGTTACAAGCGCAGTTCCTTACCCACTGTGTCCTACAAGCACACACTCTGTCCTACAAGCACACACACACACTAACACACATGTACACAGACACGCACACACACACACGTGAGCACACACATGCGCACACACACACTTTTGCACACACACATGTACACAGACAAGCCGAAACACGTGTGCAGGCTTGTATGCACACACATGCATGCACGCACACACACACACACACAAGCAAAATACAGCAGTGAACATTTTTATTCAGGAGCAAACAAGATTTGGACTCCGAGTGTTCTGTCTGGGCATGTGAAAACCCTGAAGCCAAGGCTTCTCCATGAAGATGTGTCTCGAGGAGCCTTGAGGGGTTAACGGATGACACTGGGAGAGAGGCATGCACACAATCAACTTCTAAAGAGGTTCTCATAAATTCGAAACACCAACACTGTTACACTGGCCCATTATAATAATATTCATAGTAGCTGTGATAACACTTTGTAGTTGACATGATGTGCATGGTTAACCGACTACTGTTGCTCTCAGATTTGAGAAATTGCAACGTCGTCTTCACTAACACCTTATGCTTTTCTGCATAAAAATGCACTTTTCTGCATTTTTGCAGGATTCTTGAGAAATATAGAAAAGCAGCTGTTCATGAAATGTTTATTGCAAAGATAAAACTGGCCTCCTGCACATTCAGGTAACACCTATAACAGGAAGGCATCTAGTAGGCTAAACTTTTGTTACTCACACTAAAAATAAAAAGGAGAACAAGTCATGCAGAATGCCTCAGAATGCCCTTCCTTACTTATAATGGCCTGCAGCAACAACGTCACTTGCTGAGGACGCTCTCACTCCTAAGCCAAACATTTTTGACACAAAATAACAAACCAAGAGAATCCTCTGTTCCTTAAAAACAACAGAGATTGAAGAGGCATTGTGTGTATAAATAGATACTTTCTTGTCTGTGTTTGCCAGTGAAGAGATTGCCTCTGTCAGACAAAGCAATATTTTATAGGGATGTTTGCATGTGTCTGTCGATCCCAACCTTGACCAGTCCTCAGTTGTGTCTGCAGACACAATCATATCAACTATAAAAGTTTTGGAACCCTGGAATTTGATATTGCCTTCATCAACAACGAATTGCCTTTCCTGTCCACAGTGTGGTTCTCATTTCATTATTCATTATTTTCCAAATGCTTTTCATTGTAAATCCTCCAGTCTTTCTAGTAAATGCTGAATAAGTAGACATCTGTATGGCGATGTCCTGTAAGCAAACCAAAGCTTGTGTTGCCGGTTTTGTCACGGTACGGGTGCTGGGACCCAGGCGCAGAGTGGGGAAAAAAAAAAAACACGAAACTCAAAAAGGGAAAATTAACAAAGACTTTACTAACGACAGGTGAACAAACAGGGAACAGACAAGGCCACAATGGGCAAAAACACAAACTCAAAAAATAATCTAATGAAACAGAAAACAACAGGAACTCAAAAACACAGGCAGGGCAGAACACGGGAAGGCAGAGCACAAGGGAAGGTCAAACAAAACACAAGTCAGGAACAAAATACAGGCAGGTACATACGGTTTGCAACAAATAGAATTCGGGAACAAACACAAACAGGTAAAAAAAAACACAGGCAGGTATAAATGGTCTGAACATACATCGGAAACAAACACAAGGAACCAGCACCTGAGTCAAGGGGACAAAGAACTTAAATAGACAGGGGGTAACAAGACACAGGTGAACTCAAAAAACAATCAAACCAGAAGGAGGGGATAACAAGACACAGGTGGGAACAATGATGGGATAACGAGACAACCAATAATACAATTAACAGGGGGGAACAGGACACAAAACAGAAGTGCCGCCATCTGGCGGCCCAACAGGGAAAACGCAGACAGGAACACCGGAACATGACAGGTTTGGCATAAGGTTGTAAGTAACCCCATACTGTCTGGAAAAACAGACTGCCTCTCTATCGCGGGATGAGCATACACCACTATTGAAATCTATAGCAGGCTAATTACATGCCAATAAAGGGTTCACACTTTCTCTTAGGAAAGTTTTTAACCCCATTATAGTTTGTCCATTGTAATTTCATATAAAATTATATTTAATTGGGATTTTTTTCTACTCCTATTTAAGTAACTATCTATAATATCAAAATGCTATGAAGGATTTAATGTCTTTGACTTTGTATTAAAAACCTGAATCCTGAAAACATGAAAACTTCCAATCAAGGAGCAGAATTTCATGTCTCTACCATTTACCATCTCACGGGAATTTGCGTTCTCACGGTAACATTTCTGAAGAAGATTAATAGTAAACCAGCACAAAAGCAAAAACAATAGGGTTTCAGCCCTTTGAGCTTGAACCCCGAATAATTACCCATTAACACCAAATAGAAGTATGCTACCGATTTTATCCATTGCGACCGGAAGGTGTGCACAGTACAACTCTCTAAGGCACCACGTGAGGGTGCTTTTCTACCAAGAGTGAGCATTTAAAAAGCATACCCCTGGTCGGATAGGCCTGTGTGTAATAACGGGTCGATGAAAGAGGAGGCTGCTAAAGAGCAGGACTTCGGAAGGGAAGCGAGCAGGCAAGTCTTTCGAATTGTACTTGGAGTATTTACGTCGCCCATAAAAATATGGCAGGGAACTGCGTTGAAGTGGCATTTAACAAGCCCAAGGTAAGTAGATTCCAGCTTGTCAGGAACGAGCGGTTTAACGTGGAATTGAATTTACACGCCAAACTTTAGACGTAATCTACATCTTGGCTGAAAACT
Source organism: Anguilla rostrata (assembly GCF_018555375.3). Taxonomy (NCBI): domain Eukaryota; kingdom Metazoa; phylum Chordata; class Actinopteri; order Anguilliformes; family Anguillidae; genus Anguilla; species Anguilla rostrata. The sequence goes on from NC_057945.1 coordinate 15,654,709, forward strand.
ATAAGCACTTTTCCGATTGGACATTTAGTGCAATGTGTATACATATCGATTTATTAATGGAATTCCTACTGCTCACTAATCATTCCTGATGAAAAAATGACTGACTTGAATGTCATTGCATTCACTGTTCATACTCAATACCTTTTGTGTGTACAGTATGCGTTCCAATTGCAAAAGTATTTTTTTTCTTTTGTACTCTAATGTATTAAAATCTTCAGGAAGTAGGCTATCTGTGTCTTAACAAATCAGCCTTTAAACGAATGAGATGTGCCATGCCTTATAGGTATTTGTAATAACTCAAACAACCTGCGAAAATCCTTTCAATCACACGTGCTTTAATGGTGTACAACAGTGGTCGGGTCAACAGCGCTTAATTTGGTGTTTTTAGTGTGTTTATTAAAATAATGTACAGTATGGATTCCCGTCAGCTGCTACTGAACAACTGGCATGAACGTTAAGTTTTAAATGTTTATCAACCAGCACTGAAACTAAAATTCCTCTGCTGCATGGGATGAATGGGTATATTTTGATGCTGCCGTGTCAAGGCATTATTGTGGCCGTTGAGGTCACCAGGAAGGAGACCTGAATGCTTATTAAAGCTGTCCTGTAATTCTGCTATATAAGCGTTGGCCAAGCAGCATTGGCCAAGAGTGCATAGATTCCCTGTGGAGCCTCTGTCAGCACATAATTGACATGCACTGAAGCTAAATAATGGATCGCTGATTAGGTGAAATCGTATAGGCTAGGTATTGTAAAATGAATGTGAATTTGTGAACTCTAGGTCTCAGATGTAAAATTACTGGGATTCCCAAGGTGAGAATGAACTATTCTGAATATTGTTTAACTTATATATTTGAAATGTCACATAGTTCCTCAGTTCGCATAATCCATTTTAGATGGTAGAACATTTATAACATGTCAAAATTGGCTATCTTTATGTTATATGCGACCATCATATCAGATCAGGATTTCCTACTCATTTTCATGTAATTTCTCACTAAGATGGCCACCTAGTGAGGCTGAAAACTCCAGTTCATAAAATGGTTTGTATTTTTATCTAATGCTCAACTGCAAGAGGCAATGCACCTCCCCCACTAATCGACCCATATCAATTTTCCTACCAAGCCAACCGGTCTGTTGAGGATGCAGTCAGCATAGCACTCCACCATGCCCTGCAACACCTGGAATCACCAAACACCTGCACACGCATCCTGTTCATGGACTTTAGTTCCACCTTTGACTCCATCAACCCACTCAAACTCTTTACCATACTCTTGGACATGAACATTGACCCAGCCATATGCCACTGGATTAGGAGCTTCCTGTGGAACAGGCCACAGAGGGTGAAGGTTAACCTAACCTCACACCCTCTTACCCTCAGTACAGGAGCTCCTCAGGGCTGTGTTCTCTCCCCCTGGCTCTTATCACTGTACACCACCCACTTTACATCCAAGGACAGTTATGTAAAAAAACAAATATGCAGACGACACAACCATTGTAGGCTTCATCTCCAAAAATGATGAAACCCAGTACCGCATTGAGGTCACAACAATGACCTCCTGCTTAATGCAGCCAAAACCCAAGAACTCATTGACTTCCGATGCATGCCGAATCCCAAAATACCCATACAAATAAATGGAGACCACGTCACCACCACCAACTCTTTTAAATTCCTCAGAACATACATTAGCAATATCCTGAAGTGGAAAACTAACACTGAGCACTGATCATTGCAAAAGCTCAACAACGACTTTACTTCCTTAGACAGCTTAAAAAATACCGGATCAAGCATCAACTTCTCGTTCTGTTCTACTCAGCCATCATCGAGTCCATCATCACATCCTCTATTACAGTATGGTACGGCAGCACGGACAGTCAAACACGGAAAAAACTACAGCGGATTGTCAACAAGGCATCCAAAATCATAGGCCACCCACTTTCAGGGTGCGTGGGGGGTTAGGACCCAAATGCAGAGGAGGAAAAACTCTAACTCCAAAAGGCAAGAACAAAAGACTTTACTTAACAAAAAGGGAACAAAAGACCTCGCAGGGCAACTCTTCAAACAACACAAGGAAAATTTCAAAAACACAGGGAACACAGGAAATCCAAAAAATTCAAAAGCGCGTGGAACACAGAACATGGCAGGAACACACAGGGCAGGAACATGAGCGACCAAACACAACCAAGGATCCAGCACCTGAGTCAAGGAAGAAGGAACTTAAATAGAACAGATACTGACGAGACACAGGATGGCACCATGAACAATCAGGCCACAGAGAGGGAAGGGAAAACGAGACAACCAGGAACCAATAATTGAACAATTGAAGACAATCATACAATTACACAGCGTACAAGCAGGACACAACAGAAGTGCCACCATCTGGCGGCCCAACAAGGGAAACACAGACAGGAACACAGAACCATGACACCCACTCCCCTCAGTTGAATCTCTACATACTCACCGAACTGTAAAGCGAGCAAAGAAGATCATCTCCGACCCCTCACATCCTGCTCATCACCTCTTCCAGCTCCTTCCCTCAGGGAGGCGCTACAGGTCATTGTCCACTAGGACTAAACTCTTCACTAACAGTTTGTTTCCCTTAGCTATCAGAACTCTAAACTCCTTCCAATAGCCCCCTCTTCACATACTACTGACATGCATTACCATGCACCTATTATATGGTTGTGTGTACTGTTTTATTATTATTTTTATTTATTTATTTATTTTTTTGTGATGATATGTTGACTGTACCCCTGTATTGTGTCGTGCTAATATGTGGATTGTCTGCTGTTGTCCATTTATGTATTGTGCTGCAGAGTATAACAGAACACACTGTCCCGAAAACAAATTCCACCGGCCTTGGCCGTGTGGCTAATAAACAATCTATCTATCTATGCTGTGGATTGCAATTTATAAATTATTATTTGTTATATTATGGATGTACTGTATATGGGATATGTAGCTATTAAGTGCAATATGAAATTATAATGATCATAATATTATAATTATCATAATATATAAACTATTACTAAAATGCAAAGTATTTTTTTAAACTAATAAACAAGAATATGCTACCTAGCATTTTCACTTAAAAGAAACATTTAAAAGGAAGTAACAGCAATGTACCTACACAGTAAATAATGTAAGACTCCTGAAAAAAATTGATTACAATGTACTTTTTAAATTGGGTTAATTTAGGTTCTTTGGATTACAAATTCTAAACTCTGGTGACAAGATTTTTATGTGGGCACAGCAACTATAAATAAGTTGTATTAACTCGTATTATGCAGTTCTTCTGGCATGACTAATAGGTCCGGTAATATATTTGCAGTTTTGTGAAATAAATTTTATTACTCTGTTCATATACAAAGTCAAAATTGCCAGTTTTGTGTAAGAAAGAATTTTAGACTGGGCCGATCAGGATTCAAACATGCTACCTTCTTGCTGTGAGGTGATGATGCACACAAAATCATCAAAAAAACAACCTTCCACCATTAAAAATTAAGATCACTCCAAGTGTAAATGACACCAAAAATTCTATCCTTTATTTAGCAGAAAGATCCCATTGAGAAGATCTGTTTTGCAAGAGGCCGAGAGTGATCTCATCCTTTTTTTATTTTGCATTTATTTCGTCAACACGCATATCCAAAGCAATTTACAACATTGTGTACATAAGATTAGATGAACACTAGTACATACATTAGTAGGGTTTTAACGATACACTCGGCTCACGATTCGTTACAATACACAATACAGGGTTCACAATTCTATACACTCGTGATTTGAAGTTTGAATTGAGATTAATTAGGACTACAGAAGACTCCTTAGTTATTCCTGAGTCATAAAATGTGCACTATTTAAATGTACTTTTTTTGTTTCAAAATAAAAAAACTTATAGTTTTCAAATAATAAAATCTCTTAAATTAAATAAAAAATGAAATATTTTAATTCCAGTGGCCACAAACTCAATTTAACTTAAAAAAAGGAAATCTTAAAAATGTTTAATGATTTGAGACTGATTTTCTGTTTCTAGCCTAGAATAAGAATAATAATAAGATGTCACCACAGAGAGCCTGGGCTCTTTGGTGCTCTGCCATCAAACAGCCAGTTACTGTTAGAATGGAAAGGACATTCGTGGAATATTTTAATGTCTGCATCTTCTTCCTACTGGATAAGCTGAGTGTGTTTTGTGGAATAAAAATGTTTTCTTTCGGGTATACATTTAAGTGTGTGTGTGTGTTTGTGGCTTGGTGTCATTCGTACTGTGCACTCATTGGGGGTTGAAGTAGTCCCAGAGTACTGCATGAATTCTAATGGTCATGTAATTGTCATCTTCATGCCCTCAGGTGGAGCTGCATGTTCACCTTGATGGTACCATTAGGCCAGAAACCATTCTGGATGTTGCAAAGTAAGTGAGTGGAGTGGGTATGTGTGTTTGTTTGCGTGTGCGTGTATGCGTTACATGTATACAAGATAAATATGCAACGCTTCAGAAGATGACCAGGAGTCACAAAGGCCGCGTCACATTTAATTACGCGTTGTGTGCTCACTAATTTCTCAGCTCTGAAATGGGTTAATGCGTGTATGCCTTCTGTATGACAGTTTGCTGTGTGTGTGTGTGCATGCATGCAGGAAGCGGGGAATTGCACTGCCCACAGACAGCGCTGAGGACCTGGCACGCCTCTGCATGTTGTGCAAGCCCGCCACGCTCACGGAATTCCTCTGCAAGTTTCACCACTTCATGCACGTGATCGCGTGAGTCCCTGCTGTGCATCAAAAATGGCGCTCGTCTTCTTTTGTTTTGTTTTTTTTTGTCAGTGTTTTTGCTCAGTGGGAAGAGACAATCAAGTCAGTGGCCTTTATTATGTATACTAATGGCATGTGGTTTAGAGCACTTGGCTCTATGTGGGATCATAGGCTAGGTCTCAGGCAGGAGAGTGATATTATATTTATGCACTATAGTGACAATCCGCTTTAATACATTAGTTGCCTAATATATATGCAGGAAAATGATACAAGTACACCCTAGGCCTGTTACTGTTGGGTTGAGGGAAAATCCACACTTGTCTTGTAATAGAGAGGCAATCCAGTCAGGAACAGACTTGACACTAGATCCAATTATAAGGGCCTTTATTTCTGCAGAAAGAGTACGCCTGCCAACAGAGCCAACATTGTACTAAAGCATTATTCGCATCTTTTATACCAGGCATCTCAAAGTGAAATCCTGGAAGGCCACAGACTCTGTTGGTTTTTGATGTGTTCCTGCATTTAAATGCATAATTTAAGTCATTGAGTGGCTAAAGAGTCACCGTGCCTTGTTTCCAAGACCTGAATCAACCGCTGATTGAGAGGAAATCACAAAAACCAGTGGCCCTTCACGACTGGGTTTTGAGACCCCTGTTTTATACCCTCTACAAGGCTGTGCAAGCCTGTGCATGTATCAGTACAAGGTCAACTGCCTCATAAGGTAGGAAAGTAAAACTTAGTGTACCACCATCCAGCTACATACTCCCTTTTTGCTTTTTGCTCAAGGCCAGTAGGAGTAGACGATTCTGGCCTTGGTGTAAATGTAGGCCAAGATATTCTGGGTGGTCATATGTTTTGATAACAGTAAACTTGGCCCCAAGAAAAGGCAAAACAAGAGCTACTCTTTCCCCTTACGTTATTGTAGTTTGACTGTAAATAAAGGCTCATTGCTCAAGAGCAGATTACAGTAATTTAGGTGAGGTTCTAGGTGAGGCATTATTTAAGTTAGAAAGCCAACCATTTACCAGCATAGCTTTAGTCATGACGGTATGTTTGAACATGCTTGAATAGGAATTAGTAAGTAAGAGGAAGTAAGAACATAAAAATGTTTTTTTTATATTTGTCATTCAATCAGCTAGCTTGTTTGATACTTTCAGCAGCATACTGTATAAATCACCCCAAAGAAACTGCATGAATAGGCCTAATGAATGCTGCATTTGAATATTGACATGAGAAGGGTTGTAAATGTCTGTGAGTGAAGGAAACACAGGTGGTTTGATGTGCCTGGGGTAAAGGATCACTGCTTGAAACCATCCTGAAACTGGTGAACTGCCACTACACATCTTCTTTTGTCTACAGGGGTGACCGGGAGGCAATTAAAAGAGTAGCTTATGAGTTTGTGGAGACAAAAGCCAAAGAAGGAGTACTATATGTGGAGGTTAGGTACAGTCCACACCTTCTGGCTAACACCGAAGTGGACCCTATACCATGGAGCCAAAAAGAGTAAGTTGGATGTTTATTTAAGTGTTTTTCTTTTTGGCACATAATTATCCAAGATGATTGATTGTCCAAGTCCAAGGCAGGGAAGTACATGTTGGAAGTTGACGGATGTATTTAAGTTCAGTGCATGCTGAAGTTTTAAACAGCTTGTAGAAACTGGGAAGCAGAGAAGGGAGTGTTATGAAACTGCTGTTGGGAAACTCTGGCAAGTCTGGTCAGGCTGCTGTGTGCTGCTTTCCCTATTGGATTCCTTCCCAAAAAGGCAAATAGAAATTGACAAAAACAAGTTGCTCTGAAAGTATTTTTTTAAATATTATTTTATTATAAATATATATTTATAATTTCTATTGAATGTCCCTTGTAGTGTACAGTGGGTTTTTCAGCAGTAGTAGAATTCACACACACACACACACAATTAATTGCCAAGTCTTAGGAGGATATACCCTGCACACACTGTAACGCTTCAAATGAAAATTTACAGGTTGCACGATAGGCATGTTTCATCATGTACTGTCACTCTTTATTAGGTAACACTTGGGAGTGTTAAACGTGTGAGACAGTACAGTATTTCCATTTGAAGTTCTAACTGACAAGCATGACCCTTGACTCCTCCCACAGAGGCGACCTGACTCCAGATGAAGTGGTGGACCTCGTGAACCGGGGCCTAAGAGCGGGAGAGAACACCTTCAGAATAAAAGCCCGGTCCATTCTGTGCTGCATGCGTCACATGCCCAGTAAGTAGGCATGTGACGCATGTAAATGGTAAATGGACTGCATTTATAATAGCGCTTTTATCCAAAACGCTTTACAATTGATGCCTCTCATCTGCCAGAGCAGTTAGGGGTTAGGTGTCTTGCTCAAGGACACTTCGACATGCCCAGGGCGGGGTTTGAACCGGCAACCCTCCGACTGCCAGACAATTGGTCTTACCTCCTGAGCTATGTCGCCCAGCTATGAGCTATGTGGATAGCTATGAGCTATGTGGATAGCTATGAGCTATGTGGATTACTGCTAGTTGTCCTCTTCTGCAATTGGTGTTTTATTGTGTGTGCGTGTGCGCGCGCGTGTGTGTACGTGTTTGTGTGCTATTCAGACTGGTCCATGGAGGTGGTGGAGCTGTGTAAGAAGTATCGGCACAGTGGGGTGGTGGCCATCGACCTGGCAGGAGACGAGTCTCTGAACTGTGAGGCCCACCCGGGGCACAGGAAGGCCTTTGAGGTACTGAGGCTGCTCCAGTTCCACCAGCGTTGGGCCTTTAGAGACCTGCCGCATCACTGCCCTGGACTGGATCAGCATTCATCCTTAAATCTGGATTGCAATTGCTTTTCGGTTTTCACAAACATAGTTTGGTGAGCTCAGTTTTGTGACTGCAGAAACCTAATGAAAAATGAACGCATTTATCATTGAGTCAAAGTTAAGCACTGTTGAATCCAGATAGGTTGTCTTGCCTGGCTTTATGCAGATGGATAATTCAGTCCTTAAACAGGAGGGCATTCTGGTCTCACTCATTCCTCTTCATTGTGGCTGCAGATGAAATATTGCGGAGTCGTCAAATTTATTTCAGTGACACTTTGCTATAACGTTCCTATTTCTACATTAAATGTAGGTATTTTGACAGTTACTTACTTGCATATGCAAGGTTTTTGGCAGCAAGCCAAGCTGATCCCAACTCCTCAATATTACAGCCAAAAGTAGCCAGTATATAAACTTGAAAAATAGCATTAAGAACACAAGAGCAAGACTGAGGCCCAGGTGCTTTAAGTAGCAGATGGGTTTGAAAATACATACGTGCCCTTTCTAGTACTAGAAACCCATTAATTCCCAGAGTTCAGTGGTAGTTCAGCCAGCATGCATTGTAAACGGGTGTGTTTACAGATTGTGATGGAAAATGGCCAGTGGCCTGGCTGTCCTGTCTGCAGTTGAGTGCTCGCCATCTGTGGCCCTGATTCTAATATATAATTACATTTTACCTGATTTTTAAAGGAAGGCTCAATTTTGATACAACTCACAAAGTGTTTTGTGCTCTAATAATGCAGTGGGGATTAATCCTTGAATAATTCTATAATTTCTCAAGTTAGTATTTTAAAATCACATTAAAGTAGATTATAAGGAGGGCATTGTCTTATTAATTTACAAAATAATTGTTAACATGATTGCTGAACTTTTATCAAGTAGTATATTGTATTAGAAAAAATTAACAGCACTTTCTTTTGATGTATTTTTATAGAAGCCTGTGCTTCCAGTGTGATAGTATTACTAACATAAAAATGATGTTATGAAAAGGCACATCGGAGTAGCTACTCCTACAGACATCAATCCTGCAAACAAATTATGTGATGGTTGGTCACATGATATGGGGGAGGAACACCTTGCATTGAGTTTGACAGCAAACCTGATTACCTTCCTTTTTAAGATGACCAATGGGTTATAACTTCAACAGCTCCTTGGAAATCAATTTATGAGAGAGTGTTATGTTTCTAACCCACACAAGACCAACAGCTGCTACAAGGCTGGTTTTTTTAGTGGATAACTTCTGAAAAAATTGAGAAAGGTCCCAAAATTTCCATTGCACTGTTGTGGGCATGGGTTTATTTAGCTCTAGACTGTGTATTTGTATTATGTCTAGTACATAGTACAACATCTGTTATCATTGCTAGTGTGATGAAGAAAAGTGTAATCCAAAGATTGCAAGGTTTCCATTCCATTCCAAAATGTAACTCTCGGTTTTTTGGTCCATTAATGAGTTGGATGGTTTTCAAACTCAAAAGGTTTATAACCCTATCATTTTGATTTGTGATTTGATTTAAAGCTTTATTCATGATCCAACATGTTGAACGTGAACATTGAGTACTGGCACACAAATGTGGAAAATCTGAGTTAAAGGGACACAGTGTAACTCTTAATTAATGTCTTACCAGGATCAGGTTGCTTAAAAGGAAATGGTCTGAGCCACATTTATTTGGATAACGTTTTAGCTGACATATATGGTTCGTGTAGAAGTACCACTGCATGTAGCACAAAAACAGAGTTTCCACTGGATTTTATTAGACTTAAAAAAAAATCTTTTGTTTGTAGTCCTTGATGTAAAGTAGTATTTCATTCTGCTGGAAAGGTGTACCACTGATACTGTTAGCCCCATACAAAAGCAAGTAAAATATGTCTGGTTTTAGTAGTGCTTGATAGAGAATGTGCTTTAATGATTAGCTTGTACGGTCACTGTTGTCAACGTGTTTTATGGGGGGGTTGTGTCGACAGGAAGCTGTCAGAAGTGGGGTGCACAGGACCGTCCATGCAGGAGAAGTGGGCCCACCGTCAGTGGTGAAGGAGGTGAGAGTCTTCCCCAAAACCAGCTGAATAAATCTGAATCCGAAAATAACAGACAGTGGGAGATAAATAGACAGAGAGAAAAGACAGAGGGAAAAGGCTGGAGGGAGCAATAGGTATAGTAGCCATTAAACTCTTTTTCTTTCACATCAGTGAGGGTTACCTACCCAGACACAATATGACTTATCGGCAGACTTCACCTCGACCCGCATTGCTGCCTGTGTTGTAGTCTGTATTTCCCGGTCACTTGTCTCCCCAGTACTGTCTGTGTCTGTGTTCCCTGAGCTGCTTCACTCCCCTGTACTTGTGAGATTTCACTATTCGGGTGGTTCCGGGTTTTCGTGGTTTCCCCCCTTCTTTCCAGTCTCGCTTTACTTACTTCCTGCCTATTTCTAGTTTTACTAATTTCTACTAATCCCTACTAATTTATAGATTGTAAAGTACTAACCTCGCTAATATACTAACATGTGAATATTACTAATAGACTAACACACACTAGTTTTGGGTTTTTGATAGTTTAGATCACTATACTAATACATTAACCAGTCTCCCCTTTTCCATGCTGCGCTGTAGCTCCGCCCCTTTTCTTTCTAGCCTGCTCTAACGCTGAGTTCTGCAATTGCCTGCACCTGTCTCTTACTCTAACTGCACCTCTCTCTCTCTGCACGTGTTTACCTGCTTCACCCAGGCCGTCTATTATCATTGTTGTCTATGTGATTCCAGTCCGCGTTTTGTCAGTCCCCCTGTCATTGAATTAGTTCTCCTTATGTTCTTCACCTGGATGTTGTTTGTTACTCCTCCCTCACTCACTTAACCCCTCCTTGATTGTTACCTTCCCCAGTGTATAAATGTCAGTCTTTTCCACCAGCTCAGAGTCAGAACGTTGATCATATTCATTGTGCCGATTATTTGTAAGCCTTTGTCTATTGAGATTCCTGCGACACCCCTTTGCCCGACTTCGAGTTTGCCTGCCCCTTTTGGTTTTGTTTGCTTCTGGTTCGACCTTCGCTTTGCCTTGACTTCTCTTTTGCCTGTCCCTTTGTACCTTCGCCATTCTGATCTCCTGGTTTTTGATTTTTTGCCTGTCTTTTCACTATTCTTTTGGAAACTCGATTCGGCACCGTCCTCTCTCTGATTACCTGGCTTCGAACCTCGGACTGAATAAAGACAACGTTTTTTGGATTTCCCTGGTCTGCGTGTGGGTCCTTACACAGAACATCACAGCCTGAGGACGACTGAGGTGGAAAGGTGTTGTAAGCACCTGAGTGCATATAAGCTGAGTGGCTGTGTTCTGCGCTTCGATCTTTCAGCGATCACATCAGCTTTTGAGCCCCATGAAATCAATGAACTTTCCCCTGGTGTAATTCTAAGCTGGCTCCCTCATGGTTTAAATGGGTCAAGGCCGAAACTTGGGTCTGGGGACACCCAGGGCTCAATGAAGGCGTCCCAGGGGGTATTTGGCATCAAGTGGAAAAATACAAATTTTCAGTCTTAATATTATTTTATGTATAGTTCCATATTTCCTGAATGATGTATTTAAGACTTTCTGATTTTCAGTGTGTATTTACATTAATATGGTATTAAATGCCTATCCAGTATAGATGGTTCTATTTTTGGCATGTATCCACTTATCGGCGTGAAAAATCACCACTGCAGTGTTGGCTGTGGTTAGTGTTTGATAAAACTGTCTTTTTAGGGGCCCATGTAAACTTTTGTCGGCCTTGGTGTAAGGCACACTTCTTAGAGACCGTTTGTTATGATGAAGCAGCTTCGTGACTATTGGCAGAATAACAGCGCAGAATTCACAAAAGTGAATCCACATTTGTGGGACTGTCTCTGTGATTATAACCAGGCCGTGGAAGTCTTGAAAGCGGAACGCATCGGACATGGCTATCGCACTTTAGAGGACCGGACTCTCTATGAGCAGCTCCTTAAAAAGAATATGCATTTTGAGGTGAGTTATGTCCTGGCTTGTGTTGTGACCTCAATTCCAAGAAAAGTCTGCTCCTCTGATTCATGAGAGCTGTGAACACCCTCTCATTAAGTGAGGTAAGTCTACACCGTATCATTTGTAGTGAATCTGTGTTAGGAGACACCTGATCTCCATTTGCCGCTGCACCCGAGGATAAGCTGCTACCTGAGCTTTGAGGGCTCAAATGCATCGCTAACTCTCTGCACCCTGTATATTTCACTATGATGTAATATTATATGATACATAATAAGATGCGTTTAATGTATTATTTATTAAAGTTCATAAATTATGAAATGGCAAATTACGAATTCCAGTAAGGGGATTACCTGTCTTGATTAGAAGAGTTTTAATCCTGTTGTAACTTCTGAAAAATTATTTTTTAATTTGTACAAAATCTTTTTTTTTTATTAAAAACATTAGCTTTTGTTGCATGTATTCCTTCTTGATCATGTCATATTTGAGCTCAATGCTCAAGGTATGAAGATCTTGCCAATTGTCAGTTGTGCAGTGACCCCTGGTGGAGTGTTGTTGTTGCATGTTAGCCTCAAAAGGGCAACCGTTTGATGCTAACATACTGTACTTGCTGGGTAAGTGTGACTTGCCTTCATTTAGTTCTATCAATAGAGCAAAACATTTCTAATATAATTCATCTATATTCTTAATGAGTCTCATATTATGCTGCAAATCTGTATTTTTTATTATTTTTGCTATTCCATTTTGTTCAGTTAACATTGCTATATGGATACTATGCTCTTGAAATGCAAATTCTGTGTGCATTGACTGTGTTCAACTGGCCATTGCAGGCCATGTCTGCAGACCACTGATTTGCAGTGCCCTTTGTCACATGATCTGATGTCTGTGTTGGCTTGTAATTATTAATGATTCTTTAACCCAGGTTTGTCCAATGTCCAGCAAATTGACAGGGGCATGTGATCCAGATTTCACTAAACACCCCCTCATTCGGTGAGTTTGGTTCTACATGTCATGGTTTTGGGTGATAACACCATTTCTTTTCCATCCTACATCATTCTTTCATTTATTACCATTGGCCATTGGTTTTTTTCCTGCGCCTTTTCTTCAGTTATTACGACCATTTAGTGTCCTTCATTTCCTTGTTTGAATTATACGCGTGCAAATCCCTTTTTACAATTTGCACCTGTTGGCTTTCTATTTAAACCCCTAGCAAACCAAGAAGCTTTGCTTCAGCGTCAACTTGCATTACACGAAAGCCGGTAACTTTTGTTTTGGTAAGAGGTTTGCTTGTTCAGTACTAGATCAGGCCCTCTTCTGTGTCTTTTGATTTACGAAGACTTACTGCGGAACTGAATTTTGAGGTTATTAGATTTGGGACTACGAAGTTAGCACTAATATCTTTACTCATTTCTACAACTCATGTGGTTCTTTTGACAGTCCTCTATGCGAGGGCTGTTCTCAAAGTTCTCACGTTCACTAATCTGTTCAGACTGTTTTGTTTTAGTATACTCAATACTCCTTAAGCCTTAATTTCTTCACCCTGTACTCGGGTTATTAAAGCTTTTTCTCTGGGATAGTCTCCCATAGGAGTATTGTTTTTCTTTTCTATTTTTCCCCTATCCTTTTATCTCTAATGAGACTTAGTGGTTATTCCGCCCAGGTGGATAACTTAAAGTATCCTGCTCAGTCGCATTTGGTCTCCCTGATTCCCCACTCCCAAAAGTTGCACTTTCTGAATTGTTTTAAGGAAACTACCCATAACTAAAATCAGTGTGAGTCCAAAATAGCAGCAGCCTACCTGTGGCGTAAAAACGGCATTCTTTATATTTTAACTGATGTGCTTGCAAATGAGTTTACATTTTAATTTTAAAATAAACTATTTAATGAACCATCCATCCATTCATTATCTAACTTGCCTGTTCCTGGTTGAGCGCACAGGTGTTTGGTGTTTTGAACCCTCAGAATTGACTTCCAGGCAACTGCTGCCTGTGAGGCAGGTCCCGCCCTCCAAGAGTATGATCCAATCACCTCAAGGGAGGAGGTGGGGTCATTATTCAATGTATGCCTAGATAACAAGCTTGTATGACCAAGTGGTGGCCTAAGTGCTCCACAGATTTAGCGCAGCTGTAGTCTCTCCTGCTGGAGACCTGGGGTCCTCTCCAGATCCTTCCCAATATTCTTTATTTCACTCACTTAAAAAAAAAAAAAAAACATTAGGCTGCTTGGCAAAAAGTATGATTAGATATGTGGCATAATTATTCAATCAAATGTTAGCCAATTCAGTTCAGGAGAAGATGGTTTGGGGGAAGGCGATCTTAATTTCTTATCTTGTTTTTGTTCATTAATTTTAGTTTCAGGCATGTCCTAGTCTATCAAAATGTAAAAATGGGTTGTTTGCCCAAATGTAATATTCACATCTGTTCATTTGTGTTTTGAGCCCTCAAATAATGTTGAATAATAACTCCACCTTGAGGTGATTGGATCATATCTTGGCGGTTGGGATCTGCCTTACAAGTCCAAGCTGAGGGCTCTTCATCAGCAAGCAGGGTCACTGGAGCCTATCCCAGCATGCATTGGGAAAGAGACAGGAATACACTGGACAGGTGCATCGCAGGGCACCCTCTTACCAACGGGAGATTTAAATTCTTCAATTAGCCTAAGAGGAGGGAGGAACGCGGAGTACCCAGAGGAAACCCACATGGACACAGGGAGAACATGCAAACTCCAGGCAGAAAAGCCCTGGTCGGGATTCAAACTTGGGATTCGATGTCTGTTTCTAGGTTTAAAGAGGATAAGGCCAACTACTCTTTGAACACAGATGACCCTTTGATATTCAACACCACTTTAGATGTGGACTATTCGATCACACAGAAATACATGAACTTCACAGAAAAGGAATTCAAGAGGCTGGTAAGAATTGATTTGGATTTTCCTACAATGCCCCCTGTAGATCTGAACAAAATTGTAACTTGTATGCATACAGAAACATCCAGGATCTAGTTTGATAGTGGATTTTTTTCTTTCAATCCATATAGAACATAAATGCTGCCAAGTCCAGTTTTCTGCCAGAGAAAGAGAAGAAGGATCTTCTGAATCGTCTGTTTGATGCCTATGGAATGAAAAAGCCAGCCTTGAAAGGAGGTACTGAAAACAGCAGAGATATCCAACTAATTATGTCCACACACAGTGAGTAGCTCCTTACCTGCAAACAGAAGCACAGACCGGGCAGCCTACATTTCCCACAATTCATCACAGAAGAGAATACTTGCTGCCCATACTGTCAGAAGGATACACACCTGTTCATGCATTTAATGAACTTTGGTAGTGTTTGTGTTTGGAAATGCATATAAATATATTTTCTGCAGCCACATTAAGCGCCACGTGACGCTTAATTCTAAAATGTATTAATGTAGACAGCCAAAGAACCCAAACTCCAAACTCTCGATGCTGCATGATAAAAATATATCACATGTATAACTATATACTAATATAATCAATATGTAATCCAATAAACCTATATCAGTAGTTGCAGCAAAGCTTATGGAAACGCAAGAAACCACAGTATCCACTGTAGAAAAAAAGGCAAACGCAGAAGGCTTAAAAAACCATACTTACTCAGCAGAAAATTATTGCCAAATAGAAGTGCTAGAAGACTAATACTTTACAGTGACCCCTGTGTAACCTGAATACAGTAGAAAAGTACAGGAGGCTATAACTCTGTGAACTTGTATGCGTAATAGAAAAATACAGAAAGCAATGACGTGTATGCATAGTGGAAAAGTATAGAGTAAGGGAAAGTTGGGGTAACTGTCCACTACGATAAGATTACCATAGAACCGAAAATCATTGATACGATAAGATCACCATAGAACCGAAAATCATTGTGGTGCCCAGAAAGTCAGGTTGACCCACGAGCAAGGAAACTGAAAATCCTTACGCGGCCAAAAAAAGATCCTTACTGTGCCAAAAAAGACCAGATGGCTGGTATTTTTAGAAATGTGTTAAAGGGGGGTTGTGGGGCACAATTTGTGTATAAAATGTATGCAAAACTGACAATCGAGGTTCAATTCGGCTGAATTGTTCCGGCTTTGTGCACCAGTGCAATAAAGTCTAAACTTTCTGAAGAGCTTGCTGCTGTGGTGTCTTTTCCCTCGTGAAATTGTTTTCTACAGATTGACGATTGGCGTTGAAGTATGTCGGTTCCTAGACACGACAGACTTAGTTATTGCACTCATGCCTACTTAATTATTTCTTGTATTATTTGCATAGACTGCTTTGTTGGTGCTTTTGTTTGTGTTGATCAGATTAACCTACAGGGTCCAAGTACGCGGTTGTTCCCTTCACTTGGTACTGTACTTCCCTCTAGGGTTTTCAACACACTTGTTCCTGGTTATGGTTATACACTTTGTTGTACCTTGCTCTGGATAAGAGTGTCTGCCAAATGCCTGTAATGTGGTGTAATCCAGCACAATATGGGTTGGCTTAATATGGGTTGACAGTAAATTAAGTGAATAAAACCTCTGTTGCCTCATTGTTTATTTGATACAAGTAAGGATCGCTGATTTGTGACATATGATGTTTAACAGTATATTGTATTTAAGTATTCAATATTAATGTTTAATCATAATTCTATGTAGGTATTCAGTATTAATATTTAATTGTTAAAATGCTCACAATATTGCAAAGGATGTGTAAACCAGATAAGCCTAAAGTACTGAAAAATATGAAAGTATGAATGTTGAAAGTGAATTTTGCACCCAATGTGGGGCTGTGCATATCTAATTTTCACCATAATTTTGAATGTCCAATTATCTGCAACTGCAGCAGCTGCCTTAATGTGTGAACCCCATTGCCGATTCGGCAGCGTAGACATCTGCAGTTCTCCTCCCAAACACTTGGTGTCGCCAGCTGCCTCTCGTCATGCACAGACTGCAGCTAAGCTCACACAGCGGCGCCTTTCATATGCAGCTTTAGCATGCAGTCCAGGGGGGCCCAGTCGACCAGTAGATAGTGATGAGATGCAGAGCCCTATCCTGCCATACCATGGGCGACTCAGTTGGTAATCTCGTATCAACCTATGGAGCGACTGGCCACAGTCAGCACTGGCACAGTCTTGATTTGATCCAAGACCGTCTAAACTAAATAGTTTCTTCAAGTACCCCTGGGACTCCTCAAGGGTTTTAAGTCCCGATTTGGAAATCCCAGACCTACGGCATTTAACTGTTTTTTGCCACTCCCCTCCCATCTTAACAAGCCATGTTAAACCATGTTTAACAAGAATTTTACAAATAAAGATACTGTCATGCTGTATCACTAGTATTGTCATTTACAATACAATTTAGCAATTCCTACAAACTGATATTGCTGAACAGTCTGACTACTTGCATCTCAACAGAAAATTGTGTGAATAATGGCTTCTGTTGTTTCATCACAATATTTCCAAAGTGAGGTGAGGCAATATAAACTGAGACCAGTTGGACCAATTGCACAGTTGCTCAATACCACATCAAGAAAGCTTAACAATGTTTTCCACAACTGTGACATTTCTCGAAGGCTCCAAACTTTATCAGTACATGTTGATACTTCAAGAAATGTATTTAAAGATACTACTCGGGTTTGTTCCCTAAAAAGGTTTCCTAAAATAATGATGTACTAATTATAATGTACTTTCATAGCCTTTTCAGACGTATTGGCTGTATTTTCATTTAAGAATTAAACAAATGTGTTATTTGTACACACACAAAATGAGGATAGGAACCCATTTTTAATTACCTTGGTCATCATTAGTGGAGGGATAACAGATATACATGTGTTATACAAGTATGCAGAGACCCAAAGTGATCAATTTTCTTTACTTCACCAAACCACGTAGAGAAAACTTTGAAAATCAGAGGCAAACAGAATTTCTGTATAGTTTGGCCTCCAAGCTAAATATGCTGGGAGCCCAATACATAGGTGTATAAATATAGAAGAAAGGACACATCCTTACTTTGAATGCATAGCTAACATAGCCCTTTGTGCTCTTGTATATGTTCCCCTTTTTGTGTGCCCTTGTACAGCCATGGCACACTTTTCAGATCAACATTTTAATTATTCATTCATTCATTTGTCAGGGAGAGTGCTCAGCCACTCTCCCAACTAGAATTAGCCATCATGCTAAATACAATTTTCCCTGGGAAAATCCAGATTCAAAAAGGAAAAGTTCTTCCCGGTATTTTGTTCCAATCACCTGGAATTGCTAATTAGCACAATCCTTCAGCCAGAAGGGAACTAACTAGTCAAATCAGCCGGCTGATTTCATGGGTGGAAGAAACACATGGCAGTACTTTTACTTTCTGCCGCCTGGACTTTCCAGCTCTGGTCCCTGTGCCAGATCAAGGCTGCTGCTGTCCTGTTGGGGTTTAGTATATGAATATAGCTAAATATGCTTTACAGTATGGCCTGTACGAGCATGGCATTTGTAGTTCTTTTCTCCCAATTGAAAATGTAGCCGAAACACCACTCAGTTGGAGTGGTGCCATCTGATCACATTATTTTGGAGCTGTCGCTCTACTATCTTGGAGGAATCAAATTTATAAGTAGTACCGTTAAGAAGCCTTGTTATATATTATATACACCACTTTAATAACTGGGTAACCGGTTTTCTGTAATACATATCTTGTTGTCATTTTGGCATACTTTTAAATCACACTGTAGTCCAGGGGTTTTCACACTTGTTCCCGAGGGACCCCTTAAGTTACAAAACCATGACAGTTTCTTTAAACAAGGTTTTGATTTCTTGGTTATAAAAATAAATAAAGCTTGATATCTGGTACCATAAAAGGTTAGGAACAACATTAGCAAATGTTACATTTTCATTAAAGTTCTGCATTGAGTTCTCTGCAAGGCAGTGAACAGTGATATGGAGCAGAAGCTGGCTCTTTCCGTGCTTCCTTCAGGGGCGCACATTTTAAGAAGGGTCCACACCTATACTGGCTTCCACACTCCCAGAACCATGACCCTCTGGAGTGTGAGACACCGTTGAGCTCTCTTCCTCTGAAAGACAAGCACACACACACGCATCAGTTTCAGTCGGCAACATGTCTAAATTCAGAGGTAAGGAGCTACACTGTCTTAAAAGTGTGTAAATACCTGTACATGTGTTTCCACCTGCTGCTTGTGTGTCCATCTGAGCTGTGTCTTTGCTGAATTCGCTAGTGCTGCCAACGTTTCCATCACCTTTGATGTCAGGCACTGCATTCCTGCGACCAGTCCGATCACAGGATGAGAAATCCAAGGGCACAGGCTCCACCTCCATCATCTCACCTGGCCTGAAGCTGTCATTGCACCTGGTGAGGACAAACAGGGTAAGAGAGAGAGAGATGTGCAAGGGGACCCTGCTTAGCTGGATAAGCCTTGCTACCTTTCTCCGTATTCCAGAAACCGTCTGGGTGGTCATACAAGTAAAGCTTTAAATATACTGTTATACTGCACTGCTGTGGTTAAGGCTGCTTTGGCAGCACTGTGAATGCGCAACAGGACTGACAGGCAGATAGGGAAGCCTCCTTGACATGATGAAATTTGGAGTGTCTGTTTTCAGAACCTGGGGCAG
Organism: Anguilla rostrata; assembly: GCF_018555375.3. Classification (NCBI taxonomy): domain Eukaryota; kingdom Metazoa; phylum Chordata; class Actinopteri; order Anguilliformes; family Anguillidae; genus Anguilla; species Anguilla rostrata. The sequence continues at coordinate 15,673,816 of NC_057945.1, forward strand.
TCGGTGATCGTGTTTTTTTTTCTTTCTTAGAGCTTTTAATTAATTAATCTGTCATGATGTGAAGGAAATTTAACCAAATATGAACAAAAGTGTTCTAAAACAAACTTACATACCACACCTTTAATAAGTGTAAACCAACACAAAACAACATTTGGTATTGTTAGCAAAAGGAACCCCACTACACTGCCTATTTATTGTTATATTCAGGGCCACGTGACCAGTAGCTGATAATTTGAAGTTTGAGACTGCATTTATCTTTTTATACTTCTAAATGTTACTGTGAGCTGTTCGCCTCCCTTGCAATACAGCATCAGTCCCCTGTGCAGAGAAATCAGAAACATGATGGAATGTTTTGTTTTCCTACTAAACAAGAAAGTTGGCAGCTGTTCTTTTCCCAGTGACACAATGACCCTCCAGACCTAGTTCCCAAACACTCATTTCACATTCCCCAATGTGTCTTCAGCTCTTTCAGACTGGCTTCTATTTGTATGCAAATAAAGTGCCACAGGGCAAAGAAAATGTATACTTCTCAGTTTTTCCCAGTCCTGCTCAACAATCGTCGTTTTTTAAAACTGCAGCTATATTACGAAATAATTAGAAGCTTTTATTCAATCTGATATATTTAATTTTTTTCTAAATTAAAAGAAATATATATTTTCATTGACCCCTGTTTATCATCACCCTGAACTGGATTATTAACACTGGCTGGTTTGTTTACTGATATAAAAATTAAAAAAAATAAAAACCACTGCCTTTGTCTAGTTGACAGGCCAGCCATATTTAAACGGTGTAGAAAAATCCAGCATTGATTAATAAGATCTTCCTGTTTTACTGTTTCAATCTACATCCCCACAGACCAGATGGTACGGACATACTGCTGCACCACAGAATGGCAAAGAGCAAAAGTTAATTAGAACAAAGTATGGCTGCTTCATCTTACTGGGATGCCTATTCACAATGAACCGCGCCTTGAATTTCTGATGTTCCTTCAAAATATTCTGCAGCAGGAGATTGGCTATTTCAAGTTCTTATTGATTGTAGCAATGAGAAGTATCCATTTCAGAAAGCCAATATCAATTCAGCATGAATCCAGAATGCTGAATGAACTGACACACATACTAGGTGCAAGACTCTATCACAACCGAATTGTAGGAACTGAAAACAGTCCTGTGATTTATCACACGTGCAAGCAGACCCTGTATAACCGTGAAAGCAAAGATAATCTAAGAAGTAAAGACATGCTCATACAATCTCTATATAGCATGAAAGTGTACTACAACTTTATTAGGAGCACAGTGACAGTGCATAAAGCAACTTTATTAGAAGGGCAAAGCATGCTACAACTAGTCGTCTTTAAAGCTTTCTTTGCCATTGTTTATAATTCAAGACACTAAATAAATGACACCTCCATAAATTTGTCACAGCACTGTTCCATTTCAGTGTTAAAGGTAAAGAGTCCATTAATTGTCACAAGGAATGTTCCTGTGTACACAGTTTAATGGGTCTACTATCTATCTTCATAAAGCACGACAAGCAGATTTCTCTTACAAAGGAGAGTGCAGAGTTGCCTCTCTTCAAATTAGGGCATTTTAATCGCACAGAGAAAGACCCTAAAGCCAGTCAGACCATATCCATCCCTGGGTCTCCATTTACCTGAGAATGTATTATATATTTGGTCTGTATTGCAGCACTTCTTTGAATACTGAGTTAGCACTTTTATTCATTACTTACAAATATTGTTGGCACTGTTAGTTGCACATGACACTAGTCTATACAAATGGACTTAAATCCATGAAGTAGAGACTTAGTGGCACATAAATTATAGTGCCTTCCATGTTTTGTTTTGTTTTCCCTTTAAATGCATTTCTTTCAATCCTAATCAGGTTTAAACTGAGAGTGAAGGACTAAGGATGAGTAAAATGAACAGTACATACACACAATGTGATAACATTTTACAATAAGGTCACATGAATTGGCATAATTAGTTTAACCATTAACAAATACATAAACTGTTGTTTTAATCCCAATATGAACTGGCATTAACTAATGTATTTGTTAACATGCATTAATGATGTACAAATACATTACTAAGGCTGTACAGATGAACTTTTCAGCAGTTAGTAGTTAACAACTACAGAAGTTAATGGAAATTCATGTGAACTTATTGTAAAATGTTACCAACAATGTTTCCTCGGGAGCTCTGTTTTCAGAGATAATTTAGAAAAAAAAAAGAAAAAAGAAAACCTTTTCCTGTCTAGTCATGCTGCATGAGCTCATACCCTGTGACGGTATAGATAGGCTTATAATGAGAAATCAAATATTTTCTTTACTGCTTGTGATCACTGCACATTATCTAGTCATGTTTTTCATACAATTCACAGAAGCACACCAGCAACAAAGCATTTAAACTTACCAACATTCAGTTCAAAAACAACTCAATGTGAAGCTGAAAAAAAATCACAGAGAGAGAGAGAGAGAGAATAAAGATACAATCTCGGCTACACTGATCAGTGCCTCCTCTCTCCTCCTCCAACTGCAGCCGTAATGAGCTCAACAGAGTAGTCGCATTTGATGTCATCTGCTGCTGGTTTAAACGTTATCCTACTTAAGATAGACAATTATTTTCTGTCCTAATCTGGACATCTTAAAAATAAAAATTACTGTATATTGAAATCAGGTCAGATTGCCTCAAATACCCAACCTCCCTCTCCCTCTCCTCCCCGACTTTGGACCAGTGCAAACCGAAGCTCTCCAAATAAACACAAAGGCACACAAGACTAATGTTTTGAAATGAATGATGTCTTCCTCATAATCAAGACTTCAGTAAAGACTTATGGAGTTCAATTTAGGCAGAGGCACAGTACATCAACAAATGGTTTGAGTTTGGGGATTTGTTTTGGAACTTGCTGTGTAATTTTACTGCAAACTTTAATGAATGAAGTAGCTTGAATGTAGAAACATTATGAAGTTTAACTATAATTAAATATTTAATTAACATATTAAATACATGTCCAAACTGCCTGTGAGTCTATGGGCCCTGTTTTCGCACTCAAGGCGCAATTGTCGAAACACTAGTGGTAACCCAAGGCACTACTGAATTAGTGTGCGTCCAACTCATTTTCTGTCTTTTTCGTGACTCCAGGCATGAGCACAACGTGGCGCAGTTGTAAAAGGGGCTGGTTCTATACGTTTGCACAACTTTTGGTTAATCTATGATGGAGGTTTGGTTTTACTATTGCCACTTGGATCGCCCTATTTCTTCTCCTTTAGAAACAGTGTGTCAATGCAACTCCAACTGCTAATTTCATCATGGTCAGAAGGACACTCTTAACTCCGTACAGATGCATTGCCTAAAGAGTCAGTATTGGACTGCATAACTTAACACAGCTTACATTTCAAATAGTCAAATTGATTTTTTAATTCTCGCATTTGTGTTCATACATTCATATGTGAGGCACATTCATGAAGCCACCAAAATGGCACAATGTGCCAGTGTTTCATTTAAAACTTGGTCTGAATTGGTTTAACCCCTTCAGATTTTAATTATATTATCAGGATGGGAAAAATAAAACTAAGCACACCAGAAATAAGATTCACTCAAAACATTTAATTGCCAAACTTTTTTGCCACATTCCTGTGGATGCTAGGCCCAAACACTTGTGATATATAAAATTTGATGGACTTTACATCTTGGAGCATTAACTTTACTTGTTTTACATAGCATAAGTACATCCTCCCTTTGATGAAAATGACAATCAACTTCCACAAGTCATAAACAAAAAATCCTGGGAAAGAGGATTTTCTTCAAAATTGTTCACTGATTCTCAGATTTTGTTTTTTGAATATAGACTTTACTAGACTTTTTGTAGTTTTGTAGAAAACCAACAAACAATTTAATTTAAATTATTTTATTAAATTATATTTTATTTCAATACTTTTAATTTTCATTATTTTATTTTTATTTTACGTATTCTATTTATTTTAATTTGATTATTTTGTTTTATTTTAATAATTTGATTTAATTTTAAACACAAATGCATTTGTCAACACCAGGCTTCCACATTGCTAAATATTTCCATTGACACATCCCTTATTGTGCCACCCATCACATCACATGCAGATGGGTTTGCTGCAGGCCACAAAACTGCAGCAAGCAAAAAATATTCAATTTTTTTTTTGAGAGACAGAACTACCTATTTCACCTTTGCCCAGGTGCAATTCGGCGTGCGTTGTCACCATTATAGGGCCCTATGATGCAATTTGACTGGTGGTGCAAACTAAGCTCCAGTATTTTCCTTCCCTTAATCACTGCCTGTGTACAATATCCCTACGCACTCTCTCATCTCCGCATTCCAAAAGCCCCATTGGGAACACACTGCTGCAGAACAAGAGGATTTATTTTCCTAATTCATGTTTATGTTTACACTGGGTTTATAATGGAAGAAGCATCCATCTTCATAATACAAGTGCCATGTGAACCCTACATGTTTTCTCAGTACCACATAATATGCACATGGCTTTTTCCATCCGTCTGTAGCTTGAGAACTGACAGAGAGCAATCATGCAGTTGTTGTAGTTGTTGCTATTAATAATAATAATAATAATAATAATAATAATAATAATAATAATAACAACAACAACAAAGACAACATGAGAAATCTCCCTGTTCTCATGTTAATATAGTACTGAATGCCAGCATGTCAAAAATGATTTTAAAAGGACAAAGTATATTATTATTATTATCATTATATTTGCGACTTGCATTTTACATATTTGTGAACCCAATCTACATATTTGTGAATCCATTCTACATATTTGTGAAACCATTTACATATTTGTGAAATCGCTTTCATATTTCTGAAACAGTTTACATAGTTTGAAACCCCACTTACAGATTTGTGAGACTATTTACATATTTGTGTCTTTTGCTACAAAAATACCTCCATAGATGAAATACCCTAATAATAATTATGATTCATGATTATCAAATATGCATAATCGTAATGAAGGCATTGTACAAGAAGCTCTCTCTAGCAGCAAGAGAGTGCGCTTATAGTGTTATGGTAGAAGATGATAGCCAGACCCAATGGAAAATAAAATATTTCTCTGTGGCATGGGGCTTCTGTGGGTCTCATTCTTTAAATTCTTTAGTATTGCATAACCTTCAGCAGCATTGGCACCCGTTTCTTCTATTTCCACTGAACGAATAAGTAAGTCAAGTAAGTAAATAAGTAAACATGTCCATTGTTGATGGTAATCTTTGTGCAAGCTGTAACTGCTAATAAGGAAGTGCTGCAGTAAGGTGGTTATAAATTCACAGAGAAGAATGTCTAGGATAAAAGCAAATGTTTAAGGCATAACATATTCATAGGATTGGTTTCATTGGTTTCAAAGCTTAGAATACATGTTTTCAGTGAAATCAGTGATCTTCATTTTAAATAGATCCAAAGTAGAGGAATTGCATTTGTTCTTCTGTGCAATACCAAGTGTAAGGTGTCAGGAAAGTGTGGTTGAGAAGAACTTGAGAAGAAGAAAGCTAAAGAAGAGAACAAGCCATAGCCCAGGCCTGTTCAAGCTTTTTTCAGACCAACCCATTTTGAACTACACAAGCTAACTGACAACTGTCAATATGAGGATTGCATGTAAATAGCAAAGTAATTTTCAACAAACTCATTAACTTTGTGATACACAATAATTTTGACTGAACTCTGTTTGTGTATAAACTATGTTCCTTGGTATCCGTTGCACAATGCATCCCATTGTGCACTGTGAACGTTCCATGACATGCATTTAACAAATAACATAATAGCATTTCTCACAATGTCTGTAAGGCTCAGACACTGTAACTGTTCAGCGTAACGACCGCCAGGGGTTGTGCTGCTTAGATGAAACACAGTCCATGTCTGTTTCTGTTCTCTCAAACAACAGTGAAACTCAGCAGGAAACAGGTGACTGCCTAGAATGTAGATATAAAATATGTGTGTATTTTTGGGCTTGCGCACGTGTGTGTGTGTGTCTGTCTGTGTGCGAGTATTTGCATATGTATGTCAGCAGGACCTTGAGCAATGTTTCCTGTTATTAGTTATCAAGGCTATTAAATAAAATTCTATGCAGCAGTTTTATTAGTCTTTTATGTACCAGAGCCTGCTGTAGATAAGAAAAATGGAACATCTGAGGAATGTAACAGGCCTGGTTAGTATAAAGTAGGGTTGCCCAACCCTATTCCTCGAGATCTACAATCCTGTAGGTTTTAACTCACATCTCATTTGACAACTAGAGATCTTGTGGATCTGCTAGTTAGTAGTATCGGGTGTGCTAAATTAGTGTTCTAATGAACACCCACTAGACAGTAATTCTCCAGGAACAGGGCTGGGCAGCCCTGATCTACACTAGAGATCTCATTGAGCTGCAAATTAGTAGAAACAGGTGCACAAAGTTATGGTTGAAATGAAAACCAACAGGAGGATAGATCTCCAGGAACAGGGTTAGATAGCCCTGCACTGAAGAACCATGCCACTAATGGCACCAAGTTTTATTATCTTTAAGCCAAAATTTGTGTTCAAAAGAGCGTCTTAGTCCCTCAAGTGTATCATTTCATCAACTCGTATTTTTGAAATTGGCACACAGATCTTTATCAAACTTAGAGAAAAGATGTCCATACAGTAGACAGGACATACAGGCATGTGACAAATTAAAGGAAAAACCTAAATGAGTGGAGAACCATAACAAATTTGGATGCTTCCATACAGGTGTACTGCATGATACAGTTAATCAATTAAAATACTATCATGCTCTGTGGCATGTATAATATGCTAAGTAGGCCCAGTTGGCCTTGATCTAATATTTTAACTTAAGGTAAAATATTAGATCAATGAAATATCTACACATAGGCCAGTCAGTTATGTGGGTAGGTTATTATTTGTTGCCCACACATTGTTGCCCAGGCACAATAATATGTTTGTTGTCTTGGACAAGGGCGTGTGCTTGGGAATAAACAAAGCTTTTTAAACTTTTTAATCTCATATGGGAATCCACAGTGAGATTACACAAGTATATGCAGTAGATGGAATAAGTTGTATAGCTGTCAAGTAAACTATGGATATAAATCAACAGGGCTTGTCTTTGTATTATTGCTCTCTCCAATAGATTTTCATGGTCTTAACTGGCTTAGTCAGTGATATAATATATAACAAGGACACACAGGCAGAAATCTCGCAGACATTATTTTCATGACGGAAATACGAGCACAAATAACAAGGTGGAAATGATTGGAAAAGGATTGTCAAAAAAAGAGAGAAATTATCAGCAACAAAGCAGTGCTGGATTTAGTAGTTAGAGAAGTTAAATAACAGTCTTTTCACAATCCAGTGCAGGACTCTACTTTAACAGAGTGTCAGCAGGGTGAGGATTAATTGAAATATGTTTATTGAACATCAATTGAAATTAAATATAGAACACCAGTCCTAGATGCAGGACTCACCCACATCCAACTAACTGTTACAAACTTCTTCTCAGGTTGCCCAAAACTGACTTAACTCAAAGTAAGCCGCATGTTTTAACTAGAGAAAAAGTTAAAAGGGGCACATGCTGGGTGTCAAGGAGACAAAAAAGGAAGTTAATGGCCCGTGGCTTGTTTTCAATGGTTACTCCCCTTATTAGTCTGAAAACAACAGACATCACAATCCTGGTCATACAAAGAAGAGCTGGAAGACTGAAAACCCATAATCCCCCGCACACAGTATTCATCCATATAAGTCTCTCCCCCTGCACTGATTAGCAATCAACCTCAGAGGTGGAAAAATCCAGGTTGAGAAAATACAAGTCCTCCCCACCTGGATTTGCTAATTAGCACTATTCTTCAGCCATGAGGTAGTTCATGCGTAGAAGAAACACAAGGCAGAACTTTTACTTTACACCTCTGATCAACCTCAGGTTTTGAGCCAGCCAGGTTTTTTGAGGCCAAAGGCAGCTCTGATGGTGGCTGAAGAGGAGTAGGAGGAGGAGGAGGAGGAGGAGGAGGAGCTCTCCTCACCCCTCCCAGTCTCACAGGAAAAATGGGTCCAGTTACTGAAAGAATTGAGTTATTGTCCTGAAACGGTCAGGACTAACTGAAAGTACACTTTGCTGACGTGGCTACAGAGGAAATAGCCTCCATAAAGGGTGTTAAATTAGACTTCCACTTCAAATTGTTAAGGCCACGGGCATATAGAGGGTGCTCAACAGCGTGTTTAGTAGCAGTGTATTTACCCGGAAAGATGTTAGCTGAATTATGAGGTGACTAGCCTGCCGTGTTCAACAGATCCACAAGCCATGAGAACAACAAAATAAACAAGATCAAGAAAAAAGTTTTGGTGTTAAATGGGTGGCCCTGTCTCTTGCACTCCTGACTTTGAAATAGTGTATAACAGTGTACAACATCCAATGATGGAGAATCCTAAAAAATTCAGCATCACTGCCAACTGAGATTAATCAGGGAGGCCCAACTCCCTACATCCCAGACATCCACAGTGAAATACAGCAACTCACACACCAGTGAAGTGCAAATCCATCCTATGCAACAGGTGATATGCTGCATCTCTTGGCAGAGATAGCATGCACACAAACCATAACTTGCCAGAGCACACTGTGTTTAACTGCTGGAGACAACACACCAGAGTTGTCAAGATGATGTCAAAATTCCAAACTAAAGTGATGTAATATGTTTGATAAAGAAGCCAAAATCCATACGTTGCTGAAGAAAAGCCAAGGCCCTCAATAGCATTCAATCTAGGAACAAGATAATACTACCTACAGGCAGAAAAACCTTATAATAAATGTATACGTATGGATTTAACTCTTCCCATACAGCTGTATCAGAAAGGTTAATACAGATACACCAAGCTACATTATTTCAATGGCCCATAGCTTTGTTTCTTTTCAGAAGTTACTCCCCTTCTACAGTTCATAAAACACCACAGAAATGTGGGTCACACCATGGACAGCTTTTCAGATTGAAGAACTTAAGAATTCTTGAAGAATCTCAGCACCCTTGTATGCCACTCATACCGCTCCCACTCAATAAATGGTACTAAAATTAGGCTGTCAGAATGTTTATTTTCACTCACCGCATTCATTTGAAAAAATGAAAAAAAATTTGAGCCAAACCACCGTCCAAAAAATGATCTTCTGAATGGTAAGGTATCCACACCGATAACAGACGCAATTCAGTCCCGGTTTTGAATCTAGAGAAAGAGAATCTGCCCGTCTCTATGCTTTTTTCATCTTCCTTAGCTCTCTCTCTCTCTCTCTCTCTCTGCACAACAGTCCAGCAGATCCCAGATCTCACAAAGCTGGGTCAGGCCTGTCTCGATCTTAAAGGATGTGGGTGTGATGTCACGTGCTGTGCTCCAAGTCACAGAAAGGAAAAAAAAACACAGTCCCGGGCAAGAAGCATAAACATGAAAAAACATAGTTTGGAAAACTTTTTATTTTTTCATATGTTTTATAATCAGTATATTTGTTGCTATATTTGGTACAAAATGTTCCATTATTTCTTCTTGTTAGGGATGCAAGCACGGCACCTGGTCCAAAATCGCAAATGTTGCTGTTGAGCGCAAACACTGACTTTTGTTGTTAACTAAAGCAAAATGACATAAAATAAACTGTGTTATCACATGATGTTGATGAGTTTCTCAACAGAGAACCTATAGAGGAACTTTGTCATGTTTTCCATCACAATCAGAACATTCACAAGATGTCCGGCTGAAGTCATCCAAAAGGTAAATCACACACATATTCCTGTGCCTTCAATGTCCATGTTGACATGTGGAATGGACAGGAAGTCGTACTCCAGCTAATAAATATATAACATTCAATGATATCTTATGTTATAATTATGTTATCTAGTGGAAATATTTAACCAGCGTGATATACATTGCATAAGACTATACACCAAACAAAATCAATTATTTATGTGTGACACCCTATATGCCACTTGCAGTTGCTTTAATTCAGCTGTATACAATCCCAAAAATAGCCATCGAAAAATGGGTAAAAACAGGCTATTTTTGCAAACTTGAATACATTTATAAATGCTCAATCAGACTACTGGTTTGATTTCCGCATGACTGCTCCTAAAGAAATCCTCTTACAGCACAGGAAAATTGAACAGTCAATGAGGCCCTCTATTCTGCGGTGGCTGTTAAGAACTTCTTCACTGTAATGTCTTTGTGAAGCAAAAATGTGGCTCCTCCCAACCCGCCAACTGATCACGAGCTTGCGTGGGTAACAACTCTATCAGCAAGAGAAGGAAGCGGGAAAAGACCTTTCTCTGTCAACATAGCTCTTCCACAACTCGCTAGCTTGTGGTTAGCCATCAGTGAGGAGCGAAGGAGCCAGCAAAAAGGAGACATTTTAAACAAACATGTACATCAGACCTGAAACCTTGTCCAAGTTACTTGCTGAAATAAAGCACATTTTAATTATTGATCGATGTGTGGATGAAACATATTTCGACATCACGCTGCTTCAGCATTGTCCATGATATCATTACATAATGACATGATATTACATTGTCATTTTATGTCATCACTGCTCAGAGGAGAATTGTTGTACTGTGTAATGTGCGTGTCCAAATAAAATCAATTTTTTAGCTTTGCACCATCCTTGTCTGCCACCTAGTGTTGAATGTGCAACATCATTATTCATATTTGAGAAAACCGGAGTAGTTTCCCATTGACTTCACTTAGTAGCATGTCCTATGTGAGACAAAAGGAGGATATTTAAAAGCTATATTTGCCATATTTAAAGTGGGCCCCATTGTACACGGAAAGATTCCACACACATAAATCACTGAGATTTTTGGGAAAATTGAACTTACTGAGTAAGGATAGATTTCAATCTCTGGTTGTGTGGCCACAGGTTTCTCTCTCCAATACAAAAAAAATAAAATAAATGCTATTATGATTTCCTCATTACGTGGGAATATATATGTATAAGGTGTTTGCTTGAGTGTTGTTGCATAATTATTTACATTCAAGTTTTATTTTCATCATAAAGTGGTATTATAACGCTACACACACATATTTTTATTATTATTTTAACGTTAAAAGTGTTAAAATCGAGATTATGGATCTGCGGGATTTTATGATATCAGAGGTCAGGTCTTTCCTCTGCAATACATAAGGTTGCTAAATATGTCATTTTGGTGTTGTTTTTCGGAACATGTAAGAACGTGTAGCTTTGGGTATAATATCATTATGTCGCGAACTTAAAACACGACCGGACACGACCGGATAAATTGCAATCAAATTATCAGCAGTGGGTAGTCTAACAACGCGAAGAGAGCAACGGGGGTCAAGACAAACAAACCCACCGAGAATGGTTTGCGAGCTTGCACTGCGCAGTGCGCACACTCTCAAACAGCAGCCTCTCGCCTGCCGTCTGAACCAAAGGTTAACCTGCGGCATAAATCGCTCGCGTCGTCGTTGTCTTTGGTGCTCGTGGGGAATGGATGCAAATCCAGCAATTTCCTTGTCACTGTTATACAGGAATGATCCGATTTACTCATTGTGTGCTTCGGACTTGATGACTGCATCTCAAACTGTGAATAATAATTTCATTAAGGAACAGAAGCAACTGATTAAGGTAAGGCTGGTGATTATCAAACATTGAAAACGTTATTTTGATGAAGCTATTCGTAACATTACAATGACACAAATTAAAATTACATTCTAATTTTTTTTTTAGACTATCTTTATTTATCTGTTTATTTATTTTGTCTTATCTCGTTCTAGTTCTGGCCCGGTAGCCTATGGGTTTTACATTAAAAAATAATCATGGCAAATTTACGACGGGATTGCATTTTGGTCTGGTTTTATTAAGTCTGAAAAAAATTATCTATGTTGCTATATTTAGGATAAACTAACTTTAATAGTTTTACCACCTAGAGATAGGACAGAAAAGGAAAACGGTATCCCCCTCAGTTCCCAACTGTGCGCAAACCAAGGAAATAATTACCTAATGACTAACTACTTTGCGAAAGAAAATTCTGTAGAAGGAAGTGCAGAATGAAGGATGTCTTGGTAACACAAATTAAACATAATTCATTAACCATTATTCATTTGGTTGAGCTCCTGAATGTTAAGAATGTTCAAGAAAGTACGAAGTACTGCTGTTAAATTATGCTAATAAGCTTACTGATTCAAGGCCTGTGTCTCCCATCGATGGTGTTTGTAAAAGTTTCCATTAAAATGAATAAATACAATGTAATAAAACGATCTTCAACAGATCTTCAAACTTTGTCAAAAATAGCCATCTGATACAGTGAACAAGTGGCAATTGCATTTAAGTCCAAACATTTAACAGATTCAAAGGAATCCAATCTCTCATATTATTCTCATATGCCATGCCTAGTTTAATTGTGTGTAGCAACCCCACTGAACAGTTTAGGAATTCAGCTGTCCTCTACTCTCAAAGGCAGTGTGGCTGCAAGCCATTGTGAAATGACAAAGAGGCGAGGAATGCTCTTTGATTCAGCATCCTTTGTCCTGCGCCGTCCAAGGCAAATGATAAAACATTGATGTGCTGGAAAGATACCAGAACAACAAACGTAGAACTTAGTGTCCATGCCAGGATTTCCAACATTCATTTCTTGATTCATTAAGCTTTTTAGGGCTCATTTTTGTGCCAGCTTGCAATTTACAGTAACACACACACACTCACACACATATTAAAGAAATTCCCATATCTGTTCTTGTGAATGTTCCGAACCCTCTAAATATTTTGTACTTGTCAGCTGACTTGCATTGGATTTAGGCATAACCTTTACAGAACGTATAAAGATCTTCGACTGGAATACAGCCAGCACCGTCAAGTCTGGCCTTATGAAAGGGTTCTAACTTGTCATGTCAATCTGCCCCATAGACACTAAAGAAACTGGAACAACAAAAGCTTCTTCGCATGCGCCAGCTCAATGAAGAGAAGAAGCAATTTGCTGCCCTCATGAGGAGGAAGCTGTCCCAGAGGGGGAGCAGTGCGCAAACAGCCTTTGGCCCATCAGCATTCATGCCAGAATGCTCCAATAGGGCCTCCTCTGCCCCTGTCTGCCACTTCCCTGCCCCCAGCCAATATTTGTCAAAATATTCCCCTTCCCCACAGCAACCACTGTCTCTGGATACACAAAGGAGTATTGTGAGTTTGTTTCTTGTGCTGTACTCTTATGCTATACTGTACAGTATCTGGCACTTAAGACACTATTCAGTCTTAGTCCTTTAGTTGTAGTTCAGTAGTCTAAGTATTTTAATTAAGAAAACGCACTGTGTTCACTTGCAGCACATGTTTCATATTTATTGCTTTTATCTGTGTATTGCCATATAAAAGTAAAAAAGTTACATATAAAGTTATTTAAAGTTGACACAATGTTAAGCATAAGCAGTATTGTGAAGACAGTCGTAAATGATAGCTAATTTAAATGTTTGCAGAGTAATTTTTCTGAAAGGTATTGTATAGACTAAAATGTTTCGTCTGCAGTAATATGTCTTTGGTAATTTTCATGTTTCTTTTATATCTAGGGGGTGAAAATGTATGTTAACTCAACAAGAGGTGTTTGTAAATGTGGACACTCCTGTAAGCTGTTAACAAGGAGTGAGAGCTGTCTTCCGGTACTGCAGTAGTACCTTTGCCGTGGGAGAGACCCAGCAAGAATATTATGGAACTTTGGATGCATGGGAGCTTCAGACCAAGCAGCGGAGACATGAACCAACTTCTGCTGCTCTTTGCTTGGGTCTGCTTTAAGGGTATTGTCACTGTCTCACAGATAATATGAAATGTAGGCTAATGTGCATCTATTGTTACCTAAATGGATAATGTAAGGAGAATGTCAATATCTAGCTGATTTGTAGATAATCTGTGAGTTACTAGGGTTTTTTTTGTCTCAAACTTCATATATCCTGTTTTGTCTGTGCACTAACCTTTTGGGCTCATGCTGTGTGTGTGTGTAACTTCACCATGCTGTTTGAGGGCAGGTGGGAGGCAGGTAGACAGTACTGAAGTTAGAAGGATCACAGTTTCCTCTCAATTAAAATTTAAAAATTCCAATTTGACAGAAAATGGCACGTGCAGCTCAGGACTAATCTGCACACATTAAAGATAGTTACATATTTGACATGAAAATAAACATACATCGTTTTATATTTAATCAAAATGTATATATAGGCTATATATACATATATTTTTTAAATGAAGGTCTTAAACTTCAACTGCCATAAATCTTTTCAGGAATGGCTGCAGCACGAGAAGCTGTTTCGCCTACAGTGCGTAATTATAGATGGCATTAACTATTCCTAATTATAATGGTTTTGGTTAGAAAATAAACGGTGTGTGTGTTATTGTGTATGGTCTTGCACAGTACAGTAGGCTAAGTGGTTTGATGACATCATCGTACACATGACGCCGTTAATTTCGCCATGGATTTCATGGGCTGAGGTCCGCTACACTTGCATTGTACCAACAGGTGGACAGTAATGAGATTAGAAGGATCACACAGTTTCCTCTCAATTAAAATGTATAAATTCCAATTTGACAGAAAATGGCACGTGCAACCAGGAGTGCTATCTTCACCTTTTGACGGTAATAAAACAAATGCATGGAGTTAAAGTTAATTATTTTACTATTGAAAGGCAACATACATCGTTTTTCATTAAATCAGAACGTACATACATAATTATTATTTTTTTAAATAAAGGTCTTGCACAGTACAGTAGGCTAAGTGTTTCGATGACATCATCGTACACATGACGCAGTTAATTACTCCATGGATTTCATGGGCTGAGGTGAGGTCCGCTACACTTGCCTTGTACCGACAAAGGGAAGTTAATCACAGTGAAGTTGCAATAGCTAATCGTCAAGGCTGTTGCGTTTCCACAGAACTATGTGAAAATAACAAAGAAACAAAAATCAGGGGACTAAAAAAATCTCTGAGAAAAACAGACCGCGGAATAGACCGAAGATCGGCGACCTGTTGGGAAAGAAAATAATTTTGAGAGCAGAGTCCTGTCTAGAGGTGAACGATGGGTGCTGTTCTGGGGGCCTTTTCTGTGGCAAACTGGGTAAGCGAATTGGTTGGCTAGCTAGATAATGATTGTGTTGCTCTGACAACAATGGCTGTTTCACGTCTAGTTATCAACAGAACTAATTAGACAGTTTCATTATATCTAATTGACATTGCCGGCAACAGTTTTTCAATTTAGATCGTGTCGTGTAGTTTAACCGTATTGACAAACAATTAGCGTAAGACCTGCGTTAGCATCGGAGCTAACGTTATGAGTAATCAACAGGTTTAGAGTGCCAGTGCAGGGAAGCTTACTGCTTATCGATAGTATTCTGCGCAACAGGTAGCCGGGCGCTAGCAATGTTGCGCTTAGTAATTCGTCGAAGGGTGAAAGAAAACTAAATAAACGATTTGTCTGGGGGTTTCCACATAGCTCACTGAAACCGGTGAGACATTTTCGTGATGTTCTTGCGCTAGCAGTAAACCTATAGCACATGGAAAGAAATTGCGTGCAATCCAGCAGCATGATAATTAGAGTAACGTTTGAAAGGAAACGAAACTAACGAGCCCGAGAATGTGGATTTTTATTGTTTCAAGTTCAGACGTTAGCTAGTTAACCGCGATATTTTCTTTTAGCCTTCATTTGTGCTTTCAACTAAATTTAGTAACATACAACTCAGTTGTCCTGTTTTAGCTAGGTAATTAGCAAATTAACGTTATACCATATTAACAATGTGTATTTTGTGCTCAACTATCAAATACAATTATATATTTTTATGCAATATAACTGGTAGCTGGGACATTAACTTCCGTTAATGTCAACTAGCTAATTAGAGGGTTAATCGGATCCCCCTGAACAGTCATTCCTCGTGATCAAATTCGTAACAAAGCAATAGCCAAGTTTAGTCAAAACGATGTCAGCTATAGTTAATGTTAGTCAAGTTTAAAACCTTGCTGTTTTGCAATTTATGCAAAAAAGAAAAAAGGCAGCACATCTACATTTTCAACACCTAATCGTTAAATAACTATTAAATAACGACAGTTGCTTGTAGTAGTTTATAAATTGAGGTAAAATGTCTTCTTCATGTACACGTATGACACGCATGGATATTGTAATTTTCCCAGTGTTAGAAATGTATTATTATTTTGTAGTTAGTCCAGACCCAGCTGCCCAACCCTGTTCCTGGAGATCAACCGTGCTGTAGGTTTTCATTTCAACCCTAATTTGGCACACATAATTCTGATAATTAACATCTCAACAAGATCTTTCGCTGCTGAATGGGGTGTGCTTTGTTGGGGTTTTGGGGGGTTTGTCATCCTTGGTCCTGAGGACCCCGTGTGTATACTGGTTTTCGTTCCAACCACAATTTTACAATCCCATAATTTTAACAAGCTGTTAATTTTTCTTCTCTAGGTAGCCTACTTTTCATGTTTAGTGGGATTATTTACCCTCTTAAGCCACATTATGTCAGAAATAGATAAACATGCCATGAAGAATAAAAGTCCCATGTTCACATTGTGCTATATTGCAAAAAAACTACATAAAAAGAGACCAAAATTGTTTAACTGATCCAATTAAAGACTGAGATGAATCAGTAGTATATAATGAATTCAAAGACAAATGATAACAAGCCCTACATTGTGTTATTAAGTTTAAGATAAATTAAAAAATGAAAGAACGTAAACAGGTGTTCAACAACTTAAGGAGCCTATTGATTCCCTACAGTCCTGAATTTGATCAGTTGAAATTTTTTGTCACCTTTTTTTTATGCAGTTGTTAGCATAGGGCCGGCGGGTGCAGGTTTGTGTTTTAGCTCAGCACAATGACCCTTGATTCAGCTATTTCAATCAAGACCTTGATTTAGAATCAGGTGTCTTCGTGCTGGGCTGTTACAAAAACATGCACCCATGGCATCATTTTTATTTTTATTTTTTTGTAGCCCTAGCCCATTGCAATCCATTGCCTTTCACCAGCCAAACAGCAGTTAATAGTTTAAATATTTTTTAAACCTTCAAATTCCAGGACACAGTGACATAAGGATGCAAAAGATAATCGCACAGAAAGTATGCGTGTGTGTGTGTATTGTAACACACCACGCACAGATCAGTTTCTTAGTTTCACATCAAGACTTTGCACTGCTTTTCATTGAATGCTTATCTACACAGCAATAGGCTATGGCTGTTTGGTTATTTCAGTAGGGGGCCATTATGTCCGATGACAGCCTGGTACTGATTAACATGCTGTGCCGAGTCAGACTAACGTTGATTCCTTACTGGGCTATTAAGTTGTTTACAGTGCTCACGTCGGTCTCCTTAAAGGTACAGTGGTGTAGTTCATCTTCCAGTCTGATCATTCCCTAATCCCTTTCCACCAACAGGATGTGGTTTAGGCTAAGCATGGCAAGAAGCGTCTTTGTATTGGCTTGTCTATAAGTAGCTGTTAAAAAGCAAAAATTGTGAGTGTCAAAATTCACAATGTAAAACTACTACTTTGCAAAAGTAAGCCTGCGTGTTTTCAGTATTTTCACAAATACTGAAACTGAATGAATCCCAAGTGTCTAGCAGAAGTTTTCCCTCTAGGGGTCAAGTGTTCTCATATGCTATTTGAAATCCAGTCATTTTGCATTCTTTTCTTCATGCTGTCCATTTTAATATCTTGGCTATATTTTATATCTCACTCGTGTCTTTAATCCAATCTATAATCCATGTGAAAATTTGCTGAAATCACTTACACCTGCTATACATTTTTGTCCATAGGCAGAGAATAAAAAACAGCAGTCCATCCACAAAAAATGTGAAGTTGGCCTTTAGATATTAGCCTACATTTTTTTTTCATGTACCTCCTTCGTGCACTTGCAGAAGCATCCATCATTATGAAATTTAGTGCAATATTTTGAATGTGGATGGGTGGAGCCAGGGGAGAGATATAGCTCAGGCCAGGGGTGGGCAAATCTGATCCTGGAGGGCCGGTGTGTCTGCAGGTTTTTGTTTCCATCAGTTACCCTGGCTAAATGAGCTGACTGGCTACATACACCAACAGTGGTTCACTTGTACATTAGATCACAGTAAAAGGCTTCATATAGGGACAGGAACTCTTGGCTTCTCGTTCATATGCTTATCCAGAAATCTAGTTAAAATGTCAAATGCCATAAATGTTATGGCTAATGAACGAATTAAGGATGGAAGTTGGCTTGAAAACCAGAAACAAATATGGCCTTCATTGCCCTCCTCTGGCTCAAACAGTGGGCACTGAAAAAAAATCTGGGTAGTATTAAAAAAGTTCAAAGTTCAGCTTCAAAGTTCAGCAGAGAATGTTAATCGGCTCAAAGATGGCATGAGACACAGGCAGTTATTGTACAAACTCAAAAACAGGTAATATTTCAATTCTGTTACTCTGGTTGGTCAGGATGTGGCAGACTGGTTACTTGTCAGGTTGCTAGGCAATTATGCCTTGTCCTTTGTTGACATTTTTATATTAAGAACATCTCGTTTGGTGGGAAAAAGAAATATTTGCCTTCCATGGCCAGCTCCATCTGTCTCTTGTACTCCCTTTTCCTTTCTGTTCAAGGCCTGGAGGGGGGAAAGATAGCACACAAAGGCCCCTTTAATGCGCAGATGAAGAGAATGAGAGGAAGGGTAGATCGAACAAAGAAGGTCATTAACATAGAACTGCACAAACAGTCCAATTAATACAGTAAAATGAGGCAGCAGTCTGGTTTAGTGTATTAGTAACATTAGTGATGGTTACTATCTTCTGTCCCTCCTTTGCCTGTGCATGAAGGAATGTGTGTGTTATGGCTCAAGGCTGCCGAGTTGCAATAACCAGCAGCCAGCCAAACACGTTTAAAAACACCATGGTGTCCTTTTGCAAAAAAAATGTCCATTTATTAAGAAGATGTGATACAACCAAAAAAAAACGGAGCGGAAACAAAAGGGGAAGGTGAGTCTTCCGGCTGACCTACCCTGACTGAAACTAAAGTCCCCCCCAAAAAGAAACCAACCGCTGACCACACTGCCTATCACCAGTGCTAAACGCTTTAAATGAACACAATGACCAGTACAATAAAAACATACAAGGGACAAACGCCATTTTGCCTGAGCATCTGCATGCGTCCTTTTGGCTGGGGAGCCAGACTTGAACTTCGAGAGAGTACCACCGGACCCACCTTGAGAACGGTCTTTCGCGCACTCTCACGGCTTGGGGTTTTCTCAGGGGTGACGAACACGTCTTTACGTGTTAGGACATAGGCTACTCGTCAGCGATCACTGTAGCATCAGCTGCTTTTCTGACTTCACGCTCATTCATATGTAGTGACTTTCTCAGGCAGACAGTTTTTGAACTCCTCTAGTACAACCAAATCACTGAGCTGTTCAAAGACTGTTACGCCCTGTGAGGTACCCCACCGATTAAAGATACTCTTTCTCTCGGACAAACTCCACATGTGATTGGTTGTCTGGTTTTCGATGATAGCAATATTTGTGCTGATAAGCCTCGGGGACAAGCTCATAAACTTTCAACACAGCAGCTTTCGCTAACTCGTAGTCGAGGGGTTGTTCAGCTGTCAGTGCTGAGTAAGCCTCTTGCACTTTGCCCATAAAATACACTGCCATTGGGCCATTACCAAATAACAAGCCAGTAGATCTATCTCTCTCAGACCAGAACCGATCTGAGCTGTCTAAACAAAGTTATCAGTTAAGTTCTTCTGACCTCACTTACAATGAAGACGGAACTGGAAACAAAAGGGGGAAAAGGGAATGTGAGTCTTGCGACCCGCTGTTTGGCCTGCCCTGACTGTCTGAAACTAAAAAGTGCAACAAAAAAAAAAGAAACCAACCACTGACCTCACTGCCTACCACCTGTGTTTTTGTGTGCTTTAAATAAACCACAGTGACCCTGGTATAAATGAAAATGGGTCAAGCAAAACAGGAAAAGGATCAAAAGCACAAACCACAGCGTGCTGCGCTGCGTGCCTGCCGAGTCGGCTGCAGAGTGGCTGCCTCAGATCGCCACCTTGTATAGCACTGTATGCATGAGGCTTGCACCTGCAACCGAACATGTGAGCACACCCGGGAGTACACGCAACACAGAAAGCGCACTCTCACATGACAGAAAGAAAAAGAATTACAGCAAAATTCAGTTGTATAAAATATATAACTAGGAGCACATACTTGTGGAATATGTTGTGTACTGACCCCATTTCACACTACAGACCATCACCTCTCCTGCTGGTGTTAAGCTTGAGAGTTAAACATCAGAAATCAAGTATTTAAGCATACAGCATTACATGCAGCACCTCTCCACGTGTCTTGTGTGAGCAATCGTGAAAGGTCACTGTGTGTCATTCACACACATATACATGCCATGCGATGCCTAATACAAGGACCTGTACATTGGTGGATAGATACAGTCAGCTCCATGATGTTTGGGCCGAAGACATTTTTGCCTTGATTTGTCTCTGTACTCCACAGTTTTGTGTTTGTTAACGATGTCGGCCATTTGCTAACGGCCTCCCTTGGGCCTCCCGTCTCGCAGATCCCGTGCCTGTGCAGCAGTGCCACGTGTCTGCTGTGCAGATGCTGTCCCAGCAGCAAGAACTCCACGGTGACGCGGCTCGTCTACGCCTTCATCCTGCTGCTGGGGACCATCGTGTCCTGCGTCATGCTGTCCCCGGGCATGGAGAAGCAGCTGAAGAAGGTTCGGTCGCGCGCTCTGTGCGTTTCACTCACCCTCGTTTGGCTCACTTTTATTCTGCAGTTGTATTTATTGAACCACTTTCAGTTCCCAAGCCGATTTTTTTTTTAGTTTGCGCAATTTGTGGGGTAGTCTCGAAACTGAAGCGTATTTAGCAGATTCGGGGGAGAGCAGACACGTCCGCTGAGCCGTTTCCTGCCAGCCGTTGTGTGGCTGAGCCGCGTAGTCATTGCGTCTGAGGTGGGCGCTCCGATTGCAGCTAGTACGGGAAAATCGCTGTTGCATGATTAAGCAGAAAAGGCCGCTGGTGTGCACATGCGTGCAAACGCACTGTCTGAATTTCTCCCTCCCCAAGCAACACTCTCCCTCCCCGAGGCAACTGCGCCACCCCCTGGGGCAGGACTTGATACTAGAGACTATGGGGCAAATCCAGTTGTGTTGTAGTTTTGTGGCTTCCTTGTTCTCCTGGTGCAGATTCCTGGGTTCTGTGAAGGTGGAGCCGGCTCCTCCATCCCTGGAGTCCACATCGACGTCAACTGCGATATTTTCGTTGGCTACAAAGCTGTGTACCGGGTCTGTTTCGGCATGGGCATCTGCTTCCTCTTCTTCGCCCTGCTCATGATCAACGTGAAGAATAGCCGAGACCCCAGAGCAGCTGTCCATAATGGGTAAGCCCCTCCCTGACCGCATGGCCACACCCATTTTTCTCAGAACGTGATATTCCGTTATATTAAATGTATTGAAATAACTTCTTTGAACAGAGTGCTATGTTCATATATTATTTATGAACGTAGGCCCGACTTGTAGAATATAATAAAATGAAATGTCTAAATACGCTTCCCATTTATGCAAAGTATAAGGCTAGAGGCTTTTTGTATCTGTTCTTCATTCTGGGGATATCTGGTCATTCATATGTTTTGAATGGGGATCTGATTTTGAAATGCAGGAAAATTTTAGAGCTGTCCCGTGATTGTAACATCGCAAGAAAAGATTACATTGGTATAATATGATATGATACAATGGGCTTTTGTAAGAATGTGTGTTAAAGGGCAGTGCTTTTCACAGCTTAAATGCAACTTCAAAAAGATCTCATATTTGTTTGGAAAAAGTAGTGGCTTTCTTGGAAATGCCAAATGTTCATAAATCAGGTCAACCAAGGCCACTGTGTGGTTGGTACATCCGATGGTACTTCAGATAATACATGTTCCTACAGGGTGAACCTACAGTGTACTGTAATGCTATATAGTAATATTATAATTAGATATTCTAATAATTTTTTTATTAGTAATTCTGGTAAATACCAAAAAAATAAAAATGAAGCACAAGATAGTGTTGTCTTCTCTGTAAGAAATTTCTTTTTTCAGGTTTTGGTTTTTCAAGATAGCGGCCATAATTGCAGTCACAGCCGGTGCCTTTTACATTCCAGAGGGGTCTTTCACCCGCGGTGAGTGACTTGTTGCAGTTTTGTGCGTTTGCAGAGGTGGATAGTCCAGGTTCAGAAAGTGAAAGTCCTCCCCGGTATTTTGTTTCAATGACCTGGATATGCTAGTTAGCACAATTATTCAGCCAGGGGGTAGAACTAACTTGCAAAATCAGCTAGCTGAGTTCATGGGTGGAAGAAACGCATGGCAGGACTTTTACGTCTGACCCCTGGACATTCCACCTCTGTGTATTTGACATTAAAATTTTGTGGCACATGGTTTTTTAGCCAGTTCCTGACTCCTCCTCTCTCTGCCCCTCCCCAGCCTGGTTTGTTGTGGGCACCGGTGGAGCATTCGTCTTCATCCTGATCCAGCTGGTTCTCCTGGTGGACTTTGCCCACTCCTGGAACGAGGCCTGGGTAGATAAAATGGAGAACGGCAACTCAAAGGCCTGGTATGCCGGTAAGACGTTCCCTCTGTTTGTGGAATTGAGGGCTGTGCAGCTGATGCCATATCTGATTGTGTATTTAAAGATGTGTTGTCCTGCATTGTGTTGCTGTGACATGAAGCAGCTCAACATTATCTCTCTTCAAATATGTCCCCCTCTACACGATAACCATCAAACAGTGACAAATAGCAACTTAGTATTCACAATTTTTACTGTACTGTTTAGTGTAAACCTTAGTGTAGTGTAGTGTATCTATGGCAGGCAAAAAGAAAGTGAGATTTATTAACAGGATGATTTTGCTGTGGCTAAAGCATTAGGTTCGTCGCTTGCCAGCTGAGATTTTCGCACACCTACATCAATGCGGAGATTGCCTACAATTGGTCTGCGTTGGCCGCGTCCCGCCTCCTCGTCCGATTGGGCGAAGGAACGTACTGAACCATCTTCTCTTACTTCTTTTCTTTTTTTGTATTGCTAAATACACTAAAGCAGTTTGGAAATTGACGTCCGCCCGTTGAAGTTCCTGCTCCTTTACCACAGCTGCGATTGGTGCAGCGGGCATTGTCACTTCCGTCTCTCCCGCGGTTCTCACAACCGCTGAATCTGAGTCTGTGCCTCCCGCTGGAGTGTCACTAAACAGACTGCTCAAAGCCACAAGGAGCACACACATCTGTGTGCCTCGTCAGCCTCCTTATCTTCAGCATACTCCCTCCTTTCTGTTTCCAGGGAGCACCAGCAATTCATTTTGTTTTAGGAAATTTTTACATTTATTGCTGGAGACGCACATGCGGCAACTTCTGGAATAAAACTAGGGTCTAACCTGTTTATATCAAGCAGTCATAACTGAAAGGTTCTTGTTTTAACAATCCAGTGATCAAAGAACTATAAGCATAGTTAGCACTTTTTTCTTACAATTCCATAAATCTGAAATGGATGGAAAATTTACTTCCAGAACCATCACGTGACAGAAATAGGTCACTTCGGTACTTTGGACTGTGTTCAGTGCCCAACCGTCAGTTGCTATGTTTGTTGCTACATTGATGACGCTGTTCTTTCATTGCATATTGACTTTTAACCAATTTAAAACCAGAATAGAGTTAAGTAAAGTAAAGCTGCCATTTGATTGGTTAGTGTGGTTTCCATCAGAAGCCAGGGCAGATGGACAGAAATGATAGTTCATCTGCACTGTTCCCACATTTTATTTTCATAACCAAGTTCCAGCTATGTCCGTCTGTCTAGGACAGCGCTCAATTTTATTTCCAAGGTCATACTTTAAGACTTCATCTTGTTTGCAACAAAAAGATTGAGCCCTCTATATCTGCTGCCTGCGTATTGAAATAAAGTATATAATATAAAGTAATATAAAGTAAGATATTGCAATACTATACACAAACAATATGCCACCAAATATGCAAATTATTTCTGCTTTCAGATGTACAGCAATCTGCAGTGAGCTCTATAATCTAAAGTTATGGAGTACAGAGCCAAATCAAGAAAAAATATCTTTGTCCCAAACATTATGGAGTGCAGTGTGTATCTGGTTCAGGCCTTCTGGTGTAAGTGCTGAGTCCTACATGGTTGTAATGGGCCTAGTACTGCCAAGGGAAGGAAAATGGGCCTGGTGGATGGCACAGCAGGGAACTGGAATGTCTTGCGTGCGCAGTCTGTTCTTTTGCTACCATATATGGATATGTAATTTCATAAACTTGCACTGACGCATGTATATATCCCACGCATGCCATGCCGGTGTGAACCTAATTATCTTGGGATGGGGTTAAGGCCTGGTACTTGGGCCGAGGAGAGGTCATTCTTGGGATTGAATTATAGTTCCTCCTGAGCGTTTGTGAGCTCACTCATCTTTTACTGTCTTGATAACGTTTGGGGAACCAGTGTATGTCAAGCTTCACCGTTTCAAGGCCATGAGGGCAAGTCGACTCGAGGCACGATAGCAGGCACCTGAACGTTATGAGGGATGGGGGGAGTGGACCCTGATGAGGTCATCGGTTCCCAGGGAGTAGAGTGAGTGTTAACACAGAGGGCAATAATTGGTTGTTATGTTCTATGGTTGTAATCTCCCATATTGGATTTTACCCAGCTGTTGGTAATAAACAGACTACAGAGCCAGGCTGTAGGATTTTGGCAGCCCTAAACAAGGATGAACCAGAGGGAACCGATTGTGGACCAGGGATGGGGGGTGGGTTGTAACCAATTGCGATACAGTGGGTGGGGGGTTGTTGACAATCACGGAACCGGGGACCAGCGCAAGAACAATAGCACCATGTGAACACTGAAATTAAAATGACATTTAAGAAAACGCAAAAACATTTAATACCTGAATTGTGTGGCCCACTGATACAACAATCCTTACATTCCAAAAATACACTGCTATGAGATATATTGTCCACACATTTACAGTATATTGCAGTATATTCCATTTCCATACATAATAATGTCCAGCTGTATAAATGCATATTCGAGTCGTACGAATGCTGTGAGGTCTTAGGGTGTCTGCTAAACATGCGCAAACACAGAGTGCTTCTTGTGTTGCAGCGTTGCTGTCAGTGACCGCCCTGTGCTACATCTTCTCCTTGGTTGCCATCATCCTGTTCTTCGTCTTCTACACCCAGCCGGAGGGTTGCGGTGTGAACAAATTCTTCATTAGCTTTAACATGATCCTCTGCATCGTGGTTTCTGTCGTTTCTGTTTTGCCCAAAGTGCAGGTGAGTGTGTGGTCTGCGTGGTCCATTTGCAGTATCAGCGGAACAAGAAACTATGTAGCAGTACGGTCGATAATAAACCAGAAATGCTTTTGCTAACAGTTATTTACAGCTCTACTTTTCATCTCTGCCCCAACTGACCTCATTTTACAGGTTGTAGGTTTGTCAGTTATCCTAATAGAAGTAGAGTCAGTTGTAGAAAGCAGCTGATGATTTGCGAAACACAGAAAGGAGTAATTAAGAAGTTTAAATGTGTCTAATCAGCTGTAGCAGCAGTTTGTGTGAAACCGCTTAAAAATTGTGAACTGATCCGTGTTGGTGAGTTTATGTGTGTCCCTTCAGCAGTCGCTGGTCAGTTTTATGCACAAAGTTCTGCTCTGTGTAGTTGCTACTGTCCTCTGTTGGACCTGTTTGGAAGAGACCACCAGTGGCCATGTTAACACAGGATTCTGAGTTTTTTATGCGGGGAAAAAAAGGGCCAAAATGCAGGGGAAAAAAATACACTGCATTCTATGATGATTACAACGGGCGATGACCCAGACTTGAACCATAAGATTACACCTGCTTTCCAATCTTCTTTTGGTGACATTTCTGTTTATTGATCATCATGTTTACACAGACGTTGGTGTGTGTGTGTGTATATCTGGTGTGTGTGTGTGTGTGTGTGTGTATGTGTGTGTAGGAAGCCCAGCCTCGATCAGGTCTTCTTCAGTCCTCCCTCATCACTCTCTACACCATGTACCTGACCTGGTCAGCCATGACCAACGAGCCCGGTGAGAGCCTTATTTTAACCCTACTCAAAGTTTTATTAGAAAAATAACATCTTATTTAGAAATGACATAACATTTATTGAATAAATGCTAGCAACTGACAGGTCTAAGAATGATCATTTTAAGAACACCGGCTCTATGTATGTAACATCATATTGAATTTTCATGTTGTTGCGTTTTTTTTGTTTGTTTTTTTTTGTTTGTTTTTTGGGTGGGGTTTGGGAAAGTTTGAGAAATATGATTATACTTTCAATGATCATTTAAGAAATTGATAAATCAACCAAGAAAACATTAAGAGCTAATCACAGTGTGTGCTGTAGAAAGTGCATAGAGTTGTTATATTGTTATATTTAGTGTTTGAAGTGAGCTGGAAAATGACTCCAAGGTGTCAGTCCCTAAGCCCTTTTACATTCAGAACAGTTTCGCTTCCAGATTTCTCTTTAGTTCTCAATTTGAAATACCCAGCGGCGGTTGACCGCGCGTCCGCTCACCGCTTCCGGGTCCGTGGCTAACCGGCGGCGTCCGCACTGTCCCGCAGAGCGCGAGTGCAACCCCAGCCTGCTCAGCATCATCCAGCAGATGGCCGCTCCCACGCCCACCCCGGACACGGCGGAGAATCAGACCGCCACGGTGATCATCAGCACCGAAGAGCCCGCCCCCACCGCCCCGTACCTGCAGTGGTGGGACGCCCAGAGCATCGTGGGATTGGCCCTTTTTGTCCTCTGCATTCTGTACTCGAGGTAGGACGACACACGGAAGCGTTTGAAGAGAAGGTTTCCATGCTCTTTGAAAATCCACATCAGCGCTTAAATTGGAAAAGTCGTATCAAGGGCTTGGAAGTTCTGGAAAAAACATGAAGTGTTTTTGAGGTACTTTAAAGAGCCTGAATTTTTTCATCTTGAAGAATGTCTTTTTCACCTTTCATATAAATTACTCCCGTAGAAGTGGATTGTGGATCAGTACCTCACTGTGCTAGAAATGGCTAGCGGTCAGATTGGGGTTGAAAAGGCTGCTTTTAAGGGTTAATTTGGCCGGTTTGGTTAGTCCAGGACTTGTGAAGTACTTCAGCTGGTGGCATTGATAAGCATGCAAACCCAGTAAGGACATAAGTGTTTGGTGTTGAGGACAGGCAGAGTTACTCACACAGATTACATTTGTACATACTATCCTTAAGCAGTTCAGCTGGAGTAGCTGACCTGAAGGTGTGCCAGCACTACACCTTTGTTTTGAACCTGCAACCTCCAAGTTACGGGCCTCTTTCCTTGGCCACCACACTGCACTGCCACCTCATGACAAAAAAACAGCAATTTGGGAATAGAGCCAATTGTTTTCCGTACCCTGTGGTCTCTGTCCGCCAGCATCCGTTCCTCCAGCACCAGCCAAGTGAACAAGCTGACCCTGGCGTCCAAGGACACCGTCATCCTGGAGGAGACCTCGGTGGCGGCCCCGGAGGAGGCGGAGGACGGGGACGGGCCCAGGAGGGTGGAGGACAACGAGAGGGACATGGTGAAGTACAGCTACTCTTTCTTCCATTTCATGCTCTTCCTGGCCTCGCTCTACATCATGATGACGCTCACTAACTGGTACAGGTCAGTGCTGGGTGCGTCCCACCTACCTAAATCATGCTTTTTACAGTTGATGTGATATTTTATGTCTCTTGATTTTCATCTCACTCAGCTTTCTTTCCTGACAGCCCCGATGCTGAGTACAACACAATGACCAGCAAGTGGCCCTCGGTGTGGGTGAAGATCTGCTCCAGCTGGGTCTGCCTGGCACTGTACGCCTGGACTCTGATCGCTCCCGCAGTGCTCACCGGCCGCGACTTCAGCTGAACTCCAGTATGACGCACTCTGCACTTCCTCTCAAAGCCAAAGTTTCTCACATTGCACAGTTCTTACAATGTTCCCACCATCACTGACCATTTTATGAACAATTACCATTTTGCCTGCAGCACATTATACGGGTTTCCCGGTCAAAACTGGAATTGTTATATTTTGTAAAGTTTTTAAAAAACCTATATTGGTTTGTGCAATTATTTTTGTGGTTAGTTAAACCTAGATAAAAAGGAGCATCAGAAATCACTAGGTGTTGAAATGTTCACTTTGTCAGGGAAAAAATGATTTGAATTATGAAATTATGTTATATATATATGCTGGAATTCAAATTCAAGAATTGGTCATTATGAATAGTTCCTAGCAGTTCTGGCTGCTTTTCTGTAAATATTTCATTTCGGTGTTGCATATAGTGAGAAGTGCTGGTGCAAACTCTCGAAACAGAAAGAAAAATGTTGTCATTTTGATTACACAACGAAAGGCCCAGAGGAACGACTGGTACCTGTGTGACTGAAGACCACAGCTGTCTTTCAGAGATGCGAGCGATAAACAGAAAGATGGAAGATAAACATTTAGCACATACTGCAGAACTACTGAAAATGTAAATACAAATTTAAATGTGTGATTTATTGCAAGCAAAGATCCAATCGCTTGCTTATGCAAGTATAGCCGTAACACTACGATTGTGTCCTGTTTAGCCAACTAGCGATGCACACTGCCATAATTTCATTTTGTTTTTGTTGTTGCATCATATGATATTCTTAGATAAATATGATTGTCATGAATTTTTATATTTTGACTTCATAGGCTTAATTGAATACCATTCCTTATGTTGTGTAGTCTGTTTAGACCTGCACCCATTCCATTATGTTTTACTTCAGTGGTTCTGTTAGATACAGACATTTCAAACTTGACATAAAGTGGCTAAAATGGTTTCCACAGATCTGCGCAAAGCTGAAGGCTTGTGTACATGTGCACTGTAGAAATTAGCCAACAGGTCTGTTAGTCTTTTCTGTATGCTGTATATTAGCTTAAGCAATACGGTCTTGTTTGCTGCTGTTTCAATGTGAAGCTTTACACTGCCAGTCTTATAGTTTAAGTTGCACTAGTCTCGAATGTCCTATTATGCTAGAATATTTTTTCAAAACATTACATTTCATATAACCGTTATCTATTACAGTATGATGCTGTTCACTGCCTTACATTTTCTGTGTGAATTGTGCACTTCACCATCTTAATTTTAAAGCATGGCAAAACTTGAGAGAAAAAATCAATGTGGAGAGATCTGTAAATATTTGAATCGCTGAATTTGAGATGTAGATGCTTTTTGCCAAATATTTCTGAAAGATTTATAATAGTACATACTGTATTTATGTTTTGAGTGTAATATTATCATAGTTAGTAAATGGTATGAAGCAATGTTATAAGGGTGGATTGGAGATGTTAAAAGTATTGATTTGAATTGAATACCCTAGAAGGCTGGATTACCAAATGAATGACCAATGTTGATTGTTTTAAATGAGCTGATTTGTCAGCTCAGATGTTCCATCACGGAGTACATTTTATTGGCTGCACTGAGTCACATGTTTACCATCTGCATTCCCCATTAATGTAGAGTTAATAAAGAACATGGAATAGTTAATGGGTGTAATGTTACTCTAAATATGGCGGTGCTTGCAATTCGTCCATAGATAGAATTTACACTACGGGGAAAACAGGTTTCTTTAAAAAAAAGAAAAGTTTATATTTGACATGTTGGCTCTGAGAGATCAAAGAACACATTTTGACCACCTGCCAATGGTCATGCACTGGTGTCTGATCCACTTACTATGAATGCTTAGTCTGTACTTTATCCATTCCATGCATGTGTATATATAGATAGATGGAAAATGTATTGGCATCAGCTTGTAAATGTGCTGATGAAGAGGCTAAGCTGTTAGCTGTCAGCAGATTTTAATTCTATGCTTGTGAATCGCATCCCAAAGAGTTGCTAAACTGTCACAGTGATTTGAGTGCAGTTCACTAGCATCTTCATTCTGTGTACTGATCCATTTTTGGTAGACAGAAAAAGCTCAAATTTTGCTCAGTCATAGCCAAGTGAGATCACTGAAATCTTTCATTTTGCGGACAAATAAGTACGTTGGTAGCTAGAAAACGATACATTTTTGTCAGAAACAAGAACATAAAATCTCAGGTTATCATGATGTTCTGCACTCCTTGAATGCTAAGAGCATATTTAATTTCCTCATACTGCTGAAAAACATCCTCTGAAAAATGTCTTAGGTTTTGTTTGCTAGCTTCCAGGTAAAATTGTAAATTGTATGATTGGTGTGTGAAACATTTGAAAAGTGAAGTATTGCTTGGATATGTATTACTTGGATATCCAGGTAAAATCCAAGCAATTCATGGATATATCTTTGTCTTTAATGAAACTACAAAAACACCTGCAACCACTTCTCAATAATGGCAGCAGTGATAAATTTCCTCTTGCGCTTAGAATAACTTTAGTTCCTGATTGCACATAGCGCTTAAAACGTTTCAGAAAATACTTCCAATGTGATGGAAATAAAGACTAATATATTGATACCAATATTTTGTCTGAGTTGTTTTTCTAAAATATTTGTTTTGAGCACCATGCAGCGGCACTGTCAAGGGCTTTGGAGTCATTTATCAAATAATCATAACAGGTTGAGTAAATTTAGTTGTAATTTCCTCTGTAGGCTTTCTATGTCTTTCTTGTACCATGAATCCAGCAATATATTTTTAAGATAAAATGAATTTTCTTTCTGGAACTTGCCACTCAATTTACTCAAACTACAGTCTCCCAAAATTAATTATTTTTTTTTGTGCTCTCAACCACCCAAAAACCACGTATTGGAAAATGAGTGGAAAACACCATCTTACTATATGCATATTTACATGAATAGAATGTAAATTCAGTTAAAATAATAAAATTCTTAAACAAATGATAAATATTATTCATAAATATGCATGAGTAGGATAAAATAACCTGAAAAGTACACAGGGATCTCAAACTCAAATCCTGGAAGGCAGGGGTTTGCTGGTTTTTGATGCGCTTGATTTTAGTCACTGATTGGCTAAAGAGTCTACACACCTTGTTTCCAAGGCCTAAATTGGCTGCTGATTGGAAGGAAATCTCAAAAACCAGAAGAGACTGCAGCCCTGTAGGATTGGACTTCCGTACCCCTGCAATACAGTAATTTATTTGGCGTGAAAATCTGCCACTTGTTATACCTGCTTGTCCACTAGATGGTGTAGCAGCCACTTTATTTTTTCAATCAGTCCTTTAAATGCATGGCATGGTTAGAGTGGTAAGAAAAGCATATTTTGTGTCATCAAAAACATTTCTCTACTATTTTCATAATCTGCAGCTGGTTGTCATCTTATCTCAATTTTTTTTTTATTTCACTATCGATATCAATAAAATCTTCACCTAAGTGTGCAAGAAAATTTACTTTTTATACTTTTATTCGCCTTTCTCGGGATCCTGGAGTGTTGCAGAGAAGTAGCACCAAAGTCATTTAAGAAACACGTTACTGGAACGTTCCATTTGTGTTTGCACATCTGTTTAGCTGTGGTAGGGCTTGGTGTGAGAGAGGAAATTGGGGTAATCTGGGGCCACACTTACTGAGCAGTCGCACCTGGGCTTAACTTCAGCCTAAATTGACTAAAAGTGTCCTTTTCTCAGGGAGAAAAACTGCAGTCAGTGTCATCTTGTATAATTAAGCTGTTCCTTTTATGTAAAACATGGTTAATAAAAAATGATTAACCATTCATATGATAATATGTTTCAATAAATCAAATCTTTCAATGTGATGACTCAAAAATGCAGCTTACCTGAATTGGTGTGTACTAGAAAGACTCATTGAAAGGATAAGGCTGGTTATGTAATGCATGGTCACATGAAAACATGGTCTGCATCTTTATGCCATTAAAACTTTACCTGCTTAATACTGAGCATGACCAATCAAATCTTCTGACCAAATGCAGGTTCGTGATGCAACCTGGTTTCACAGGAATCATGTAGAAATTATATATTTGTAATTGCCTGTTTGGATCTGTGGTAGGTGAGAGTTTGTCTGTGGGAGTGAGTTGAGTTTACAGGGCAAGTGCAGTCTTGCCCTGCAGAGATGAGATCTGTGTTTTTTTGTCCTAGAGTGGAGGGGTCACAGCAGGGCACCCAGCCAAATTCTTAACCTGGCACAGGTGTCATTTTCACATGCCTGCACACACACACACACACACAAACACACACGCATACACATACAAATACACGCACGCACACATGCACACACACACATGCACACACATACATATACACACACATACACACGCACACACATAAACACACACATACATACATACATACACATATACAGGCATACACACACACACATACACATATACACAGGCACACACATATGTACATGCACACACATACATACACACACACATGCAGACACACACACATAATCACATGCATGCATACACGTGCATAGCCCGTCCAATCCAAATCTAGTATCCAGTGTGGATTTCATTAATGTAACTCAAAATAATATGAGATTAACTCTTCTTAGTCTCAGAGAATGGACAACTACAACTCAAATACAAACAGACATGCACTCTTCTTTTAGAGGATAAATTTCTCTGGAAAAAAATGCCACATTTACTTTACAGTTGTCATTTATCACCCTGTCTTAATTTCAGTTAATCTAGTAATCATATGAGAGTGACCTTCTGGAGAAGTGTTTACTTTGGTCTGTGGAATGAAGAATAAATAGTGTCTGAAAGGATATATAAGGAGTTTTTATGTTGATATTTTGCATCTTTTCTCCTCTGTGCAACACAATTGATTGTTTTTCATTTGTGTGTTTAGCTCTCAGAGAATGTCTCTGTTTCGGTAGCATTTTTTGTCCTTATTTGGGCACGTTTTAAGCAAACGGCAGACAGAATCCGACTGTTCCAAAGGAAGCGAAGGCACACACTCAGGAAATCTGTTTTAACGTGAGAGCTTTATTCCTCCCAGGGTTTAGCGCTGAAATAATATGCCAGGGTTCCTGAAATATTATTCAAGCCATTGGAAGATAACGCGTCTGTTTCTTTTGAACATTCACCAGTCCTCACAGGGAGACATTTTACAGGTCGTTAGGAGGTACTTTTTCTTTTTTCTTTTTCAGACTTTTACCAGTCTGGAAATGATAAATGATACAGATCATGAGGGGGATTATGTGTCTGTGTCTTCTGAACATTTACCAGTCTTGTAATTGAGTTCACAAGTTTGGAGTGCCTTTCCTCTGGGTTGCAGATTTTTAGTTCAGACACACAGCCCTGATAAGGCTTTGGGCGTTTTGTCCAGTAATTTGGTCTGTGCAGATACGTGACTTCATTTTTCTGCTGTTACGTCATTCTTTGTTAGGAAGACTGTAACTTCACCTTTGAACCGATTATCTTTTAGCAAAAACATACGCATTCTTGGCGAAAATTACATAGCCCGAGGCTTAATGAGGTTGAAAAAGAACATTTCTAAAATGAGCTAATTAGTGATTACATAACACAACATAACATAATGACGAGAACAGGCCATTCAGCCCAACAGTGCTCGCCATTTTCCTGACTAAATTAGTGCTCTGATTACCTACAGACTAGATAGTATCTAACACTGTACCAAGCCTCGCCTTGAAAATCCCCAGAGTTTCTGCCTGATGACTAATCCCGGAGCTGTGCTGCCTTACACCCCTCAGTTATAGTTAAGGCAACGCAGTTTCGTCCCCCATGATTCAGTTCAAATTTATAATTTTCTGTGATTGTAGTTATTATAGTCATTTTGAGGGTGTCATTAAAACTTACAGGAAAGGATGACCATTGTTATAAGGGATAACAATCACAAGAATCTGCAACTTCAAACATTCATTTTACAATATCACTTTGGACAGTTTGCTCTGTGAGCATTTCTGATTCAGTATTTCCTCATTAGAAGTCTACGGGTAAAATGTTCTACTACTGGTAACTCAGGTGCAGTATTATTGCCACATTAACACGAATCCTGTGGATAAAACTTGAATAATGTTTGTGGCTATTGTAAACCCAAAAGGAATCACATGAAATTAGTAATGGTGTAAAAGCTAAATGAGGCGATTCTGATACTGCAGTGGGATAACTGTGCAGGATGTCTGGATAGGTGGTTTCGTGTTTAAACCATTCTCCCTACTTACAGCGATCATGACTGTGCGCTACAACACCGCAAATCATCGTCGCGCTGTCATCGTTACTTTCTTAAGGAGCCCGTCTCTTCATGTGCTGCCTAATGTGCTGCCTGTCTACTCAAATCTGAACTGTGCCAAAAATACTCTGTGTGCTCTCAGGATTTGAACCACGCTGTAGCAACAGACACCCACTCACCCCAGCATATGAGCTTGCCTTTAAAAATGAGTTGTTTTGTAAAATAGAATATCTAAGCCAATGATACAATCTTTCAGATGAAGAACAAAAGTAAATGAAAGTGAAATTTTAAAATGCAATCGGTCACCTCCTGTGCGTCTTGTAACACGATCGCTGTCAGTCTCTCAACTCCAGTGAGCTTCACGCTATAGGAATGGCAAACACCCTTCTTTCAACTTGAGCTCACGAAGTGAATGACGTAGATGGCCAGATGTTTTGTGTTCACAGTTCACGTACGTTCTTTGCGAAAATCAAGCTGCCAACCATTAAAACAATTTGTGAGGAGCAAAGCAATACACTTGACTGCACCTGGCTTCCTTCAATAGCTCAAGCCATTTAGAACGGCTTCACAGAATGGCTGCTGGGGCCTTCACGGTCCGCTGATACAGACACAGAAACACAAAAGGGTAGACTAGCACTTTTCCTGTGTCCTTCGTGGAGACAGGAGATGAACAAACACGGCACTGTTGCCCCCAAACACAAATCGTTTCTACGTTCACTCCAGACCAAATAGTAGGATCCATCTGCTTTTTTTTGGTGTTTTAAATTCCACAGACTTGGACAATTAAGTGACTGAAAATGAAGTGGTTGCAAATGACATGTTTTCAGTAAAAACAGGGAGTGAATGTTTAACACAAACAGTTGTATGAAAGCTGTTGTTACGTGCTGTGTGGCGCCCCTGGGAGGGACAGAACAGATAGGGAGATGTTTTCCACCCAGTTTGGACCAGTATTTTATTCAGCAGCAAAAGCAGGAAAAAAAAACTTCCAGTGGTCACCCTCTCCCTGGATCCTGGTCGCAAAATAATGAATGAAAACAGCAAAACCAAATAAACTGAACCTAATTAAAAAGGACACTTTTCAGCAGACTTGCAGGGTTTGGGAGTTTTGTTTATCTCTGGCTGTCTTGCATGGCCAGTAGTGTTTCCTCTTGGTCTAAGACATCTACTGAGAAAAGAAGGACACTTAAAACTTTAGGCTGAAATGAAGCCCAGATACGTCCAACTTACACCAATTCCCTTTTTCACACTGAGCCCTGCTACAGTTAAATAGATATTCAAACACAAATGGAATGTTTCCTGTAACATGTTTCTTAAAGGCGCAGTTCACCCAAAAATAAAATAAAAAGGCACGCTACATTTTCAAAAGTGTGTGGACACTTGTTGAGCATCTCATTCTAAAACCATGGACATTAATATGGAGTTGGAGCCCCTCTTCTGGGAAGGCTTTCCAGTAGATTTTGGAACATGGCTACGGGGATTTGCTTCCATTCACCCATGAGAGCATTAGTGAAGTTTGGAACTGATGTTTGGTGTAAGGCCTGGCTGACAGTCGGCATTCCAATTCACCCCAAAGGTGTTTGATGGGGTGAGGTCAGGGCTCTGTGCAGGCCAGTCAAATTCTTCCCCACGAAACTCAGCAAATCATTTCTTTATGGACCTTGCTTTGTGCATGGGGGTATTGTCATGCTGAAGCAGGAAAGGGCTTTCCCCAAATTGTTTTCACAAAGTTGGAAGTGCATAATTTTCTAGAATGTCATTGTATGCTGTAACATTAAAATTTCCCCCTCACTGATTTTCCCTCAAGGGGCCTAGCTCAAACCATGAGAAACAACCCCAGACCATTCCTCCACCAAACTTTACAGTTGAAACTATTCGGGCCAGTACAGTTGGCACTATGCATTCTGCCAAACCCAGATTCTTTTGTCAGATTGCCAGGTAGTGAAGCGTGATTTCCACTGCTGCAGAGTCCAGTGGCGTGCATTACACCACTCCAGCCGACGCTTGGTAGTGTGCACGGTGATCTTAGGCTTGTGTACGGCTGCTGCTTGGCCATGGAAACCCATTTCATTAAGCTCTTGACAAATAGTTATTGTGCTGATGTTCTTTCCAGAGGTAGTTTGGAACTCTGTAGGGAGTGTTGCTACTGAGAACATATGATTTTCACGTGTTACTTGCTTCCGCACTCAGCGGTCTCATTCTGTGAGCTTGAGTGGCCAACTGCTTTGCGGCTGAGCTGTTGTTGCTCCTATACATTTCCACTTCACAATAACAGCACTTACAGTTGACTGGGGCAGCTCTAGCATGGGAGAAATTAGACGAACTGACTTGTTGGCATCCTATGACAGTGCCAAGTTTAAAGTCACTCTTCAGCACGACCCATTCTACTGCCAATAATTGTCAATGGAGATTGTATGACTGCATGCTTGATTTTGTGCACCTGTTAGCAATGGGTGTGGCTGAAATAGCCGAATCCACTCATTAGAAAGGGTGTCCACATACTTTTGTAAATATAGTGTATGTTTCCTCATACCCAGAGTAGTACCTGTCCATGAGGAAACCATGCAGAAATTAAACTCTGTGGATGTTCGTGAGTAACCACAGGATTATATTTGGAAATAGATATTACTGTTGAATTTTTTTTTTTCCCAAATGTTAATTTTTGGCACTTTGAAGCCACATGAAGATGGACCCACAAGGTCCATTTTATCAGGACAAATATCTAGAAAACTCATCACATTTCAGTCAAATTATTTGGATGGACAGATACTACTCCAGGTAAGTGGAAACATACCTTAATTCCATTTTTGGGAGAGCTGCCGTTCTAAATTATACAACTTCGCGCTATTTTCACTGTGAATAAAACAATAGGGTTTCTTATACACTTGTGTGAAGATTGATATCGAGTCATGTTAGTAGTAGAGAAATGTTTTTCATGGTACAAAAAATATTCTTGTGTGTACATGTGTGTTTGTGGTTACTGGCAGCATTGTAATCATTATGAGCGACCATATTCTTAATTTGTGTTCATAATGTTTCACTAATGTCCTGTTTCCTAAAACACTCTTGCTTTATAACAAAATTCTTTGTTGGGAAAAAAAAGCATGGTAATTATTTTAATGTTATGGTTGCAGTACAGTACAGTTCAATTCCACAGAGGGTCACGGCAACTTGTACCCTTGAACAAGGTGCTTTATCCAAATTGCTTTAGTAAATGTCCAACTATAAAAATTGATTGTTCAAAGAATGTAAGTTGTGTCACAATACATAAGAGTGTTTGCTAAATTCTTAAAAGTAATATTTTAGCCCAACAAAAGTACCCTGGGAGTGTATCGCTGACTCAAGTCTCCTGCTGGTACCCCCACCATGCGGAATGCCAGGTATGCAGTGGGCAGTGCTGGGAAGTTCTGATATGCTCCATGATATGCATGTCCGAGCGGATAACACGCTGCAGCTGCATAGCATTATCTGCTTCTTGCATAAATCACTATGGTAACACAGAACCGGAGATGGCGGTGTGTTTTGCTGTTAGATTCTCTGTTGATGGATTTTGTTTTCACATTGTGTGATGCGTTACGTAACGTGCAGAGTTGGAATGTCCAGGGGTCGGAAAGTAAAAGTTCTGCCGTGTGTTTCTTCCACCCATGAACTCAGCCGACTGATTTCACTAATTAGTTTTACCTCCTGGCTGAAGACCTATGCTGATTAGGAAATCCAAGTGATTGTAACAAAATACAGGGAAGGACTTTTATTTTCTTAACCTGGATTTTCCTCCTCTGATAAAGTAGGAGTGCCTAATCTTGACAGATTTACTAGCACTGGAGAACCTAAGCCCCCTCTCAGAAGGCCTGGGAGTTGGGTGGACCCGTTCAAAGTCAGGCAGTCACACCCAACATAATTTCAGGCATATGGAGTGTGTGTTTCCGGAAGACGTAGTCAGTTTGTGAAAAACAACTACCATGTTAGAGAGAGAACATCATAGCTATTTCATTTACAGTATAATAGTACTTATCTATCAAGGGTTTTATTGCCACCTTGCTAGGTAGCTTACCTTTATTGGTGTCTTTATAGCTATCAACTTTTAGTTCTGGTTTTCCACACTTGGTTCCAGTGATATCTAAAGGGGGTTTGAACCATTGCAATTATATTGTTGATAGTTATGTTAAAAATAAAGTTCAGCCTGTCTAGGGTACTGACTGTAACTTTAGTTAACTAAAAAGCAACATTATCTAATGTTCTTTCCTCTCATGTTAGCTTACATGACTAACTTTCAGTGCAGAAATTAAACCCAGAGAGCAATTTAGAAGTCAGTGTATGGAATTGAGAAAATGTCCAAATATTTGTTTGAGTTTAATTCCTTTAATGACAAATTTGTTTTGAATTATCTCAAAATTATTTTGTAGCTTCAATATTCCAGTTGGTTATTGTATATTTGTGACACCCAAATATACAATAATTTGCATGTCAGTTAAAAATGTGAATGGAGCTCTTTGGTTATAAGACTGCCCATGCATACTTTTTTAACTTGGATGCGAAAGAGATATTTCCATATGGAACATGAAAATAATGTATTCACAATTTCAGCCACCATGAATGAAATACTGAAAAGGATACAAACAGTAACATCATATTTGTTATAGTATTAAAAGCAGAATATCATTCTCCTATTTATCAATATCACCTTTGGCTCTAAAAGGCAACCATTTTCAATGTTCTCCTCCATGGGCTGAGGGTGATGATGGCATAGATTGCAACCTTGCTAATACTCTTGCTTTTATTTGTCCAACAGCACAGTTGCAGATATGCTGGTCGTCACCTTCACCTCCAGCCTCATTATGAATATTATGTGATGAAACTGAAGAACTGGCTTCTCTGAAGTGTCATGCAGTTCGCTGTCTTAAGAAAAGCACGTCTCTCCCTGGCCACTCTGCTCTGGTCCGCACAGCGGGCGCTGGGAGGGACGCGATTTTGTGCTTCGGCTTTGGACGGGTAAAGCAGTGGTTAGCGCACCCCTGTGGGCCTCCTGGCGCACAGTTCCAGGTGGTGAGAGCGGCCATTTTACCCCCAGAAAACTCACCAACCACGGTGGAGATGGAGGAATTATTAAGATAATTATTCTGGGATGATGATTAGGCGACCATAGCAAGAGAGGTCATGTCCTGTGATATTCATTTTGCTTGTATATTTTGCTGTATGTGATGCAATTTCATGCATAAATCTGCTGCAAGTACAGCTAGTACATTTTGAGATATTTGTATATTCATACTTTGACCATTCTGTCTCCTGGCAGGTGCCTTCAGGTCTCTCACGTTGTGCTTTCCGAGATCAATAACTCAGCCAATAACATGAAAATGAGAGCAACTTTTATTGCATACGGAGTGACAGGGAAAGTATGACACAAGAGCTGATGTCACTGGAAAAACTGCATGTAAAGGAATGATGTTCTGACTCAGGCATATCCAGAACCCACATATATTCCTGGACCTTGCACAAGAACCTCAGTTTCCTGAACAGTCAGAGGATCCCCTGCACTGACTCTATCATCAAAGGAGATGGAAACGAGTACCCTTTTTTTTATTGGATGTAGGAAGAAAGGAAGGTGTGACAGAAGGTGCATGTGCTTAAAAGGGTTTATCAGGACCTAAGGGATGGGAAAGGTCAGGACTTCTGATGGTTTTGGTGCTTGTCCAGGACACTAGGATCTGGAGGTTTCCGGTCTTCATTTTTCATCTTTCATGCCTTTAGTGCCTACGAGAGCATCCTGGAGCCTGGACAGGATAGACAGTTAGAGGGGAGATACAGGTTACTGCCCTAACAGGACTCTGCAGAACAGGGCAAGAGAAGCTGTGAAATCTCTGGATTTTTCTCTCCTGCCCTTCTCCTCACCGTCTAAAGTGCTATGCTTCTCCGCCTCTTTGGCCTGCCTTCAATCAACATTTTATCTTAATTTTAACTTATCACATCTAAAGTTTCGTTCTTCAAACACAGTTTGATGAGGTAAATTCCATGGCCTGTGAACTGATAAAAAGGATCATTTGTGTAGAATCGAGTCGGTGTTATGGACAAATGTTTATCGAGTCCTGGCTGTTGTCTCCCCTCGGAGCCAAATGTATCCCACCTCCTTGCTTCACCTCCTTCTCTGCCTCTCCTCCCTTCTCTTTGATCCTCACCTGAAATCCCCGCCATCCAGCAGGCTCCTGTAGGTGGCGATCTCGGCCTCCAGCTTGACCTTGATGTTGAGCAGCGCCTCGTACTCCTGGGTCTGGTGCTGGATGTTGCTGCGCAGGTTTGTAAGCTCTGCCTCCAACTGCAGGACTATGGTGTTGTACTTCTCCATCTCCATGTTCTGGCGCATGTCTATGTCCCTCAGAGTGTCCTCTAGGGAAGATTTCTGAGGGGGAAAAGACAGGTATTGAGGCGTGTATAGAAAAAACACAGCAGGGAAAAGGGGATCGAGGTGCTGCTCTGATACAGTAAGATAAGATATACTTTACTGAACCCTGTGGGGTAAATTTTCTTCTACATTCAACCCACCCTAGTTTCTTAGGAGCAGTGGTCAGCCACAGTGCAGCACCTGGGGACCAACTCCAGTTCTGAAGCCAATGCTTTGGCCAAGTCGCAATGGCAGGAGTATACAGTACCTAAGCTGACATGCTTGTCTCTTGGTGTGGGAGGAAACCCGTGCAAATACAGGGAGAACATGCAAACACGCAGAAAGAACTCAAACCCAAAACCTCCTGCTTGTGAGGCAACGGTGCACCACCATGCCACACTGTGAGTTCTGCTTATCAGTCAAAAATAACTGATGGACTGATTAGTTGACTGATTGATTGGTTGGTCGGGTTTAATTTACCATTTAAGAAAATATACATACTGTCAGCACCACACATACCACACTATTGCAAAGCCCACTGCAAAACTTACCAAGTTCTTCTGTGACATGAGTTCAATCTCCAGTGTCTGAACTTGTTTCTGTAGGTCGCCCATCTCTGTCTGGGCCCCTTGAAGGGCCTCGGTGTTCTGAGATACCTGCACCTGCACCACTGAGATCTTGGAGGACAGGCAGGAGACAAGTTAGGCGTTACCATCACTTGGGGTTGGGGTTTGATTTTTAAACAGCTGGGTAAAATCCATAGAAATAAAAAAATGGAAAGGAAAAAAAACGAGGAGGAAAGGAGAAGTAGAGGTACCTGTGATTCGTGCCACGCTTTTAGCTCTTCTGCGTTCTTCATCGCCATC
The DNA here is from genome assembly GCF_018555375.3 of Anguilla rostrata. NCBI lineage: Eukaryota > Metazoa > Chordata > Actinopteri > Anguilliformes > Anguillidae > Anguilla > Anguilla rostrata. The sequence goes on from NC_057945.1 coordinate 15,715,198, forward strand.
TTCTCGTAGTTTGCTCTCATATCCTCCATGACCTGAGATATGTCCTGCCCCTTGGGGGCGTCCACGTCCACCTGAACTCCCGAATGAGCGACCTGTTGACGCAGCTCCATGACTTCCTGTTAGAGGTACGTTACATTCATCAGGGATACTTATGAAACCAAGTGCTTTTAGAATAGGTGAAATAAAGACTACAGAAAAGGACAACTAACATATAATATCGGTAACAGTGTAGAAATAAGTATGAGCTTCAAGTGGAGTGTTTCATATTCAAGTACCCTGATTAACTATATGTTGATGACAGTACTTCAGAATAATATCGGTGCCTGTGACCTTTTGTGTTTGCACCTTCTAAATATCTGCTGTCATTAACACACTTGAGCCTGTTTCAGCTTTGAAACAAATTATAAACCCCAAACTCAAACCAGACTGATAGCCCAGATGCACACGGTGCAAACATAAATGGGCCGCATTCACGTATTTTCAAATGGCAACATAATTTCATTTAATTTTTAAGTATTCTTTCAAAACCGTGTGGCAGCCATTTGTCTTGGTGCTGAAAGTTGACTTGTTTGTAACTGTGTGTAAGCCGAGGCCTCACGTTATCGTGGTTCTTCTTGAGGAAGCTGAGCTCCTCGTTCACCGCCTCCACCTCGCTCTCCAGGTTCAGGCGGCCCACGTTGGTGTCGTCGATCACCTTCCTCAGCCCGGCGATGTCGGCCTCCACCGACTTCCGGATGGTCAGCTCCGACTCATACCTGCACGAGCGCACAAAGCATGACCAAAGCGCTCGCATCCACAGTCCAATCACTGAAAAGAGATCCTCATACACTAGCCAATCATTCATTCCGGTAAATTGCAATTCTATTTTATCCAAAACGCTTTACAATTGATGCCTCTCATTCACCCATTCACACACACACTCACACACCAAAGGTGAAAGGCTGCCATGCAAGGTACCAATCATTCTCATTCTCATAACACGGGGCTGCCCAGTCCTGTTCCTGGAGGTCTGGCGTCCTGTAAGTTTTCATTCCAACCCTAACAAAGCATACATCACTCAACAGATAGAGATCTGAGTGAGCTGATAATTAGTAGAATCAGGTGTGCCAAATTAGGGTTGAGATGAAAACCTATTGGAGGGTAGATCTGCAGGAACAGGACTGGGCAGCCCTGGCATAATGGTTTTTACTCACTTCACTTTGAAGTCGTCTGCTGCTAAACGGGCATTGTCAATCTGGAGCACGAGGCGGGAGTTGTCCACCGTCATATCAAAGACCTGGAAGACACAAAGGAGAAGGGTTTTAGGTAGAGACAGAGTGGCCAATACGATCTCTGATCTAGTGTAAATATGTGCATTGTCACTGATGACAGATTTGTCAATGCTCCAATTCTGAGATGATGTGTAGTGCATGCTTTTTAAATACACTGCTTTCTTGGACAAATCTCCCTGAAAAAGAGATGAAAAACCTAGTGGATAAATAGAAGGTAAATTAAATAAATATGTGTTACAACTTTTTTAGGAACTTTATCAAAATGTGTACCTACACTGTAAAAAAGTGTTTTATTTTTATAATGAGACATAAGTATTTCTCAAGTATAAAATATTCAAGTTACTGTTCGCTTGAAAAGTGAAATAGAAATGTATAAAAAAGAAAAGTATAAAAAGAAAGACTAAAATACTCGTGGAGAGTGACTTATTTAGGGTTTTTCAGTGTGGGATCCACCCCATCTTTTTGAGGTCAGGCCAGAATGGAAAAGCTTAATTTTCTTTGTCCAGCGGTCCGAAGCGCTTGGCAGAAAAAGGCCTCAGTGGGGAACGGTTGGTCTGGGTTTCCTGTCTCTCTGTCCATGAGAAATGTTTTCTTTTCCAGACTGTGCACTTAACGAATGAGTCACGGCCAGACCAAAAATCGAGGAAACTACTGGAACAGTGTGGGCACATGAACTACAGAGGAATCAGTACGAGAGCTTCGTGAGTGAAAACAGAAGTTTGAATGTTAAAATGAATCTACTCTGCATCCACAGACAGTCCTTTGTAATCATACAAAACATCTGTTTCAATTTTAGGTCTCCAACCCAGATTTTTTTTTTTTTTAACTCAACTGACTGCGTGGAAGTCTTTCAACAAATCTTTTATTCTTTATATACGGAAGCTTCTACAGCTGACATTATTCCACAGTTTAATGCAAGTAAAGCTATACTACCATTGGACATAATAGATAACCTATTAATTTAGTTTAGAAAATGGATAATCCAGGTTTCTGTCAACCTTTACGAAACAGTGAGGAGAGTTACATAAACACACCATGCAGAAATAAGCACAGCACAACAAGACTCTTAAAAATCATGAATCAAAAATCTACAAAATCTTTACATTTTAATGCTTCATTGTTTGTAAATGCAGTGCAGTTTTGACTGAGGAGTAGCAAATAACTGTATTCCTTCAGTACAGTAAAGCCTTTCATTATTTTTTAAACTTGACTAAATATGATACAATAATAATGAAACTTATGAAAACCAAGCCTTCAGTTGTGCATTCTGCAGGCGTTTTCCATCACAATATATCCAAAGCAATGCATCTTCCCCGCCCAGTTCTGAGGCCTGGAGCCATTGGGTGAATCTCACTCACACTTTGCATTACTTTTCAAACATTGCATTACTTTGCATTGCCTTTCCATACAGACGTTCTACTGGTAGAGAAGAGGCAAGCACAGATTATAATCTGGCATGGATAATGTATTCAAAAATATTTACAAATATGAAAATGCGTGTAATATTAACAGGGTAGACTTGTTCACACAGTCTTAGTTTACTTTCAAGAGGTCATTTTAAGAGCTAATGTTTCCCATTGTGCACCTCAAACAATTGCCCAGGCTGTTTCCCAGAGATGGAAGTATGACGTTAGGTAACCATGGGAGAGAGATACACAGATATGCACGTTGATTCTTCACACACTTCAAAAACACCAAGAGAAGCCCTGCCATATAGACATAAGCTTTATTTAAACAATAATTCATTTCAGCTTGGTTATTCTTCAAACTTCCACACCCTCACTGTAATCACTTCTCTTCACTCATTTCAAACACCAGGTGTCGTATTGCCAAGGCAAATCAGCACAATCAGTCACAAGGGAAATTATGGGGGGTGGGGGGGTGAATTCTTTCATTAAATTAAACACTGATAATAACTTTGATAAGACCGATAAGCAGCCAATAAAATAAACTAATAATTTGCCTTTTATGGTTTTGTCATTCTGTAGTTGCCAGCTCACTGTCCCTAAAGCAATGGCACCCTGCCACAAATGTTCATTCTGAGTAATTAGCCTGAGGTCTAGTGAATAGGTACATTTTCATAAAACTGTCCAATAAACAAATAATCAACATTTTACAAGTCCCAAAGGAAGTCTCTCTCTCTCACTTCCCTCCTGCCCCTCTCTCTCTCTCTCTCTCTGTCTCTCACTCCCCCTTCTCTCTCTCTCACTCCCCCCCACCCCTCTCTCTGTCTCTCTCTCTCACTCCCCCCTCTCAGCTCTCTCTCACTGGCCTCCACCCCTCTATCTGTCTCTCTCTCTCTCAATCCCCCTCTCTCTCTCTCTCACTCCCCCCTCCTCTCTCTCTCTCTCTCTCTCCTCTCACTCCCCCTCTCTCTCCTCTCAATCCCCCTCTCTCTCTCTCTCTCTCCCCCTCTCTCTCTCTCTCTCTCTCTCTCTCTCTCTCTCTCACACACCTGTTTGCGCAGGTTTTCCAGGACGTCCCTGTAGCGGTCGTGGTCGTGGGCGTCGGGGCCCCCCTTCTCCAGGGCCTCCCGTATCTGCAGCTCCAGCTTCCTGTTGGCCTGCTCCAGGTTGCGCACCGTCTCCAGGTACGTGGCCAGCCGGTCGTTCAGGTTCTGCATGGCGCCCTTCTCGTTGCCCATGATCATACCGCCGCCCCCGGCGCCGCCAGCCCCGCCGGCCCCAAAACTGAGCCCGCCGCCGAACCCGCCGCCACCGCCACCGCCCCCTCCGCCGCTGCTCATCTGGTAGGAGGAGAAGGAGGCCCCGGGGGCCGCAGCGCTGCGGAGGCTGGAGTAGGAGGCCGAGGAGATGCGCGCCCCCTGGCCCCCCGCCCCGCCGTAGATGCTGGAGGCCCGGTAGGCGGGGCCGGACCCGGAGCGGTTCATGGAGATGTTGGCGGACGGCATGCCGCCGCTGCTGTGGACCGAGTAGGCGGTGGACCTGTAGCTCATGTTGTCGAAGATGGCCGCTGAAGCGCTGGGAAGGAAGGCTGGCCGTGGATCGCTGGAGCGCTAAAGAGCAGGGAGACAGAGAGAGGGAGGGAGAGGGCAGAGTTTTTGTACTCGCTTTTCGGTCCACCTCACTGGCCTCTGAGGCCCCGCCCATGTGGCCGCTCCTCCCTCCCTCCCCCCTTCCTTTCCTCACGCTCTCTGCCTGCCAGTCTTTCCTCTCTTTGTGTGCGTTTCCATATAACGGACTCAGCACATATACATTCTGCTCTCTTTTCTGGGTTCTCACACGCTGTGCATGTCATCATAACCATGTCATGATGTATCATGTTTAAAGATTAATTTTTAAAAAGTAAAAGAAACTTTTATGCTTATGTCAGTTCACATTACAGAGGGAGTTAACCGTAAATACAAAGAGGGAACAAAAGGGGAAAATAAAAGAAGGTGAAGCAACAGCGTATGAATAAAACAATAAAGAAAAATAGAAAGGGTGAGATAGACTAAGATCCAGCAGATAATGTTCTTATGTTGCATTACATTACATGTCTTTATATCTGTACTCACATACTCACTAACTCTACCTTCTTATTTTTACTCTGTACCTACAATAACAAAATATCTCCAAATGACAAATCAGTACTTTGTCGTCAATAGCCATTACGAACTAACCAAATACAAATAGCCGGCTTGCCTGTATCTCTACCACTGTATGGATACGATGGAGGACAAAGTCCCCTGTTAGTAAAACACTAGAAAAATCAAATGTGTCCTTTCGTGTACCTGGGTTACAATCTGAGAATTTATCAAGTTTTTGAAATCTAAATTTAGAGCTCAGGTCATTCTTTCTTATTTTAACGTCTAACCCCGTTGCAACCCTGAATATTCAAGATATGTCTTACTGCATCCAACTTTGCATCCAAATATGGTATTCTTTTGGTCTTGTTTTAGTGAAATCTGGGTCTTTGCTATGCTTCTTCTAAAAGCCCTTTTGCAAACATTTTTAAGGCAGGGATTTTAAATCATTTTGCATAGTGGAGATCATCATTCCAAAGGATGATATATATGTGTAATGAATGCTTTTTAATTGGTTAATTCAATCCTGCTGGGACAATGAAAACTTATTCACATTTCTGTCGTCCACATGTGAGAAAAACCCTGCCACTCCACTGTGATTTGGAGCACTCCCAACCGAAACACACAAAGGGCAATACCCAGTGTCAAATCCACCCTCTCTTCTTGTTGGAAATTTGATACTGCCTCCTGCATTCCAGTAAGATAAGAGGGAAGGCAAGGAGGTCTATTGTCTCATATTTTCACGAAGTGGTACTTTACAGGGTTCTGACAGAAGTTGCAACGAGAACAAAAATTGACAAAAGCGAAAAGAGAAAAAATGAGCACACACACACACACACGCACACATTCACATTTAAATATCTCCACAATGCATGCACTACTGAGTGCATTCCACCACACCCTCAGAGACACCATCCTCCTGGTCTTATACACGGCATCAACAGACATCAGTAGTGGGCAAAATGGCTTAAAATGGCCTGCTCTCTGTGTTATCCACAGAAGCACTGCCATGGGCATGATCCTTCAGTCACGGTCTGTTCTCTCTGCTAAAATACAGTGCACACACTCTGGTCGAGGAGTGGGGAGGGACTTTGAACTCAAACAGGTATAACTTTTCATGTGTAACTCTGCCTTCAACCTCTCAAAAAGCAAAAAAAAAAAAAAATGGAAACAGGAAATATGATACCCAGGGGATTTAAAATTAATCATGGATCCTACACAGCCTTTCAGGATTGCAAAAAGTCTTCAAATAAAATGGTCTTGCTAAATTAATTTATTTGTGTGTCATCACAAAAAAGCAGAAAGCTTAATTGTTTTCATACATTACCGATTCATACTTTACATAAAGTAAATTATGGGTAACATTAATAAAGTTTAGGTTAACGTGCATGCATGTAGAGCTGTACATGATAATACAAGTTATCATTACATATTGCACATATAAAGTATTTTGCTTGTATTAGCATTTTTCATATTTGTATTTGGAGCACTGATTTGGGGTGGGGTCCTTGTCAGTTGAGTGGTGGGTCATGGGGGAGGAGCATTATTGTGGATTGCACAGTAATAAAAATAACTATAAATGACATGCTTTCCAGCACAATATTTTTGCAAACTATTAAAAACTCAAAGCACATAGAATTGCTTACATGATTTCTCTTTAAAGGTACAGCTCTCTTTTTGCGGTTTTGTGATATTATATGAAGTTTTTGAGTGTGGCGGAGGACATTTTGGATATTTAGAGAAGTTTCTGATGAAGTTCACAATGGCAGCTTTTATAGCGATATTATGCCTCCAAAAGTTGTATGATTGTTCCTCAAAAAAATATGTTTAATATTATCTTTGGTTGAGACTATTTCCTGAGGCATGGGCTGGGGACCACGGCCCTGAAGAAAGGAAGTACCAGCACATGTATTATACATACCTGCATACATGTTCCTGTGGATGGATGTGTGTCCGTGTCTGTACGTATGCATGTGCATGTGAATGTGCATGCATCCGTGTGTGCGTATGTCTCTGTGTGGGTACATGCATAATTAAGCATGTGCATCTGTGTATGTTCGTGCATGCATTTCTGTGTGTGCATGCATTTCTGTGTGCATGCATGCATGTGTACATGTCTGCATGTGTGTGCATGTGTGGGAAAAACAGCTTGACAGCAGCTGTTCTTTGTCTTCCAGTAGTGACCTTTTGTCTCCAGTAGAGCTGACCTCGAGTCCTGGTGCATTTAAAAAAAAATTAAATTCTGGCCGCAGTCCAAAGAAATCATAAGTCCTTCTTCCTGCTCTTTTCATAAAATCCACCCTTCCTTGTTAAAGTGCATACTACTCAACCTCGGAACCCGAGTCAAATGTGTTACCATAGCCTTGGAGCATATCTCCCTCCTTTTGTGCAAGGGCAAAAATGTGGCTTTGTTTACACAACCACAACTAGAAAGAGGCCGAAGACCCGAGCGGAGGCCAGAAAGGGCAAACTGAAACAATGAACGCGAAGGGAAAAGGCAAAACATGGCCCAAGCAATTCTCTTAACTTCACACTGAGCCTTGGAGCATTCCTTTATATCCAAAATAGTTAAATGATCAAATACCAGGCAGAGCATGCTTACTATGCCCTGTCTACTGTCATGTGTGCTTATTGTGCTATGTATTAGCACTAGACATTGACATTAACACATTAAAATTTGGTTGTATATTAAGAGAAGTATACTCCCTTTTTGAAATGCATTATGGGTAAAGGCCTGCTATGCTTGTGTTCTTGTATTATTGTCTTAGGTACCTAAAATGGAGCCTTGAGTTGGAGTGCCTGAAATGGTGTCAACTGTCATTTTTTGTAAAATATTTGTGGCTAACACAAGGCTAACAGGAAGAAAAGGCTTGTTGAGCTAATGGTGGTGATGGTTTGTGTAGGTGAACAGAGCTCAGCTGTCCTCAGTAGAACAGACTCTGCACTGATTTCTCAGCAGAGGCCAGCCTGGGAATTTAGAGGTCCACTCTTAAGTCTTAAGATGGCAGTTACATTATCACACTACTGGGCTATTGGGTCTGTGGCGTATTGGGGGCCATTTCTTTTTCATCCCAGTTTGTTTTAGCTGTGATATTCACACTGCTGAGTGACGTTTTATTGTCACGCGCAGTAGGAGTAGCGGCGCTGCATCTTTCAGCGCCCTCTGTGCGCCAGCAGAGGGCGTGAGTTAGTTGTTGGCTGGCGTGTGGGCTCAGTAGAAACAGGTGTATCAGGCAGGTAAGGTATCAGCCTGGACAGTTTTGTTTTCCCTTCTATTTCTTTCTCTCTCTGCTATTAGTCTAGAAATGGGCTGGGCTCTCTGAAGGACAGTAAGAGCACATGTCATGACTTCATGGGTTTCTTCAAGGAAACTCTTGCCACTGAAGGTTTGTTCCTTTGGTGGAGAACGACCTGATTTTTAGTATTTGATTGAAATTCAAATTAATTTGGTGTTTCAAAAAAAATCAATTTTCACTGCAGCTCTGTTGTGACTGCTTGGTTAAAAATCTGGTAAAGAGTCGTTAACACTAGAAAAATCTCTCTGTCAGCTCAGTACCTTACACAGTAACCCTCACTGAGTGATGTTTCATCAGCAGAGGAGACCTGCATTTCTCTACACTGCCATGGGTTCAACTCTGGCTCTGTCTGACAGCTTTAATGATCCCCAAACCTTTCATCTCTAATACCCTCCATCTGCTTCTCACAAGCTGAATGTTTGAAATATTTTGTGGAAAAGAAGAACATGGGGTGTAGTTCAGTGCAGATGCACAGACACACATGTAGTGCATTCTTTCAGGGGAGGGAAAAAAAATCCCACCAACCTGCCATCCAAAATCCCTCCCTCTGCTCCACCCATCCCTTCACTCTCGCATTTGCTCTCATGTGCACACATGCACGCACACACTCCTAATATACACGCACTACTAATACCACATCCCTGCAGCATTGCATAATGTCTAAACCATCTCAGGTTGCGAGAACACCTTTACAATAGCAAACCATGGTGTTAGAGGCCTGCATAAACAGAAAACAGCATTTTGAAATAATAAACATGCACTGTGTGAACAGAAAGATTATGAACTTATAAAAATAGAACCACAGTCATCATTTCGCTGTATCAGTATGTTTGTCCCGCTGACGTAACAATGGGCTCACATCGCTATCCCGCAGCGGGGAACCCAGCAGAGAGAAACGAGTGAAACTAAACATTCGCCCAAAGCCCTCGTTCGTCGACGTATACATCCCGTAAATTTTTACAGCAGACATGTTCTCCGTCTTTGGTCCTGCTTCTTCTCCACCGGTAATCCATTTCTCTCTGTCTCCCCCCCAGCCCCTCCCCCCAATGGCTGCCGATGAGAGCACATTCCTTTCCCTGTCGGTCATACCTGCAGGCTTTTCGGACAAACCTAACTCCCCGCTTCTCAGCGCTGGTGAAGGCCAGGACAAAAGGCCTGGTGTTCTGCCCCTCTCTGGCCCCTGGCTGAAGGTGGGAAAGCACACTACACTCAGGCATGACTGTACAAAGACTGGCCCAGGCTGTTCGCTCAGGTATTTCACAGAGCCTTCCGAGGTTCCTTTTTTTTATTTCTATTTGCTAAATGGTCCTATTCCTGCGAGATATTAGTCATTCCACCCACTGAGGTTGTGAGTCCAATACAAATTTATCACACAACTCATTGGAAAGTACTCAAATTCTTTACCCTTTTCCAGTTTTTTCTAATAATGTTCTTAATTTGCTCTGTTTTTTAAAAAAATAGGGCATTTCAGAGGATGAAGGTTAATGCCTTTAGTTTGGAAAATCACACAAATATTAAAAGTTAAATGAAGCAAGAAAACAAAGAAGTTACCACCCAAGTGTCCTAGGTCTGACAGAGAGCTCAGTTTACATAGAAGGCTTTCCTTTATTGGCCTTCTCTTTATAGCAGGTGACTTATATTCAGAGATCACCTTGGGTAACAGCTCTGTTTTATCACCTATTTCCACAAAGATTAGGGAGCAGAGTGCATCAATATGAGTATTTCATTGTAACTGTCATAATTGTGGAGTACAGAGCCAAATCAAGAAACAATGTCTTTGTTATAGAGCTCACTGTGTATTGTGGCAAGGGGAAGGCTATGAAATGGGGACAAGGCTATTATGTTCTGTACTGGTGGCTCCACCCACTACCATATATGGACTTCCAGGCTGAAATTGGACACAGCTCCCAGCACTCAGCCAATTAGTGAGTCAGGGATAAAAGTCCCTGGCTTCAATTATCTTGATGTACCTGTTGGCACCAAACGTTGAGGTTGGGTTAATGTGTGGGGGTTAGTAAATGTTGGCCTCTTTTAAAGCCAATGTGGGTGTTTCTGGCCTCTTTCTTGAGGGATTTGCCTTGAAATCCTTTTTTTTTTGGGTTTATTTTTATCGATGGTCTTGTTGCATCTAAAAATATGGTTCATTTTTACTAAAAACTCAATTTAGTTTTTAGTTTTGTCTTCATAACAGTTTTAAGTTTGACAAGTTATGTTTTTGTCATGAAACAAAATGCAAAAAAGGCTTGCTGTAACTAATGTAATCCATGTGTACATATTTCTTGCATGCGGGAGCCAATAAGTTTCATTTTATTCAAGCCATTGCCAACCAGTAAGTTTTTTTTATTTTTTTTTTTTTTTCTCTCCCCCTTCCATTGAACCAGTTGTGATAGTGACCTTTACTTGAAGGTGAATGGTGTGATTTAAGACAATACTTCTAGTAAGGTAATTCCATTGAATAATGTCTTGCTGGTAACTGATTGATTGGAATGTTTCCAGGTGTGTCTAATTGTGGGCCTATTTAAGATCAGCTGTGTGGAATTAATAAGGGGTGATCTTTTTGGATCTAATTTTGGGCAATATGCTCGTAAAGCTTTTGCCAACTTGTTTCTAAAGGGTGAAAATAATTGTCCTATAACTATGTAAAGTCTTCTGTGTAAATAAACAGTTTGATATTTATTTTAAAAAAACCTTTGGTTCTCCAAAGAATCAGCTGGCTTTGTGACATGGCCCAAAATAGGTTCTCTTCAAGGATTTACCTGTATTTGGCTCCATCCATTTTGATGCCAACAAGCTTCCTAGTCCCTCCTACTGAAAAGCAGCCCCATAGCATGATGCTGTCTCCACCATACATGACAGTCTGGGTGTTATTTCCTGGGTGACGGGCTGTGTTTTGTGCTCGTGTCAAAAAGGTGAATTTCATTCTCCTCAGGCCACAGAATCTTCCAGAAAGTCTCAGGCATGATCACGGACCAGGGGAAATTTAGCGATTGTCAAAGAGAGGATTTTGGGTAGCAATCACAGACTGGGGGATTTCACCGACTATTATGAGTGCAATGTGTTCCATTTTCCCTTTTTTTCTCTTTTTTTTGGCACCTCCCAGGTGATTATTGTTGTCCCATATGGTTGCTGCCCTAGGAGAACCATGGGCCCTGTTTTGTCCATGCCTAGAACCAGCCGTGGTCACACGCAACTCCAGATGTGACTTAATGTTGGCCTATCTCAGAAGTGGCTTCAGTCTAGCCACTCTCCCAAAGGGTAAAAATCTGTGAAATGCTAAAGATTGTTTATCTCTCACACTGTATAGCGTCGTGAAATAGTATTTCCCCTCATCCTTATTTCTTCTATTATTGCATATTTGTCGCACTGAATGGTTTCTTCACGGCACTGTAATTTTCAGTGTTGGGGGTGGGTACTCTCTCCCCTGTTTCTTATAGAACACCTCCAAGTGTCACCAAATGTATTCTGAATGGTGATTTATGGGCTGTTTGGCGATCACAGAAAAAATCCTACCCACTGTAAAACCTTGGAAAGATAAAATGCTACCATTTATCATTGAATTCAGCTTCAGCATAAGAAAACATTACATTTATGTCTGGTGAAAAGTGAAGCATAGCTTTATCCAGCTATTTCCACCTAAGCTGGTTTTTCTGGAAATTGTGCCACCAGTTATCAGTCAAGACCCTGCATCATAATGACATCACACACAAACACACATGCACACATACACATACATGCACTTTCTGGCAGGGTGGGCCAGACCACTAGGTGGAGCAGATAAAATGGGGGTTTTGTGTTTGATTTTTACAGTCCAAAATAAGGGTAAAAAACACAGCAATGTTTTTATCTCACTGGGAAAACAATTAGTGTTATGAATAGCATTATTAATAGCATTTTATTGTGACCCTGAAAATTTGGGTGAGGTACAACATTGTTAGTATTCACTAAAATCTTCAGTGCCAGGATAGGATCTGATAGGGTTTTCCATATTTTTCCTGGCATTGACTTAGTATTTGGGGAATGCCACACCCCACCCCTGAGACAAGTTCCATAAAAATAAGTCATATTCACTGTTATCTGTGAACCTAGGCATCCAGACTACTCTGTGAAGCCATTTTGAAGCGGAAGCGGCTGTCATGCAAACACTTCATTAGTTGTGAGCTGTGCTAAATCTTACGGTTGTCCGGGGGGCTGAAATTAGCGCATGTTAGTCCATTTGCTAATTGAATTAGAAATGGTGTTAAAATTAGGTGTTTCTTTCAAAATTGAAAAGCTGATGACTGTAATTTCAATCATGTCTATGCATACTAAAACTGATGACTGTAATTTCAGTACTCCCCTCCCCCCACCACACACACATACCTCTCAAGCCACAAAAATAAAGCAGAAACCTATAATAATCAATACGCATAAGAATGTACATAGACATACACAAACGGATACAGATTTACGGCCGCGGGCTTTAGACATGTAGACGCATGTTTCAGTGACACGCCCACAGTGTCCAAGGTACAGGGGTCCTTTTGTGTACTGCGCCACGGCATAGTAAAGATGTCAATCACAGTCCCTCTGCAAATGCCTCTCGTGAGAGGCGAGCATGCACAATATCAGTCACCAGTCAAAGATTAGCTTTTCTTTCCTGAATCTTTTGGATGTTAAACCGATATTTTTCACACGCCGACTGCAGGTTACCGTGCGTTCAATGAGTCAGTTAATGGGAAATGTCTGAATGAGGTGGGAGAGCGGCAACAGCCTGTTCGAAAGAGCGGAGTTGTGTTTGTTCTTCAATCCGTAGATAACCAAAGAATGCTGCCTTTAATAGCTATTTTGAGACGTCTCACTCAACAGGGATTGAGCGGTGAAAAAACCCCACAGGGGGTTGAAGCATTGCCAAGGCTACATGTTCCCTTTGCAGTTAACATTTATTTTATTACTTACTGAAACTTTTTAATACAAATTACTTGGATGTCGAATTGTTAGTGAGTAATGAAATAAATATGCAATATTTGTTTCCTCAGGGCCATTGTGTTGACACATGAGGACGAATGTCTCAAAATCTGCAGTCAAAGTTGTGAAATTGTAACCGTGTTCCATGAATGTTTTTCAGTTTTATCGTACTTGATTGTATAAATGCACTTTTATGTGATTCAGTAAAATAATCTCTAGCAGTGCAGTGTGAGCTGGCCACCTTTTATACTTTTTCTGCAGAACATATTTGGTTCGTTACGCAGCATGTTGCTCTGAGGTATCAGGTGTCAGCCATGTTCATCCATTCACTGCAAGCACAAAGGGTTTCTGTCTGAAGTGTGCTCGTGAAGGACATAACCATACATTAACTCAAAATGGCTGGCAATCTTCCTCTCTCTTCCACTGAGACACAGTGCTGAACACAAAGGAAAAAAAATCACTTAAGACCACGCCCTTCTCCAAGAATGTTTTCAATTAGACCTCATTTTTTAAAATTCACTCCTGGAGTGGCATAACTTTCTGCAGAACTTTCACATCCCCAACACCCATTTTCCTCAACTGGTTTACAAACTCAGATTTTTCAGTGCAGTCATAAATTCCTTTGGCGCGCCCAAGCTATCCCACAGGAAATATGGTTATGAAGCCCCAAAGCGCTTTGGGGGAAAAAAAGACTGGGGAAAAGTCGGTAAAGTAATAAAGGTTAATCAAAGTTTCCAGTGTGTGCAGTAACAAAGACCGGCGGTCTCGTTGGGAGAGGGGAAGGATGGAAAGCTTGGTCTGAAGGATGACTCACCGGGAGGAAATGCAGCCGAAGAGGCAGGGAGCTGGGTAGGGCTGACTGCCCGACTGGCTGTTAAGGAGTGTGCTGGAAACACACCCCAAAGTTCCCCAAGAGGAGATATCCCTGAGCAGCGCGTGCGTCTCAGTGTATGGAGTTCAGCGCAGTATATCAGCTCTCGTACAGCGCTGTTCTTGCGGTATGCACTAAATATCTGGAGTGTTGCCGTCTACATTTTTCTGGTGCTTGTAGATGCTTTGGACTAAGTATCCTACATTTAAATACAAATATAGCAACTTCTATAGTAAAAAAACATATTAAGCATTAAAAACTCCTAGTTTTAACTCCTGCTCAAAGTCAATCCACACCTCATTCACTGGAACATTTCCTTTCTTACTAACAGAACACAGTGTGTCTAGGTTAATTACTGTCTTTCTGCCTGCAAGATTACTAATTTTGGTGCCCCACAGGGCTGTGTTAGTTCGCAACTATGTTTTACTTTGTATACTAACTATTCTGTCACTTCTACACCAAATCATTGAATTATTAAGTATTCTGATGATTCCAGTATGTCTGATATCTCTTAGATAGGGAGACAACCAAACTGCTACCAGGAAGAAATAGATAGGCTCATTGATTGGTGTGACAAAAACGTATTGATAGTTAATACAGAAAAGAAAGCCATTTTGGCCTACCGCAAGATGAGTACCCTCCTCCAGTAGTGATTCATAGTCAGAGGATTAAACAAGCATCATCTTATAAGTACTTGGGTCTTTATGCGGACTCTATCTTGGACTGCACGCATTGACTATTTATGTAACAGAGTGCAACAATGCATTACTTTCTTCGTAGACTATCCTTTTGGAGCAAGCAAGCAGATTTTATTATTATTCTATAGCTCAATTATTCAGAGATTTATGTTGTTACAGCTCGGGGACAATGGTATCTCAGTTCAGTTTAAATAAACCCTTTTTAGACCCTTTTTAAATGTGCGCTCAAAGATTGTGGGTGTTCCAGTGATGCAGATGTTTCAAAAGGACTACAATCAGAGAATATTGGCAGACAATAATGTTGGTGATAGTTCCCATGTGCTGCACTCTGAGTTCTTTTGCGGTTAGGGAGGAGGTGTAGGGTAGCGAAGCACAGACTGGAAAAGTATAAATGCACTTTTATCTTAATGTCTATTCAAATGCTAAATGATAGGTCCAGTGAGGGAAGATAATTGGGAACAGTTGCTTAGGGGGTATATGAGAGAACGTTTTTTTTTTTTTTTTTTTTAGTACTGTGCTTGTCTTTTGTAATTATATGGAACTATTGGCAAGACACATTTCCGAGTAATCAGACAATAAATTATTATCGTATCTTATTATTGTATCGCAAATGTGGAACTTCCTTCATGTGATTGCTGCATATTAGTGTATTATCACTGTAAAAGTACAGTATCTTACATCACCATCTGTTGAAAAGAATGACACAGTGACCCAAGTTGTTTTGAAGAACTCTCTATGAAAGCACATGTTGTTTGCCCACACACATGGGGTATGCAACCACTCCATGTTTAGTTTACATGAGCAGAGGAAGTGTACAAATATCGAACTGCTGGTGTAAACCGTGTTGTATCTACAGATGTCAATCATAAAGCTGCTTTATAGTGGTTTCTGAGTCCTGAACAGTGATCAGTGAAGAACGAAGGGCAGTTATTTATGAAATTACTGTGTTGGCAGATAATTTCTGCAGTTTTGGTTTCTAGTGCTTCTCCTAGAAGTACACTTGGTACATATCATTTTTCAACTACCCTGTGTGCTGTCATACTTATATAATCTCCAAGCATGGTTCCCCATAGCAACACTGAAAACATAAAAAGTAGGCTCCAAATACATGAATAGTGGCTAATATTAATTATTTTACAGTAAATGCTGTTTACTACACAGATCAACTGTTCATATTTGACTTGCATGCATATACTTTACTTTTTCTTTTTGTTTAATTTCTTTTTTCATTGTTTTGGAAAGCGCTTTGAACACCATGTTCTGAAAAGCATAATATAAAGTTAGTATTATTATTATTATTATTATTGTTGTTGTTGTTGTTGTTGTTGTTGTTGTAAATCTTTTGTGCTTTCTAACATTGTGTTGGTTTTTGCATTTTATACCTGGCATGTGTGTGTCAATGTGGCCACCTGGAAAGTGAAAAATATTCACAATAAAAAGTATTAAACAACAATAGATTCTCAAATATGACTACAGATAGAAAACTGTTCCACAAGTTTATTTTCATGCTCATTTCATATGGCAAAAAACTATTTTGAAAAGCTGGCCTGCAGGGCAAAAGCAATTCTTCATGGGGAAAAAAACCTGGGAGATATTTTTGAAAGTCCAGAGATTGTAAGACCAGGTGCCTCTCAGCCTTTCAGGAGGGGAGTGTTCCGCAGCTCTGTCCAGCCCACTGTTCCTCCTGACCAATCCTGACCAGTCAGCACAACACTGGCTCCTCCCCGCCCTGGGGAGGTTCATAAAAGTGGGACAGAGGCCAACACTCAGTCTGTGTCGAGTCCCTCCAATACAGAGCACCAGCCTGCCTGACTCTCGTACTCCCCCTCTTTGTAGCCCTTCTCTGTGAGCCAAGATGTCGATGAGAACCAAGAAGACCACCAGCTACTCGGTGGTTTCGTCCGGGACGGCCCCCCGCAGCTTCAGCAGCCTGTCCTACGCCGGCTCCGGTCGCCACGGCTACGGCGGCGGCGGCTCCTTCGGGGGCGCCAGCAGAGGCGCAGGGGGCAGTTTCAGGGCTGGCGGCGGTGGCGGGTACATTTCCAGCTCTGCGGCCTACGGAGGGGGCATGGGGCTGGGCATGGCGGCGGGAGGGGGTGCGGGCATGGGCATGGGCATGGGCACGGGCATGGGCATGGGCATGGGCATGGGTTTTGGTGCTGTTACCCCTGTCACCGCTGTCACCGTAAACAAGAGCCTGCTCGCACCCCTCAATCTGGAGATTGACCCTTCCATCCAAGTCATCCGCACACAAGAGAAAGAACAAATCAAGACCCTCAACAACAGATTCGCCTCCTTCATCGATAAGGTCAGTCCTCCTCTTCATCTACTCCCTGCCTGGTCTTGTGCCTGTCTGGATTTTTGAAATTGAAAAAAGCCTGCTTTAATCTTTCTCAGATGTACTTTATTCCATTGATCTGCCAATCTCTGGGCAAGTAGAGCCAATATCCTTCAGTTACTTGGAAGGAATAAAATGTATCTGCACAACACCTGGCCTGAGCTATGCACCGTGGTCACATGTTGAACCCAGAAAATGGCAACCAATTGCCACTGCATTCTTGTGAGGGCACACGCCTCATTGACTCTCTCCTATAGCCCGAGGATAACTATAAATGTACAGACTTTTACTGTGCTCATTGACTCTCTCCTATAGCCAGAGGATAACTACAAATGTGCAGACTTTTACCCTGCTTCACTGATCTTTAGCTGGGAAATATGCTTGCCTCACTGGTTAATGTTTAAAGAGGTTGGCAGAGAGATGTTATAGCTGACACGGCGAGCCAGTTACGTAATATTTCAGATGATTGACAGTCTCTGACTCTCGATTCTTTCCGAGAGAAGAATCAAGGGATGATTGTTCCCCTCTCTGCCACGCCCCCCCGCCCCCCCTTTACAATCCCACAGGCCCGAAATAACAATTTTCCACTGGTTCAAAAACTTTTAAGCTTACCCAAAAAATTTTTTTATATTTTGCATGAGTTTTTTACAACCCTGTTTCAACCCTTTTTGTTTCAGTTCTGTCCCTTTCGTTTTATTGCTGCCTGTTTTTGGCAACTTTATATATTTTCACAACAGTATCGCTGGAAAATGTAATTTCATTATTCCCTTCACTAGCTTCCTCTAGACAGTATCCGTTTAAAAAAATGAGGAGGGTCAGCATTTGCCAGCTACGTGTCCCTTGTTGCATCCTGTTTGAGCTATTGCAACTTCCGCCTTTTGAAAAATTATACTCTATGGAAAAATCAGATGGTAAAAAGAGTTGCCATGCCAGCAGATTGTTTCTGCATGAATAGCTGTGTTAAATCGAAGTTATATGGCCCTTTGATATGGCCTTGATTTCACTCTAAATTACCAGAAGGTTGAGATCAAAGCTACACATAGAGATTGTAAGTGTAAACATGCTAGGCTATTGACCCATAATAGCACACACAAAGCCTGAAGCCACATCTGCCCTCCTGCTCTATCTCCCTCATCGTGCATCTTCTCCCTCACAGGTGAGATACCTGGAGCAGCAGAACAAGATGCTGGAGACCAAGTGGAGCCTCCTCCAGGGTCAGACAACCACCCGCTCCAACATCGACGCCATGTTCGAGGCCTACATCGCCAACCTGCGCAGACAGCTGGTCAGCCTGGCCAATGACAAGGCAAAGCTGGAGTCCGACCTGGACAACATGCAGGGACTCGTCGAGGACTTCAAGAATAAGTGAGTCCTTCCCGGGTCCACGTGCTCAGTTTAACTTGGCGGAATGTGCTCTGCTTCTTCAGTGATGATCATCTGAAGAGAGCACCATTGCATCGAATAGACCTGGCAAACTTCCGTATACCAAAAACCAAAAAGTGCCCAGTGTGCAACATGGTATGAAAACTAATGAGTTTTCATTTGATTGTAGTTTTCTGCATTACTGTGCCACCTTTGACTGATGTTTCTTAAAATGGAACTAAAATCACTACCTGAGCAGAAGAATTAGTGGATATGGTTATTTTATTTGAAGCATAAATCACTGTCATGCCTGAAAGACAGCAATGAAACTTACAAGGATTTCTTCATTAAAGACATGAGTTTTAGAGTCTTCTGGTCTTAAAAAAAAACTTGTCCAGGCCTGAAGGGAGACAGTGAAATTTGTTGGCACTCAAAACACAGCAGTTCAACATCACTTGATTTACAAGCTGCAGGTTACATGATTTACTGTCTGCTCCAAGTGGTCTTTATGCCTGGAGAGAAAAAGTTACCAGCGCCACGCCCCGCTCCGCCGCCACACTGCTAGCATTGCATGATGAAAGATCGCCCTCTAGTGTGAAAGTCGCAAAATGCATCTGTGGCAGAAACTCAAGGCCAAGTACTGTATGTTCACCAGGCCATTCTGAGAGACAAAATGCAGGAAGAAAATAAAGAATAAAGATTTGGTTAACTCTAAGAATTATTCAGTACAAATGTAAGCTCAGCTTTATGTGCAAATCTCATTGCTTGTGTGAGTAATTGTTTCCACTGATTTGTGGAAATCTGATTAAAATCAAATTAAAAACAGTTGCAATCGCCCTCAGAATATTGAATGGAAATATGTATCACCTTTAAAAATGCTGTTTATCACCTTTTAAAAAGTCTCTTTCTTGTGTTCGATGACATGAGTCTTTGCAGGCCAATTTTCGAAATGGCCAGACATGGAAAAAAGGCACAGAAATTTCATTTAATTTCAGTTGTTTCGTTTAAATGTCACCTCTGATTAAAATACTTGCAAGTGGGAAAATGACCACACATTGTCATATTGTCTGTGACTGTCATTAGAGATTTAAGCATTGACAGCTGCAGGTACGGGTACTGTGACCGGAAATAAATCTGTGCTCTTTTGCGCATGCATGAATTTGACTTGCTTGGTTCTGCACCGTAGCCTGCTCATCTGTGAAAGTAGTGTTTTCCCCCGTCATAGATCAGTAGGCTACGGCAGCAGACGGGAGCAGGTCAAATTCACGCATGCGCAAAAGAACACAGATTATTTATTTCCAGTCATCGTAGCCATACCCGCAACCGTTGGTGCTCACAGTCATCTCTGGAAGAACAGCTCTTTTTCTGCGAGTCTGAATTTGGTGGCTGACCTGTTCCTGCCCCCTTTCCCATTCAGGTACGAAGACGAGATCAACAAGCGCACCGAATGTGAGAATGACTTTGTGGTCATCAAAAAGGTCAGCGGCCCTAACCTTCTCCTGCATGGCCTGTTCGTCCTTCGTTTAGCCCCTCCCACATTCGACCCGCATCGCTGAAAAGAAGCAGGGCTCTTTTACGCACGCTGTAAGCGCATAACCTGCGTCCCTTTTGTCGTCAGGATGTGGACGAGGCCTACATGATGAAGGTGGAGCTGGAGGCCAAGCTGGACGGGCTCACGGACGAGCTGAACTTCCTGAGGTCCATCTATGAGGAGGTAAGGCACCGGAGGGTGGCGATACAGTCCTCTTCATCACCATTTATCCTTTAAAAGCACTCAAAACCACAGGGCCTGTGTCCCTGTGTGACCACACAGACAGAAATCCACCAAAAACACTCTTACCCCAGCAGGACATAACCTCATGAGACCTTACAAGAAATAAAATTAAATTTTGACATAATAATGCAAGTGTCTTTGATGACAAAAACATGTTGCAGTGAAAATATTTTCAAAAATATAATTTATTTCCTCACAGGTTTTAGCATTGTAGAATTTATGGTCCTTGAGGTTAAGACCAGAGACCTACAGTATGTCCCCTATAGGGGACAAAAATGAATTGCAGGGTCTCAGGAGGACAATGGAATAAACCCAACTGTAGACATTTATATAGTAAACTATTTATGAGCTGGTTATCTTACATTATGTTTAAAGCACTTTACAATTAACATAAAATAAGTATAGAAAAAAGAATACAAATAAAAATAATGAAATAAAATAGAAAGTACTGCAACAAATCTTTATGATAATTAAAGGTGATTAAAAGTTAGTGTGATGACATTTAATGACATGAAGTTAAGGAGAAAAGGAATTGAGAGTAAGTTATAATGAACGATTTCCTCAGCTTAGGGGCCTGCACGTGGAAGGCTAGGCTAGGCCACCTGCTGTCTGTAAATGGGTAGAATGCTGCAGGCCGCGTCGCCACGTCCCCCAATGAAACGACTCTTCCCTCCGCGTCCTCAGGAGCTGCGTGAGCTGCAGAACCAGGTGAAGGACACCTCCGTGGTGGTGGAGATGGACAACAGCCGCAAGCTGGACATGGACTCCATCGTGGCCGAAGTGCGCGCCCAGTACGAGGACATCGCCAACCGCAGCCGCGCCGAGGCCGAGTCCTGGTACAAGACCAAGGTGCCGCTGTCCGCTCGGATCCTGTCTTTCTTACACACACGGCTGTAGAGCGCTGGGCGTCCCTGGCTAATGATAGCTTGGCTGCTACGGTGCTTCACGCATGTCCATTGCATTCATTATCACGAATGTATAGTCAGCACGTTGTTACATGCCGAATACTGAAACATATTTGTTGCTGTTTGTTTTCTTCGGACCAGTATGAGGAGATACAGACTTCTGCTAGCAGATATGGGGACGACCTGAAATCCACAAAGGGAGAGATTGCTGACCTCAACCGAGCAATCGTGAGGATCCAGTCTGAGATTGAACTCGTCAAGGGGCAGGTAAAAAAAAAAAAAAAGCCGCAATTACTCACAAACGGTTTCCATAGCCCCTGGGGTCACTTTCTAACCCCCTAGCCTGCAGTGTGGTGTAGCACAGTGGTTCACATGCAGTACAGGCCAGTTTCTTTCTCAGGGTTTTTTACGTGGTTGTCTCCATCCCCGATCAGCGCGGCAACTTGGAAAACCAGATCGCTGAGGCAGAGGAGCGCGGCGAAATGGCGGTGAGGGACGCCAAGCACCGCATCAATGACCTGGAGGAGGCCCTGTTCAGGGCTAAGCAGGACATGGCTCGTCAGATTAGAGAGTACCAGGACCTGCTGAATGTTAAGCTGGCCCTGGACATTGAGATCGCCACCTACAGGAAGCTGCTGGAAGGAGAGGAGGACAGGTGAGCTTTAGCAGGACTACAACTCCCAAGAGCCCCATCTCTCTCACACATTATATCACAGGCAGTCATTACATCCTGTAAGAAGTAAAATATAACTAAACTTTATTTGTCCTCCAGGGCAATTGGAGTGTTTGTCAACTTCTCGCTATAGCTTTCTTCTGCTTAGGCTTGTAACAAAGGAGGGCTGGGCCTGGTTTTAAAAACAGGTTGCTGCTGGATATGGTTTAAGTGATCCAGTAGGAGGATGATTGACAGAGCAGATACAATCTCTCAAATGGGATTTAGCCATCATCTCCCAGTGTAATCTGTTAAATAAATAAATACCTCCCTTTCCACTTCAGTTGACATGTTTTGCTTATTCTGGCACAGTATGCCTACTGTGTGTTATACATACTAGTGATGGCTGAGGTGAGCCGCTTTTTTTAAAAAAAGCACTGTATAAATGTAATCCATTGTTATTATTATTATTATTATTATTATTGCTGCCAGGACCCCCTTGAAAAAGGTGACAATATCAGTGTGGCTCAAGGGGGCTAAATCTTTAGGGGGATAGTAATAAAAATGTAAAAAATTTTGTTATGATGAAAAATTATTATTATTGTTACAATGGCAGGTATCAAAAGTATAAAAGTATGAAGTGTCAATGGCTAGTAAATAACTGACGTTCATTTAAGCTCCTCTCTGCTAATCATAACAACTAAATTCTGTCCTCTCTGTTCTCTAACAGGCTGGCCAGTGGGATCAAGAGCATCAGCGTCTCCAAGCAGAGCTATGCCCGTGAGTCGCTGCTTCCACATTGGCACACTTCACAGCCTGCCGTGCTCCGATTGTGTTTCTGTCTGACTCTTCCTGTGAATCTCTTACAGCAAATTACAGCTCCTTCCCCATGGAGAGCGCCAGGACCAGCTACAGCAGCTACAGCAGCGGCTACGGGGGAGGCTATGGGGGCGGCTACGGGAAGGGCACTGGCGGTGGCTCTAGCTTTAGCAGCGGCACTGGCAGTGGTGTTAGCATGAGCAGCGGAACCGGTGGCGGTGTTAGAATTAGCAGCGGTACCGGTGGCGGTGTTAGCATTAGCGGTGGAATTGGCGGAGACATCGATGGCGACGATTACAGTACAATCACCCAGTCCAAGAAGAGCCTTGTGATCAAGATGATTGAGACCAAGGACGGAGAGGTTGTGTCCGAGTCCTCGGACGTCATCGAGGATTCTGAGTGAGCACTGCTCTGTTCTCCTCGTGGTCTAGGCTACCTAGAATGAATCCATTTTCACTCACTCACAGATTCACCAAAAAGGCCCCGCTGGTAACTTTTTGTTTACAAAATGAATTGCATCTGAAAAGCACTTAGCCAGCAAAGTAGCTAGCTACTGCCGTTACTATTTTGTCTCTTTTTGACAAACAATAAATCTAATGCTAGCTGCTGCTGTCTATTGCCGAGTTTGCAGTTACTTCAAGGACTTTGTCATGCAAATGAGCTAGATTACTTGCTACCGATTTCCAATGCTAAATCCTAATATCTAATACTTTTCCAGTAAAACAAAATCTCCTAACATTTTCTTAGCATAACAAATTTAATCCACAGACTAAAGACCACCTGGTTTATCAGGAGAATTCATATTAAGCCATTATGCTTCTACATATTGTAACTACATAGGCCTATTAAAGGTAAGGTCATGAGGAAATCTGCAGCATGTAGCTGCCTGACCAGTTACTGCAGAGCAGTTTCGATTGCAATTCTTGCCTGAATGTCAGTTTCACTATCTTTACCTACTGCTAAGTATTGGCATACAGGGAAAATGCAACCTCCCCTTTTCGTGTTTAAAATTATTTTGAGGCACTGATTGAGGTCCCCTGTTAATGTTCTGTTCTTTTTACTCCATTTGATTTGTAAGAACACAAGAATAAAAAAGATGAGAACAGGCCATTCAGCCCATCTATATACTGTACTCCCAGTGCCTCACATACATACACAGGTCAGTTCTAAAGCAATGCTATGGATTAAATCAAAAGCTCTTTTTCTGTTCTTGAAAGCTGCCTGCCTCTGTATTAGACAGGTGTCAAACTCCAGTCTGCTGGTTTGCGGGGTGTTTACAGCATCAGTGAATAATTTAAGTCAAATATTGGCTGAAGAATCCACACACCTTTTTCCCAAGACCTTATTTGATAGCTGTTTGAAAAGGAAATCACAAAAACCAACTTGTTTGACACTCCTGCTGTATTTGATGCTGGAAGCCTTTCTGTAGCTGTTTCTTCCTGTCAGTCTACGTATGGTGGCAGTCTGAACAGTCCACAGACACGGGGTCCGTCATCTTCATTGTCCTCTCTATCACATGCTCAGTCATTCTGTGTGCCCCCCCCCCCCTCCTTCTGCTACCCAGAACAATAAAACAGTTTACTGTGACATCACAAAATGCCAGTCTCCCTGTGTTATGTATGGCTATTGTTTGCGAACATCCATTGCATCATATGACGCTGCTCAAAGACATTCTTGAATGTAGAGAGCTCCTGGGAGGCCCATCCAGCTACAGCGCACTGTTGAAAGAGTGAAAATGTGTCCTACGGCTGAGACCAATCACAGCAAGGAATCGCTGACAGCGTCGCCCAGAGAGGGAGGAGCCTTATTACAAACCAGGGACACCCCTGGTTGGTCAGGTGCCAGCAATCTACCGATGACATTGGTTGGGATGTGTAGCTTGGGTGGCTTAGCTTGCAGCCTGCAGCCTGAAAGAACACTCAGCTAAATTCATAAATTTCAGAGGGCAGACATCCCCGTCCTCCCCTCCTGAATTGGGCTGAACAGATGAAAGATTTCAGTTTCAATGATTCTATTAGTTGGAATGTCCACAGGAAACTAATGTTGCCCAAAGCACATTCACAGGTCTTTCTACATTGATTTTGTCCATGAAAAGTACAGTCATTAAAATCCTAGATAACTACACCACTTTGAAACTGTATTAATTATGCCACTAGCTATTCAAAACCGTGATGTTTCTAATCATGTCCTGGCAGTACACATACAAGCTAGCGCTGTCATGATCTGTTAAATGCGAGTCTTGGCCGGGCATATGTTGATTTCACATTTCTCAACAACGGGGGAGTCGGTTGGGACAGCTCTCTTTTCATGTTCCCTATGTTATCCACTAGGGAGCAGTATGCTCTTCTCACAGTCATCATAGAAACCATCACATTTTCCATCTGTGGAGTTTTCAAGGCTGGATTTAAAAGAGGTGTGTGCCAAATTAGTAGGATTCCGGTTATCATTTTTATTCTATAGCTGTACTTCACAGTTGTTGAATATTGTCTGGGCTTGTTATATCTGACACACAACATGAATTCATGTGCCAACTTGTTTTACTGCACAAGCACAAGTCACATTTGCATTTAGGTTATGCCTTTAATCAACCGTCAACTTTGGGAAAAATTGTTTACACTTAAATAATAATGATAGTAATGGATTGTATTTATAACATACAGTATTTGATTTCACGTTCATTTCACTACCTCAAAACTAAGCTTGTCAATGTGAGATGACGAGATTGCAGAATCACACTGAAAATCTGGCCAGGAAACCAAATTAGAAAAAAAATCCCATTTAGAAATGACAGTCCTCAGATTCACTTTATATTTGAATTAAGTGGCTGACTGAGAATTTTTGAATGAATTTTGAATGAGAATGATTTTGCATAGTATTACTCGTGGTGTATTTTATGACTTCACGATTTGCAAAGGCGGATCTGTGCGACACATCCGACGTGTTTCCAGAATGTTCAATATGTGGGCATTTTGTGGAGCATCGCGTTGATGCCATCAGGCTTTCTCAGGGAAATATAATAATAGAATCTGAAAGGTGTTATTTAGCATGATTTCACGTGAAAAAGTACTGTACGGATGAGCAAGCATAATCCGCAACATGAAAAAGAAATGATTAAGCAGACTGTATGTTAAACATTCCTTTCAACTGTCATGCTTAAGTATTGCCCCAGACTGCCACGGGGCATTGTTCTTCATTTTGACAGGTGATGAGCAACACTGTCATCATTCCCCTGCAACTCAGTTCACACCCAGATCAAGCTGCTTTTTCTGGCTGGTTGCTCCAGATCTGCGGTATATTCCCACAATGGGAAAGCCATCCACGCATAACCTTAACTTCTTTTTTTTTTAATATTCCGAATAATATTATTGATTCATTCACTTTCACCATCAGCTATTCTCCTGTAACCTTAACTTCACCTATTCACCCATACATTTAGTTTCACCTTATCAGGAGGTCAGCACCATCATCCTTCATAATGGGCACTTTAAAAATTTATGGAACTCTTTTTTTTGTTGTTGCATTTTTCAGTTGACGGTTTCTTACATTCAAAAAGATTTTTAAAATAACCACGTACATCAAACGCTTTACCATGGAGACCCTACACTTAATCAACATCACCTATTTTACCTGTAACTTAGCCATGACCTATTTGACTCACCCATGGCCTTACCCGTTCATCTGTATCCGTACTACCAGCTATTCACCTTAACCATACCTCACTCTCACCTGGTGATCATGTGTGTCTTTGCCATTACCTAGTCATGTTAGAGAACAGCACGTCATCCTTCCTCTGTAGTGATGACTGTGCATTGTGACCTCACCAGGGAAATTAGCACTGCTTGTGCCAGACTGACCACGGCAGCTGAAGCAATGCATAGCAAATGACGGGCCACCAATAGCAGAGCTCACAAAACGTTTTCACTCCATGCCTGTGCGTGGGTAAAACATCCTTAAAGATGTTCTGTTTAGCTGCAACCTGTTTAACTGTGAAGCTTTACACATATCATAAGTGATGTATATATTATCCCTTCTTGGACAATTACTTGGTACTGGTCAGGCCTGGGTCAAATACGTATTTGTTTTGGATTCAAATACTTTACTGTGCTCTGTTGATCTTGCCTGGTGTAACTGTGCCTGCCAATATGACCAGAAGGCAGGGTTGGCACTTTTTGAGAGTATTTAATTGGTTCCAAATACACCAGACAAGATCAGTAAAGCGTAGAAAAGTATTTGGATCCAAAGCAAATACGTATTTGACCCAGGTCTGGTACTGGGGAAATAATAAGACACTCTGGCGGGGCTTGGTCTGGGAGAGGAAATCAGGGCAATGTGGGGCCACACCTACAGGTGAAGTGGGTACACACCTGGGTTGCATGAACTAATTAGCTGTGCTACATCCTGCATTAGGTGACTGAGCTGAGGATCTTACTGGATAAAAAGCTTTTGTTGTGTATTGTTTTATTTCTTCTTTGTTATTTTAGTGTATTATTTTTACTTGGATACCATGAGGGTGAACAGAGAAGATTTTCATTTGTTTAATTTGTTTTATATTTTCGCTGAAAATAGAAACAACTGGTAAAACCCAGAATTGCTATATTTCCGTATTTTCCAGCTGCTCTATCCCTTGGCATGTGACATGCACCATTTGCAACAACAAAAAAATCATGTTGGGTCAGTCCTCTTGTGCATGCATTGCTTAGTCAACTCTTCAGAAAGTATCCAGCTGTTCGATGGCATTGGTCTCTAGTGTGAAAGGTGGCCAGAGCATTAAACCACTTCTGTGGAAGTCGCCCATTGTTGGCACCTTTAGTGACTGCCATGCCTTGCTACGCATTCAGATATGGAGACACTGTGCTGAACTCTTACTAACAAGCCTTAGCCTGGCACAGTTTGACATTCAAAGGAGCCCTGGATCAGAAAGTGAATCCCAGTTTTTTTTTTTTTTTTGACAACCCACCATTCTCTAATGAATAGTAAAATCCTTAAGGGATCAGAATGAAAGGTCAAAGTATTCCTTTCAAATGTCAGAATATTTGCACACTGCGTCCCCAAAGCAAATTACTGTTTTGAAAGTGGGCACAGTGTGCCTGGGAACGTCTCAAAGGTAATTGCTTTCCTTGTGTGATAATTATCACCCAGCCTGCGAGGGATTCTTAGCATTTGAAGCTACCAAGATCGTTCTTGTTGAAAGAGTTCTGTCAGCCGGTCCATCCGACTAACCCCACTTTGAAATGAGCTCCTCATGCTGTCCCTGTGCCCAACATGGCCGCCAGTCCCACAGGGTACTGGACAGTGGGCCGCATCGTTGCCCGGGGAGGAGGGGGCAGGTCGTCGCGCTCCTGTGTCTGAGCTCGAGCAGTCTTCCTGCACCATGTCAGCACAGTTCAGCTGGAGGAATGCAGACTGAAATGAAGTGTGCTGCCAACTCCCCAGGCAGTGCTTGATGAGCCATCGAGTAAATCCTACACAGGAATACAAATTGCTTTTGTGTGCTGTGACTTGTTGCATACGGTTTGCATCATTAGAATCATCTCTAATAGTTATTTGCATTCCCTGGAGTTAAATTCTGTCATTTGTATGTGTGATAAGGATTTAAAACATTTCTTGGATTAAAAAAAAAATGTTGCACTTGAACTTACTTCTAAAATACATGGAGAAAGAAGTATTGGTGGCTAGCTTATGATAAGTTTTTGGATGATCAGCTGTTTAATTATGGTTATCAATCACTTTTTGCTTAGTGTCACTTCTCAACCCCAAAAATTCAGATCAGCAAATAAGGCATGGATGTCAAACTCCTGTCAGGGCTTTTCCTGGCTCAAAAAATTGTGTGTGACAGCGACTGCAGTCGATCCAACTTCACTGCAACCATCAACTCAATGCGTCGTCTCCCTATATTTAGCTACATTTAGAATGTAAAGTTCTGGTCTTTCAGAGAACACCCCAATGCACTGAGATGTCGGCTATATAAAAGGAGAATGGAACTATTACAATATTTTTTGAAGAGTTACGTATGGTTAAGTTCCTGAATTGTGGGAAAAATATAGCCTGTATATATAATATAATATAGCCTTTCTCAGTTCAATCTGAAACAGGTAGGCAAAAACATTGTTGATCAATACAATAAAATCCATTTAACTGCACAATGGATCATCGCATAATTCGGGTATTTGAAAAGAATTGCCAAGTCTTGAACTAGTTCCCATTCATTCCATGGTAAAGAGATTGCATATTTGCATAAACCATTATTGTGTACTTTAGATATTTTCATGGAATTATGTCCAATTACATTGCATAATAGATATGCAATAAAAGTCAGCAGATGTGGCATAAATGAACTGACAATTGCCCTACAGACACAAACCACAAAAATTAAGGGTAAGCAGTTTCTTTTGAAAATCAGAGGACACCTGAGTCTGTTTCATTCTTTTACATAATTAAGTGGATTCTGCTGTTAGTGGATTCTAGTTAATTTGGCATGTCTAAAAGCTCTCAAAACTTTAAAAACTTGAAATGCAGTATCATTACCAAATTGTACTAATACATTCACTGACCTTTTCTAATCAGGTTTTTCGCACAATTTCTCCAATAGGTGCCTTAGGCGGAATGAAAAAAAAAGCTTAGGTGGCCCGTCTAAGACATTTCAATGCAGGAACAACCCTGCTTATGCTTCTATGACATTATTGGCTGTTCTGCAAACACCCAAAAGCATTTAGTATAGGTCTCGCTGTCAGTTGAGGAGCATCAAATGGTATTGAACACTCGAAAAGCACCCTAACAGTGAAAGCAGAAGCCTCCAGCAAAAAAATCACAGGCTTCAACTTGAATTGAGGAACTGACCTTAAATACCTTGAGTCAAGCCTACAACAGCAGTGCCCCACCACCTGGGGGCCAATCCTACAACTTTTGACAGACAAACTCACTTCTTCCACCAGTACACCACCGCTAGAATTTATCCGGCCCTGAATTTGTGCGTACACTCTCACCGGCGCGAGTGGAAAAACAGGAAGGCCAAAAGCCACACTCTTCAGACAGGTGCCACGCTGAGTGCCACACGGCTCCACCAATGCAAAGCGCAGAAGGGCCTGACGTGGATGGGCCATCCCCCTGTCATTTTCACCCAGAGCTCTCACAGCTCGAATGAGCAGCTCAGAGCAGGCAGCTCAGCGATCCGCATGCCTGTTGGGCCTCCCACCCCCCGGGGCGAATACTTCTGTCCGCAGCCAGCCAGTAACCTTCCAGCTAATACCTTAGAGTCAAACAGGGTCTACCCGTTACGTCAAAGGCTGAAGAGGAATGGAGATGCAAACAGACACTTTTAAATGTTCTTTTCTTTTATTTCGAAGGAAGGAGACACACAAAGCCTAGATGCGATGTGGCGTGGCATAAAAAAGGGAGAGTATGGCATTACAGGAAAGAAAGAGAAGTATCAAAATCAAAGCGCTCGAGGCATCATCTTGGCATCCGCCACTCAGTCATATGTCTTTGCGTGGGTGCTAACTGAAATCTATGGCATGCCAAGTTTCTGTGGTGGTGTGACATTTGTTTGTTTCTTCATGTATACCGCAGCAGAAAAAATTCTGATAAAAAGCAAAGATAGACTTGTAACCCACTTGTAGTCCACTCCCGTCAGAAACAATTACATGACATCGATGCAAGCCAGTGCCCTCATTCTGCTTACTGAAGCGTGAAATCAAGACGCTGGAACTCCAGTCGTTGTTCTCACAGTGCAAACACAAAAAAATTCATTTCAACACCACTGAGAGCTATCTTCTTTTACTGAACAGGGCCCTTCTTTTACAGATCGATCCCACTTTATCCTTCTGCAGCCTTTTCCAGTCATTGTTGAGCTCAGCTTTTTGGAAACACCCAGCCCAACAGATTTAACTCCAAGTTTAGGCTTGTCAGTAGCCAAACCCAGGCACGGTGTGTCAGCAAAGTGGAGAGGCTGGTCTTCCCCTATCACCCCTTAATGTCCATCTCTCCTTAATAGCCATATGACAGGGCTGCCCAACCCTGTTCCTGGAGTTCACTCCAACCCTCATTGAGCAGCTAATTTGTAAGATCGGGTGTGTCAAATTAGGGTTGAAATGAAAACCCACAGAGCAGTAGATCTCAGGGAGCTGGGTTGGACAGCCCTGAGGTATAATCTCACTGTTGGAGGACTTCATTACAAAATGTAATTCTGGGAGGCCAAGGGAAATTCAGGGAGATTCCTGACTAATCCAGGAGACTTGGCAAACCTACTTCAAGGAAATAAGATTTTCTTCCTATCTTAGTAGATAGCTATCATGAACAACTAAGGAAATATACTTATTTTGTTTCCATTTATTATTTCTTAACATTTCCCTCACAGCTTGTTCCTTGCCTTTCTCTGCATCAGATCATTGAATATTTGACCACAATTATAGCAAATCACTTGTCCTTTCTTATGAAAAGAAAATGAGTGCTTCTGTCACTGGTTTTAATCTTATTTTTTTGTTGTTGTTTTTTTTCTTCAAATATTGACCTCTGTTGTTTGCCAGCATATATACAGTATATATATACAGTATATATACAGTATATATATATCTATATATATATATAAAATATATATATATATATACAGATGGGTGACAAATTAAAGGAAAAACCAACATAAAGTGTCTTAGTAAGGTGTTGGGCCACCATAAGCCACCAGAACAGTTAGGCCCCTTAATACCAGTTGTGTCATTTGAATGCCACAGCATACCCAGACTTTGTGTGTTTCAGGAGTGCATATGTGGGTGTGGCCAATCAGCTGTGATTGCTGATCAGAAACACCTGGTGGGAGCTCTATAAAAGAGCCTGTTCTGCACCACTCTGTTCCCTCTCTCTCAACCAAGAGGACACTGGAGGAACAGTGTACTACTAACTGCCACTTTTTCTTTACTCTGCACTTTGCATTTTTTGATAGTTTAATAAACCCATTTTTAATCAATCCCATTTTGTGTTTGACCCCTTTGTTATGGTTCTTTCGAACTGGGGTCGTTAACATATTGGGGGCCCGTCCGGGATTGGTAACTGTTAGATTCTTCTAGGCTTAGGTGGTGTTTGATTAGCCCACTACTTCATTATTTAGCCTTTTTTTTATTTTGAGGTAATCCTGGGTGGGGACTGGTCCCTGGTGAGCGTTCAGGGCTTTTGGTCTCAGTCTTGTAGGCCTAAGGTTTCTGAGTTATGGGTTTCAAGTGGCCTCGAGCCCAGCACGGCTCAAAGAAGACTGTTGGGTATTAGTAAGGTTTTTGGGTAGGTAGTCAGGAACCAGGGTGCTCTTTGTTAGTTGGTATTTTTAGGACTTTCTCACTGTCAGTAGTAAGTTGATGTCAATGTGGTATCCTATTGTTTGTGAACTTACAACTTTAGTTTAAGTTGCGGTTTTGTGTTTTCTGTGTGTTTTTTTTGGGTTTTTTTTGTGTTGGTAATTTTAGTTTTAATAGTTTTCCGTTGTCATCTGTGCTTAGATGTATCAGAGATACTGGGACTGCAGTGCAAGTGGAATTCCAATGCCAGCATTTTGGTCCACCCATGGGCGGGTGCTTAGTTGGAGAAAATTAAAATTTTTCTGTACGTGCGAGTGAGCCCGTTCCCATACCTGAGATGAGCGGCAGACAAGGCGGGCCTGAATATTTGTGTTGAAAAGAAGCATGACTTTGCCTGGGCCAAAAGCCCTCCACTGGTGTAAATTTAAATCTTCGAATCGCCACATGCAGTCTCAGTCTATACTCAATGGTACACTCACATCCTTGCCTCCATACAAAGTACTATTTAAGGACATTGTTGCGTTGTACCTTGTTAAAGGCTTTGGGCCGCTGTATTTGAAGGAAATGTAGGTGGCGTAGGAGCCTTTGTGTATTATAACAATCTTGCTGTGGTTAGTTTGGTTCTCAGAAAGAAATAGCAAGGAAATGAAAATAGGGCACATTCTACAGAGACAAGTAGACTCCACAGATAACATCATGTTATCACAAATCATAAATCTCAGTCATGCAATCAGTCCCACCCAAAATATGATCCCAGCAAGTCCAATGACGCACAGTAAACATAATTTCATGAATTCAGTGAAAGTGCCGGCATACTAATTTACATTCTTAAGGGAATACACAATACATTGAATGTGCCAGCAAGTATTTTTGGATCTTTCTGAATTTTTAATCAATGTCTGCAAAATGACTTAAATTTGCAATAACACATCTTATTAAAAAGGAAATCTACCATACCTACATGTGACAAAAACGAATTTTGTCCAGTTCACGTAATGTAATCCAGTACCAGAAGCCTAATCCCAAACTCCACACTTCAAACCCCAAACCTCAAACCCAACCCTAACCCTTTATGTAGTTATATAAGTTGCATAATGATACATGCTTTCATGCATCTATGCATGCCATTCCAAACATATTTTGTTTTGGCCCTCTTTCCTCTTCATAACTTCATACTGAAAAAGTGAAAGGCAGCAGCACATAGACAAGTCACATTAAAATTAATTCTGGAGTTTTCTGTGCATGGGAACCTTGCATCACATACCTGTACAGAACCCTGCCTTTCTCAGTTGGTGTTCTGAATGAACAGCAAGTATGTAATTCTTTGTAAAATGTTACCCCCTGGAATGTACAGTCATAAACCTTTTGGTGATAGACATTTCTCTTTGTCGTTTACACACAGGTCATGTGACATCCCTCATTCATTGTCGCATGAAATGTCATACATCTAAATGATAAAAAAGCAAATAAGGAATTTAGTACTGTAACAAGTGAATTTCTGTTGATTTTAGAAGGACGGCTAGTTAAGTGCTTAGCTTTTGCATTTCCTGAAATATAAAAAACCTATATAATATATAATACCTGTCATAAACTATAAAGGTTGTTCCCTCTTTGTGCCCATGTTTGTAATGCAATGACACACTATGTGACAAGTCTGAAAATATCCTGTCCGTGAATACCACAAACAGGAGGGGAGACAAAAGCGTATCCTTGGCAGAGTCCGACACCCACTTTGCACAAATTCGAATTAATGCCGAGAATGCAAACACAGCTTGTGCTCTTGAGTATACAGGGTGGCATACAAGTGGCATGCCAACAACATCTAAAGCCTTTCTGGACAAATCTCATCCACCCCTAGTGCTCTGCCACTGAGGAGCAATCTTATCACCCCAGTGATTTCTGCCACAGAGATGGACTCTGATCCCCAAGATTGCTCTATCTCAGCCTCCTGAAAGGAGGGTGTGTCTGTCGGATTGAGGAGTTCCTCAAAGTATTCCTTCCACCTTCCGACAATATCCCCAGTTGAGGTCAGTGTTTCATCATCCCTGCTAAGAACAGCCAGGATAGTGGCCTCTTTCTTCAGTTTGACAGCCTTCCTCACCACTGGAGTCAACCAACGGCTCCTTGGGTTGCCGCCAGGACATGCAACTAAGCAACTTTTGACCACAACCCCTTGCAGCCGCTTCCACAATTGAGGTTTTGAACAGGGTCCATTCAAACTCTCTTGGAGGTGCAACTTATGTCCCCTGACAGGGTCTCCCAAGGCGAACAGTTCTGGGGTGGCTCTCGCCCAATGCACACTGGGAAAGGCTCTAGCACCCCCCATGACCCTGACCAGGATAAGTGGGTATAGATAATGGATGGATGGATGGACTCCACAATTTTAGATTTGTAATCAAACAACTGACATGTGGTTAAAGTAGCAGATTCTCAGCTTTTATTAAAGGGTATTTTTATAGTATACACTTTGGTTTCACCATGTAGAAATTACAGCATTTTTTAAAATAAATGTTGAATTGCTTTGCTTGATTCCAGGTGCAGAGGGATAGCAGAATGGAGAGTTCTGGCTGGTGTTTAGGGTCTAATGATCTTTTAAATATCACTAAGCGGTCCTTTTAACTGCTCAATATGCTAAGACTAAAGTTATGAATTTGATGGAAGCCAGCTGGTGGAGGGAAATGAGAATTGTGAAAAATATGTTGTGAATATGTTTGCTCCTATTGACATCAAAGGTTATAGCCAATTATTTGTTAACATAAAAAGCTGCTTACTCTTAGGGTGTACCACACAGCTTTTCTTGTGATGGTGACTTTAAGTAGCACCTCTTTTTGTAGTGCTATACACTTCAAATGCTTCCATTGTTTGATTTTCTTTTTTGATCTGAATGTTTTTTTTTTTTTTTGGTAGATACGCCCTTGTCAATCTTTGCATATGCATATCCTAAAAGGCTTGCATACTATTCTTGAGAATAGTTTATTTAACCTAGTTAATTCCCTTCCTTGTGTCTCAGAGTGAAGATTTCATTCAAGCTTCCTAAATGCTACTACATTGGGGAAAAAAGCAACATCTGGACAAAATAGCACGTTGTGGGCCGGTTCACATTACCAAAATTACCCAGGTTTTTACAAGTGTCATTCATTAAGGACAATGTAAAGGCCATTAGTGACAGCTGTGACAGCTGTGGCATGTGAAAGGTGGCCACGCAAGTTCAACAGCATCAGAAGAAACACTCCCAGCCTGAGAGGTCAGAACACTTCAGACAACTTATTATGACATAATTTGCACTTTTAAAATGCCGTTTTTTACAACTCTGGACCTAGGGTATGCATACAGTAAAGCAATCATGCAACCAGATCACGATCTGCTCCATTGTCTGCACGCCCTCCGCAGAAATCCGGTTCCTCGCTCTTCACCTCGATATGTTCCGACATTAGTCCATCAATGTGAAGGGCATGAGGCCAAATTGTTTTTCACATTGCCTTTTTTATTTCTCATTTCTACGTTTGGTAAATGAATAAGATCCTCACTGAACTGAAGTCATTTCTTGTTTTGAATGCTTAATGGAATAATTCAGTTGGGGATTATTGTTTTGCTATTCATTACTTATGATCAATGCAGCTGTTTTACCTACATGCTTTCCTTAGTTCTTACAGTAGTATGCATGTATACAGGTGCGTTTGTAGGTTTAAGAAGTACTCAAGCTAAAAGAATAGATGCACTATTTTTTTTACGTATATCCCCCCTCCCTGACATTTTCATTTTTCAATTTAGTCAAACATTAGATTGGACTCAGCAAAGTCACTACAAACACACATGCTGTACTAACACCTCCCACACCAGTGTCCCACCCAAAGTTTGACATCATATCTGTCATGAACCACTTTTCAGCACAACGGATACACTAGAGAGGTATTCTGACAGATGGGCAGACAGATACATCAATAGACCTGACCTGAAGGCAAACATACAGAACTCTTGTATTGTAAGTGACCCTGGATAAGAGTGCCTGCTAGATGAAATAAGTCAAGACAGCTGGGTCTTACCATTTCAAAACCAAAATTTTGGCTGTGCTGGACTTGACAGTTGAGGATCTTGTTGAGTTTTAAAACAAGAAGCAGAGATAAAAAGGACTGTTTTTAATAAATGACTATTTATTAACAAGAACCAGATTGAACAATGGCTGTCTGTTTTTTTTTCATTGTTAGCGCTCTTGTGCACTAGCTTTTGCATATGCTGCAAAATTATAATGGCTAATTCTAGAATCTCCCTGCATCCTCCCTGCTGTCGGCCCCTCTCCTGTGATTGGTCAGGAGTAAGGCCAGTTAAACACAGGGCAGGGATAAGGAAGTACATGGCTGATGCTGCTTAGCTCACACAAACGCTGAAAACACACACAGAGATGGGATCTGCTCCGCTTCATTAATAATTTGCCAGTGACTTGGCTCCGTACCAGTTTGCAGATACAGTTTGTGCGTTTGTGTAGTAGTAATGGGCCATTGGGCGTGAGTGAAGTATTGTGTTACGATGGGACACAGAGAATGCAGAGCTGCCTTATAAGGAGAGCATGATGGCCATGTCAGCTTTTGCTGGTTTTGCCCTCGCGATTTTGAGATGGGAGGGAGAGAGAGAGAGAAAGGGGGCGGGGTATGAGGGGCATAATATTTATTTGGAAACACTGTTATGGAAGACACCCTTCTTATTTATTGGGACTTTTATTCTGAAAAAATTCCTGAAAATTCTGACTGTCTCTGTCTCAGTCCCTACCCTCATAGTAGAAACGTCTGCCTAAACAAAAAGACA
Source organism: Anguilla rostrata (assembly GCF_018555375.3). NCBI lineage: Eukaryota > Metazoa > Chordata > Actinopteri > Anguilliformes > Anguillidae > Anguilla > Anguilla rostrata. The sequence goes on from NC_057945.1 coordinate 15,751,732, forward strand.
ATTGCTACCTGAGAACGTGGCCAAAAATATCAGAGGTATTCTATAAAACAGTAGTTGAGGAGATGTAAAATTATGGGTTGATGAGCACACCCTACATATGCCTGTTTATACAGCCACAAAAATGCCGCAGTCATTCTCGCCCTTCCCTCTGTGTAAACCACACCTGGCGTCGCAGTCTCTAAGTCAGGTCTTAGAGCGATCAAGACTACCTCACCCTCAATGAAAAAAAAAAAAAACCACAACTGCCAGTCTTGTGCAAGAAAGGCGGGTTCACAAGGGGGGGGGTAGAGAAGATGTTGTATTTGATTCGGTCGTGTAGATGAAAATGTTTGAAATTGTTTACCGGTTATCCCCAGCCATCTGTGTGTGAGAAGGAGGCATGAACGAGCAACCCGTGATCAAGGCTCACTCTACGGTGGACGACTTCAGGGTTTACGATGTGGTTATGACAGTTGCTAGGCACCACAGAACAACACACAACAGAGCTCAATTCATTAAAGGTGGCTCGAACTAAGAGTGCTTACATACTGATCTGCAGCAGTATGTCATATTGACTTCGGGGGTTATTTTTCATTTCCTGCACAATAACAAATGCTCAATTAAGAAAAATGGACATTCCAGAAGCATACCTCTTCTCAGGGACCGCCTACCATGGAGAACAATTGTATTCTGTCATCCTCTTCATGTTTGTTCGTGCCATTGCCCATTTTGATCCCTCGAGACAAGCCCAGAGATTTAAAAAAAGGCTAACTTCCTTTCTGTCTGGTCTGCGTAAACATGAGATCAACCAAGCATGCTTCAACCTGTCCCTAAAAAGTATATTATTTTCTGTTCTGTTCACCTCTCGGTTTCACCTTTACAGAGCCCTTTCATGGAAAAACCCAGAAAAAACTGGACGAGCAATCAATCAAGCAGATGAGCAACTGGATGAGCATCTATCATGCATACACACACTAGTACACACAGGCCTCCACAAACAACGCGCCTACCCTTGTGCACACATAAACACACACATGCGCAAGCACACGCACACACACACATATGAATGCACGTGTACACACATACACACACACACACATACTCACACACACACACACACGTGTACACATGCACACACACATACTCACACTCACACCCACAAACACACACACACACACACACACACACACTCATATACACACTGAAAACTTTCCATTGCAGTTGTTTCTGACGGTGAGTCAGCCAGCGCGCCCAAAGGCGAGGCATCTGTTCTTCCCATTCAATCCCTGTGCAGAACAGGGACCTGCTGAAGCACACCGCAGGCGTGCCGGCCCAGGGTCCTCCGGTGCCATGGATGTACCGAAGCCAGGACATTCTCAGTGACTCACAGCAACATGGGCCTCTGCATTCGCTTCCCTTTGCAATAACAATCTCACTCTCTCTGCTCACACTCCCTCAATGGTGGTAGTTTGGCAATGGGAAGCCCTGATATTTTTGTTGTTGTCCTAAACCTCTGAGTTTCGTTGAATGGTTGACTTGCAGCCAAACTAGCTTGAAAGGGTGTGCCGTGTAGGCAAATAAAAACATAAAACACCGCCGTCTGTCTGATCATAACCCCCTTCTACCTCTTACCTTGAAAAAGCCATGTTATGCAGCACTGGTCCTCGCATGAAACTGGCTTACTGTAGAATTCCTTTTGTGATTTGAGTTGCCCAGCCTGGTAAAGCGCTCTTCTGTGGCTGTGACCCTTGTTAATATATCATTGCACCTGTCATGAAAACTGAGGGGTTCACCCTTCACATAATGGCTTATTGCTCCCTGTAGGAGTTTTTCAATAAAAAGGGGCTTAAGGCTCCAAATTTGAGATATGTGAGTGCACTTTCAAATTAAGGATACCTTTGGATAGATACTGCCATTGTACGTTTGGTCTGAATGGCTTTATTTCTTTCAAGGAGGCTAGATTTTAAAAAGACCAAGAGGTTGGCGGTAGTTAAAAAAAAACTGTTTGCAAACCTGATTGGCAGATAAAATTACACCTTTTAGGGCCAGAGTTGGTTCATGCATACTCAAAGTAAGTCTAAAATTTCACTTACATTTAAGGATTTGTTTTTCACACCAAAAAGTTTTGCAGAATTGATAAGAAAACAAAGAATAATGTTAAGCAGACTAAATATGCCTTTCAGAAAAGGCACTTACCCACTACTATTTACTTTGTAATTTAAAAAAAACATTTAATCCCAAGAGTCTGGCAATTCTTCATTTAATTCTTCATTTATTTGTAGGTCACAGTTAAGGGCAAAGATTGATCAAATCTAAAACTGACAATTTAGCGTCGGGAATACATGGCAATTGATAAAAAAACTTTGCCGAAATTTAAATATCATGGGTTTTTCAATGCCTTTAAATGAACAAATGGGGGGAGGGCGGGTGCACACTACAACTGAGGCAATGCAACATGCACGGAGAAGGTGGAGGAACAGGAGCTTCAGGGTATTACTAAAGAATAGCATTGTATCAGTCCTTCCTTAGGCACAACCAGCTGCGAAAGAGAAAAGCAAACACGCCGTTTCTTTCTCAACAGTGGCTAGTGTCTCGTGAGCTGAAGGGAGAGACTGGTTGTGTGAGGTATTGCTAAATGTCTTTTTTCCCCTACAGCTTGTCCTTAAACATTCTTTAGACTGTTCATGTTTGCATAGATCATCTCTTCCCCGAGGCTGAACAGATAATGTGTGCCCTGTGATCTCTCGGGTTAATTAAATTGGAATGCGCCATTTTGCTCATAAAGCCACAGATCTCAGGGGTGTATGTTATGCCATATGAAAGATCTGAATTTACAAAAGGCTACAGATATAGAGATGTGTGGAGAAAATGTATCATCAACCACATAACATGTAACTGTCACTTTCACTTATGGAATGGGCTACATTTTGTATATTGTACATCAGATGCTTAAAAAAATTATTTTTAGAAATCATTCAGATGTTTAAAAAATGTTCTTTTTTATAATATACAGAATGATTTCTGTAGTGGTATACATGGAAAATGTGTCTCTTCACAGTCTGCATGGTTTTCTGAGAAAAGACCTGTACCGTGTAGTATCGATTTTTAAGTTAAAATGTGTACATAGTAAATGCACTGTATCTATGTGATGCCAACTAATTCGTTTTTTGTTTGTTTTTGTGCCTGTATGTGTGCCTGCATGACTGCAGGTGTGCATTTGCCAACATTGCTGTGAGTGTGTACCCATACGTGTGCGTATTTATGTGTGTCTCTCTGTGTGCAAGTTTGAGCGTACAAGTATACGTGGTGCATATATGTATGTTTGTCTACTTTAAAGGTAAAGCGGAAGAATGTTTGATAGCTGAATCTAGTGTAATGTATACTCTCTCTCTACTTTCACACACCCTTATCCTTCTTCCTCATTTTTATCACACAAGTTAATCATTCACTCGTCGTTCAGCTTCAAGCTGAAAGTGCCATGCTCAACCTTTAGCGACAGTTCATTCCAGTTATTTTAAATGCAAAACTGCTTGAAACCAAAATAAAGAAGTTGAAGGCTCACAATGAATTCTGTGCATAGCGCAGCTTTTGTTCTTGGCATATCATATTCTTTATAAAGGAAGGGTGGGTAACAGGATGACTGACATGTGACAGGGTGTGGCCCAGGTTGAAGAATGATTTTGTAATCTGAGGTGATGTTTTTTTTTACATCCTATGGGTCCCTTAAAATTCATTTGCAAAGACAAGCAAAGCAAAGCACGTAGATTTGGATAGGCCTGTCTCCTCTGCTGTAGTCATTCCTTAAAGAGTGCACAAACTGTCATCACTCTCTCGCATGATTTTGTGTTTTACATACATAAAGCTATTATAACAGGCCAACTCACGATGTCAGAACTGATGCCACATCGTTGTCTGAGCAGGCTGTTGCTGCAGGCTCATACCATTACGGAAGAGTTGGATTCCATGTTAACAAGGTGATAAAATTGCATCTTTAGAAGTAATTACTATCCTTTTATGATGTTAACGCTGCATTTGTGGCTAAGGAGTCAGGGTATATGGGTTTGTATGACTGTAAGGTCAGTATATGTTCCCACCCATTCACAGAGGATGAAGAACACCGTTGTGCAGGTACATTCTTTCTATTAAACAGCAACGGCTGAGTTAAGTACACGTTTTCAGTGCCAGCACAGGCATGAGTCATGAGGTCTCCACCCAGCTCACCCATGCTTTGAAATCCAGCAATGCCATGCATTGTCAATGGCTTTTTTTCTGCCCAGACAAAGCATACCATAAAAAACATCTACTGCCAAAGTCTTTGAATGAACTGAGCTGAAGTTCGCCCCACCCACAGAAACACAATGCTGGAGAGTTCATTTGCACCATGTACATTTTACTATAAGATCTCTGTGTCTTTTGATAATGCTTCATCGTGAAATGTCTCAGTGCTCAAAATAACCAATTTTATACACTTATTATACATTTATACATGTACAGTTTAATGATTTAGGCTGCCTCCCATATGTATTGTATGTTGTAATATGGATAGACGGAGGATTAATCTTTAATTTCTTCATTTGTATTTGGGGCAATGAATGCACAGTGAGCTGCATAATATTTTTTGACGAAGACATATTTTATCTTGATTTGACTTTGTGCTCCACAATTTTAGATTTGTAATCAAACAATTCACATGTGGTTAAAGTGCACATTTTCAGATTCTATAAAAGGATATTTTCATGCATTTTTTCGTACATAAAAGGATATTTTCATGCATTCACCGTGTAGAAATTACAGCGCTTTTTATTCATAGCCCCACATTTTAGGACACCATAATATTTGGGACATATTAATGTTATGTGAATGAAAGTAGTGATGTTTAGTACTTTGTAGCACATCCTTTGCATGCACACCAGGTGTGAGTATCTTCTCTGGTGATGATCTGCCGGACCTGTACTGCAGCCATCTTCAGCTCCTGCTTGTTTCGGGTGCTAGTTGCCTTCCGCATATGAAAAGCTTATTCAGTTGGATTCTGATCATGTGAAAGATTTGACCAGTCAAGCATTCTGCAGTTTTTGGCTTTGGAAGACTCCTTTGATGCGTTAGCAGTATGTTTGGTGTCATCGTTTTGCTGTCGGTTGAATTTGGAGGCATTTGGTTGAACTTGAGCAGATAAGATGTTTTTGTACACTTTAAAATTCATTCTGTGGCTTCTGTCAGCAGTTACATCATCAATGAAGACAAGTGAGCCAATACCTGTGGCAGCCATACATGTCCAACACCACCATGTTTGACAGATGAGGTGGGGCACTTTGGATCCTTTTGGCCTCCACACTTTGGTCTTGCCATTATTCTGATACAAGTGAGTCTTGGTCTCATCTGTCCACAAGACCTTGTTCCAGAACTCTGCAGGCTCTTTTACGGTACTCCTTAGCAAACTGTAACCTGGCCATCCTGTTTTTGTTACTAACTAGTGGATCTTGTAATGTAGCCTCGGTTGTTCTGTTTGTGAAGTCCTCTGTGCACAATTGTTACTGACATCTACGCCTGCCTGCTGAAGTGTGTTTCTGATCTGTCGCACAGGTGCTTGGGGGTTTTTCTTTATTATGATGATAATTATTTTGTCATCAACTGTCTTCCTTGGCCTACCAGGCCTGCTGCAATTACTGAGCTTACCAGTGCTTTCTTTCTTCTTAATGATGTTCCAAACAGTTTTGGTGAGTCTAAAGTTTGGCCTATGTCTCTGACTCTTTTTTTTCGTATCTCTCTGCCTCATAAAGGATTATTTGTCTTTCATTGGCACAACTCTGGTCTTCATGGTGTCAGACACCAATAACAAACTACAAAGGCAATCAAAAGCCTAGAATCAGACTACATTTATTAAAAGCTCTAAGGAAGCAATTGAGCACACCTGACTAATCAGAAGCACCTGTGAAGACATTTGTCCCAAACATTATGGTGTCCTGAAATGAGGGGACTATGTATAAAACGTGCTGTAATTTCTACGTGGTGAAACCAAAATATATAAATATGCTCTTCAATAAAAGCTGATAATCTGCACTTTGACCAAAGTGAATTGTTTGACTAGAACAATCAACAAAAAATATGCCTTTGTCCCAAAGATTATGGAGCTCACAGTGTATATTTTTAGCAGCAGTTGTTGAGTTTGAGAGTGCCTCAGGTACTACACACTTATTCCCACAACTTCAAAGATTTTCCACACATCTTACTTCCACGAACTTCAAAGATTTTCCACACATCTTACTTCCACGAACTTCAAAGATTTTCAAAACACAAATTATGGAAAAAAGGATCCACATATATCTTGTATATAATTTATGAATGTTTACCTTTCATGTATAATTTATATATATATATATATATATATATATATATATATATAATGTGTGTGTGTGTGTGTGTGTGCATGTGTGTGTGTGCAAGCGTGTTTTGTGTGCAAGGGTGTGTGTACTATGTGTGTATTTTGCAAATGCTTCATTCAGCACAGTGTAATTTGGCACAGCACCACATTACATCAATAAACCACATCAATATGAGTAAACAGAGAGACAAAGCACCAAGATACGGGTTGCCATAGTGTCCTGTCACACCTCTCTACAGTTCGTAGTCTGCAAAATTCTGTACATGATAGGACCGCCCATCGTGATCCTGCATAGAGCACCACAGACACCTTGGATCACACAGTTACAAGCAGCAATGCAGAACTCTCAAGAAGAATAGCAATGGGTGGTTTCACCTATGTACCGTAATAATACACAATAATAGAAAAAAAAGGAAAAATGTGTTCAATTATGGGCCTGGCATTAAAACTTATTGACAATTTAAATTGCATCGGTCCCTAGTGCTGCCTCCGGACCCCAGCCACTCAGCCTTCCATTAATGTCAGGAGGTGAATTATTGTTCATTAGTGGCATTTGTATTACACCAGATTCTATCTAACAAAATAAATAAGCAAATTATCTTTTGTTGATTTGCTTATTTATTTTATTTTACATTTAATGGCTATGGTGTAATAAATAATTTTGGCTGCAGTTTCATTTAATGAACTACAACATGCAAATACATATTATCATTGTTGTTGTTGTTGTTGTTGTTGTTGTTGTTGTTGTTGTTAGAGAGCTGCTCTTTTCTACACAGCTTTACAGCATGTACAGTCGGTGAGTTCTCATAGATCTATTACAGGTGTGCAGAGGGAACATCACCTGTTTCTCTAAAACCAACAACACTGTTCTTGCCTCTGCATTCGGATATAAAACCAGAGGTGATGTGGTTCGACTGGAAGGTGTGTAAATAAAAGAGAAAATGCAACGCTTCTAGTCTAATGTCAAACATGAATGCATTACAAATTGTAGGCTTAGTTAATGTTATAAAAATGTGGGCTATGCATGCTGACCAAGAGAAGCACTCAATGGGGCTGAACTGTGAGTTACAGCAAGCAAGGGATGGTCCTTGCAATCCCATAAAGGACAGTGCGGGGACAGTGGAAGGTGAGCAGCAGCCTGTGAACACAAAGGCAGCTTCTGACAGTCCAGCTCAATTTAAACTGCCTCTAGCACTGTTAATTCATGAATCTGTCAATATATTAATAAATTCATCATGTTTTATTGCACGCAATATTGTTTCCTTTTAATTATGCCACTCCTTCAGTACCAACTGATTTTCTGCAGAGCCAACAGGCAGTTACAAAGCAAAAGATGCATGCATGAATCTTTGGAAAGCTTGGCTAATTTTTCTGTGATGCTCCCTTTTTCGGCCAATCTCAAGTTCTTTTTGAAGTAACATGGGAGTTCCACAAATATTTGGTCAGCTTCAGTAAAAAAAGAATGATCATATACACAAGTTATCCATACATTTCAAAATACTGTATTTGGGTTCAGATGCAGCCCTAATATGCATATACAGAAAATGATTCCTCCTGCTTTTAAAATTTTCCAAAGCGCACTGTGGTTATAGATTTAATCTGGGATTTAGACTCTGCTGTTATACTGTAATTTTATTTTGTGAGTGTGTGTGTGGGTGTGAATGTGTGCATAGCAGTCTGTGTATGTGGCAGAGTAGAACAAAGGGTGTGGTTGAGAGTCCGTGCCTGTGCACCTAAAGAATAGGGATCCTAACTAGATAAGAATCAAAGTTGCCAGCGGCCTAAATATACATACCTTGCTATTCAGATAAAGCATAATTATTAGCTTGGTTCCCACACAGTTGCTCGTTATTCTAATGAAAAGACATGACTAAGAATGTGCATATAATTCAACTCTGGAACATTTACATCATAAAAGAAGGTTAAAAAAAAACACCTTAAACAACCCTACGGGCAAAAACTATAAATTACTGTTATTGAATTCTCATTATTTGTGCATTTATTCTTTTAAACATTCCAGAACAGATATTTACACTGCTGCTTACATTAACATTAACACAGATTAACATTACTTTTTTGTCAGTTCTTTGGAGATGTTCCTGCCATTGCCATTCAGTTTTTCAAGACATACACACGCGCGTACGCACACACACGTGCATGCATGCATGCATGCACACACACACACACACACACACGAGCACACATGCATGCTTCGGCAGAGGGGGACCAGCATGGCCTGCATAGAAAAAAGGAAGGGTATGCCCATGACGTATGCCTGTGGAGAACAATGCGCTTCACTTCCAAAGTTGACTTCAATTGATTTCAACTCAGCAGTTCTGTGTCCAGTGGTGGCTGCTGAGCTGAAAATTGTTTGGACAGAAAAACTGATTATTGGTCTCATATAGCCAGTTCTCCTCAATTAGGCTATTAGGCAAGTGATAAAATTATTTTTATTTCCATTGCAAAATTGTGCGCATTTTATTAACATTCTTCAAAAATTTTGGTACATGTATTTCTTTGAACTCACACTTGAGGAATATTCATGGAAAAGAGTTGCAATGCACAGATTTTTTTCAGTTAAATGATCTTGAAGCTCTGGGTTTTGTTAGACTGCCTTTATTGAAAGTTGTACTGAAAGCTAAGGCAGTAGTTAACAGAGTGGTGTATCTTTTTTCTTTCAGGGTGTACAACTGATTGTGCCTTATTGAATTCATTGTTTAATCTCCCTAACATTATTACTTTAAACTTCATAACATCAAATAGGTTGAGACCAATTATCATTTTAAAGGGATGCTTTCCTCCCCTATTTCTAGCTTGCGACCAGCTGCCACTGTATGCGCCTCTAGAGAACCTTTATATGGAGAGGTTCTCATAACATCAGCAGTCTGTCTATGCCCAGTAACACTTGTGCTTCCAGCCATCCTTGCCTTTAGTGATGTTGCATACCGTGGGCTCCATAATCTTTGGAAGTTTCAACACTTTTATACGTACAACCCCCCCTCAATTTCAGGGGACCATAATATTTCAGACAAATGGCTTCACAGGTGTTTCTGATGAGTTCAATGTGTTTAATTGCTTTCTCAGTTATATAGAAGCTTACAGCATCTACTCTGGATTCTAAGCTTTTGGCTGCATTTGGAGTCTGTTATTTGCGTCTGTCAACATGAAGACCAGAGTTGTGCCAATTAAAGATAAGGAGGCTGAGAAATAAGACAAACAGCCTGAGACATAGGCCAAAATGTAAGCTTACAAAAAACCAACTGTTTGGAACATCATTAAGCAGAAAGGGAGCACCAGTGAGCCCAGTAATTGTAAAGTGCCTGGTAGGCCAAGGAAGCCCTCTAAAGTTGATGGCCAAATAATTCTCACCTTAATGAAGAAAAAACTCCAAACACATGTCTTACAGATCAAAGACACTCTTCAGGCATGGATGTACCAGTGTCTGCAGAAGACTTTACAAACAGAACTACAGAGGCTATACTGCAAGATGCAAACCACTTGTTAGCCACAGAAACAGGATGGGCAGGTTACAGTTTGCTAAGAAGGACATAAGAGAGTCGGCAGAGTTCTGGAAAATGGCCTTGTGGACAGATGAGACCAAGATTCACTTGTATCAGAGTGATGGCAAGAGCAAAGTGAAACAAAATGAATCAAAATGAACTGGCCAAGATCCAAAGCAATCCTCCCCTCATCTGTGAAATGTAGTGGTCAGGGTGTTATGGTTTGGCTGTGCATAACTGCCACAGGTACTGGTTCACTTGTCTTCATGATGTAACTGCAAGACAATGATCCCAAACATACTGCTACAATAACAAAGGAGTTTTTCAGAGCCAAAAACTGGAAAATTCTTGACTTCATTCCCATGATCTGAATCCTATGGAACATGCATTTCATGTGCTTAGTAAATTTACTGCAACCAGCCCCCAAAACAAGCAGGAGCTGAAGATGACTGTGATACAGGCCTGGCAGAGCATCACCCGAGAGGATACTCAGCATTCAAATGAGCACTAAACATGACTACTTTCTGTGGTGTGGGGATGGCTGGTTTAAGCAGCCACACCTGCCCTGGGTCAAGCTAATTAGACCTGGCCAATTGGATAATTGGTTAAGAATTAGATAATTGGCCAGGCTAATTGGACCCGGGAACAGGAGTGGCTGCACCTGTGCGTAGTGAGGTAATCAGTGCGCACAGGTTAAATCTGCCATCCCCACTCAGACAAGGAAGCCTCTGTCATGACCGTTTTAACATCTGCTTCTTGGCGGTAACATCTTGCCAACCTTGAAAATAAACCTGGACTGTTTAACATCATCTCCCTGTGTCTCTGTGCTGGAGGGCCCCTAGGAAAGCCACTTCGGTGGCCTGTGGCAGGCTTGTTTGCCACACTTTCATTTACATGATATTAATATGTCCAAACATTATAGAGACCTGAAATGGGGGGTATGTATGAAGAGTGCTACAAGTTCTACATGGTGAAACCAAAATGTATAAACATAACTTTTTGTAAAAGTTGAGAATCTGCACTTATCCACATGTTAATTGCAAGTCTAAAATTGTGGAGTACAGAGCCAAATCAAGAAAAAAATGTCTTTTTCCCAAACGTTATGGAGCTCACTGTATATATACTAACATGTCTGGGAATGTTGTTATCTTGGTCTAGCACAGTTTCTCCTGTCACTCAAATGAATGCTCCTACGTTCTCCTACATTGTAATTTGCTCTGGATAAGTGTTCGCTAAGTCAATGAAATGTCGCCTTTCTGCGGTGGTCATTTAAGGTGCAGTACTTCGTTAATTGATAACACACAGTCCAAGGACAGCCCTGCAGCCCTACTGTGGCCTAGCCTGTGAGTCAACCTTCTTGCATAAATTAAATTTGATTATACTGATTCTGCACTCATTTGCCCTCACCGTACGCACGTCATCAGTGTACAGCCTGGATGAGAGCAATAAGTGAATAAGTACATTTAAATGTGAATACTTTGTTAGTAGTAGCCTTGTAACCCACAATTTGCAGGTTATATACCCAGGTAGAGCTTTGTCTTTGTATACTAATGCAAGGTAATTATCCCGAACTGCCTCAGTATATAATCAGCTGTACTAAGCAAAAATATAAAAATTGTGTCAGTTGCTCTGTATAAAAAGGTCTGCTCAATGCCAGTAATAGTGAACAGTGTAAATTTAAATTACAAGGGTGCGGCCACACACACTGTAATGCCAGAGTCTGGATTCCATTTTGTTTTTGCCAGACACAGACACACACAGACACACATCTGCAAGCAAACCTGTTTTAACACTCTGAGGCAATGGTTGAGATTTCCGCTCCCACCGCCACCCTGGGCGGCATCGACCAAACCTGCACAGGGAGTGGCAGATCAACTGCTGGCACACAGGCCCACTTGGCATAGATATGATTTCGTATCACTTGTCCTTAGGTTGTTACATATCATCTTTACAATTCTCGTAGTACAGCCTCTCAGTTAAAAGAAATAAAGAGCCTGCAATGCCTGTTCAAGGGAAGGCTTTAAAAGAACTAAAAAACAAATGAACAAAGCAGATCCACAATATATTTTCTCTCCACTGGACAAAAACCTTTCCTTGCGGGTTTTCACATGAAACAGCGTTCCCGTTTGGAGGGGAAGGAGGAGTCGGACTAAGCTGGCCGTGCTCATTCGCACAGACACACTCGCCAGGGCGCACAGATGTGTTGGGACAAAGCAGGTCTAAAAACACAAAAGCCACTCATTTCCCTGCCCTTGTTTTGGCTGCACACTCATTTGTTTTTGACTCCAGTTTGTAATGCTGCCTTTGTCAGCTTCTTTCTCACCCCGCTCTGCCCCCAGGGAGAAATGACACAGGGTCAACCCTGGTAGAGCGCATCCCGTGTGGAGTCAGCAATATTAGCATGTTACCTTATTTCTCCTCATGTAGTTTGCGTGTGTATACTGTATACATATATACTCTACACACATGTACAATGAGCTCCATAATGTTTGGGACAAAGACATATTTTTTCTTGATTTGGCACTGTACTCCACAATTTTAGATTTGTATTTAAATTCATTAGTGAGTACAGTGCACATTCCCAGCTTTAATTTATGGATATTTTTGGCTTTGGTTTCACCCAGAAGAGATTACAGCACTTTTTATGCATAGCCACCCCCTTCAGGGCACCATAATGTCTGGGACATACCATTGTTATGTAAATGAAAGAAGTCATGTTTAGTACTTTATCTCATATCCTTTGCATGCAATTACTGCTTGACGTCTGTGACCCATAGACATCACCAGGGGCTGAGTATCTTCTCTGGTGATGCTCTGCCAGGCCTGTACTGCAGCCATCTTCAGTTCCTGCTTGTTTTGGAGGCTAGCTGCCTTACAGGGATATTTCTCTTTGGTATAATACAAATAATATTGTGGAGCCTACAGTGTTGTATTTGCATAGCATGAATACTCGCATCATCGACTGTCCCTTTTAACCACAAATGGCATCGCCATTCCTCCCGATTTTCAGTGTCCCAATTCACTCCCATTCATTTTCGGACCTTGTTGAAATTAATAGTTTTAAACACAAACTAACCATGGAGGATAATAAATCGATAAAAGTGAGTACAAATGTCAAGAGGTCTTGACAGCCCCAAAAGCCCCACCACCATGTTTTACAGATGAGAGGGGGTGTTTAGGATCTTGAGAAGTTCTTTTTGGCCTACAGACTTTGCTCTTTCCATCACTCTGATACTGTACAAGTCTGTCTTGGTCTGATCTATCCAAAATACCTTTTCCAGAGCTCTGCAGAGTCTTTCAGGTGCTTCTTAGCAAACTGTAACCTGGGCATCCTGTTTTTGTGGTGTAGCCTCCGTATTTCTGTGACTTGGCATTTTTGTATGTTGAAAAGGTTTTTTGTTGAGATATGTATAATAGTGTGTATGTGTGTGTGCACGTGTGTGCTTTTATATTCTTCTTTCTCTGCTTGCTGCTCATTAGGCTCCACAAAAGCCTTTGCTCTGTGCTTTTTTTCCCATGATGTAACCTTCCTGGATGAGCTCAGAGTGTTTCGGCACCGCCTTGTTGCTATGAGAACAAAACGTGCCCACTATTACTACACAGACTCCCATTTCACTGTGAAGAGGGAGCCCTTCTCACATACAGGGCTTTCTCCATTGGCTTAGTGCTGAATTCCAAGACGGTGAATGTCGCGGCCCTGCCCATCACCACTCCTCTGCCCAGACCTGCAGGACCCACAGCCCCTCAGCAGGGCTGTCCCCTGGGAGGGGTCACTCGTTTCCCCTCCAGCTGACAGTGACACATTCTGGATGATACGCCACCCACCCTGACACATTCTGTACGGTACACCACACCCACCCTGTCCAGACTCATTTCAGTACAGCAGGTGTGTGTCTGTAGAGCACACACACCACTGAAGGACAAAGCTTTTCTTTCTTTTCATCTTTCAGCCTCCCACTTTTTTTCTTCTTTCCTTTCTTCAATGAGACACAAGTGACTTCCTGCCAGAGGCAGAGGGGGTTTAGGTCGGCAGGGTTCTGAGGCTCTGCTACTCCTCCCAGTAAAGCATGGTCAGTGAGAGACAGGCTTCTCGTCCAATCAGAATCAGCACTCCCTCTCTCTTGTAGTACCTTGTGAACCGTCCACTGTAGACCAGTCACAGTGTCCATGCTTCAGCTGCACCATTCCTGGCTTGCAGATGCAGGTGGCCAACCAGCAGCTCAGCCAAATTGTGGATTAAAATAGGGGTTTGTGGGGGACTTATTTATTTATCTGAAGAACTTTTGTAACCATCTTTGTAAGTCCATCTCATGGACACACCATTTGTCCTTCTGTTTTATGGAAAATGCTGCACGTTTTAGTTTAGCAGCTAAACATTTCCTTTGATTTATCCAGTTCCCATTTCAAAAAATAATATAAATCTCAAAGAGATTATATACCATACAGATGCAAGTTATATTTTATCAATTGCGATTGCAGTTTAGCTAATGAGACAAGTTGCACAGTTTTGGGGAATTTACAATCATTTCAAAGTCCGTATTTTGAGGCCTGTGCCTTATGCTATATGCACAGGTAGTGTCCGTGTTGGTTCAGTATGAAAAGAGTATACGGGGACTCTGCATTTGATTTATTGTGACAATCAACTGCCTCAAATATTTTCATGAGGTAGCAGTCACCAAACCGGAAAGGTTGCTTTGTACCGTTGATAAGTTCAACAATTAATTGTGGAATCACCCCATTGCTACAAAAGCTCATTGTCACTAAGACCACGGATCTGATGACTGAAGACCTGCCTTCTGTCAGTGCCAAAGCCAGAATTATTTTTTTTGTGTGTGTATTCAAAAAGGGCGTTCCTTCATATTTTCCTCCCTTGAGAAAAGGCTTTCTCTCTCTCTTTCTCCATTCTTTTTTCCCCATCTCTCTCTTCTTTGTTACCGGTACTGTATTCCTGATATTCACGTGGAGTGGGGAATGGGGGGGGGGGGGACTTTCAGGCTGTTCAATTGTTTTATACAAATTGTTCACCGAGAGAGGAGAAGGTTCAAGGAGGACACTTTCGGGTCACCCTTCACCTCCTTTTCCCCCGTTACCTTGGCAACCGACAACCTTTTACCCCTACCCCTACTTTTTTTACCCCCAAGTTTTTTTTTCTCGCCTGTGATGCAATACAGAATAGGTCTCTCTCCAGTGCATCCAGCAGAGGTCCACAATTGGTGAGGGCCAGAAAAAGAATGAGCCATTTGACTTCTATGAGTCTTTATCTGTGATAGTTTTATTAATGCACGTGCGTTCATGTGAGGACAGGGATGTATATTTTTGTGTGCATTATTCTCAGAGGAGCACTCAAAATAAAGTTCATATGAAATTTGTGTATTTTTTTTTTTTGGGGGGTGGGGGGGGGGTTTGTGCGTGTGAGCAAATGTCAGTCAGAACCTTGTGAGTTTCTTCGCTCTGGTGATTCCCACACAACCCCTGCAGCCACTTTTCATCTGACGGACCGGAGCCTGAGGGACAGGCTCCGCCCAGCAGGACCCCACTTATTTCTCACCTGGAAGCGATCCGGCAGCGGGTTACATAAGTAAAATCAGCAAACCTGTCAAAATCAGGGGGGGTTGTGTGACGTAAAGCTTTACAGGAAATGTAACTATAGATCTGTAGATACCTTTCAGACTTTCTGGCATTAAAAAAATAATAAAAGCCTTTAATTGACACCGCTTGCTGTTTTTTTGGTTCGCTGCTGCATTTCGGAGTGTGCTGTTTGCTGAATGTGCCTGTCAGTGGAGTGGCAGCTGTGTTTGCCTTCAGCCAGTGCTTCCGTTACCCGGTCAGGGCGGTGACAAATGACAGTTCAGACAGTTCAGGGGAGGGACCGTCCTGCAGGCAATGCAGCGTACCTGAGCACCCACGCCTTTTTAGTTTGCCGTTAAAATTTCCCCCCCCCAAAAAAGAAAAAGAAGGGCAGCTGAAATCTTGAAAAAAATGTAGCACCAAAACTTACAGCTTTACTCTTTGCTCTTTTCTCAAAATTGTCATTGTTATGGGTATTAGAGTCTGAGTGCTTGTGACGCATATTTCAGGCACTTTTCGCTGATTGACTTTTTAAAGCCATAGTAATCCTCAGTTATGGAGCCAAACAATCACGAAAGAATAAGAAGAAAAAAAATGCCTTCAGGTGTTAGCTGTAGTTTAAAAAAAAAAAATTGAACACCCTTTCCCCAGGCGAGCCCTATACCTGGAAGAGTCCCAGCTTATCAACTTTCACTCACTCTCGCTACCTGCCCAACAGGATGGGCGGGTCCTGCCGGGAGCAGTAGTTGCCCTGGGGGGGAGGGGCCAGAGAGCGAGAGTGAAGAGAGATCCGCAGGTAGCAGCGTTCTACAGGTCTCGACCCCGCCCCCTTCCAGAAGCAAGGACTTAAAGGGGCCCGTCCCGGGACAGAGTCGCTCACAGAGGGATTTGACTCTTCTTTCGTGAGGTAGCTCGTTCCTCCAGGTCCACTCTCTCTGATTTGCTTGAGCTTGCGTGCTCTCTGTCTGCCTCCTCTCATTTTCAGCCTTTATTCTCACACTCCCCTCACCAAGAAGCAGCAGTCATGGGTAGCAGGAGAACCACAAGCTTCAGTACGTACAGCAGCGGAGGCAGCATGGGCGGCGGCATGGGCGGCGGCGGCATGGGCGGTGGCGGCGGCGGCATTTCGCGGAGCTACTCCAGCCAGTCCATGTTTGCCGCCCCAGGGAGCAACCGCATGAGCTCCATGGTGCGGCGCTCAGGGGGCGGTGGCGGCGGCGGCGGCGGCGGTGGTGGTTTCAGCAACTACAGCAGCTACAGCAGCGGCGGCGGCGGCGGCGGAGCTTACGGCTCAGCCTACGGGGGCTTCGGTGGCGGCGGCGGCGGCGGCTTCGTGTCAGCCCCCATCACCGCCGTGACCGTCAACCAGCAGCTGCTCACCCCCCTCAAACTGGAGATTGACCCCAACATCCAGACCGTCCGCACGCAGGAGAAGGAGCAGATCAAGACCCTCAACAACCGCTTCGCCACCTTCATCGATAAGGTGAGTCCACCCCCATCAGCAAAAAGCAGGTGAACAGCATCCACGGCATGACAGACTATGATAGTGAACCGGTGGAGGCAGGCCACGGGTGTGTCCCATATGTACCTTATAATTAGGGAGTTAAAACTGCACCGGGAATCATCTAAGTACAGTGGATGCTTGCATGGGTATGATGTGATCTCGTGAGCCTACCAAAACTGCCTTGTGACTGAACGGCGTGACGCATTTCAGGAACGGTACATTTTCATTGGCTGACGCTGCATTCCTGCGCGCAGTCTGCGTTAGTGCGATCCGCTCGTTGCGGCTCGTCGTTCCTGTTTTTCCGTTACTGCCGCGTTCGCTGCATTTACGTGACGGTAAAGCCCAAAAGTTTCCCTTTGCCCTCGCTGGGCTGCGCACATTGAAAATGTCCGTGAAAGGGGAGAGGCAACGCGCGAGCTCCCCATCTCTTTATCGACCCCCCGCGACAATGGCAACCCGAGGCTGGCCTCCCGTCAAAGGAAACGGCCTCCTTGTGTTGCGTTTTAATTACCCGAAAGCCTCTCCCGTTACAGCGTGCTGCCGGTACCACGCGCACCCCTTGCCTCTGTGGTCTGGGTCAGAGAAGGTGAGCGAGGAGCCCAGCCCATGCCACATAGTGCGACTGCCACTGCTCTCTAAACAAGGGCGGGGACCAGCCTGTTCCGTGCATAACAGTAACAGCTCGCCGGGGGGAGGGGGAGGAGGTGGGCATGAGTTCAAAGTCCAAATGCCTGGTTTCAGCCATTAACCTTTTAAGGTGCAAATTCTACTCACAGATAGGCGATTAGAATGTTCTTAACGGAATGGAGTTGTAGAACAGTAAATTTTGAAGAAAAAAAACATTCCAAAAACCGACTCTTTTAAGGGGTTGTGAATGTGAAAGTTTGTGAAAGTGAATGTCACTTGTACTTCAAAAACTTTTTTTAACAAGTGCTCTGTTTTGCCTTTATTCCTAAACAAACCTTTGTAAAATTATTGTTGTTAAATTATTGTTTTAAGAAAAAAATTAAGTATTTGTATTTGTTTTTAAGTCAAAGTTAAGGGTAAATGTTGAATTTGTTCAGGGATGAGTGTTGCATGGTTTTAGAGGCAGACTTGCAAGCTGCATTCAGTGGATGATAAGTGAGAAGCATTTTTACCTTGTCAGCACACCAATGACCGCAGACTAAGAGCAATGTTCACTGGGAAAATAGGGGCTGAAATGTATGCTTGCATTTGAATGCTCATAGATTTTCAGTGGCAGCCAAGCAGGATGATTGTGCTTAACAGTGCCCACTGGGAAAGAAACAGACGTGTTCATTTTCTCATCCGTACTCTAAAGTACACAAGACACACCCGTAATTTGCAAAGAAAACAAAGCGCTAGCTGCAAGCTAGAACAAAGCGGCGGTTGCGCCTTATCGGCAATCTGCACGGTCAGCGTCGCTCTCAGCCACGCCCGTCCTGCACTCGGAAAACTGGAAGAAAGGCACTGGCGTGTAAACTCATTGGCTGCAATGGCTCTCTGTTGAGCATTGTGCTGGTACCGGCATTCACAGAAAACCTTTTTATCTAAAACCGCCTGAAAGAGGAGCAGACATCTGATTAATGTTTCATGGTATAACAGATGTGCGTCTTTGTTTTAAGCCCTGTGCCAGGGTACGAATCAAACACTTTTTTTCCCCCATGAGTACCCCAGAGGGCATTAATAAGAAAACAAAGAAGTCGCCATTGTTGGGACTTATCGTAAGCCATGACAAAAGACCGTGTCAGGTGTGGAAAACCACAGCAAGAGCCCTTGCCCATGTGTACCCACTGAGAGGATTTTTTTTTTTCTGAAAAGAATGATGTACACAGTACTGCGCCAGTACAGTACTAGACATAAACACTTATTTGGCTCTGTGTCTACCACCCAAACAGAGGATATGAGTCAGACCACTGAGTCACAACACCATTGCTGCCACTTGTAGCAGTGAAGCAACCACCAGAATGGGGGGGATAACTGGTTAATCCCACTGTTGAGGGTGTGCCAGCTAACCAGTACCACAGAAATGCCCAATTCATTCAAATCTAAAATCATTACAAATAAAATCCGCCTTTTTTACAAAATATTTGTATTATATACAACTTGATGATGACGTCCAAAAGGAACTTATTTCCCATCTGCCTCGATGATCCAGGGAATCAAAGTGGGTCGAGAATGCAAGGGATTGCGCAGCCAATCAAATTGATTCAGGTGCAACCTCTCACTGTGTGTCCTCTCCCCGACAGGTGCGCTTCCTGGAGCAGCAGAACAAGATGCTGGAGACCAAGTGGAGCCTCCTCCAGGACCAGAAAACCACCCACTCCAACATCGACGCCATGTTCGAGGCCTACATCGCCAACCTGCGCAGACAGCTGGACAACCTGGGCAACGAGAAGTACAAGCTGGAGGGAGAGCTGAAGAACATGCAGGGCCAGGTGGAGGACTTCAAAAACAAGTGAGTGTCCACACTGCCTTCACGGATCCATGACACCTCAGAGAGATACCTTCCAGAAGGCTGTTGCTGCTCCTTGCTGTGATTGTATTTCATCTGCTGGTGAAATACGGAAAAAAATAATGTATGGTGCAAGGGGGAACATGTGGTTTCCATTTTGCTGAGCACCCCCCACAGTCCAGAGTTTTGAAGAGTTAAATCGCTGTCCTAATCTGTGACTTTGCTTTGTAGGTATGAAGATGAAATCAACAAGCGTGCTGCCGCAGAGAACGAGTTTGTCCTGCTCAAAAAAGTAAGAAGTGAACCTCTTTCCTTGAGCAACCATTTTTGTATATGTGCATAGTTAGACATTGACACTGCATAGTTCCAAGCTACAGTGAACTTATCTTCTCCCACACTAGGATGTTGATGCCGCTTACTTGAACAAGGTAGAGCTGGAGGCTAAGGTTGATGCTCTTCAGGATGAAATCAACTTCCTCAAGGCCATCTACGATGCGGTAAGTTGTCTGATAAGCGTGTGAAAGTTTTCGAGTCTGCAGAGATGAGAGCCTGGTTCTGGATAATAAAAAACCTCAAGAACTTCTTAATTTTCAGAAATGATGATACATCAGATATTTTAAGAGTGTAAGAATTTTTAACCATGAGAACAGCCCTTCTAGATTAATTATCTCCACAAAATGACCAGAATGCACTGCTCTTGAGGATTCTGACAGTCTCTGCTTATCCTGGAAGAGATTCATTGTGACAACACTGAGAGTTTTTAAAAAAATGCTAAGTGGTCTAAAAAGTATTTTTTTCTGCATTCTCAGGAGCTGCGTGAGCTGCAAGGACAGGTCACGGATACCTCCGTCGTGGTGGAGATGGACAACAGCCGAAACCTGGACATGGACTCCATCGTGGCCGAAGTGCGCGCCCAGTACGAGGACATCGCCAACCGCAGCCGCGCCGAGGCCGAGACCTGGTACAAGCAGAAGGTGAGTGGCACTGAAGAAGAGACAGCATTTCTGAACTTCCTCTGGTAGAATTGTAAAAGTGAACAAGCTTAGAAGAGGCCCATTTATTTAGTTTTTTCTTGACACCCCAACCCTCTCCACCTTCCAGTTTGAGGAGATGCAGTCCTCCGCTGGGCAGTACGGTGAGGATCTGCGCAGCACCAAGGCCGAGATCGCCGACCTCAACCGCATGATCAGCCGCCTGCAGAACGAGATTGAATCCGTCAAGGGACAGGTGAGAAGGCCATTTTAAGCCTCCATGTGAAATGAGTACCACGGATACATTTCCCTAGAATTTCACAATAAAGCATCCGGCATTGGCCTAGCACATCGCAAGGAATTGTGTGTGTGAGGTTTTTTTTTTGCGCGAGTCACAATTACACAGTTACCCAATCCAATTCCACGAAAACAATGAAATATAAGCATCAACACGATACACTCCTTTTGACAAAAGCTTACATCGTACTGAAAAAAAACAAAAACTCATCCGTCCTCTCGCTTTCCTTAGCGTGCCAACCTGGAGGCTCAGATCGCCGAGGCGGAGGAGCGTGGCGAGATGGCGGTGAAGGACGCCAAGGCCCGCGTCCGGGACCTGGAGGAGGCCCTGCACAGAGCCAAGCAGGACATGGCCCGCCAGGTGCGCGAGTACCAGGAGCTGATGAACGTCAAGCTGGCCCTGGACATCGAGATCGCCACCTACAGGAAGCTTCTGGAAGGAGAGGAGACCAGGTGAGGCGTAACTGCAGGGGCTGAGATGGGATGATTAAAGCTCCAGCCTTTGTTGAAGTAGCTTCACGTTTTCTTCCTTGGCTCCTTCCCTTCAGGCTACGGTCTTACCATAGATGTGTTTAAATCATTGACGCTCTCCACTAGCCTCTGCTTCACAGCAGGTTGTTCGGGCTATTGAGGCGGGCTGACGCTAGCTTTCTCCAACATCGCCCGATTGATAGCATATCACATGAAGCTCACGATGCTGTTACAATCTCTCCACAGGCTGAACACTGGAGGCACAGCTGCAAAGATCCATGTGCAGCAGACCTCAAGCAGTGAGTAACTCCCCTCTCTTCTTTGATTCCCCACACAGTGCCTGGTCCAGTTTGCTCTGTGAGCTCAGCACCTTCCTTAAGTGAAAAATGTAGTTAAAGTTAAATAATAAAATATTCAAAGATAATATATTTGTATGACTTTCAGAACAGAGTTAGGGTCGAACATGACTAAACAAAACTGTTAAATTGTGAAACAGCATTGGGATTGCTGAATTTACTGCCTGTCTTTGAGCTGACCCTTCTCTGTGACCTCCATAGGTTACTCTGCTGGTGGCGGCGGCGGCGGCGGCAGTGGTTACGGCAGCGGATACGGAGGCGGTTACGGGGGTGGTAGCAGTTACGGGGGTGGTAGCAGTTACGGGGGTGGTAGCGGTTACGGCATGGGCGGTGGTGGCGGAGGCGGTGGAAGCATCATCAAGTCCTCCACGATGACCACCAGATCCTCCAGGATGTTTTAGAAATCAGACGTGGCCCCCCTCCCTGTGCACCTTGTTTCAGACCCAACTGCCTACCCTCAGATATTAATCCTTACAGGTGCAAATACTACTGCCGAGCATTAGCATCCAACGATCCAGGGAACTCAGTGTGCAGCTCAGATATCTCCCCCACTCTTTCCTTGTGTATCACCTCCAACCATTGCTCATTCCCAAGAGAATAAAGGACTTCCTTTTATAAATTGATGATTTGATTCGCAAAAATATAAGCTTTTTGAAAAAAAATAAAAACCTAAAGAAAGTGATCCTATTGCGAACACATACAGTGAATCACATCATCAGTGAGCATTGAATTAGTCCGTTCCAAAATTTCCCAGTCAGCATTCCAGCTGTAGAGATATGGGAATGAGCAAAGCCCTTACCGGTACCTGTACCTACATGCACAGTTTTCCAGATCAACATATGCCAGCATCTGCTATTCTCTCTAACTGATTCTAAAGCATGCGTGCAATATGGTGGTATATATATTTTACTCCGCCATCCATTGCTGAAAAAGTCTTCCTTCAGAACTATTTCAAACAGAAAAAAGTGACTAGTACAAACTGACCACGATGAAAGCTTGTCAATCCCCTCCTGTGTGTCATTTAGTCGGACTACCTGCCTGTTGCTCAGAAAGCACACAGCGCTGTTGCGTGATTGCTCACCGACTGGCTGCAACGGTTATGACTGTAAGTCTGTTAATACAGTCTTAACAGTTTGTTTTACAGTTTGTTTAACTGTATTACTCAAGAAAGTCCTTCCTAATGAGAAAAGTCATTAGAGAGAAACGCAGAGAATATGAGTACACTTGTCCCAGGCGGCTAACAAATGAGATGACGCTAAGGTGCTGCTGGATACCTTTTCACTCCAGTCCTTATATCTCTGTTTTGAGCTCCAAAGGTAGCCTTTAGACGATGAAAAAAAGATGCCCTTTCCCTCCAACACACACCCTCCAAGGAGCCAGAATGCTCAGCAGTAGGTGCGTGCAAACCCCCAGGCTTGAATTCAGGGCTTCTCAGTTTATACCCAGTCTTGGAGGGAAAATGGGGTTCACACCTTGAAGGGTTTTCGAAAAGGTTTTTCTTGTGGTTTTGTTTTGTACTTGATACCAAAAACGCTGATGGGACCAGATTTTGTTAAACTGTCTGCCACACCAAGGTGAAACAAAAACCTGAATAAATCTGAGTTCTGCATTCATGTGCTGTCTTGTTTCTTGTCTGACATTTTCCACAGTGAGTTTAGTTGACATTCATGAAAGTAATGGACACAGATATAGATTTTCAATGTGATATTCATTATTTATAATAGTACAATCAATGGTACAATGAAAAGATTAAATTGTTGACATTACTTTCCAAACAAATGAGTTATAAATCATGCCGTATTATGCAAATTCAATCAACAATAAACAAAACATCGCTTTCAGATTTAGATTTTCAGCACACTGAATAGTAACCCTTCACTGTATCAGAATACATACAGCTGGCAAATATATAGTTCAGTCCATAAATAGTTAGACATTGACACATGTTTTGTTGTTTTGGCTCTGTGCTCCAGCATATTGGATTTGAGATGAAACGGTGAGGTTAAATTTCAGCTTAGATTTTTTGGTATTTTCATCCACACTGCGTGAACCATGTAGGAATTGCAGCCCCTTTAATACACAGCCCCTTTCTTTTTGGGTGACCATTGTATATATAATAGAAATGGTTTATGACATTACATTTATTAATAATAAATGCCCTAATACTTTCCAACCAAATCATGGCATTCATTGATGCAAATGTTTTATGTTGTCTAGAGTCTAGAGTACTTGCATGATCTTTAAGTCCTTGCCTTTTGAAGATGGGAACACAGACTGTTCAAAAGTGTTTCCATCTTTCTAAATAAAAAATAAAGTCATACATTAAGCACTGAATTCAAGATATACAGACATCTGTTCCCATATAATTTCATTTATAAAATGTTTGAATATAAAAAGTGAGCATTCAGGAATATTCCAGAAGTTTGAAAAGATGAATTTGAAGGAGTAGCCTTCACTGTAGAGAGGGGTACCACTTTGTATGTGTTCTAAAATATATATGTGCGTTGTAATTTTACTATATGCTAAAAGGATAGTTCACATTTTATAAACTCTTGAAAGCAAACTGCTTGATTGATTGAGTGATTGATTGGTTGGTTGGTTGGTTGATTGATTGATTGATTGATTTATTGATCGATCGATTGATTGATTGATTGATTGATTGGAATGTTCCCAGGTGAAAGTAATTGTGGGCCTATTTAAAGGGCCCAGAGATGTTTGATATTGTTTCAGTTCTAACAGCAGCAACATAACGTTTGTAGAGAATGAATGCATTACAGATTAGTTTTGTAGTGTATATTCACAATTACACATATGAATGTTGGGTTTCAGGGTACAGGAAAGAGCTCCAGCTGAAGATAGGAAAAAGAATGGGAGTGATTTGGAAGCTGGAAAATCAGGAGAAATGGCGGTGCTGGCGTTAATGGTCAACAAGCACAGCTGATGTTGTTAGTATCCACACGATGCAAATACAATGGGGTAAACTCCAAATTACTAAAATTACTTATACAGCAGATGTGCTGTCTAAGGGTATCTTTTTGCAACAAGGTCTAGGCAGTATATTGTCCAGGCATTTGCCTACTTTTTATCCAAGCAAGCTAAACCATTGGTTCAACGTAATACTGTCTCTACTAAGTTTGTCTGTACCTTGTTTATTTGTAAATATAAACTTTGCATGTATGTGAGCTCTAAATCCTTCCGTCCTTTCCATCCAAATCATTGTCCAGCTTTGTGGCAATGGAATCTCTTTATGATTGTCAATGAGACTGCCCCCTTTCTGATTTCTAGATATTTTTCACACTGAATGGTTTCAAATCTTTAGGTAACGGCAAAGGGAATCTGAGAACACAAAACAGATTTTTTTAAATATTTCATTTATTAAATGAGAGTTATCAATCTCATCACTTGTGTGTAAATAAAGTCATTGCCCCCTTAAACCTAGTAACCAGTTGCACCACCTTTAGCAGCAACTAAACTGCAACTAAATTCTTCCTATAATTTCATATCAGTCCTTCATATTGCTGTGGAGGAATTTTAGCTCGCTCTTCCTTGCAGAACTGCTTTAATTCAGACACACTGGCCAGTTTTTGAGCATGAACTGATAATTTCAGGTCCAGCCACAGTATCTCTGTTGGGTTCAAGGTGGAACTTTGACTGTGCCACTCAAACTTTAATTTTGTTTCTTTTCAGCTATTCAGATGTGGAGTTGCTTTTGCGTTTTGGATCATTGTCTTGTTGCATAACTCAATTACACTTCAGCTTCAGCTCATGGACTGATGACCAAATTCCTTAATCCATGCATTCTCTAAACTACTTAATCCAGGTCAGGGTCACGGTGGCAAAGGGGCAAGCAGAGCAGCCAGACGTCCCTCTCTCCAGCAACTTCCGCTAACTCATCCCGGTGGATCCCCAGGTGATCCCAGGCCAGCCTTTGGATCCAACTTTGGATCGTGGCCTTATGATCCCCGGAGCTATGTCATCGGGGGTATTACATGTCCCTCGGTAGGGTCTCCCAAGGCAAGCAGGTCTGGGGTGAGGACCCAGACGAACATGATCCAATCGACCTCTAACTATGGTGAACAACTACGACACTAGGTTTACCCTGCCCGGAATAGGGCTACCGGGACCCATCCCTGGAGGCAGGCCTCGGGGTGGCGTCCGCAGGCGAGTGCCTGGTGGCCGGGCAGCCCATGTATCTCAGCTGGGAAAACCGTGTGGGCCCACCATCCACAAGGTTCAGGGTAGGGATCGGGTGCAATGCCCGTCGGGCAGGGGGCAAGAACAAAGTAGATCCGTGCATCATCTGCCCAGACAACAAATTCTTTAATGTTTTTATTAAATAAATTAAATGATCATTTAAAATGTTTTGTGTAGACTCTGTAATTTGTGTTCCCTTTGACATTTTGTCTAAAGATCTGAACTTTCAGTGCGACAAATATGCAATAATAGAGGAAATCAGGAGGGGGGGGGGGAGATTATTTTTATTTTTATTTTTATTTAATAGCATTGTATCCCTAAAATAGAGCTAAGCTGAAAAGACTATTTAAGGAACATGTTTATACATTTCCCTATACATATATGAACCATAAATACATAATTTGTCAAAGTAAAAAAAAATGTAAAAAAAAGATCCACTTCAAAAACGATATTTGCCCATAGATAACTTCTGCAAGTGCATTTTAACAGTTTAGTGCAAAAGAACCTAATCCCTTTCACACTGGTATGTGTGGCCACTTGTCCAGTTTCATCCAAGTTGAGACTTGCTTTGTAATGTACTCTCCAAAAAAAAAAAAAAAAAAAGCTGCAGAGGGAAACTCCTGACACCAAGGAGGCTCTGGGAGGGTTTCTAAAAAACAAAAAGCATGAAGCTAACTGGGGAACATTGTCCATCGACATATAAACACCATCAGAGGTTTAAAAAAATCATATCAAATTTTACCTCTTAAATAACAGCTAAAAACCTTTATTTATACACTCTTGTCATACAGTGCACTCAATGTGTTTTTCCAGTAATGGACACACTGCAGCAGATACACTTGAAAGACATCAAAATGAATTAGGTGATATGAAGATAAAAGCAAGAATTAAAATGCTGAAAAGAGACATAAAATTAAAAAACGAGAAGGTAAAACCGATATAAAATTTAAATTTAATTGATAGCCTGTCTAAAATAATGTGCAAAATATTTTAAAGAGTGATACAACAGAATTGTGTGAAAGATGTCTGCGTAACTAGACAACGCTAAACCAACAAATCGTGATGAAACAAAAAAAAAACATTGCATTACATTGTACTACACTGGTAGATTGAAATACACTGACGTGGCCATTTTGAAAAACATTCCCGTTCCTGTGAAATCCCGTAAATCATGTGTGTTTTTCCCCAGGGGAGAATCCGGGGTTCTCTGTGTTTGTCGCCGGAGTAGTCAACGGATTCTCCGTGCTGTTCCCCGGGGCAGTTTCGGGATCCTCTGTGCTAATTTGAGGGTTCTCCGTGTTGCCCCCTGGGGTATTTTCCGCCCCAGTCCATGGTGTAGTTACAGGTATTTCTACCCGTGCCTCTTGAGGTGCTGTATTTTCCTGCGATCCCTTTTTCGTCACACGAAAGACGCACATGTAGACCAGTATCCCCGCTCCAGCCAGAGCGGCGAGAAGAGCTCCGACAATGAGCCCAGCACTTGGCGGCTTCCAGGCTGTGGGGAAAGAGCAAGGATGAAAGACAAAAAAGGACAAAACAAAAATGACTGCTCAGATTCACAGCATAACTATTGAGCAGGACAGTACTCAGAAAGCTACTAACTGCAGCCAGCGTTCGGCGGTGCAAATTTAGAAATAATCGTCAACCCTGGGAAACTGGTGTTATATCGTTTCTACTCGCCACCGGCTTCTGTAACGCCGAGCTGCTGTTCGCTAGGGGGACGACGGTTCGAAGGCACTCACAGCCAGTGGTGACGATCACGCTGTTGCTCAGGCCGGACTGGGTGTTGAGGTTGAAGCCGTACAAGGTGACGTAGCACGCGTACTTTCCAGGGCGCACAGGCGGCTGCAGCTCCCACGTCAGGGACGCACCATGGGCCACGCTCGAGCCACTGTGGATCCTCCCGTCTGTGACCTCCACCAACTTAATCTGAGAGAGGGTCCCAGGGAAATTCCAGTGAAAGAAAACTATATGTTTTTCTTAGCCTTTTTTTTCCCCTCACTGTAATGTAATGTAAAGCCATTAGTTTTGGTGAGTTTGCAATGTTATTCAAACTATAAATACAGCCGCATCAGATCCCCAAGCAGGCCATGGGGGTTCTGCCAGGTGCTGGTCACCCGCAATTTCTATATGTAGCAACTATGCAAGACAAAAATCTTCTTCTTTAGCAAAGTGCAATGTACCTGAGCTGAGCAGGTTACTGTCACAACCTCTTATCTGTCTGGCTGTCACAGTATATCTCCAACAGAACAATCAATGCATTCACAATAATGACCACATGACGCAGGAAAAGATTGCAAAGCTGAGACCAGAGAAGCCCACTGGACCACAAGTCATGCGCTTGTTCTGTATTGTAAGGCCATCTTTCATGTCGGATGCATGTGCTGCTGGTTTATTTCTGGCCGAATTGCTCTGAGGTATGGGCGCACCCATTCGTCTTGAGATGGGGAAAACACAGAGAAAGTGGGTTTGCGAGGCATGGCGGTCCTGCTGGTTTGGCCGGTTTGTTGATTAAAAAAATACCCCTCTCTGTCAAAGAAATGCCCCATAACCGGCAATTGTATGCCTCCAGTGTTATGTTATGCTGGTGCCTTGTCAGAATAATGAAACTAGATTAGTAACTCCACAGTTACACCCTTGAGCACAAGGCCTTTGGCTGAATTCCTGAGTTTGTAGTAAAATATCCACCTGTACTAATTAATGCAGGTAGTGTGTAAATGGCTGTGGGTAATGACTCCTACAGTTATAAGACAATTCATAACTAATAGTAATAATTAAATAGATTATAAATGTGTGTATGATGAAGTACATTGGAGCATTGGAGAAGGAACAAGGAAACCCTTAAGAAGTTGAAAAACAAGCCGCCCGATGCAGCCCCGCCTTGGCTGAAGAAAGGGGGATTGGCCTCTTACTGTAAACGGCGTGCATTCCGTTCAGGAGGCGGTGACGCCGTATCAACCGTACCTGTGTTCCCCTCAGCCATTGTGCAATCAGCGTGCAGGATATTTCCAGTGGATGTTTTTCATAGACGTAAACACTGGAAACGCGACCGTGACCACTGACTGAGAGCACTGGAGGTGGGAGAAAGGCTACAGCGACAGAGACAGAGACAGAGACACAACCAGGGAATGCAAGTTGTCAAATGGCTTATAGAAACTGCATAATTCATGATGCAATATGATACGCTGCTACATGGTGCTATTCATGCAAATGATAAGCGCCATTATTTAAGGCAAGTGACCATAGCAACGCAGCGACACAAGCAATGCTAATTCAGCCTTTAAGAGCCTACCAGATGTAATTTGAGCTTCCTCAAATGGCAGGGAGTTCGGATTACATGGCTCATTTTCAAACTCGGGTGGCAGGTCAGTGCAACTTTGCGGTATTTCAGTTATTTTGCGTGTTGCCTTCACTTTCAGCTAAACTAAACTAAAAAGTGATTTTCAAAAACCGTCCGAGGTTTCCTTGACATTAATCATGAAGTATTAGCAATGGCTCTTTTTGCTGAGCAGCAGTGGCCTTGGTCTCGTATTACATAATGGGGACAGTGGACCGTCCCCTGATCTGAATAGGTGAATGAGGACTGGTTATTTTTTATACACGGTGGTTGTACAATGAAGAAGATAGTGAGCACTACCTGAATAGACAATTGTGTGTGTGTGTGTGTGCGTATACACATTTGTTTGTGTGTCTGTGCATGTGTGCATGTTTGTGTGTGCATGTGCGTGTGCAAACTGTGTGTGTGTCTGTGCATGTGTGTGCGTTTGTATGTGTGCATGTGCTTATGCAAACTTGTGTGTGTGTGTGTGTGAATGTGTTTCTGCGTGTGTATTTGTTTGTGTGTGTGCACGTGCATGCATGTGCGTGTGCGCATGCGGTTCTGCGTGTGGAAACTGCATGTGTGAGTTGGGGAGTGTGTTTCTGTATGTGTGTTTGTGTGCTTGCATGTACAAACTCTGTGTGTGTGTGTCTGTGTCTGTGCGTGTGTGTGTGTGTGTGTGTGTGTGTGTGTGTCTGTGCATGTGCGTGTGTGTGTGTGTGTGTGTGTGTGTGTGTACGCGCATACCTGAGCAGACAACCTCCACTTGCATGCCCCGGTAGCATGAGCTTAGGAAGGCGTTGAGGGAACACTCCCGGAGTTGGGCCTCTGTTCCGTTGCACTTTGCTGGACCCATGAGGAATTGCACCCCCTTGGAGGGGACTGACTTGTAGCTGGTGAGCACCACATCACCGCAGCCCAGCTGCCGGCACACCACACGGGCCACAGCGGCCCTGGCGGACAGCGGCTGGCTCAGGTCGTCACACACGGGGGCCCAGGAGCCCCGCACCTGCATCTGCAGCTCTCCTGCACACTCGGGGCCCGGTAGCGCGGACACCAGGCGCACAGGGGCCTCCTCTGGCAGGGGAAATGGAAGTCGCACAAAAAAAACCCCATAATGCAACAGTCTATGAGGGCTTGCGCAGTCGTATTGGCCCAGATTGAGATTTTATAAAGGAAGGAGTAGCATTCTGTTCAGTCACACATCTAAGTGCACAAAATAAGCATAAGAAGCATTTAAATCTGAATCTAAAATCCACCTCACATTTAAAGTCATGTTACAATAGTTCTGGATAAACAGACTAACAGAATGCAAAATGGGAACCGTAAGTATCAGTCTTCAAAAAATCCAGCTTCCTCTTTAATCAAATCAAATGCAATTATTTGTCAAGTAAGCTACTGTGAGTTTAATACTTGACAAGTAATGCAACAGCAAAACGTGAATTGAAGCTAATGTCACATTTCAATATATATTAATTAAATTTCTGTATTCATATTTATTTATTATATACATGAAATATGTTTGTTTTATAGTGCATGATAGAAAGTTACGCAAGATAAGTTGTACCTCTTTGAATTCTGTGTATATGTTGGTGCTGTGCATTTCATCATTGAATTACAACCCCCCGCCCCCTTCCCACCCCCACCACGGTTTGAGTATGTTCTGTTATCTTGCTGAAATGTGCGCTCAAAAAAAATTCAGGAAATTGCTGCTACCGCGAGACTTCCGCGCCGCTGACCTGCAGTGGCTGTGGCGGAGGTGGAGAGGGGAGACTTGTAGAGGCGCTGGTTGTGAAACACCTCCATCCTGCAGAAATACTCCACCCTGGCCCCGGCTGGCATGTCAGTGCGCTTCGCCTCGACGCCTACAATGGCGCCCTCTACTGCCAGAGATCCCAGCAGCTGCACTTCCTCTGGCACGGGCGGCCGTAAATGGCGGTAGTAGATGCTGAGGGTGATGTTGAAGAACTGGCTGGGGGCGTTGCAGTACACCATGTAATCTCCACCAACAGGAATGAAGTCAGGGACAACTCTAACTGTAGGGGGCGGTATAGAGGCTGGGGAAAAAAAGAACAGGCTGGCCTGAATCATAACAGACTACAGCCATTCAGATCCATAGGTTGAGAGTGACTAATTTCATTCTACAATTTTCACTTGCTATTCTTTGCATCCCTTCAAAGCACAGTAATTATATTAAGGATGACATTTTTATTACGTATACAAAGATTTCTTAAGCAAAATTTAATTAATCCCAATTGACATAGTTCCTTAACTTGACAAAAAAGTGATTGGGCAAGTTTTTCGATCGATTCAAGCCAAAAACCTAGAAATCTAATTGATACACTGTATATGAAAGACAAATGTTCGCTCAGATCAATCTTTGCTCCCGCTCTAGTCACTAAGTATTCAAGCACAAGTATAGACCTGAAACTGTACCCATAAGCTATACAGTGAATATAACAATCTGATCTGCTATCTGTGGGTACGGATTCTGTGAAGCCACATGAAGGATCACAAAGTGAGATTTGTGCACTGAGATATCACTGGGAAGGTTGTGTATTGCAACAGCAAACTTTATGTAAAGGGTTGGGAAATTAAGCTCTTTGGGTTAAACACATGAGACAACACAACTGAATTCTCCTCAAAAGTTTAACCGCGCTTGACATACAGGCAATTCTGTATGCTTCTAAATCCTCCTCCGAATTCAGTTGTATCTTGTTTGGACAGTTCACTTACCGATGATTATGTTGACAGAGTTGCTGGATCCGGATGTTTCTGCAGTCCTGCTAACATTATACCAGCAAACAAAGTTTCCTTCATTTTCTGCCATAGCTGGGAGATTAAACAGGACCGCTCCGGTAGTGCTGAGCTTGAAAGACAACAATTCAGTGCGTGGCTGGGTGTCCCGTCCCAGGAAGAGGACGATGGGGTAGGGGGTTTCCTTCGCCGGGGTGCACAGAAGGACCACAGTGGAGAACAGCTTGATGTCGCTGCCATTGACGGGCGTTTTGAAAGACAGAGCGGGAACCGGCAGAGAGCCTGCGGATGCTTCTTGAGCAGAACACGAGCGGCAGAGGAAACATCAAACTGAGTACGCCAAAGCTTCGCACCAAATACAAACATTGGCCATGGAAACTGCTCCTTTTAAAAGTAAATTGTTTTGATTTCTCGTGTGTTTTGCAAGGGAATATGTGAAATTTTGCAGTATCATGTTTTAAAATTCAGGATATGTGTATGGACAGCACTTCTTGGAAGCATGGATGCAAATGCTGTCTACATGTAAACTGTGAGATCAATTGTATGTACCAGGATGACAAATTTATACGCCCTGACTAATAAAACAAATGAATGAAGAGAGAGCATACTCACTTTCAGCCCCTCCCACTTTCTCCCAGCCAGCAGCCAATAGTATGCCACACACTGCTCAGTGAAAGACAGGAAGTGGAATTTACTACTTTTGCTGCAGCAGTCCAGAAATACAGTATCATACAGAAACACAGATATAAAAAACTAATAATAAAAAAATAATTTTAGACAGACAGGCAGATAGATAGACAGACAGGCAGAAATAGATACATAGATAATTGGAAAAAAAGAACCAACTGCAGTTGGTATTGCACGAGGGATCAGATCATGAGCGACAGAAATCCAAAGTTGCGGTTTCCCCTCTTAAATTGCACTCACTGGTTTTTACACTGTTTCAAAATTCTCCCCATACTTCCCTCTTTTCACAGTTATGCCCTGGGAAAATTACACTGAGGCATCATAAATTATTAAAATATCTGAGGGATTAATAAATAATAAAAGCAGTCTATAGATAGTTTGGCTGTAACTTTCTTGGAAAGGAAGAGCAGTGGGTAGAGCCCCAGGGTATTATCAGCATTTCTCTGATTTAATCCTGCCTGTCATCTGCAACTGACAGGAAGGAGTCAGTTGCAGGTTACTTCCTGTTTCGGCTTTTCTTTATTGACTTGCATGAGGCTTGACTTGCAGCTGATTAAACAATTTGTCACATCTGACTACTGAAATGATTCAGCTATGAATGATTAGTTAATCGAATTGGCAGAAAAGATTTTTTTATGTTTAAAAACTAAATGCATACACATTACCAGCCAATAAATGCTTGCTTGGTTTGTATATTCAATGGATGTAATCTCAACATATAATGCAGTTATTTATTTTATTATTATTTTTTTTTTTTTGACGATCTGTTGAAATCAGGGGTGCCCAATCTAATCGGATCGTGGGTGCAGATTTCTGTTTTAGCTCAGCCCTAAGACGCCCGATTCTACTTGTCAAGGTCTTGATTGAAGACTATACTATAATTGGTTGATTACATGAATCAGGTGTCATAGTGCTGGGCTCAAACAAACACCTGCATCCACACCGGCTCCTTTCGGCTATGTCTCGATACCCCTGGCTTAACTCATGGAGGACACCGATAGACGATCGCTCACCGATAAACAATCAGTAAACAAGTAGAGAAACATAGGCATACACATTCATATATGTTTATGCGGTGTGGCATAATAATAATTTACATTAAATGCTGACCTGTGATTCTGAGAGTTGCCAGAGGGCTCATGATTGCCGATCCTGGGGAGATGAGAGGTTCTTAGGGAGGCTCTCTGTGAGAGTGAAGAGAAAAAGAGAAAGGGGGGGGGGGGAAACTCAGTTTCACAACAGCAGTGTGACAACAGGAAGCATTACAGTTGTGTGGAAAGAAAAGGATGCTGTGAAAAACAGGGAACTGGTGCAAGAAACAAAACCGCAAAGAACATCTGCAGGCAAGTGTCTGTATCTCAGCTGGAGTGGGTGCCTCTCTGTCACGTGTGCCATTTGTATTTACACCACTAGAGTGCAGTATTGAGTAAAAAAAAGAGACAAAAGCAGCGAAACAGACCGCTCCCGATCACAGCTTCACGATGAGGGGTGGAGGTGACAGAGCTACCATGCTAAGCTCCACAGATCCTTCAGAGAACTGAATTGAGGCGTCTTGCATGCATTTAGCGCCAGAACAACACTCACTGCTCATCAGATGCACAGTAAAACACAATCAGAACATGTTAAATGTTTTCTGCTGTAGGCCTACTTCATATTTTGTGTTACATTACATTACATT